>NC_136926.1:45604959-46249245 GCF_949752795.1 Hyperoodon ampullatus
ACTCAGATTTATAGGTTCTTTTAATAGTCAGAAAAAATAAAATGCACATGTATTGAGAGTATAGTTTGATGCGTTTGGACAAATGTACTCAGTTCTTTAACCAGTATCCCATCAAACTATTGAACTCTATTACCACGCTAAAAAGTTCCCCTCCATCCCTTTCCAGTTAGTTCTCATCCAGACTCAGCCATTATTATTATTTCTCTCCCTAAAGATTAATTTTGCCTGGTCTATACTTTCATATAAGCCCTAATCTCATTCTTGGTGCCTCCATCCTCATAGCTTCATCTAACCCTAATTACCTCCCAAACTCTCCACCTTCAAATGCTTTCTGTTTAAAAAGAGACAATAGGCCCAGCGTACATGTTGCGGGGGTTGGGGGAGATTCTCGTGAGGCTGAGCCCTTAACCTGTGGGATATGACAGTCTCCAGGGAGACGGTGTCAGAATTGAGTTAAAGTGTAGTACACCCAGCTGGTGCCCTGGAGACTTGCCTCCACATATTTGGTGACCACAAGCGCCATACGCAAAGTGTCCTGTGAGTGAAGTGGTGGTGTGAAAGAAAAGGAGAAGCACAGAAGATAGATTGAAGTTTTTCTTACATAAGAAGCCTCTTGTGTACTCATGAAAGTGGACAATGTAATTAGCTTCATCGTGTGTAATTACGTTAGAAAAAGCCAACAGGATAATGGGCCTATGAAGACAAACAACGAATTGAGCAGTGGAAAGAGAAGTGTGAGATCAGATGGAAAATTAGTCAGACCAGATGGTGAGAAGCCTTGCTTGCTTGAGGCAAATGGGATTGAGTAGATGTTTTTGAAGGGGGATTAAGGTGAACAGACTTGCATTTTAATAAAAATCACCCCTCTGTGAAAAAAGTTCTCCTTGAATTCAAGGAGAGACGTTGTGTTCCAAGAGCAATGTGAAAGGCTTGTGAAGTATAAGGAGAAGGCCTAGGGCAAAACTCAAGCAACAGCAACTTTAAAGACCAGATGGAGATAAAAAGGGTTTTGAGACAACAAAGAGAAGTGAGCTTAAAGTTCCAAGCCAGTGAGAGGGAGGAGCAGGAGACAGGATGGGGTCAGCTGGGCCAAGGTGGGCAAGTGCAGGGCGGAGAATGATCAGTAGTGCCTGATGCTGCAGAAACACAAGGGCTGTTTTCAGATCCTTGGGTTTTGCAATTAGAAGGTTATGGGTGAATTTTCCCACTGCAGTTTTACTGGCATGCTTGATGTGGAGGCTTTACTATGTGATTCGGGTGTAAATGGGATTTGAAGAAGTAGCCACAGTAAAGAGAGTAAATTTAGTCTTATCAGAAGGCAAGAGACAGAGGGAGGAAGTGACTGTAGGATAAAGCAAGTTGAAGGTGAGGACTTGTTGGGTTTTTTTAAACAGAATTTCCTACCTCATGTTCCCAGGGCACATTTTTTAAGAGTCTTCTGCTGAAGAATTTATTGTGTTTGCCTTGTTAATGATAAATTTAAGTATGTATCTATGACTGTAATCTCAACTAGTTGATGAACTCTTGGCGGACAAGGATTATATTTTATTCATTATCTTAATCCCCATAGTATGTAATTTCTAGACGCGTAAGAAATGAGAATTTAATAAAATTTAATTCATCAGTATGTAGTATTTCATCTTTCAAATGATTCTCAAGTATTTTATCTTGAATAACAAATCTTGTCAGTAATAAAATGTAAAAATACCCCATGTAAGTCTTTCTAATGAGAGACACCATAGTATAGAGCTGATTCCAAAGTGTGGTCCCCAGACCAGCAGCATCAGCATCATCTGGGGTCATGTAAGAACTGCACATTCTGGGACTGCACACAGACCTACTAAATAGAAACTCTAGGGCAGGAGCCCAGCAATCTGTGCTTTTACAAGCCCTCCAATTGATTCTGATTTGCCCTCACATTTGAGAACCATTAATAAAGAGAAACCAGACCCTTGGATTTAACCAAATCTGTTTTCACATCTTACTTTTGTCATTTATAAGCCACATGAAGTCAGAACTTTTTTTTTTGTGTGTGTGTGGTATGTGGGCCTCTCACTGTTGTGGCCTTTCCCGTTGCGGAGCACAGGCTCCGGACGCGCAGGCTCAGCGGCCATAGCTCACGGGCCCAGCCGCTCCGCGGCACGTGGGATCCTCCCAGACCGGGGCACGAACCCGCGTCCCCTGCATCGGCAGGTGGACTCTCAACCTCTGCGCCACCAGGGAAGCCCCAGAACGTTTTTAATAACTCCAGAATACAGTTTTCTTAAGCAAGGTCATGGGAACTACCCCAAAGTATTGTTATGAAAAGTGAGTGACACAGTAGGTGAAAGCAATTATCCCATTGTCTGATAAAATGTCGATATTAAATAAATGTGAATTTTCCTATTTTATAGACTCTGTGTTGCTATTATGGAATTACGGATTTTTAGAGAAACCTAAAAATAACATAGTTGAAATGTGTGTGGGGGAGGGGGGTGAAAGGAATTCAGGTAGGCTGAGCACTTATATTTGGCAATTGTCCTGGGTGTTTTTTCAATAGGGTCATCTAGATTTGAAACAAGGCTTGCCTCTCGTCAAAGGTTATTTTATTTTTAGCATCACCCCAGGTAGATTTGTGCCAAGAATGAGTTCATTAATTACAAAAAATAAAGCAAAACAAAACAAAAGGGTTTCTAGTATAAGGAATTCTAGCTTTTTACCTAAAAACTTCAAATCCTTTTTTGTTTTTAAACTTGTGTGTGTGGGGAGTTGGGGGGTGGGTGGGAGGAATGTGCTATAGCAAATGCTTCAATAGCAAAATTCTAAATAAAGAACATTTCTCATATTTGGAGAAAATAAAGGCACTATTGCTTGTTTGCCCTTGTAAATGCTTGTAAATGCATTTTATCATCTGGGCAGGAATGGAAAGATAAAAGGATCAATCACAGAGAAAGGATCGCATTTTTCAGAGCTTTGTCTCTTTCTATTGTTCAGCTTTAGCAAGGGCATTAAAAGAGCTTCCTATAAACAGCATTTATTCATACTGCTCATGCTTTCCTATAGCTTTCCCCCCATCCTCTATCTTTAAATGCAAGGTCAGCTCTACACTGTTATGAAGAAAACTGTTTTGAAATCTCACCTCCCCCTTTCTTTCATGCTTCAAATGTATCTCTGAGCCCTGTTCTTGAATTGACATATAGTTAAAAACAATTCAATCATGGATTGATCAGCTGATCCAGTGACACACAGACTACAGCTTGCTCTTGCCATCGTTTCTTTGTTCTTAGTGGGCCTTTGTTTGAATCCTGCAGCATCAGCCCTGACTGTAATAATTGAATGACTGAGCTATGCTACAGGGCACAAAATAACAAAGGAAGAAAAATATGAACAGTTAGTGAAAGAAGCCCTGGGAAAAGACATAAATAAATGTAGTGTACCTGAATACTGCAGCGTTGATGGAATCCTAACCAAAGCAAGATAAACCAGGCGACTATATTTATTTTAATGTTTGGGAGGTGAATTCAAGGAGAGACATTGTGTTCCAAGAGCAATGTGAAGCCGTCCAAAGATCATTGCCTAATCTAATGGGACAAACACAGCCACACATAGATAAATTCTGAACCTAAATGGCCTTCAGAGTTGGAGCTCCTTAGATAATATGGTAATGAATATTTTAGAAAAGTCTACATAGATAATAGTCATCAAGTCAATAAATACAGGCTGGCTACATCTCTGGTAACATTAGCATATAAATCCATTTGACTGAACCATTCAGAAAGCAGCATTTAGCCTTTCCCATGAATTTGAATAGGACCTAATAAAATCCCTAAACTTTCTGTGAGGTTTGTATATACAGGAGGAAATCACAGCCTTTTCAAAGCTCAGGATTGGAAAGGACCTTAAAGGTCAGATAAAATAACCTTGTATTGATTTGTTTGGGAAAAGCAACATTATCAAGTTGTGTCTATTGTAAATTCACATACAATTGGTAATTTGGGCAAAAGCTCAGCATCTGGGGCACTTTAATTGCTGACAATTCATGAGGTAAGAATTTCAGAAAAAATTCTTTAATCAGTGAAAAAGATCATTTTGAGCTAGGTGCATTTTGCATGAGGACACAGCACTTATATTGTGTCAAATGAAGAGACTGCCTTAAAATGTTCTTGTTTATACCTAAGTAGGCTGGCTTCTTAAGATTTCTTTCTCTTCCCTCCCATTCTTTTTTCCTTTATTCTGTTCCCCCTCCCTCCCTCTCCCTCTTCCCTCCTTCCTTCTTCTGTGCAAAATAAAAACTAGTTAAAAGTTAACAACAGAATTCATCTCAGGAATTGTTCAGAAAGACACCTAATAAGGCTATTTAGTCAAGAATATGAGGCTGTGGAGAGACAGCTGGTTGGGGCTAGATTGCTGTATGTAAGAGTGTAACAGGATTTGTGTGTGGATATGGTCAGGTGGGAGATAGAGGGGGGAACCTGAGCATTTCCTTTGAACTATCTACCTGTGAAGAATTTCCAGAGGCTGCAATAGTTACAATAGTGTATGAGCACTGGTATTTCAATTTTTAAAAAATATTTACTGGGCAGCACTATTGTTTAATGTCTTTTTCTTTATGCCTCAAGACTTTATGATAAACTATGCTCATATGAAATCATCTTGTGTTAAGTGGAGTTAAGTAAAGATAAAACAAGCAAAAACCTGTGCTTCAGAGAAGTGATTGGTTCAAGATGGCGGAGTAGAAGAACGTGTACTCACACCCTCTTCCAAGAGCAACAGAATCACAACTAACTGCTGAACAATCATCGACAGGAAGACACTGGAACTCACCAAAAAAGATACCCCACATCCAAAGACAGAGGAGAAGCCACAATGAGACAGTAGGAGGGGTGCAATCACAATAAAATTAAATCCCATAACTGCTGGGTGGGTGACTCACAAACTAGAGAACAATTATATCACAGAAGTCCACCCACTGGAGTGTAGGTTCTCAGCCCCTTGTCAGGCTTCCAAACCTGGGGGTCTGGCAACAGGAGGAGGAATTCCCAGAGAATCAGATTTTGAAGGCTAGTGGGACTTGATTGCAGGACTTCGAAAGGACTGGGAGAAACAGAGACTCCACACTTGGAGGGCACACACAAAGTAGTGTGCGCATTGGGACCCAGGGGAAGGAGTAGTGACGCCATAGGAGACTGAACCAGACCCAGCTGCTACTGTTGGAGTGTCTCCTGCAGAGGTAGGGTGTGACTGTGGCTCACCGTGAGGACAAGGACACTGGCAGCAGAAGTTATGGGAAGTACTCCTCGGCGTGAGGCCTCCCAGATTCTGGCATTAGCCCCACCAAAGAGCCAGGTAAGCTCCAGTGTTAAGTCACCTGAGGCCAAAAAACCAACAGGAAGGGAACCCAACCTCACCCATCAGCAGACAAGCAGATTAAAGTTTTACTGAGCTCTGCCCACCGGAACAACACACAGCTCTACCCACCACCAGTCCCTCGCATCAGGATACTTGCACAAGCCGCTTAGATAGCCTCGTCCACCAGAGGGCAGACAGCAGAAGCAAGAAGAACTACAATCCTGCAGCCTGTGGAACAAAAACCACATTCACAGAAAGATAGACAAGTGAAAAGGCAGAGGGCTATGTACCACATGAAGGAACAAGATAAAACCCCAGAAAAACAACTAAATGAAGTGGAGATAGGCAACCTTCCAGAAAAACAATTCAGAATAATAATAGTGAAGATGATTCAGGACCTCGGAAGAAGAATGGAAGCAAAGATCAAGAAGATGCAAGACATGTTTAACAAAGACCTAGAAGAATTAAAGAACAAACAGAGATAAACAATACAATAACTGAAATGAAAAATACACTGGAAGGAATCAATAGCAGAATAACTGAGACAGAAGAACAGATAAAAGACCTGGAAGATAGAATGGTGGAATTCACTGCCATGGAACAGAATAAAGAAAAAAGAGTGAAAAGAAATGAAGACAGACTAAGAGACCTCTGGGACAACATTAAATGCAACAACATTTGCATTATAGGGGTCCCAGAAGAAGAAGATAGAGAGAAAGGATCCAAGAAAATATTTGAGGAGATTATAGTCAAAACTTCCCTAACATGGGAAAAGAAATAGCCACCAAATTCTAGGAAGCACAGAGGGTCCCAGGCAGGAAAAACCCAAGGAGAAACACACCGAATCATATAGTAATCAAATTGACAAAAATTAAAGACCAAGAAAAATTTTTGAAGGCAACAAGGGAAAAACAACAAATAACATACAAGGGAACTCCCATAAGGTTAACAGCTGATTTCTCAGCTGAAACTCTACAAGCCAGAAGGGAGTGGAATGATATATTTAAAGTGATGAAAAGAAAGAACCAACAGCCAAGATTACTCTACGTGGCAAGGATCTCATTCAGATTCTACGGATAAATCAAAAGCTTTACAGACAAGTAAAAGCTAAGAGAATTCAGCACCACCAAACCAGATCTACAACAAATTCTAAAGGAACTTCTCTAAGTGGGAAACACAAGAGAAGAAAAGGACCTACAAAAACAAACTCATAACAATTAAGAAAATGGTAATAGGAACATACATATCAATAATTACCTTAAACGTGAATGTATTAAATGCTCCAACCAAAAGACACAGGCTCGCTGAATGGATACAAACAAGACCGATATATATGCTGTCTACCAGAGACCCACTGCAAACCTATGGACACATATAGGCTGAAAGTGAAGGGACAGAAAAAGATATTCCATGCAAATGGAAATCAAAAGAAAGCTGGAGTAGCAATACTCATATCAGATAAAATAGACTTTAAAATAAAGAATATTACAAGACACAAGGAAGGACACTACATAAGGATCAAGGGATCAATCCAAGAAGAAGATATAACATTTATAAATATATATGCACCCAACATAGGAGCACCTCAATACATAAGGCAACTACTAACAGCTATAAAAGAGGAAATTGACAGTAAGACAGTAATAGTGGAGGACTTTAACACCTCACTTATACCAAACAGAAACTTAATAAGGAAACACAAGCTTTAAACGACACAATAGACCAGTTAGATTTAATTGATATTTATAGGATATTCCATCCAAAAACAGGAGATTACACTTTCTTCTCATGTGCACATGGAACATTCTCCAGGATAGATCACATCTTGAGTCACAGATCAAGCCTCAGTAAATTCAAGAAAATTGAAATCATATCAAGCATCTTTTCTGACCACAATTCTATGAAATTAGAAATCAATTACAGGTAAAAAAAAAAAAAGAAGTAAAAAACACAAACTCATGGAGGCTAAACAATACGTTACTAAATAGCCAAGAGATCACTGAAGAAATCAAACAGGATATCAAAAAATACCTAGAGACAAATTACAATGAAAACACGACAATCCAAAACCTATGGGATGCAGCAAAAGCAGTTCTAACAGGGAAGTTTATGGCAATACAACCCTACCTCAAGAAACAACAAAAATCTCAAATAAACAACCTAAACTTACACGTAAAGGAACTAGAGAAAGAAGAACAAACAAAACCCAAAGTTAGTAGAAGGAAAGAAATCATAAAGATCAGAGCAGAAATAAATGAAATAGAAACAAAGAAAACAATAGCAAAGATCAATAAAACTAAAAGCTGGTTCTTTGAGAAGATAAACAAAATTGATAAATCATTAGCCAGACTCATCAAGAAAAAGAGGGAGAGGACTCAAATCAATAAAATTATAAATGAAAAAGGAGAAGTTACAACTGATACTTCAGAAATACAAAACATGCTAAAGACTACTACAAGCAGCTCTATGCCAATAAAATGGACAACCTGGAAGAAATGGACAAATCCTTAGAAAGGTATAACCTTCCAAGACTGAACCAGGAAGAAATAGAAAATATAAACAGACAAATCCCAAGCACTGAAATTGAAAATGTGATTAAAAATCTTCCAACAAACAAAAGTCCAGGACCAGATGGCTTCACAGGTGAATTCTATCAAACATTTACAGAAGAGCTAACACCCATCTTTCTCAAACTTTTCCAAAAAATGGCAGAGGAAGGAACACTCCCAAACTCATTCTATGAGGCCACCATCACCCTGATACCAAAACCAGACCAAGATACTACAAAAAAAGAAAATTACAGACCAATATCACTGATGAATATAGATACAGAAATCCTCAACAAAATACGAGCAAACAGAATCCAACAATACATTAAATGGATCATACACCATGGTCAAGTGGGATTTATCCCAGGGATGTAAGGATTATTCAGTATACACAAATCAATCTATGTGAACTACCATAGTAACAAATTGAAGAAGAAAAACCATATGATGATCTCAATAGATGCAGAAAAAGCTTTTGACAAAATTCAACACCCATTTATGATAAAAACTCTCCAGAAAGTGAGCATAGAGGGAACCTACCTCAACATAATAAAGACCATATATGACAAAACCACAGTAAACATCATTCTCAATGGTGAAAAACTGAAACCGTTTACTCTAAGATCAGGAACAAGACAAGGATGTCCACTCTCACCACTATTATTCAACATAGTTTTGGAAGTTTTAGTCACAGAAATCAGAGAAGAATTAGAAATAAAAGGAATCCAAATCGGAAAAGAAGAAGTAAAGTTGTCATTATTTGCAGATGCCGTGATACTATACATAGAGAATCCTAAAGATGCCAACAGAAAACTCCTAGAGCTAATCAATGGATTTGGTAAATTAGCAGGATACAAGATTAATGCACAGAAATCTCTTGCATTCCTATACACTAATGATGAAAAATCTGAAAGTGAAATTAAGGAAACACTCTCATTTGCCATTGGAACAAAAAGAATAAAATACCTAGGAATAAACCTACCTAAGGAGACAAAAAGCTGTATGCAGAGACTATAAGACACTGATGAAAGAAATTAAAGATGATACCAACAGATGGAGAGATATACCATGTTCTTGGATTTGAAGAATCAACATTGTGAAAATGACTATACTACCCAAAGCAATCTACAGATTCAATGCAATCCCTATCAAACTACCAATGGCGTTTTTCACAGAACTAGAACAAAAAATTTCACAATTTGTATGGTAACATAAAAGACCGTGAATAGCCAAAGCAATCTTGAGAAAGAAAAACGGAGCTGGAGGAATCAGGCTCCTGGATCTCAGACTATACTACAAAGTTACAGTAATCAAGATAGTATGATACTGGCACAAAAACAGAAATATAGATAAATGGAACAGGATAGAAAGTGCAGAGATATACTCACGCACCTATGGTCAACTAATCTATGACAAAGGAGGCAAGGATATACAATGGAGAAGACAGTCTCTTCAATAAGTGGTGCTGGGAAAAACTGGACAGCTACATGTAAAAGAATGAAATTAGAACACTCCCTAACACCATACACAAAAATAACCTCAAAATGGATTAGAGACCTAAATGTAAGACTGGACACTATAAAACTCTTAGAGGAAAACATAGGAAGTACACTCTTTGACATAAATCACAGCAAGATCTTTTTTGATATGCCTCCTAGAGTAATGGAAATAAAAACAAAAATAAACAAATGGTACCTAATGAAACTTAAAAGCTTTTGCAAAGCAAAGGAAAGTACAAAGAAGATGAAAAGACAACCCTCAGAATGGGAGAAAATATTTGCAGACGAATCAACTGACAAAGGATTAATCTTCAAAATATATAAACAGCTCATGCAGTTCAATATTAAAAAAAAAACAAACAACCCAATGCAAAAATGGGCAGAAGATGTAAATAGACATTTCTCCAAAGAAGACATACAGATGGCCAAGAATCACATGAAAAGCTGTTCAATGTCATTAATTATTAGAGAAATGCAAATCAAAACTACAGTGAAGTATCACCTCACACCAGTTAGAATGGGCATCATCAGAAAATGCACAAACAACAAATGCTGTAGAGGGTGTGGAGAAAAGGAAACCCTCTTGCACTGCTGGTGGGAATGTTAATTGGTACAGCCACTATGGAGAACAGTATGGAGGTCCCTTAAAAACATAAAAATAGAATTACCATATGATCCAGCAATCCCACTCCTGGGCATCTACCCAGAGAAAACCATAATTCAAAAAGACACATGCACCCTAATGTCCATTGCAGGACTATTTACAATAGCCAGGTCATGGAAGCAACCTAAATTCCCATTGACACATGAATGGATAAAGAAGGTGTGGTACATATATACAATGGAATATTACTCAGCCATAAAAAGGAATGAAATTTGGTCATTTGTAGAGATGTGGATGGATCTAGAGACTGTCATACAGAGTGAAGTAAGTCAGAAAGAGAAAAACAAATATCGTTTATTAACACATATATGTGGAACCTAGAAAAATGGTACAGATGAACTGCTTTGCAAGGCAGAAATAGAGACACAGATGTAGAGAACAAACGTATGGTCACCAAGGGGGGAAAGCAGCAGGGTTGCTGGTGGTGTGATGAATTGGGAGATTGGGATTGACATGTATACACTAATATGTATAAAATGGATAACTAATAAGAACCTGCTGTATAAAAAAATTAAATTAAATTAAAAAATTTTTTTAAAGAATAAAAAGTCCAGTATATATTAAAGAAAACACCTGTGCTTCAGTGATGGATTAACAAAGTGCAGAGAGAAAAGGCACAGATAATGAGAAATTAGTAAATCAAGATTTCAGCAGAAGCAGAAATTAATAAATAACACTTAGTGAGGAGAAAGTCCATGGAACCCCGATATTTGGCCTTTTCCTTTATGGAGAGGAATGGGGTTCCATAGATTCTCTCTTTTACTCTACAAAGAGCTACAAAGAGAAATGATTATTTTTCTCATATTCTCCAATGAGAAAACAGAAGCACAAAGAAATCAAGTCACATCCATAAAGGATCCAGAAAGGTCCACAACTAATAGAAATGTGAATGTGTTTCAAACCCGGGAGTCTGGCATCAAACAGAGAAAATAGATAAATAAATAGAAAAATAGGTTGATAGATGATAGATAGATAGATAGGTAGATAGATAGATAGATAGATAGACAAGCAGAGAGATAGGTAGATAAATGATAGAGTTGTGGATCTGATAGGGACAGATTAAAGGGACAAAGTAGGTGATTAAATAGTTAATACTACTAAGGGATCATACATAAAGAAAAAAGTATGGGAGACACATGTAAGCTAATGATCACTCAAGAAAGCAGTCTTGCCTAACAACAAAACCATGCAACAGAAGCATGAGACATGCCCCCAAACAATAAAACAATGGTAGAATGAGACCCATATCCTGCCCAGTGAGGTCAGTAAGTTACTGATTCCTAGGACATGTCCCTCTGCATCACTAAAAAATATATATAAGGAAAAGGTGACTCTAAGTCTTTTTTTTTTTTTTTTTTTTTTTTTTTTTTTTTTGCGGTACGCAGGCCTCTCACTGCTGTGGCCTCTCCCGTTGCGGAGCACAGGCTCCGGACGCGCAGGCTCAGCGGCCACGGCTCACGGGCCCAGCCGCTCCGCGGCATGTGGGATCTTCCCGGACCGGGGCACGAACCCGTGTCCCCTGCATCGGCAGGCGGACTCTCAACCACTGCGCCACCAGGGAAGCCCGAAAAGGTGACATTATACTAAAACTTGAGATGATTTACCATTTTTAGCATATATTACCACCCTCCTGCTAACTTAAATAGTGCCATGACAGTCTTGGTTTGACCATGTAGGGACAAGAAAACTCGCCCACCTGATGTGGAGAAGGAACTGATGATGGAAGCTTCATGCCTACTCAAGAATGAGGAAGAAGGTGGTTTTCTCCTCCTCCCCACTTTTCCTTTGATTATAAATATCCCACTAAGTTCTTGGCATGGCACCCTCTTGCCCGCCAGCCCACTCATAAAGCTTACAAGTGTCCTATTCTAATAAATCACTTCTTATTTAACACTCTGCCTCTCACTGGATTCTTTCTGTGCTGAGACATAAAGAACCAGAGATCTTCGAAGCGCCCTGAGATGAATTTCTGCAGTTTCAGATAGACTAGTTGTGCGTCTTTGAAATTCATATGTAATTCACATTCATATACCCCTCAATGTGAATTGTTAAACAACAAAAATTCAACTGAGTAAATTTAAGGATCAAGCTGGCTTTATTAAATGATTCCTGAATTGGATAGCATCCCATTTAGCAAACAGAAAAAAGTTCCGCCAAGCTGAAGAGTGCTCAATCCATACCCACCATTTTTTGTGGCTTTCTGGCCTTTGAGATCCTCATTAGCTATAGTCTTTATCTACACAAAACACAACAGGCATGTGCACCTTAACATACCAGCAGTAACCAAAAGATATTACTGAGCCCTGGCAGAGAAGGCCCTGTGTGCATCACCAACAATTCCCGTGGAACCTTGGATTGGGGCAAGGAATAACCCAGCAGACCTCTACAAGTGGGGACTCAAGACTGGGAGCTCTACATGAATGAACTGAATACAGTTCCCACATGAATCTTCAGATAGAATCAAGGGCAGAGGGTTTTCCACTCCAAAACCTAGGAATTGCAATCTGAAAGTCTAGGGGCTTAGCTTCAGGTAGAACCATCTGCCTGCTCAGCTGGGCACCAGGCAGAATGGTCTGCCAGCTCAAGCTTGCCTGCCTTGTATTGGAGAAGTAATTAGATCAGAGGCTCAATGTAAAGAGAGTGGAGCTCAGAACCAAGAGGAACTTGCCCACAGCCCTGGGAAACAGCAAGAAAGGCAATGAACTCAAAAAAGGGTTTTCAGATACCACACCTGTGTTTCTCATTGTCCTCAAATACCATCAGAAGTTTACATTGTGTCCCAACACTGCCACCAAATCTGTTAAACAACAAAAATTCAACTGAGTAAATATAAGGATCAAATTGGTGTTTAGAATATTAGCTGGCATGAGGTAAGTCAGTCCTCAAACTCTAGACATTATTTTTGGTCAGAATTGGTTCCTTTATGCATCCATAGTTATTTTAAAATATTTGTAATAAACATTTTAAAGAATTTTTCACCTTCACCTCTTTGTCCAGCAATGTCCACTTGGTTGACAGTGGTCTTCATTATTTGTCTCTTCAAATTAATATTGTAATATTCTGAATGTACCTAAAAGTCTGAAGACTATATCTTTTACATTATATATCAGTAGTACATTCCTTTTATAGTTATAAAATGTCTTTGAGAGTCTATTTACTTTATTACCTTTCCACTTATAGAAGTTTCAAATATCAAACAATTTTTGGCATAAATTAAACTGACCTTAGAACCCCTCAAGGTAGCCAATAACTATCTGGCTACAGTTTGATTTTACTTCATGAAGATATACCATATCTACTCACAATGGAATGAAAGAAGGAAAATTAATCCAGAAAAATTAACCAAACCTACTTCAAAATATTGTTTTATTATTTTTATTCCTAATTTGCCCTAGAATTTTTCATTGTCTACTATTAGAAGAGGTAATCTATAAATAACACAAATCTTTATTTATAATATATAACCAATAAGGAAGCAAGAGAACAAATATCTATAGTTGCAAGTCACCACTTGAAAATTTAAATGTTTATATTTCTAGGATAATTGTCTATAGAGAATAATAAGGGGCATCTTACCTAAAGAAATAAACATACTTGTCTTATTTACTGTCTCTCTCTCTCTCTCCCTCTCACGCATACAAACTTCATATATATTTCCTTATATAAACACATAGAGACATAGCTATGCACAGTTCATACATATATGTGATTTTTACATTGCACTGAAGAACAAATTTGGATACTTTAGTGTTTACATACATAGACACATTTGTATATACATATATGTACTTATACATCCATGTTTTGTTTATGTTCAACTAATAAAACAGTTTTAATTCTCTGTCTACCAGCATATAATCTGTATGTGAATATTCTTTTTTTTTAAATTAATTTATCTTATTTTTTGGTTGCATTGGGTCTTCATTGCTGTGTGCAGGCTTTTCTCTAATTGTGGCAAGTGGGCTCTTTGTTGCAGTGCATGGGCTTCTCATTGCGGTGGCTTCTCTTGTTGTAGAGCAAGGGCTCTAGGTGCACGGGCTTCATTAGTTGCAGCACATGGGCTCAGTAATTGTGGCTCATGGGCTCTAGAGCACAGATTCAGTAGTTGTGGTGCACAGGCTTATTTGCTCCACGGCATGTAGGATCTTCCCAGACCAGGGCTCGAACCCGTGTCCCCTGTATTGGGAGGTAGATTCTTAACCACTGAGCCACCAGGGAAGTCCTGTATATGAATATTCTTTAACAACATGGAAACTACAAAAGTTAGAATTGGCTGGGAGGGATGAAAGAAGCAAATGTGAATTGATACATGTGGACTTGGTCAATGTAAATTTTGCAAGCTGTACATAAATTTTGTAGACCTAATGATTTTTGAAAACCATTTCCAAGGCTGTTTATGCCTCATGTGGAAATCTAAACACTATCTTACTGGAACTGGATTAAAAAATTTAGCCTTGTCAAATATTGCTTGTGTCTGCTTTTTAAGTTTTCTTCTCCTCTTGCCTTTAATACATGCTTAGCCTTAGTAGGCCAAAAGTAGAACTCTCTAGCTAATATTTTTTCTCCCTATTGTGAAAAGGAATTCGTCTTTAATGCTTACATGGTTATTTGAGTTTTGCTGCAGAATGCTGTGCACTGCAGTTTTGCTTTGAAATGGATGATCTTTTTTTTTGTTTTAAGGTAAACAATTTTCTGCTGTGTTTTTGTTGCACATTGTTAGAAGTCATCCTCTTGCTTAGATGTAGATGGTTTTTTGTTTGTTTTTTTTAAATCACTGCTGTGAACAACTAGCTGTTTGATCAGCAATGCTTCCTTTTTTTTTTTTTTTTTCTTCCTCTTTTTGTATTTGACTTAGTCGCTGTCTGTCCTCTATGACACATCAGGATATGACTAGCTGGTACCACTCACAGTGGAAGCAATTTAATCTTTGTTACAAAAGTACCCTGTTTCTCAGAAGTCACATAAACATCTTAGGAAGAATGGTTGATTAAACTGTTTTGGCCAGCAGTTATACTTATCTGACCATATATTTTTTTGTGCGGGATTTGGAATTTTTTTCCCTTTCACTTTGGAGGGTATAATCAGGCTCAACTTCTCCCTGTATGTGCATGCTTTGTTCTTTGAGCATTTTCCACTGAAAAAGTGAATTTCAGTTGTTCTGGACTTATCTTTCAGTAGGAAAACCTAGTTATTGTTCAGCATTTTAAGAAGCAGAGATAATACCTTAGTTTTAAACTTCCAGTTGGAGCTTTGTCTTCTGGCCAGTGGAAAAAAGAGATTATATTTCATAAATGGCATTTCACCCCCTTGTAGACAGCATTTCTTCCATCAAGTAGAGACTGTATACACACTAATGCTGGGTGAATGATCTGGTAAGAGATTCGTAAGAACCACCTGAAAAATGATGTACTCTCCTGCTAACAGCCTAGTCTAATTTACCTTACATTTCCTATAATCTGAGAGAAAACTGACTACTGATGTTCTTTAGGACTGGGTTTAAAGATGATTAAGGGGATTGCAGTGACAATTCCCTTAATGTATGTTCTACAAATACAAGTCAGGGATAGAATGAGAGGCATACAAAATACTTCATTTGTTGGGACAATGAAAGTTTAAAGTAGGGAGAAAAATAAAAGAACCTTACATTATTTTGAAGATTTGTGAAAATAGGTGTATTTTAGTAGATCCATGTGAATGGATAACTTGGAAAAAATTATCCTTCTCTGATTAAGCATTAAATCCTTATACGTATTTCTAGCTATTTTGAATACAATTTCATAGAATTCATAAATTAGATTTATGTAATAGTGTTTAGAGATTGTTCAGCAAAATATAATAGTATTTTAAAAATACATATGCAAAACTTGAACACTGAAGTGAAGATGCTGACTTATTTAAAAACCAAAGCTAAAAAAACCTGAAAAAGATATTATTTGAAAATGGAGAACATTTTAAACAGTTTTACAATATTTAAATTACTCTAGTAAAGGGAATAAAACTTTGTATAAAAATAAGAAAATAATGCATCATTATGAAAAATTTCTGAGTTTTCTTGCTGGTTGACCCCACAAGAAAGATTTTAAGAAAAATATATGATAAAATTTTGGAATAGAGATAATGAAAATGGGTCTTTGAAGGAAATGTTTGATTTACAACTGATATGCTGATCATTTAAAATGATTTAAATATTTATGAAAATATTTGCAGATGATGCTACTGACAAGGCATTAATTTCCAAAATATACAAACAGCTTATACAGCTCAATATCAAAAAAACAAACAACCCAATCAAAAAATGGGCAGAAGACCTAGATAGACATTTCTCCCACGAAGACATTTAGATGGCCAACAGGCACATGGAAAGATGCTCCACATAGCTAATTAGAAGAGAAATGCAAATCAAAACTACAATGAGGTATCACCTCACACCAGTCAGAATGGCCATCATTAAAAAGTCTACAAATAATAAATGCTGGAGAGGGTGTGGAGAAAAAGAAACCCTCCTACACTGTTGGTGGGAATGTAAACTGGTACAGCCAGTATGGAGAACAGTATGGAGGTTCCTTAGAAAACTAAAAATAGAGGTACAATATGATTCAACAATCCCACTCCTGGGCATATACTCAGAGATAACCATAATTCGAAAAGGTACATGAACCCCAATATTCATTTCAGCACTATTTACAATAGCAAGGACTTGGAAGCAACCTAAATGTCCATCAACAGATGAATGAATAAAGAAGATGTGGTACATATATACAATGGAATATTACTCAGCCATAAAAAAGAATGAAATAATGCCATTTGCAGCAACATGAATGGACCTAGAGATTATCATATTAAGTGCAGTAAGTCAGACAGGGAAAGACAAATATTATATGTTGAATAAAAAAATGATACAAATGAACTTATTTACAAAACAGAAATAGACTCGCAGACATAGAAAACAAACTTATGGTTACCAAAGGGGATAGTGGGGTGGAGGGGGAGATAAATTAGGAGTTTGGGATTAACAGGTACACACTACTATGTATAAAATAGATAAACAACAAGGACCTACTATATAGCACAGGGAACTCTACTCAATACTCTGTAATGGCATATATGGGAAAAGAATCTGAAAAGAATACACATATATTCATTTTTTAAACGTAGTTCTTTATAAATCCTGCTCTCTCCCATGTCTTTCTGTACTGGATTAGTATTTTTTTTAATCCTGTACATTCATGGGGCACCAGTCATTTTCAGTAAATAAGTTGTAGGTAATGTTCTTTTGAAAACTAAAGAACACTATAGGTTTTTATTAACTTAGCTAAAAATTAGCTATAATTTATTAATTTTGTTAGCTATAGCTTATGTAGCTAATTTATAAGTCCCATGAGACAGCAATATCATTTTTTCATTAGTAATACTCTTAGACAAAGTCATGTTTTCTGTAATAGTAGATGAAACAGAACTGATGTCTAACTTGCTGTAATAAACTAGAAAATTAAAAGAAGTTTTGAAACCTATACGAGAAAGAGAAGAATCAAACACTTTCACACTTACAACCTTACCCTTATTCTCTCCCAAATATCAACTTACTGATTTGGGTTCTGCCACTTTGTTTTTGGTAAATCTACTGAAAGTTCAGACACAAAGCTACGAGGAATATTAAAACTACTGGGACAATGATTTTCTCTTCTCTGATTAAATATATATAATGTATAATCAGCTATACATTTAAATGGATGGTGTCACTGAAAGAACGTGTAGTAAAGAATTTTTCATCGTAACTAAATTAGCAAAGTCAATTACTAAATTTAGCCTATTATAGAGTAAACTACTAAAAACATTCATTAGATTGGGAATTTTTAGACAATATATGAAATTGTGTTTTCACTAATCTGATGTAAATGATAAATATTTTTATCTAACACTGAGTCTTTATCTAAGGGCAATTATCATTTTCATTATCATTTATAATTCAGAGTTTTTAAAGACCATCCCTCTTTGCTAATTAAACTTTTAATTTTGAGGTAATTATAGATTCACAACCAACTGTGTGAAATAAGACAAAGATTTCACATATCCTTTATCAAGTTACCTCCAATGGTAATATCTTGCAAAACTTTAGTACAATATCATAAGCAGATATTGACATTAGTTCAGTCAAGATACACGTTTCCATCACTACAACAATCCTTCTTGTTGCCCTTTCGTAGTCACAATTACCCCCTAGTCTTAAACACTGGCAATCACTAATCTGTTCTGCATCTCTATAAATCGTCATTTCCAAAATGTTAATGGACTCCTACAGTGTGAGATACTTTTGGGAATGGCTTTTTTCACTCAGCATAATTTGTTACAGATTTATCAAGGTTGTTGCATTAACATAAGTTTTCATTTTTCTGGGATAAATGCCCAGCATTGTAATTGCTGGCTCATACAATAGTTGAATGCCTAATTTTTAAGCCACTGCCAAACTGTTTTTAGAATGACTGTACCATTTTACATCACCACCAATAATGTATGAGCGGTACACTTTCTCTGTTCTCACCAGTGTTTGGTGTTGCTTATCTTTACCATTCGGATAGGTGTGTAGTCATGTCTCATTGTGGTTTTAATTTGCATTTCTCTAATGGCTAATGATGTTAAACATCTTTTCATATGCTTACCTGCCATCTGTATATCCTCTTCAGTGGCATGTCACTTCATGGTTTTTTTTTTTTTTTTTTTCGGTACGCGGGCCTCTCACTGTTGTGGCCTCTCCCGTTGTGGAGCACAGGCTCCGGACGCGCAGGCTCAGCGGCCATGGCTCACGGGCCCAGCCGCTCCGTGGCATGTGGGATCTTCCCGGACTGGGGCGCGAACCCGTGTCCCCTGCATCAGCAGGCAGACTCTCAAGCACTGTGCCACCAGGGAATCCCTCACTTCATGTTTTTTGTCCTTTATCTAATTGGATTATTTATTTGATTTTATTATTTATTTATTTGGCCCCTCTGCGCAGTTTGTGGGGTCTTAGTTCCCTGACCAAGGCTTGAATCTGGGCCCTCGGCAGCAAGAGTGCAGAGTCCTAACCAATGGACAGCCAGGGAATTCCCTGGATTATTTTTTTAATGTCGAGTTTTGAGAATTCTTTATATATTCTAAATATTAGTCCTATGTTGGCTATGTGGTTTGCAAAGATTTTCTCCCACTCTGTAGCTTTTGTCCTTTCATCTCCTTTACAGGGTGTTTTGTGGAACAAAAGGTTTTAATTTTTGTGAAGTCCAATTTATCATTTTTTCCTTTTATGGATCATGCTTTTGGTGTCAAGTTTGAGAATTCCTAGCCTAGCCCTAGATCTCAATCATTTTCCCCTATATTCTCTCTAAAAATTTTACAGCCTTATGAGTTACATCTTGAGTTAATTTTCGTATGAGGTAAAGGTTGATATTTTTTTGTTTCTGTTTTTGTTTCTTTTCTTTTCTTTTTTTTTTTTTTTGCAGTACATGGGCCTCTCACTGCTGTGGCCTCTCCCGTTGCGGAGCACAGGCTCCAGACGCACAGGCTCAGCGGCCATGGCTCATGGGCCCAGCCGCTCTGTGGCATGCGGGATCCTCCTGGACCGGGGCACGAACCCGTGTCCCCTGCATTGGTAGGCGGACTCTCAACCACTGCGCCACCAGGGAAGCCCCTGTTTTTGTTTCTTAAGGAAATTCTATGTCTCAATACCATTTATTGAAAAGGCTATCCTTCCTCCATTGAATTAATTTTTTAGTTTTGTTAAAAATAAATTGGGCATATTTTTGTGTCTTAAATCTGAGTTGTATTTTCTGTTCTATAGGTTTGTGTCTATCCCTCACCAATACCACGTAGTCTTGAATACTATAGTTCCATAATACGTTCTGAAATTAGGTAGGTTTCTCCCTGTATTATTCTTTCTCAAAATTGTTTTAGCTATCCTAGTTCATTTGCCTTTCCACATACATTTTAGAATAATCTTATCTATATCTACAAAAAGTATTGCTTGGATTTTGATAGGAGTTTTGTGAAATTTTCCATTTATGGAGAATTGGCAACTTTACTGTGTTAGTGCATAATCCTTGAAAACACAGTGTGTCTCTCCATTTATTTAGTTAATCTTTAATTTATTTCATCAATATTTTGCAGCAATTTTTAGCATACAGGTCCTGTATGTGTTTTGTTGGAACAACATTTATTTCTCTCTTTTTTTAAAGAAATTATAATTGGCATCATATTTTAATTTTGGTGTTCCCATATTATTACTAGTATATAGACCACAAAATAGGTTTTTATATTGATCTTATATCCTGCAACATTTCTGATAACAGTTATTAGTTCTAAGAATTTTTTTTCTTATGTTTCTTAGAAATTCCTACATAGAAAATCATGTTACATGAAATAAGGAATTCTGATCCATGCTTCTTTTATTTACTTTTCTTGACTTTGCAAAATTGTCCATTATTATATTGAATAAGATTAGTGAGAGTAGACAGCCTTGCAGTATTCTCATTCTTAGAGGAAAAGCATTCAGTCTTTCTTCGTTAAACATTTGGTAGTCTTCTCCATTGAAACCATCTCGGCTTGGTTGTTTCTTTTTTCTGGAGGTTTTAATTTATGAATTCAATTTCTTTAATAGTTATTGATCTATTCAAATCATCTATTTTATATTGGCTGAGTTTTTGTTTGTGTTTTCAAGAAATAGATTTGTTTTGTCTAAGTTGTCCAAAGAATGTGTGTAGAATTGTTCAGCATATTGCCTTGTTTCCTTATTGATGTCTGCAAAGGCTAGAAATGATGTGCCCTGTTTCCTGATGTTGGTAATCATTTGATAGCTTCCTTTGAGATCTTTTTGTTTCTTGGGGCCCAAACCCAGACTGAGTGGGGTAAGAGTGCCTCATTGCTGCTCCCCACATGGCCTCCATTGACACCCTTGGGGGTGTAGCCCTATTACCACTGGCCAGTAGTGAATGTCTTACTCTCCACTATTAGAGGACATCACGTATAATGAAAAAATGAAACAATAATGGAACATGAACAACCATCTATCAGAAAAGAATGTATTAAGATAACAACACATAAAGAAGATGTGGTACATATATACAATGGAATATTACTCAGCCATAAAGAGGAGTGAAATTAGGTCATTTGTAGAGATGTGGATGGATCTACAGACTGTCATACAGAGTGAAGTAAGTCAGAAAGAGAAAAACAAATATCGTATGTTAACGCATATATGTGGAACCTAGAAAAATGGTACAGATGAACCAGTTTGCAGGGCAGAAATAGAGACACAGATGTAGAGAACAAACATATGGACACCAAGGGGGGAAAGTGGCAGGGGGGTGGTGGTGGTGTGATGAATTGGGAGATTGGGATTGACATATATACACTAATATGTATAAAATGGATAACTAAGAAGAACCTGCTGTATAAAAAAATAAATAAAATAAAATTAAAAAATTTAAAAAAAGATAACACAGTTTTCAAAATAAAAATCTTATTCTAGTGGAGGATTCAACTGGACACTACATGAAACTCATTAGATTTGAAGATATACTTAAGAAAATTTAGAGCAAAGAGGAAATGGATTAAAAAAACTTAAAAAAAATGAACAACAAGAAAAAAAAATGCAAGAGGCAAAATGGGAAATGGGTTATTCATTTAATATAATTTCCATGGAGGAGGGGGATATTAAAGTATATGGGAAAGAAGCAATAATTAACAAATAATAATAATCACAATTTAAAAGTTTAAAGATTTTAAGAAACACTTGAAATATTTGATGTTAATTTAGATTTCACAAACTACTAAGCAAAAATAATTTTAAAAATTGGTAAAAGTTCTGAATTTTAAAATTATCAAAAAATACTTTAAGAAAAGAAAAATATAGGATACAAAAGAAGAGAATTAAGTTACCATTAATTATAGACAGTATGATTTTCTATTTAGAAACTTCAAGAGAATTAACTCTAAAAATACTTCAATTAATGATGGTTCAGTAAAAAGGCCAGTCTCAAAATACATTAAAAATTATATATTATTCATATAATAATGATAAAAATTGATTAGCTCTTACTGTGTTGAGGACTTTTCAAAGTACTTTACATGGACATTTCACAGCAGCATTATGGGGTTGTTATTATTCTCACTTTGTAGATGAGAAAAGTGAGGCATAAAGAAAATAAATTGACCTTTCCAAGGTCATATACCTGGTAAGTGGTACATAAACAGTACATAAATATTTTTTCTCCTAGAAACAAGATAAAAATCCACCAGGATTCTGACTCTTATTAACATAAAATATGTTTTATTGGGAAGATGGTATTAATCACAGAAATTAGGAATTGAGAGGAGGCACAAGAACTCACTCATCATGACACAAGGGACTTGGATCTCTAGGGAAAGTCTTCAGATGCGTCCAGTTTTGCCCCATGAGTTTCATTCACAAAGTCTGTAGGGGCAGTGGATGGGTCTAGCTTGGGTCACGTGCCTACTTCTGGGCTGGTGGTTGGGAAGGGGAAGAAGGGTGGCAGTCTGTTGATTTAAAGGCTCACTGCAAATACATAGAGTTGGAGGAGCAGAGTTCCTCAAGGGAAAGGATACGAGGGCACAAGCATCACATGTACATTTGAGACCTGGTCTCTTCGGAGGATGGCTACATGAGTTAGGCAGCAGCAGGCAGTGTAAATTCACTCCTACAATAATGAAGGCATTGATTTCTTGCTGGAACCTGAACATATTATCTGCTTTAAAGATTACTTGAAGGCACATTGAAGGGTCTTATGTTGGTAACTTTATAGCTAGGATTCATTTTAAGTGGATTTTACACTTTCTATCTTGAGTCAAATCAAAGAGATGACCCTGAATAGAAGTATACTCCAGAGAATTTGGGGGATCCAAATATTGTTTTTCACTCGGTCAAACAGGGACTTTCAAAGGTACACTTCTTAAAGTACCATCGGTCATGGCACAGAAATTTAAATCATGAAAAGAGTTGAATGTTAACTTACTGTTAAATTAGTGCCATCTGTTTTAATAGTGTTGGCATGCCTTTTATTTGAATTACTTTGACGTTTATAATGCCTTAAGAAAGACCTTGAATTTAACAATAAGCCTCTGAAGTAAATGTTTTGTGTAAATCAGGATTTCTCAACCTTGGCATGATTGATGTTTTGGGATGGATATTCTTTTCTCAGTGTACAGAGTCTGTCCTGTGCATTGTGGGATGTATACTAGAATCCCTGGCCTCTACTCATTAAATTCTAGTAGTACCCTTCCAGTTGTGACAATAAAAAAATATCTGTAGACATTGTCAGATGTCCCAGGTGTGTGTGGCTGGGGGCAGGGGAGGAGCTGCACAAAAGGTCCCTGGTTGAGAACAAGTATTACAGACAAAAGAGGGAATCCTGGATGATGGAATTACCAGAACACAATGCAGAATATCGTCAGATAAGTTAAAAGGATAGAGTTCTACCCACCTAAAAAGGGCTAACTTCACTGTTCTGTAAGAACTTGACCTGCACATATTTTGATTGGCATACCATCCTAGAAAGTGAATCTCAACTGCGGATGCACAATTAGAATCATCTGTGGAATCAAAAAAAAAAATTACTGAAACTTAAGCCACAATCTAGAAAAATTATATCAGAAATTTTGGTGGTGGACCCAGACATTTTTATTTTTGAGGCATTCCCTATGGGATTCTAAATAAATAACAATCTAAAATGTACTAATCTAAAGTAATTGTCCTTAAACATCCACCAGGATCAAGCTCCGGAAGATGTGCAGGGGTTTACCACACCCGGATTCCTGTCTGATTGTTCACATGGCCCCAGGAATTGTATGGTAGACAGAAGGTGTAGGGGACAAAGTGCTTCAGGGCACTGCTCCAGTGTTTACAGCACCTGGAATCTATATCCCAACTGGATGATTATTCAAACAAACTGAATAAAGGAAATTTACAGATTAACCAAGATATTCTCTGATGAACAGGTAATTAAAATTTTGATATAATTCTATGGGTCCAGGCATTGTGCCAACTTACTAGAAAGCTAGTTAATCCACTTTTAGCACCAGAGACGACTTCCTTGGGCAATTTTTGGTCAATTGTTAGTATACAGTGCTACACTAACTGTCCTGGATTGATCAGCAGGCCTGATTCATTGCCCATCTGTATCTATCCTATAGATCTAACCCCAACAGGTACTTTGAATCCTTTCTGATCATAGTAGGACTTAATCAAGAGAACATAGAAACTTTAGGCTAACATACAAGGGACTTAAAATCAGTCAAAAACATTGAGACTGGGGATGTTCTGCATCAGGTTCCTCAGAAGCAGAGTTTTCCACGTGATTCTTGTTCCAGTGATTTATTTATTAGGGGCTACTCTTAGGAGAGAGGAGTTGAGGAAAGCATGACATAGCAGAGGAAACAAAACAAGCAAGAATGTGGTCTCAGCAGGAGACTAGCTTTAGTCTCATCCTATAAGGGACACTTTAGGGACCAAATTATAAGGAAGAGATAGATCCATCTTGAGGCAAGGGTGACCAACTTTTGGACTTGTGGGAGAGGGAAAGTCTCCTGAGATTCTGTTTGGCTGAGTGCAGTTCTCTGGAGAAGTGTCTGACTTGTTGTCAGCCAACATGTACAGCAGCTAAGGGACCAGTGCACCCACTGATAAGGGGCCCATCACCAACAGCATTCACTAGGGCGTATACCACAATTACTTCTTTTGATATTTTCAGATGCAGTATTGTATTTTAAGCATAATTGAATCAGGGAATGTAAATTGGCAAAATAATGTTAAGATATCTGCATTTTTCAACACTTTAGTCATTTGTAATCAAAACTTCCCTGTCATTTTCAGGGAGACTTTGAGATATAACCAGTCAATGCTGACGGTATACGGCTTATGAAGGTAAGATCACCTACTTCAAAAATAAAAGGTAAACTTTTATGTGGCTAATTCTTTTTTTTACTGAGAAACAGAAATCAAAAAATAAACAAATATTTCATAGAGCTTATGAGTTCATTTATTCAACAAATATTTATTGAGACAGATCTCATGGAGTGTTCATTGTAGTTGAGAAATAAAGGAGTAAAAAATACAACAAATAAAAAGATAATAGTTTGGGTTGTAACAAGTGTTATAAGAAAAAATAAAACAGGTAGGGGTATGGATACTAGTGGAGACGGGAATTAATGAATGCTATTTTAGATCAGATGCCAAGGAAGGTCTCTCTGAGAAGTTGACAATTAAGGAAAGAGCTGAATGTAGTGAGGGAGCAAGCACTTCAGATGCAGAATTTCCTAGCCTAAAACTGTTAAAAACATGTAATGCAAAATACTTTAATAAATTCAGTGGCAGTTTTCCATCAGCAAAGCTTAAGGCATGGACAAATATTTTTGTAAACCTGGTGTTATAGCACCAATAGCCACCCATCACTGTCAGTCACTAATGACAAGATGTCTCTGAGCTGTACAAAGGAGTGAGGACACTGACACAGATCTGCTGTTTGATTTGAAAAGTTTTATGAATCTATTGTAAGAAGCCAACAACAGTATGCGGTAGGGAATTAACATCTTAGGGGTCTAATGCATGTTTAATAAAATAAATTCACTTATTTCACTGTAAATTTGTAGGTGTAATTTTATTATAATTAAATGTTTGTAAAACTTAACTATTTTCTAAAAAATTTAGGAACATAAAAGGGCCTATTTGTTCTAATCTGCTCACTTAGAAGGCCATTACAGGTTTGACCTTAGGAAAATAGAAAACAACATAACTACATTTTAAGATTATCAAAGGGATGAAGGATAAAGTCAAACAAAACTGCTCTCATAAAATGAATAACGTTTTGGATTAAATTGTGAGCAGTGAACTGAATATCAATTTAATTTATTAAATTTTAACAATTTACAGTGCTTTTCCACTTATTGCTTTATTGACTGTTAAAGCTCTTAGAGCATCCTGATGGAAAAAGAGGTTTTAGAATCTATTTATACACATCTTCAATATGAATAGCCTCAAATAGCTTAAAAAAGTTCAGCCACCTCTTAGGGAAAACTAGATTTTTATGTAAAAATTTGAATGATTTTTGTTTCTTTAATCATTATTACACCTGCTGAAGACAGATCTAAAAATATGCCACATGCAAAAGAATAAGTTGCATATGGCAATGTTAAAGGATTGTTGGCAACATTGGCTTTTTACTAAACAACAGTTTTGTTTTATTTCAAGAGTAATATTAGAATAGCCTAATCATTAATGAAAGCTCAAGTCATTTCTACTACAATTTCCTTTGTCAAATTTTTAGATTCTTTTTATCCATACTAATTTATTTCTGAGTATGATAATGCCCCTGGGAATAAATGGAAATATTTAGTTTCTAATAATATCACTTTTGTGAGTCAATTATTTAGAATGTTATGAACAGATGGTTTAATGAGAGAATTGAAGCAAATAGACTCATGCTAGTCATATATCACTGACAATATATTGCTTCACAGATCTAAAGACTCCTTGAATTTTGACTTATGAACTAGAAATTACAGGCTGCTGAAGTAGTTATCTTATATTTGGAAGAGCCCAGATTGTGTGTGCTGCTGATGGTATGTGTGCCTCTCTTCAAGTTTTACTTCAGACACATCTGTGTTAAAATAGAATAAACAGAAATTGTGATACATGAATTACTTTCAGAATCTAAAATATTCCTCTAGACATAAGCAAAATTTACTTATTCAAAAGTATTTTAAACTAATTATTCCAAAATAGATATTTCCACATTCAATGTTAATTATAGCTTTACAAATGACATTTTTGAAGTATTGGAATGAATAACTTTAGGACCTTGGTAAGAAACGCATCTCATGTTCACGTCCTCAAGTCAAATATATGTGTCTCCAAATACAAAACCTTCTCTAAGTCAGAGATATTATCAATGAGGATTCTATTCTACTTATAAGAAGCATGAATATGCCCCCCCAAAGAATTTCTTGACAATTTTAACACTAGAAATAAGCAGTTAAAAGATGTACTTAAAGATCTTGAAAACAATAACAATTGATTCTTGGGTTATTAATTCTAGATATGTATGTTCTATTTCTCCCAAAATGTTCACATTCCTTAAATGTGGTATTGGTTATATAACATGAATTAGAATCCATTAAACCCATATGTGTGATTGGTAAGTATATAGCATGGTATTTAGTAAATATTTGTAAGTCAATTAATGAGATTCCCCAAAGCAGATTACAGGATATATTATATTGTGCAGAAAACATAAGCACATTTTTTGAGTCACTAAAGCATAATAAGTTTTTACTTTTCTTCCAGTGGTGAAAATGGGAAACACTGATACTCACCTTTATTTTTTAAAGATTTTTTTTAATGTGGACCATTTTTAAAGTCTTTATTGAACTTGTTACAATATTGCTTCTGTTTTATATTTGGTTTTTTGGCCGCGAGGCATGTGGGAATCTTAGCTCCCCAACCAGGGATCGAACCCGTACTCCCTGCATTGGAAGGTGAAGTCTTAACCACTGTACTGCCAGGGAAGTCCCAGATACTCACCTTTAAAAGATGTGAAAGTTTTAAAGATTTGTGGGCAGTTTTTATAAAATTAAGCCTATGACTTTATAGTTAATTTTAAATTATACAGATTCAATCTGAATCTACTTAATACTTGAATATCTAAGTACTCAACACTGTGTCAGGTTATATGGATCTTTTTATGGGAAGAAAAATCCAAGTTTACTTAAGCAAAGAGGTTCTGTAAGATATACTTATTATATTATTGTAACATTATAAAAAGTAATATATATTATTTTATTATGCTCTATAACGTATATATATTTATAACTTATATAATATACATTGTGTATTATATTATTATCTTATAACATATTATTATAGGGCCTCAGGAAAGTTTAGTTTAGCATCTAAATTAAGTGAAATATGACTGACATGAGCAGCAAGTAGAAGGATAAGTGTTTTGGGAGAAGAGAGAATCATGTGTCTAACATTCTGAGGATTCTGTATTCTTCAGTATTTCTGAAAGAGAATATATAAAACTGGAAATTTTCAGAAATACTAAATGAATTATGTTAAACTCATTTTGAGTTTATTTTTATATATGATTCAAGATAGGGGTCCAGATTTGTTATGCATGTAGCTGTCCAGTTTTCCCAATACAGTTTATTAAGAAACTATATTTTTTCCCATTATATATTCCTACCTCTGTTATTGTAAATTAATTAACCATATGTGCATGGTTTTAGTTTGGGGTTCTCTATTCTGTTCTATTAATCTATGTATCTGTTTCTGTGTCAGTACCATACTGTTTGGATTACTATAGCTTTGTAGCACAGTGGGAAGTCAGGGAGTGTTATATCTCCAGTTTTGTTCTTTCTCAAGGTTGCTTTAACTATTTGGGGTCTTTTGTAGTTTCATACCCAACAAAATAAAAATTCAGTCACTGAACAGACTATTCAGAGGTTAATTAATAGCAGCATCTCAGACCAGGTCTACAGCTTCACTCCATTTAGGATCACATAAGCAGTCATTAGAGATAGAGTAGCTTGCTCTTTTTCTAAGTAAGTGGATGATATTCTTGTATGCACTTTGTCGGGGAGCTAGATCTACCCACTTTAGGAGGGCGGTGGGTTCAGCTGAGGCTGCCTGCTGGTTGTGGTGGGCGAGGAGCTGCTACTGACAGGAGCCAGAAGGGCCTGGTCCACAGGGGAATGCCACGGTGGGGTGAGCCCTGTTGGCAAAGTAGACAGTGAGTGTCAGAAATGAAGCCTTCCAGCAGTGGGTCAGCTCTGTAGGTGGAGAATTAAAAAAAAAAAAATAGAGCCCATCAGTGTCAGTCCCTGGAGAATGCTTCAACAGATTCCCTACCCATTCAGCACTCATCCTAAAATTAGTCAATGAATCTCCTCATGAATGACCCAGACCCTTTGAATGCTGCTGCTTCTGCAATGGGATTCAGAGAGAGTTTGTGTGCAACCCCTTTAAGAGCAGAGTCTTCGTTTCCTGAAGTTCTCCAGCTCTTCAGAATGAAAGACCCACTGGTTTTCAAAGCCAGATATTAAGGGAGCTCTTCCCCTTGGTGTAAGCAGCCAGAGCTTCAGTGCCCGATGTGGGGCTCCAACTCCATTCTTAAGGAGGACTGCTGTTTTTGTGATATTGCCTCACATGTGTGAAGCACCATGCCAGGAATGTGGGGTCTGCTCCATCTACCAATCTCAATTTTTTTTTCTCATTATATCCTTAGTTATAAAAGAGCTGTTCTGGGCTTCCCTGGTGGCGCAGTGGTTGAGAGTCCGCCTGCCGATGCAGGGGACACAGGTTCGTGCCCCAGTCCAGGAACATCCCACATGCCTCGGAGTGGCTGGGCCCATGAGACATGGCCGCTGAGCCTGCGCGGCCACAACAGTGAGAGGCCCGCATACCTCAAAAATAATAATAATTAAAAAAATAAATAAAAGAGCTGTTCTGCTAGTCTTCAGGTAGTTCTCAGAGAAGGTTGTTCTATATTGTTGTAGTTTTGGGGTGTTTGTGGGAGGAGGTGAACTCAGGATCTTCCTACTCCACCATCTTGATCATGCCTTCCTTAATCATTGTTTAAAATGTGCAAAGCCATGAGTTATTTGAGCAAAGAATGATCACAGTACCCAGTATTCGGTTAGAAAATTGAGGTTAAAATATTTTAAATATGGTAAATAGTGCTGCTGGGTTGATTGATAATTCTCCAAAAGTATCACCATGAAAACCTATTGATACGTAAAAGCTAAGGGGTGAAGACTCCCTTAATAGCGTCTTTATAGTGTTTCAGAAGTGAGAACCATGAGGAGGGTATTTATCATGATTATGGACTCGGCTGGATACTTTTATGGGTTTTAGGACCTGGGCTCGGTGATTTGCAAGATGGAATACTGGTTGGGATTGGCAGAGTTTGTGATATAGTAGCTTTGGACTGGTGGGCAGAGAGAGAAAAGTGTTTTCAAGTGTGTACTGACACGTGAGCTATGTTAGTACTTCATTCTCATAGCTTCCAAAGCAAGTATTTCTTGGAGAAAGTAACTAGATAATTTTTACCTGATTCCTGTGTTGTTTAGATTGTTTAGCACAAAATCAGGAGTGGATGCTTTGTCTCAGAATTGATCAGCATGGGACCAGGTAAGTATGGTGGTTTCAGTTCTTAGCTGAACCCCGATTTTTTTTCCTTTCTAAAAAATCACCTTTGCAGGGAAGCTGCAAGTTATTTAACTATTTATTATTTATTATTTAGTTCATTTAATAAGAAAGGAAACAAGAGCCTAAGGCTCTTACCATTTATAAGAAAGCATAATGCCTACACAATCGAATAATGGAATTTTCTATTTCTACAAGCTATACTGATATTTCATATTTCTATACATTGATTTTTTAAAACAATCTTTTTTCTTAAATGTCTTGACTTCCAGAAAACCTATGCGTGAAGGAATAATATTTTCAATAATAAAGAAGATAATCTTGAGAACTCTGGGAGTTGTCAATTAACTTTGGTTTTCTGCTTTTGACCAGGTATGTTCCTGCCCTAAAAATGACTTCTTGTAAATAAGGAATATAAAGATTTCAAGTTTCTTTGCCTCAGACTCTCAGCTTTAGAAAATTACCCAGAGGCTGCCCTGGAGCTGAAATTGCTGTCCCACAAACAACCTTTCCCTTCCTTTACTTAACACAAAACAAATCAGCACTAGGTACTCAAAGCTGATAAGAAAACTGGATCAACTCTAGCTGCCTTCCAACTCTTGTGGAAGCAGCTTCACCTGAGATTCGGATACCTGTGTTACTCTAGGTGAGCAATTGTTAATGTTAGGCTGGGTTACAAGAACATTAAAAACAAAGCATTTAGGAAATTGAAGCTGATATTAATCTGGTAAGAGTGCTAAAACTTTTTACTTGATCTTATTTTGTCACTATTTTTCATGAACTGCACCATTTACTTGTATTTTTTCTTTTTTGCATATTTTCAGTAGTGTTGCTGATTTTTAGGTTTTGCTCTAAATCCTTTAATCGGAAATAACTTTTTGATAGTTTATGCCCCGTCTATTCTAGTTTTAATCTGTTCTAATGGTTAGAAGAGACAATTGACATTCATTTTTAAAATGTAACTACAAGTGTACTGCAATGCAATAAAACTACAGTAGGAGTCAGTTAATCTGAGTTCTAGTCTTGGTTCTCAAAGCATATAATTGTATAAATATAGGAAAGCCCTATGGGTCTAAAGTCTTTATTTGAACAAATGAAGGTATTGAGCTATTTTATTAATAAAATTTTCCCATGCCTCTGAAGGCTTAATTTAGTTTTAATTATAAAATATCCATAGTAAATTAGATTGCATGTGGAAAGGGATGTTAAGGAAACAGGTTCAAACACGATGTTTTTAGTGTATTGTTGGTTATAGGGTGTGGAATGGATTTACATGTAACATATGAAAGTGAAATCAAAGGTCAAATTAAAATTAAATTAAAAAATCAAATTAAAGACTTAATAGACATCTAAATATTTACAAGAACACTTTTGAGAAAAAGCTTTAGTTTGTAAAACAGATGTAACTTTGAGCAAATTTAACATAGAGGAAAAAAGTAATGTTCCTAAATTGAAATCTCGGTATTTTTGTTGCGGAGCACAGGCTCCGGATGCGCAGGCTCAGCGGCCATGGCTCACGGGCCCAGCCGCTCCGCGGCATGTGGGATCCACCCGGACTGGGGAACGAACCTGTGTCCCCTGCATTGGCAGGCGGACTCTCAACCACTGTACCACCAGGGAAGCCCTGGGTATTTTTTAATGTCTTTTTTCTTGTCCTTCTGCTGACAATGTTGAATGTTACCTGAGCCTCATGCTCTGGAAAACTATGATGGTTAAGAGATCCTTCTAAGTTTTTGTTATTGAAAATCCCCCATTTGTACTATGGGAAATAGCTTACCTCAAAGAACCTCCCTTCTACACATGATTTGTATAAGACCTGCTGTCCACACTTTCTCATGACTCCTGTAAGAGTCCCAGATGACTCCCTTGCTTCCCTGTAACAAGGCCAAACACAGACCTTTCCCCTTTTTGCCTGAACCTACAGAAAAAGCCAGACATAATGACTCTCCGACTTCCTATTCCTTGTTTCATGAATGATTAGCAGAGATTAGAAATGTTTGTCCCTCATGAAACTAGCTAGACACGGGGATAAACATTTCCTTTTTAGGTAACTGAGCGAGATTTCCCTGATTGTATAACGATCACCCCTGTAATCAGCCCACTTCTTTTTTTAACATCTTTATTGGAGTATAATTGCTTTACAATGGTGTGTTAGTTTCTGCTGTATAACAAAATGAATCAGTTATACGTATACATATATCCCCATATGTCCTCCCTCTTGCATCTCCCTCCCACCGTCCCCTTCCGACCCCCCTAGGTGGACACAAAGCACTTAGCTGATCTCCCTGTGCTATGCAGCTGCTTCCCACTAGCTATTTTACATTTGGTAGTGTATATGTATCAATGCCACTCTCTCACTTCGTCCCAGCTTACACTTCCCCCTCCCCGTGTCCTCAAGTCCATTCTCTATGTCTGTGTCTTTATTCCTGTCCTGCCCCTAGGTTCTTCAGAACCATTTTTTTTCTAGATTCCATATATATGTGTCGGCATACATTATTTGTTTTCCTCTTTCTGACTTACTTCACTCTGTATGACAGACTCTAGGTCCATCTACCTCACTGCAAATAACTTTCATTTCTTTTTATGGCTGAGTAATATTCCATTGTATATATGAATCACTCTACTTTTAACTTGTCTTCTCTCCTTCTAAAAGTCTAAGGCAAAACTGTGCTGCTCAGACCCTGATGTTTGGATCTCCCTGTTGCAATAGCCTGAATAAAATCAATGTCCTTACTTGTTTGGCCCTTGCCTTTGACCTTGCTTTCCCTTCTTCCTTTTCTCTCTCCATTTCCCTTTCTCCTTTCTCTTTACTTTTCACAGGATCAGCAGGGTTTCTCAGCTTTTATCAAGGTGAAGCTTGAAACACCAAGAGGACACTTCCCTTGCCTTGCTAAATAGTAAGAATGATGAGTAGCAGATGGGCATGTGTATAGCAAAATGAGAAAAGATTAATTGCATACTAAAAAGATAACGCTTCTAAGCTGAATAGCATTTTAAGGACCACATAGCATTCAGTTATGATAGAAGAGTTAACTTTGGATTCACCATTAGGAAAACTTGGATTTGAGATTCCTGATGATAAGTCCCTCCAAAAACTTGAGATTCAAAGTTGTCAACTTAAATAAAAAATGTAATGTGAATGTGTATGAGTGCGATACATATGTATTTCTGACTGTTAGGTCCCTCAGATTAAAGAGGCCAAAATAATGCAACTTAATTAAAAGCTGTGTGTGTGTATGTATGTGTTTGTGTGTATGAATTTTAATTTGTTTCCATTGAATTTGAAATATACAATTCCTTTTCTATCTGTCTATATGCGCAGGTGTGCAGAATGTACACAGTCATATATATATTACTCCTTTATCAAGTTGAGGGGCAAATCAATATATTAAAAATTTTAAGATGGTTTCAGTTTTAAAGAAGTTTCTCTAGAATTATTGTTTTATAGTCCTTTAGTCTATAAAATAATCCATTGAAAAAGAAATGCTGATTCAAATAGTTACTAGAATTCGTGTTATTTTTTATAAATTTATCCTTGTGCTACAGCTCTACTGTATTTTTACCTCACAAAGATTTACAGATAGGCAAATCTCAAAAGCGTTCATTTGGATTGGAAGCAGAAGACGTAAACGTTTCTATACTTCTCATATTATAAAGGAATCCCGTGCCTTCTCCTTGTGCAGGCACATTACTCAAGTGATGAGGTTCACAGTACTCCACAGCACGCTTTCTTGGATCAACACCAGAGCCTCAATTCCAACACATCTCAGAGTGTATTTTTGATGAATAAATTACCAAACTAATGAGACACATTAAGAGGTTAAGGATTGATCAAGTGCTTAATCTTTTTAATGAAGGACACAGCATGAGACACATTCCTCCAAATAGATACAATAAACAATCTTCTAAAACCTAATTAGAAGAAAAATACAAAGAAAGGTGCAAAGTCTTAGAATTTGCTTACCACATAATAGCATTTTCTGCAACAGTGGAAAAACTTTAAGTTATCAACCTTATTTATATTTGAATCAGGTGAGTCCCAGCAGTTTACCAAGATAAAATAATGGTATTTTAATATAGAATTTTAATATGTCTTGATGGCATCTGAGTCTATAAAAAGTGCTTCAGAATATGGCTTTGGCTTTTTTACAGAACTTGCCAGACCTTGAGAAGATTCAGCAAACTTTTTTGGAAAACTTCTAAGAACACACTTACTCTGTGTATCTATGAGGCGATTGTGACCTGGATTTAACTTTTTGGGTATCAAATTTTGGGGGTATAATTTAGGATTTAATTAAGTTTTTGAGTCCTTATTTACTTTAGTTCAGATATTAAAAATAGCTTATATAACTTTAGTAAGAGATTTAGTGAAAACTGCCAGTAACAAATCAAAATATTTTCATGAGAAATTGTTATTTATTCTTATCATTTATTTATATCATAAAAAAATGATAAGAACAACAAGGGAACGGGTGGCACATTGATCCAAGCAACCCACCTGGATTTTAAAATATAGCAAAAAGAGGTGGCACTTAGGAAGACTGAATCTAAATAAAGGCCTGGGCTTCCCTGGTGGCACAGTGGTTGAGAGTCTGCCTGCCGATGCAGGGGAAACGGGTTCGTGCCCCGGTCCGGGAAGATCCCATATGCCACGGAGCGGCTAGGCCCGTGAGCCATTGCCACTGAGCCTGCGTGTCCGGAGCCCGTGCTCCACAACAGGAGAGGCCACAACAGTGAGAGGCCCACACACCACAAAAAAATAAATAAATAAATAAATAATAAATAAAAAATAAATAAAGCCCTAACATTTGAATTGGTGATGTACACGCTTATATAATGCTTCTCTTTTCAAGTAGTTAAAATATAACAGATTAATTATTATTTATCATTATTGCTGAGTGATTATAACATAATACTTTTATACAGTATGCCCTGGAATATTATACTCTTTCATTCTCTAAATCTCACACCATCTGCTTGAGCTGAATGTTTAGAGTGTATTGCTTACTGCATGCATAAATACCCTCATGCTTGTTTCCATTGAATAGTATTTGCCTATTTGTGACTAGGATTCTTTTATTCTAACCCAAGAGGCTTTCAGGCCCAGTGAACTATAACTGGTGTTTTAAGCAATTAGTTTCCTTAGAAACCTGAAAGAATTTAGAGAATTCATAAACGTTTCTAAGGTGTTCAAATATCCTTCCCATATTACTCTACAAATTAAAAAACAAATTTGTTTCTTTATAATTTACAGTTTCGTTACTTATGAAATTTTTAGTTGTCTCTGAAAAAGTTCATTGCACACATTTTATGGGAAACATGGAGTGTGTTTTCTTTTCTCAAAATATATGACTCTCCATATTTATTGCTTTGTGGATTTTTATGAATACAAAACTTAGCAATTTTATTTCCTATTTTGCCTTTTAGAACTTTAGGTAATAAAACTTGGTCATAAGTATGCTAAATTATTAAAACCATAAATTTAGTGTGATTTCCTTTTAAAGACTTGCAATGTTAATTTAGCAAAAATTTTTGGAAATATTTGGCTTTTGCTTTTCTCTCTCTTCCCTCTTCCTGAAAATGGCACAAATCACAAGTACACAGTTCTATGAATCTTCACATAGTGAATGCACTCCTATAACCATATCAGAATATAGATTACTAGGACCTTAGACAGCCCTGTCAGGGTTGCTCCCTGTCACAGTCCCCCTCCAAGGGTGATCTCCATCATGACAACAGATATCAGAGAAGTCTGCCTGATTTTAAACTATAAAAACAAAATCATAGTGCATGCCCTCTGTTGTGTCTCCAGCTCAACCATTTGTTTTTTAATTTGTCCGTGAGTTTGTAAATAAATGTTAATGTTATCTTTTGATAGTCAAGTCAAAAATAGTAGTTGAACTGTTTAGGGAAAAAAATGTTCTTACAAGTGTTGTACAAACATCTGTTCGTCATTATTACATATTATTCCATCTCATTCAGGATCTTCTATCCTAATATAACAAAGTCTAGCTGAAAGTAAATGATGTGTATAATCGGAGAATAATCTAACCTCAATCAAATGCAACAAGGCTTCTCTTTCCCTGGCTTTCAATTTCAGGGTGCAAATTGTATCTTAGAGACTGCACAGAATAGAGTTTCTCTCCTGAAGTGAATAATAAGGCATACTGCATATGTGGGGCAGAAAATAAAATAATTTCATATATGCGACTTCTGAATTGTAGAAGGAAAGTTAAATAGACTATATGTTATTCTAATTCCAGATTAGTATTTATTCATTCTCTTCCTTTTCTAACTTGCATTTTGAATGGATATCAATTTTATTTCTACTGCTTGACTGTGTCTGGGTACTTTAGGTGGGGAGACATCTGTGTCTGATATATTTCTTTATTTTTCAAACTTAGAGTAACTTTCTAAGCCAAAGTAGGTGCTTGTTAAGTGTGGTCTAAATTAATAAAATGCCAACCTTTCCATTTTTCAAATCAAGCAATAATATGTAGTCAGAATCTCTATTTTTGCATTTATTCTGTAAAATGATGCCATTAATATTGGTTTTTGTCTTGAGTGTGTTAAAAGTCTATCATTTCTGAGTACAGAAATAGTTTTTGTTCTATGTAATATAACTACCCGTGTTATTCTCTTTAGAGTAAGTAAACATTTTCAAAATATTCTTGAATTTTCAAACAATAACTAAAGCTAAAGTGCTTTTCCAAAACCCATGAACTTTCCTTTTCCAATAGGAAAAAGTCTAAGAGAAAGTGGTAATCCTACCTTAATCTCTAAATCAATACATAATCATTGCCTCAAATTACTGAATTCCAGTGGATTGATAGGCATTGCTCTTGAATGCATCAATGGTTACCAACCTTTGCAATGGAAACAATCAGCGACAGGTCAGTGGGCTAGAAAAATGTATTAAAAGGAGAAAAAGAAGATAATCAGCTAAATAATTCCACCTCATGAGACAAAATGATGAGATATATTAAATTCAACCCTCAGGCATCATATTGCTAACCCTCAGAAAGTCAATATAACAAAGTAAACATATTTTCTAGTATTTTTTTTTTTGGTGTAGTTCAGTCTACAAAATAAAAATAAGTTAGAAAAGAAAATAAAAGGAGTTATCTTTCTGTTTCTTCTACTCATAGTTGGTTTGAAACTATTCCACAAGGCAGACATACATTTCATTAGTAGAACTGGACCTAAGTGACTCGGTAGTTTTTGTCCCACAAGAAGAATCTTTTTTTTTTTTTAATTGCAGTACAGTTGCTTTACAATGTTGTGTTAGTTTCTACCGTACAATGAAGTGAATCAGCTATATGTATACATATATCCCCTCCCTCTTGGACCTGCCTTCCACTCCCCTCCCCCCATCCCACCCATCTATGTCATCACAGGGCACTGAGCTAAGCTCCCTGTGGTATACAACAGGTTCCAACTAGCTATCTATTTTACACATGGTAGTGTATATACGTCAATCCTAATCTGCCAATTCATCCCACTCTCCCCTATTTTAATTCCTAGACCAGTGTTTTTCTATGAGTATCATCTTGTTTAGATGTATTTAATGTCTTCCAAGCATTAGTGACCTAGCAAAGGATACCATGTGCAAATCTTTCCCTTTCAGCCCAGGAAGTTATTAGTTAAAGTCATCCAGGAAATATGGTAGAGATTAATCTCCTGGTCTAATCATCCTTCTAAATGGCAGCCATGCTTGAGCTGTGCAGCAAAGCAGAGGAAGAAGCAGAGAAATCGGAGAAGCCAGCAAGCAGATGGCTTAATTGTCAAGTCCATCCTATCCATCACTGGGCCATGTGCTATTTTGGCAGTGCAGGAAGTGTTATTTCTAGGAACAGCATGAACTGCTGCTAAAGCCAGCTAATACACTTCAGTGGTAGCACCACTGCCCAGTAACATTAAATGCCACAGCCTGGGATAATAAGAATTTTATATCACAGGTAGTGATATTAAAATATTTAATACCACACATAGTGATAAAGATGCCTTTCCTTCTCACTCCATCCTAAAAAGTAGGGGAACTCCAAGGTAATCCTCATGTGCCTTTAAAACCACTTTCAAAATGTAAGCTACACTTGTGGGTTTGTTAAACATTAATTGTAACATTTACACACATATAAATTCCATCGGTACTTTTTATTTTTACCTTGAGAGCTTTAAGTCATGTCTATTTTTCCAGGATGATGAAAACTTATAACAGAGGACTATATTTTGTCATAATGATAACATAAAAATATTTATGATACAAACCAATCTACACAAAACAATGCATAATAATCAGGTTGGAACGAAAGCTTCATTTCTGTCAATAATTGGATTGATATGAATAACAGTAAGCCAGTGTATTAAAGAGAAGAATATTATATCACATAAAAATTTTTATTTAAAAGGTTTGTGGGGCTTCCCTGGTGGCGCAGTGGTTGAGAGTCCGCCTGCCGATGCAGGGGATGCGGGTTCGTGCCCCGGTCTGGGAGGATCCCACATGCCGCGGAGCGGCTGGGCCCGTGAGCCATGGCCACTGGGCCTGTGCGTCCGGAGCCTGTGCTCCGCAATGGGAGAGGCCACAACAGTGAGAGGCCCACGTAAAAAAAAAAATAAAAAAAAAAAAAAAAAAAAAAAAAAAAAAAGGTTTGTGGTGTTACACATGAAAAAAGGGAGAGAGAGGAAGGGGGAGGGAAGTGATATTTTAAGGATACTACTTTCAAGTTCAGCTTTGCAAAGTAGTTAATAGAAACACATTTGTTAAAAAAAAGTAAGAATTACATATATAATTACTGCCTACATATATTCAAATATGATTAATACAAGAGCTAGTCATTTTATTGGCAGGAAGGGAGAAAATAAAGTGTCTGTATTTAGTATAAGATGATATATAAATTGTTGCATCTATTTATTTGGCAAACATCATATTTGCTTTCCTTGAAATAACAAGAACTTCACGTCTACATGTTCAGATAGTCATCATGCAAAGAAAGCCCATTCTAATAAAAAATACAATGAAATACCATAAAAAGGGAGCTTTTGAATTTGTAATTTTTTAATTTTGAAAAACATTCTCCCAATTTCTATTTCTGAAATATTAACTCATACCTGAAATCTATTTGTATATGATTTAAATATTTGCATCTGTATATGTTTGTAGTTTTTAAAAAGTAGCACTTTAAAAAAATGGCTTTTGCAGATAGTCTCTTTTTGTTCCTATAAAACAGTAAGTCAATCCAAAAATTATGACCATTTTATTGAGGGAGAACAAGAAATTAATTAATTTAAGGTTCCACATGGGAACTTGGAGGTGGGGGGAGTGTGAAAGGAGATGCCATTAGCAATTGTCAACTGTCTGTTAGACATCTTTATGTAATTAAACCCAAGATCCTTAAGTTCTCTGGCTAATGGGGTCTAACTTCCCTTTGCTCTCCGAATGGGAATCAGGGATCACACCTAGCAGAGCCTGGTCTTCTGTAAGACCTTTCAGAAGCAGTCCCTGAGGCAAGGATTCAGTTGCAAGTGACTTGTTAAGTTTCCCTAGGAGAAAGCAGAAGTAGAGGGAAGAAGCAGACAAACAGCTGTGAGATTTCACTCGAAACCTAGACTCAGCCCAAGCCCTTAAGGATCTCTGTAGTATAACAACACCCTGGGATTGTCCAGACTAGAGGCAGAGGAGACAAGGTTCTGTGCTTCTCATGCTAGTCAGTCATTGTTAGAGATCCTGGCTGGGCTGGGGGCATAAATTCCCTGCACTTCTGGCACTTCCGGCTCTCCATGATGGTGAGTGCCAGGCCTCTGAGAGCAGCGGGTACAAGCAGTCCGCTGGAAAGGGCACTGAAGCTGGGAAGTGGTTGCGGGGATTGTCCACCAGTCCTAGGAGACTCAGAGGGCACTAATGGTGTCAGCTACAGCTCCATCTTGCATGAGAACAGAAGGTCCAGCTCTTCTTCAGTTATTTCTGAAGAATCCCAACAAGGCTCTATCTTTTCCTTGCTGTTGCTTATTTCTTGTCCCTTCAAGGAGACTCCTTTGGTTTTGTCAGTCTGCTCCCCTGACCATCTGGGAACTGCTCCTCCAAGCTGTAACCTTGCTTCCCTGGTCAGCTCTGCCCCGAGGGTCAGGCCTTTCTCTTCCATCACAATAACACAAGGTTGTGCAGTGAATAGACTTAAGGAAATCTTTAAGATAACATAATAGAACTACGAAGCAGAAAAGGAAAACTTAACTGGTCCCTAAGTGCTACGGTTCTGCCAGTCCTTAGAGTGACGCCTCGGCTTTCTCCCTGTTCTGCAGATCTGAGCGGCCCCTTGGCCCCAGATAACATAAGAATCTTCCTCTTACTGGACACATTCAACAAACTCTTTTTAAGGCACTAGAAGAAGTTAACAAAAAAATATTATAATTATTTTTTCAAAGGAAAAGAAAAATCATCTTACCTCTTATTAAATAGAATTCTTACAGTCCAGTCTCACATATATACAGGTGGGCCAATTTCTGTATGCATATTTTCTAAAAGAACAGTAGATAGGTCCTGGCCTTACCTCTGCATCTCTAAATATTCACATGAAAGGCTTACCCAAGGCAGATTTCAGCTTAGACCCTAGAGTGCAGAAGCTGTTGTCTTTTAAAAATCAGCACTGTTTAAACACTGCCCTATCTATATATCACACCTAGTCCACATGTCATTGCATATAAATTATTTTACAGAAGAGGAAGTTAAGTCATAAAACTTCAAGTGACTTTTAGAAGTCACATAGTTGGGCTTCCCTGGTGGCGCAGTGGTTGAGAGTCCGCCTGCCGATGCAGGGGACACGGGTTCGTGCCCTGGTCCGGGAAGATCCCACATGCCGCGGAGCGCCTGGGCCCATGAGCCATGGCTGCTGAGCCTGCACGTCTGGAGCCTGTGCTCCGCAACGGGAGAGGCCACAATAGTGAGAGGCCCGTGTACCACCAAAAAAAAAAAAAAAAAAAGTCACATAGTTACTACATGGCAGAATTAGGATCTCACCTTGGATCTCTGATTCCAAATATACAGCTTTTTTGTATTATTTCACTCTTTTTATGAAAATAACTTGAGAACAAGAATACAATCCAGGAACCAAAAACTCAAATATGAGACTTCGCTGCAGAAGAGAACAATGTTAAAAAGCAGGCAGGCCCCACAGAAACCATCTTTGAGAGAATGGGGTGGTAAAGATGGCTGGCTTTTGTGGGCAGCATTGGTGAAGATTCTGACATTCAGTTCCAAGCATCAATTCTGTAAGCAATAGGCTCATTTCCAAATTACTAACTTGGGGATAAAATTCATCCTTGCCTCTGTGGGTGGTTAGAAGGATTAAATGAGATAATGCATATACAGTGCTTAGAAGTGTGCATGACACAGTATAAATCCTCAATATAAATTAACTTTTGTGGAGATAATGGCGATGATGATGATGATAGGGTCATTCTTCTGAAATCCTTCAATGAATTCCCAGATTTTTCAAGATAGAGGTCAAACTCCATGGCTCATGCCACAAAGGCCTGCATTAACAGGGTTTTGCCTCCTTTCTTTCCAAAGTTTTCCTTCCCCCACACCATATAAAAGGATTTTGCATGAGTTAAATCCACATACTTCCAGCTTCTGAATATACAATATATTTAGAATTCTCACTACCCTCATGCATACTATCTTTCTCCCAGAATTGCTGTATTCTTGGCTATAGAATTTACTTGTTTTTCAAACGGAAGTATCTCTGGGAAGCTTTTTTGACCCAATTTGAATTGTTACTCCCTCCTCTCTGATCTCATGGTGTGATATCTATTTCTGTAACTCACCATTTAAAAAGTCATTTGGACTTAAGGATTTTTCTTCCCAGTACTCTTCTTGAGAGTATGAATCTGTCTTACTGTCCTACTCCCTTAATCTCAGAAACCATTATTAAATCAAAACAACTAAATCAAAGATTTTTGATAGAATAAATAGGGAGACCCTGAATCAAAATGGCTAAGTTGATGACAGCTGCATTCACTCCCTCCCAAAAGTATAAAGAGAAAAACCTATTATTTATTTTTTAAACATGTGCAATTCTTCCCTTATAGAAACAAACAAAAAATGAAGTCATCAACCCATCCCCACATAGTCCTGCTCTCTCCCTCCCTTGCCCATGAGCTGTCTATACTCATTATGTCTACTTCTTCATCTCTCCCTTTACTCTTCAAAACATTTCAGTCTGGATTCACTATCATTCCCATCACACCACCAGACAGTTCTCACCAAGTCACTGATAATCTCTAGGTCATTCAATCTAATGAGCGTTTTCCATTTCTCTACTTGCTAGACTTTTCAACTACATTTTAAAAATGTTAAAACATTCTCTTCCATTTGTCTCTATGCCCCAACACTCCCCTGGTGTTCCTCTCACCTATCTGTACCCTCTTTTCCAAGCTCAGCCTCTTCTATTGCCTTTAAATCTTAGATTTCTTCATGGCATGATCTAAGACCTATATTTCTTGTTGTTTGATAGCCAATAAAATTTCTTCTAAGACCATGGCTTTGATGTTTTAGATATTGGTGACACCCAGAGCCTAGAATAATGTCTGACATTCAGTAAACAGTCAACTTCTATTTGTTCAATGTATGATTGAGTAAATGAGCAAAGCATCAGAAAGTGAGAATTAGTTCCATTTTTGTGGTGTACTAGACCTTAAGATGAGCAGGAAGGAGCCCAACAAGGCTTTGTACAATAGTGGAGGACCACTGTAACCATATTATATGACTAGAGTCTCTGATATGAGATTAGACTTTGTAGTCTCTGAAAAATATTTATCTATAAGAGGTATGTTATTTAATAACATATCCCCTCAGGAAGCTCTGCTTATAGTTTGAAGCCCAAGCTCCCCTTACAACCTACAAGTCTGGGCAGAATTGACCATGTATAACTGTTCAACTTAAGTTCTAAATTCAACTTCAGGCCTAAGCTCAGGAAAGAAACAAAAAGAAAGGCTTCCTGTTGTTGGGAGGAGGTTGATCTTCTCCAGAGAAGCAGTAGGGCTTGTGGAACACAAAGACTCATAGACAGGTATGGCATTTTGTCTGGAATATGGTCAATGTGCAAACATGAGAAGGAAGGATTAGGAACAAAAAGGAACAAGGACACCTTGTTATAATGTCTGTTGTTTACTCTGACACATAGACACGATGGTATCCTTTGGCCTAACTAGCTCATACTTTAACTCTAAGGGCAGTGAATTATCTTATATAAGAAAGTATACTTCAGGGGTCTTCACTGGCAAAAATATCAGAAAGGCCACACTCGAAAAGTATACTGTATGTAAGTACTATATAGATATTGTATATACTACATGCAATATTATATATCAAAGAGACCAGACACATGCAGGAGATCAAATCTTCTGATTTCCCTAGAAATAATCAGAATCTATCATTTGTTGAGGAAACAGAGGTGGGTATGGATATACCTAGCTTGCATGACCTTATCGTTTAAAACACATCTAAGACCTAGAACACAGCCTGAAGCCTAGTAAGTACAGGAAAAATGTTTTCAGATGAGGAAATTAATACATTTAGCCTTTAGTTTCTAAATGCCAGTATTATTTCCTTTGTGAATTACAACATAGAAGGGAGTTTTCATCAGTAGTTGACTCAGTCCTCAGAGCCTTGTATTCTGGTAAGTGCTTAAGTCTATTTTCTGGATGTATGAATGCTTACTGGGAAAAAAAAAAATCAATGAATGAATAAATAAAAATTGCCCCTAGATTCTAAATATTAAAATGCATCATGATGGGACAAGAAAATTACACTCTGTATGAACATATGAAACATATTCTTTAAGAAGCACATTTTGTTTCTATTGCTAGATAAGTAAGATAATAATAAAATAATGCATCTCAAAACTTCCATATATATTACAGTAATGTTGCACAAATTAAGATTAGAATAGATTCTAAAATATAGGAAAATAGGTACTATCACATTTCTGAAGTAAAGGTAAGAGAGAAAAGGAGTTGTTACCTCTTGAAAAGGCTCATTTTATTATTAGTGGTTCCTTAGCATGGAGACTCATGTAAGAGTATTTTCACAGTGTTGTTTTGATCTTGTACTGTTAAAGACTTTTACCAATAAAGCCTTTAACAATTTCTTGAACAACAGAAGAGGTAATGCATTTAAGAAGTGAAGAGTTAGTGATGTCATGATGTCATCTAGAGATAGTAAGTGAATATTGTAAATCATTCCTGAGCCCTATACTCCTTGGGTCATCAAATGGAGTTGATATTTTAGACTAGAAGTCTAGAAACATGATTATAATTCAGCTGTTAAAAGTTGTTTAATGTAATGGAATTAACACAAACTAATCCCACAGGAGACTCACATATGAAAGAATACCAATGAATAGTTTACATTACTACACAGATTTTGCCACGTATCAAATAATTTAGAAAAGTTGAATTTGTAACTATGGAGTTTTTTGGTATATATGAAATCAGAACAAAAAAAGTAGAACTTTTAGAGATTTTTTTTTTCTACCTAGAATGTATTACCCACTGCTATAACAGAGCATGTATCTCCAGTGACTATAAAGTTCTTGTCTGCCAGGTGTGGCAGGAAGGAGTAGAAGGATTATTAATGAATGGAGTTAAGTATATATTTTCAGTTCCTACAGAAGATTGAAAAGGGAATGAGTTTAAATTACATGCACTGGTTATATCCTTGTAATTGATTAAGTAGTCATATTTTAACTGGCTTAAGTTCCTATGTAGAAATTTAGGAAACATATACTAAGCAGAGAGTTTATAAAGGTGTCTCTTATCTTGAAAAACTCAGGGAGCACTATATAATTTCATTCTCACTCTCATGTGAAGACTCATTCTTGGACTTATATAGTGCTTGCCCCTCTGGCTCTGAAATGGTTTTAATCACCTTAGGTTATGATTCCAATTACTCCTCTCTACAGAGATAATTTACCTGGAAACTTTGTCCCTAAATGCTTCCATTAAGTTGATTCATATATACAAGTACACTGATTCTCTAACTTTAGTGAATATAAAAATCATACAGGATGTGTAGTAAAGTTTCCAATTCCCCAAAGAAACTCCATACTTTCTCATTCTAAAGGTCTGTCTGAAACTCAGGAATCTGCACATTTAAACAAATACCTCAAATGACATTTAGGTGAGTAGTCCAGGAACCAGGATTTGTGAAAAACCCTCATGTAGTGGTTTCATTGTATCCCAGAGTGCCCATCAGTCCCACTTTCCTTCGATGTTGGGTGGGCTGGTGTTTGTTCCCATCCAGAGGACCGACTGGGTTATCCTGGAGCTAATGATCTAGCCTGAAGGTCAGCTGGTGCCCACTGGTAGACTCACATGTTCCAACAGGGACACCATCTATATTGATCAGTGCTGCTCTGATGTAATGAGTACTTATAGTATTTCCATATTACCTCTGCTAACAGCAGCTCTTGGTCCCTTTATTCGTTGAAGGAGAATCCTTTCTGACTTGTTTCTGAAATAACCTTGTTTTTTTCCTTTCTCTGAGGAAATATTTCTACTCAGATTTCCAACAAAGCAAGGCTAAGTTTTTCCAACTCAATAACCAAGATACAGTCTTGCTGTGATTTTCTTTTTTTTTTTTTTAAAACACCTTTATTGGAGTATAATTGCTTTACATTGGTGCGTTAGTTTCTGCTTTATGACAAAGTGAATTACATATATCCCCATATGTCCTCCTCTTGCATCTTCCTCAGACCCACTCTATCCCACCCCTCTAAGTGGTCACAAAGCACCGAGCTGATCTCCCTGTGCTATGTGGCTGCTTTCCACTAGCTATCTATTTTATATTTGGTAGTGTATATATGTCCATGCCACTCTCTCACTTCGTCCAAGCTTACCCTTCCCCCTCCCCGTGTCCTCAAGTCCATTCTCTATGTCTGCGTCTTTATTCCTGTCTGCCCCTAGGTTCTTCAGAACCATTTTTTTTCCTTAGATTCCATAAATATGTGTTAGCATACGGTATTTGTTTTTCTCTTTCTGACTTACTTCACTCGTATGACAGACTCTAGGTCCATCCACCTCACTACAAATAACTAAATTTCGTTTCTTTTTATGGCTGAGTAATATTCCATTGTATATATGTGCCACAACTTTATCAGTTCATGTGTAGGTGGAAAATTAGGTTGCTTCCATGTCCTGGCTATTGTAAATAGAGCTGCAATGAACATTGTGGTACATGACTCTTTTTGAATTATGGTTTTCTCAGGGTATATGCCCAGTAGTGGGATTGCTGGATTGTCTGGTAGTTCTATTTTTAGATTTTTAAGGAAGATTCATACTGTTCTCCATAGTGGCTGTATCAATCTACATTCCCACCAACGTTGCAAGAGGGTTCCCTTTTCTCCACAGCCTCTCCAGCATTTATTGTAGGTAGATACACCATTATAGTTTTGATTTGCATTTCTCTAATGATTATTGATGTTGAGCATCCTTTCATGGGTTTTTGGCAATCTGTATATCTTCTCTGGAGAAATGTCTGTGTAGGTCTTCTGCCCATTTTAGGATTGGGTTGTTTGTTTTTATGATATTGAGCTGCATGAGCTGCTTGTGCATTTTGGAGATGAATCCTTTGTCAGTTGCTTCATTTGCAAATGTTTTCTCTCATTCTGAGGGTTGTCTTTTCATCTTCTTTATGTTTTCCTTTGCTGTTCAAAGGCTTTTAAGTTTCATTAGGTCCCATTTGTTTATTTTTGTTTTTATTTCAATTTCTCTAGGAGGTGGGCCAAAAAATATCTTGCTATGATTTATATCATAGAGTGTTCTGCCTATGTTTTCCTCTAAGAGGTTTATACTGTCTGGCCTTAAATTTAGGTCTTTAATTCATTTTGAGTTTATTTTTGTGTATGGCATTAGGGAGTGTTCTAATATCATTCTTTAACATGTAGCTGTCCAGTTTTCCCAGCACCACTTATTGAAGAGGATGTCCTTTCTCGATTGTATATTCTTGCCTCCTTAATTAAAGATACGGTGACCATAAGAGCATGGGTTAATCTCTGGACTATTTATCCTGTTCCACTGATCTATATTTTTGCATCTATGCTCATCAGTGATATTGCCCTGTAGTTTTCTTTCTCTGTGACATCTTTGTCTGGTTTTGGTATCAAGGTGATGGTGGCCTCGTAGAATGAGTTTGGGACTGCTCTTCCCTCTGCTATATTTGGGAAGAGTTTGAGAAGGATAGGTGTTAGCTCTTCTCTAAGTGTTTGATAGAATTTGCCTTTGAAGCCATCTGGTCCTGGGCTTTTGTTTGTTGGGAGATTTTTAAGTACAGTTTCAATTTCAGTGCTTGTGATTGGTCTGTTTATATTTTCTATTTCTTCCTGGTTTGGTCTCAGAATGCTGTGCTTTGCCAGGAACTTGTCCATTTCTTCCAGGTTGTCCACTTTATTGGCATATAGTTGTTTGTCGTAATCTCTCATGATCCTTTGTATTTCTGCAGTGTCAGTTGTTACTTCTCCTTTTTCATTTCTAATTCTATTGATTTGAGTCTTCTCCCTTTTTTTCTTGATGAGTCTGACTAATGGTTTATCAATTTTGTTTATCTTCTCAAAGAACCAGCTTCTAGTTTTATTGATCTTTGCTATTGTTTCCTTCATTTCTTTTTCATTTATTTCTGATCTGGCCTTTATGATTTCTTTCCTTCTGCTAACTTATGCATTTTTTTGTTCTTCTTTCTCTAATTGCTTTAGGTGTAAGGTTAGGTTGTTTATTTGAGATGTTTCTTGTTCCTTGAGGTAGGATTGTATTGCTATAAACTTCCCTGTTAGAACTGCTTTTGATGCATCCCATAGGTTTTGGGTCGTCGTGTCTCCATTGTCATTTGTTTCTAGGTATTTTTAAATTTCCTCTTTGATTTCTTCAGTGATCACTTGGTTATTAAATAGTGTATTATTTAGCCTCCATGTGTTTGTATTTTTTACAGGTCTTTTCCTGTAATTGATATCTAGTCTCATAGTGTTGTGGTCCAAAAAGATACTTGATACGATTTCAATTTTCTTAAATTTTCCAGGTTTGATTTGTGACCCAGGAAATGATCTACCCTGGAAAATGTTCCATGAGCACTTGAAAAGAAAGTGTATTCTGTTGCTTTTGGATGGAATGTCCTATAAATATCAATTAAGTCCATCTTGTTTAAAGTATCATTTAAAGCTTGTGTTTCCTTATTTATTTTCATTTTGGATGATCTGTTCATTGGTGAAAGTGGGGTGTTAAAGTCCCCTACTATGACTGTGTTACTGTCAATTTCCCCTTTTATGGCTGTTAGCATTTGCCTTATGTATTGAGGCACTCTTATGTTGGGTGTATAAATATTTACAATTGTTATATCTTCTGCTTGGATTGATCCCTTGATCATTATGTATTGTCCTTCCTTGTATCTTGTAATAGTCTTTATTTTAAAGTCTATTCTGTATGATATGAGAATTGTCACTCCAGCTTACTGTTGATCTCTGTTTGCATGGTATATCTATTTCCATCTGCTCATTTTCAGACTGTACATGTCCCTAGGTCTGAAGTGGGTGTTTTGTAGGTAGCATATATATGGGTCTTGTTTTTGTATCCATTCAGCCTTTCTATGTCTTTTGGTTGGAGGATTTAATTCATTTACATTTAAGATAGATATCGATATGTATGTTCCTATTAACATTTTCTCATTTGTTTTGGGTTTGTTATTGTAGGTCTTTTCCTTCTCTTGTGTTTTCTCCTTGGAGAAGTTCCTTTATCATTTGTTGTAAAGCTGGTTTGGTGGTGCTGAATTCTCTTAGCTTTTTCTTAGCTTTTGCTTGTCTGTAAAGATTTTAATTTCTCTGTCAAATCTGAATGAGATCCTTGCTCGGTAGAGTAATCTTGGTTGTAGGTTTTCCCCTTTCATCACTTTAAATATGTCTTGCCACTCCGTTCTGGCTTGCAGAGTTTCTTCTGAAAGATCAGCTGTTTATCTTATGGGGATTCCCTTGTATGTGATTTTTTGCTTTTCCCTTGTTGATTTTCATATTTTTTTCTTTATATTTTTTGATAGTTTGATTAATATGTGTCATGCTGTGTTTCTCCTTGGATTTATCCTGTATGGGACTCTGTGCTTCCTGGATTTGACTATTTCCTTTCCCATATTAGGGAAGTATTCAACTATAATCTCTTCAAATATTTTCTCAGTCCCTTTCTTTTTCTCTTCTTCTGCGACCCCTATAATTAGAATGTTGATGCTTTTAATGTTTTCCCAGAGGTCTCTGAGACTGTCCTCGATTCTTTTCATTCTTTTTTCTTTATTCTGCTCTGCAGTAGTTATTTCCACTCTTTTATCTTCCAGGTCACTTATCCATTCTTCTGCTTCAGGTATTCTGCTATTGATTCCTTCTAGAGAATTTTTAATTTCATTTATTGTGTTGTTCATCATTGTTTGTTTGCTATTTAGTTCTTCTAGGGCCTTGTTAAATGTTTCTTGTGTTTTCTCCATTCTATTTCCAAGATTTTTGATCATAATTACTATCATTACTCTGAATTCTTTTTCAGGTAGACTGCTTATTTCCTCTTCATTTGTTTGGTTTGATGGGTTTTTACCTTGCTCCTTCACCTGCTGTCTGTTTCTCTGTCTTCTCATTTTGTTTAACTTACTGTGTTTGGGATCTCCTTTTCACCGCCTTCAGGTTCCTAGTTCCCGTTGTTTTTGGTGTATACCCCAGTGATAAGGTTGGTTCAGTGGGTTTTGTAGGGTTCCTGATGGAAGGGACTGGTGCCTGTGTTCTGGTGGATGAGGCTGGATATTGTCTTTCTGGTGAGCAGGACCGCGTCCGGTGGTGTGTTTTGGGGTGTCTGTGAAGTTATTATGATTTTAGGCAGCCTCTCTGCTAATGGGTGGGATTGTGTTCCTGCCTTACTAGTTTTTTGGCATAGGGTGTCTTTCCCTTTAGCTTTCTGGTCATTGAGTGGATCTGGGTCTTAGCGTTGTGATGGAGATTGCTTGAGAGCTTTCGCCATTTGAAATTACATGGAGCTGGGAGGTCTCTGGTGGTCCAATGTCCTGAACTTCATTCTCCCACCTCAGAGGCACAGGCCTGGCACCAGGCCCGAGCACCAAGACCCTGTCAGCCACATTGCTCAGAAGAAAAAACTCAATAAATGGTGCTGGCAAAACTGGACAGCTACATGTATAAGAATGAAATTAGAACGCGCCCTAACACTGTACACAAAAATAAACTCAAAATGGAAAAGAGATTTAAATGTAAGACCTGACACTATAAAACTCTTAGAGGAAAACATAGGAAGAACACTCTTTGACATAAATCACAGCAAGATCTTTTTTGATCCACCTACTAGAGTAATGGAAATAAAAACAAAAATAAACAAATTGGACCTAATGAAACTTAAAAGTTTTTGCACAGTAAAGTAAAATACAAACAAGATGAAAAGACAACCCTCAAAATGGCAGAAAATATTTGCAAATTATTGAGCGAGGTGTAGCCCTTTATTTTTCACATCTTGGCTGCCAGTCTATTTAATATAGACTTTGAAAATAACACATTTAGCTAATAAGTGTTTAATCATTTTTTATAAATACGGTTTTAGAAAGCTGTGCTTGGAAAAGTCTGATTTAGACTATCAATGATGTGTATTTAACCTGATTTCAACAGTCTATTGTGTTTTATTTTATAATATCTGTTTCTTAAGACATAATGCTCTGTTCTTCTTCCCTTGCCTTTTAGACATTAGCCTTTAAATTATTACTTTAACTTATTCCATCTGCTAACTTGAAGTAATTAATTTTATGATATATTTGGAAGTAGGTGTATATCCAAACACTAATGAGACATATTTATGTCTATATTTTGTTGTTTTAAATTCTACCTAATTAACAAAGGGGCACGATGTAGGGCTATATAGTGAACACTGATATACTTGTGTACTTTTTCCTGGAGGCATATAACATTTTGAAAAAAGAACTATTAAAAAGGTGAAAAACAAAAACAAACAAAAAAAGAAACCTACAACATTTTTAATGCACTTAAAAAAAATCAACCAATTAATAGTGCAAAAGATATAAACATAAGAATAAAACTAAAAATTTTTTCAAGAAAAAATTTTTTTTTCTGGAAGCTTCCTCCTTCTTTTATCTGCTATTTTAACAATCCTTTGGAGCACTACAGTTTGTCTCTGCTCATTGGTTTGAAGTTGACAGCAATATTTGAACTCTTCCTTCAATGTGCTCTACACTTTTTCCCTTTTCATATATTCATCACCATGATTTTGAAGTCTAGGTGTTGAAACTGTTTTGGGGCATAACTGGATAAGTCTCTTAAAATTTCTCTGAAGGCTGTGTTGTTCTGATGTGGCTGATGGTGAACCTGGACTCACTGATATAATGCTATCTGTGCCTGGCAGTAAATGGTGACTTGTTTTTTTTTTTTTTTTTTTTTTTGCAGTACACGGGCCTCTCACTGTTGTGGCCTCTCCCGCTGTGGAGCACGGGCTTCGGGCATGCAGGCCCAGCAGCCATGGCTCATGGGCCCAGCCACTCTGTGGCATGTGGGACCCTCCTGGACCGGGGCACAAACCCGTGTCCCCTGTATTGGCAGGCGGACTCTCAACCACTGTGCCACCAGAGAAGCCCAGTGACTTTTTTAAAGATTCTAAATGTTCTTCAGAGTAAATTGAACTCCAGATTTCTTTGATTTTATGGAGTCAGAGTGGGTGTTTCTGTTTCTCTTTTATAATTTCATTCTGTTAGATGCTGATTTAAGTCTCAAAGCTGGAAAAGCAATGAAGACAAAAATCTTGATATTTACCTAGTGATCACTTTTTGTTTCACAAGCTGAAGCACATAGATGTGGGTAACAATAGAAATAGGGGAATGCAAAGAACTGAGAACAGTCTCAGAGACATCTGGGACAAAATTAAATGCACCAACATTCGAATTATAGGGGTCCCAGAAGAAGAAGAGAAAAAGAAAGGGACTGAGAAAATATTTGAAGAGATTATTGTTGAAAACTTCCCTAATATGGGAAAGGAAATAGTTAATCAAGTCCAGGAAGCACAGAGAGTGCCATACAGGATAAATCCAAGAAGAAACATGCCAAGACACATATTAATCAAACTATCAAAAATTAAATACAAAGAAAACATATTAAAAGCAGCAAGGGAAAAACAACAAATAACACACAAGGGAATCCCCATAAGGTTAACAGCTGATCTTTCAGCAGAAACTCTGCAAGTCAGAAGGGAGTGGCAGGGCATAGTTAAAATGATGAAAGGGAAAAACCTACAAGCAAGATTACTCTACCCAGCAAGGAACTCATTCAGATTCGAAAGAGAAATTAAAACCTTTACAGACAAGCAAAAGCTAAGAGAATTCAGCACCACCAAACCAGCTTTACAACAAATGCTAAAGGAATTTTGCTAGGCAGGAAACACAGGAAAAGACCTACAATAACAAACCCAAAACAATTAACAAAATGGGAATAAGAACATACATATCGATAATTACCTTATATATAAATGGATTAAAGGCTCCCACCAAAAGACACAGACTGGCTGAATGGACATAAAAACAAGACCCGTATATATGCTGTCTACAAGAGACCCACTTCAGACCTAGGGACACATAAAGACTGAAAGTGAGGGGATGGAAAAAGATATTCCATGCAAATGGAAATCAAAAGAAAGCTGGAGTAGCAATTCTCATATCAGACAAAATAGACTTTAAAATAAAGACTATGAAAAGACACAAAGGATACTACATAATGATCAATGGATCGATCCAAGAAGAAGATATAACAATTGTAAATATTTATGCATCCAACATAGGAGCACCTCAGTACATAAGGCAAATACTAACAGTCATAAAAGGGGAAATCGACAGTAACACAGTCATAGTAGGGGACTTTAACACCCCACTTTCACCAATGGACAGGTCATCCAAAATGAAAATAAATAAGGAAACACAAGCTTTAAATGATACATTAAACAAGATGGACTTAATTGATATTTATAGGACATTCATCCAAAAACAACAGAATACACATTCTTCTCAAGTGCTCATGGAACATTCTCCAGGATAGATCATATCTTGGGTCACAAATCAAACCTGGAAAATTTAAGAAAATTGAAATCGTATCAAGTATCTTTTTGGACCACAACACTATGAGACTAGATATCAATTACAGGAAAAGACCTGTAAAAAATACAAACACATGGAGGCTAAATAATACACTATTTAATAACCAAGTGATCACTGAAGAAATCAAAGAGGAAATTTAAAAATACCTAGAAACAAATGACAATGGAGACACGACGACCCAAAACCTATGGGATGCATCAAAAGCAGTTCTAACAGGGAAGTTTATAGCAATACAATCCTACCTCAAGGAACAAGAAACATCTCAAATAAACAACCTAACCTTACACCTAAAGCAATTAGAGAAAGAAGAACAAAAAAATGCATAAGTTAGCAGAAGGAAAGAAATCATAAAGGCCAGATCAGAAATAAATGAAAAAGAAATGAAGGAAACAATAGCAAAGATCAATAAAACTAGAAGCTGGTTCTTTGAGAAGATAAACAAAATTGATAAACCATTAGTCAGACTCATCAAGAAAAAAAGGGAGAAGACTCAAATCAATAGAATTAGAAATGAAAAAGGAGAAGTAACAACTGACACTGCAGAAATACAAAGGATCATGAGAGATTACTACAAACAACTATGCCAATAAAATGGACAACCTGGAAGAAATGGACAAATTCTTAGAAATGGACAAATTCTTAGAAAAGCACAACATTCCAAGGCTGAACCAGGAAGAAAGAGAAAATATGAACAGACCAATCAAAAGCACTGAAATTGAAACTCTGATTAAAAATCTTCCAACAAGGCTTCCCTGGTGGCGCAGTGGTTGAGAGTCCGCCTGCCAATGCAGGGGACACAGGTTCGTGCCCCAGTCTGGGAAGATCCCATATGCTGCAGAGCAGCTGGGCTCGTGAGCCATGGTCTTTGAGCCTGTGTGTCCGGAGCCTGTGCTCCGCAACGGGAGAGGCCACAGCAGTGAGAGGCCCACGTACTGAAGAAAAAAAAAAAAAAAACTTCCAACAAACAAAAGCCCAAGACCTGGTGTCACAGGCAAATTCTATCAAACATTTAGAGAAGAGCTAACACCTATCCTTCTCAAACTCTTCCAAGATATAGCAGAGGGAGGAACACTCCCAAACTCATTCTACGTGGCCACTATCAGCCTGATACCAAAACCAGACAAAGACATCACAAAGAAAGAAAACTACAGGCCTATATCACTGATGAACATAGATGCAAAAATCCTCAACAAAATACTAGCAAACAGAATCCAATAGCACAATAAAAGGATCATACACCATGGTCAAGGGGGGTTTATTCCAGGAATGCAAGGTTTCTTCAATATATGCAAATCAATCAATGTAATACACCATATTAACAAATTGAAGGAGAAAAACCATATGATCATCTCAATAGATGCAGAGAAAGCTTTCGACAAAATTCAACACCCATTTATGACAAAAACCTGACAGAAAGTAGGCATAGAGGGAACCTTCCTCAACATAATAAAGGCCATATATGACAAACCCACAGCCAACATCGTCCTCAATGGTGAAAAACTGTAACCATTTCCACTAAGATCAGGAACAAGACAAGGTTGCCCACTCTCACCACACTTATTCAACATAGTTCTGGAAGTTTTAGCCACAGCAGTCAAAGAAGAAGAAGAAATAAAAGGAATCCAAATTGGAAAAGAAGAAGTAAAGCTGTCACTGTTTGCAGATGACATGATACTATACATAGAGAATCCTAAAGATGCTACCAGAAAACCACTAGAACTAATCAATGAATTTGGTAAAGCAGCAGCATACAAAATTAATAAACAGAAATCTCTGGCATTCCTATACACTAATGATGAAAAATCTGAGAGTGAAATTAAGAAAACACTCCCATTTACCATTGCAACAAAAAGAATAAAATATCTAGGAATAAACCTACCTGAGGAGACAAAAAATCTGTATGGAGAAAATAATAAGACACTGATGAAAGAAATTAAAGATAATACAAATAGATGGAGAGATACGTCATGTTCTTGGATTGGAAGAATCAAGACTGTGAAAATGACTAGAATAGCCAAAGCAATCTACACAGGTTTAATGCAATCCCTACCAAACTACCACTGGCATTTTCACAGAACTAGAACAAAAAATTTCACAATTTGTATGGCAACACAAAAGACCCCGAATAGCCAAAACAATCTTGAGAACGAAAAATGGAGCTGGAGGAATCAGGCTTCCTGACTTCAGACTATATTACAAAGCTACAGTAATCAAGAGAGTATGGTACTGGCACAAAAACAGAAATATAGATCAATGGAACAGGATAGAAAGCCCAGAGATAAACCCACACATATATGGTCACCTTATCTTTGATAAAGAAATCAAGAATATACAGTGGAGAAAAGACAGCCTCTTCAATAAGTGGTGCTGGGAAAACTGGACAGCTACATGTGAAAGAAGGAAATTAGAACACTCCCTAACACCACACACAAAAATAAACTCAAAATGGATTAATGACCTAAATGTAAGGCCAGACACTATCAGACTTTTAGAGGAAAACACAGGCAGAACACTCTATGACATAAATCACAGTAAGATCCTTTTTGACCCACCTCCCAGAGAAATGGAAATAAAAACAAAAATAAACAAATGGGACCTAATGAAACTTCAAAGCTTTTGTACAGCAAAGGGAACCATAAACAAGACCAAAAGAGAACCCTCAGAATGGGAGAAAATATTTGCAAATGAAGCAACTGATGAAGGATTAATCTACAAAATTTATAAGCAGCTCATGCATCTCAGTAACAAAAAAACAAACAACCCAATCCAAAATGGGCAGACGACCTAAATAGACATTTCTCCAAAGAAAATATACAGATTGCCAACAAACACGTGAAAGAATGTCAACATCATTAATCATTAGAGAAATGCAAATCAAAACTACCATGAGATATCACACCGGTCAGAATGGCCATCATCAAACAATCTACCTACAATAAATGCTGGAGAGGGTGTGGAGAAAAGAGAACACTCTTGCACTGCTGGTGGGAATGTGAATTGGTACAGCCACTATGGAGAACAGTATGGAGGTTCTCTAAAAAACTAAAAATAGTACTACCATACGACCCAGCAATCCCACTACTGGGCATATACCCTGAGAAAACCATAATTCAAAAAGAGTCATGTACCAAAATGTTTATTTCAGCTCTATTTACAATAGCCAGGACATGGAAGCAACCTAAGTGTCCATCAACAGATGAATGGATAAAAAAGGTGTGGCACATATATACAATGGAATATTACTCAGCCATAAAAAGAAATGAAATTTAGTTATTTGTAGTGAGGTGGATGGACCTAGTGTCTCTCATACAGAGTGATGTCAGAAAGAGAAAAAGAAATACCGTACGTTAACATATATATATGGAATCTAAAAAAAAAAAACAAAAAACAACAAAGGTCATGAAGAAGTTAGGGGCAAGATGGGAATAAAGACAGAGATCTACTAGAGAATGAACTTGAGGGTATGGGGAGGGGGAAGGGTAAGTTGTGACAAAGTGAGAGAGTGGCATGGACATATATACACTACCAAATGTAAAACAGATAGCTAGTGTGAAGCAACTGCATAGCACAGGGAGATCAGCTCGGTGCTTTGTGACCACCTAGAGGGGTGGGATAGGGAGAGTGGGAGGGAGGGAGATGCAAGACGGAAGAGATATGGGGACATATGTGTATGTATAACTGATCCACCTTGTTATAAAGCAGAAACAAACACACCATTGTAAAGCAATTATACTCCAATAAAGATGTTAAAAACAATAGTAATAAGCGAAAGAAATGTGCCCTATTTTTTCCTTTTCATGATCGTTTCCTTTGAACACATAGAAGGGATATTGTTCAAAAGGCAAGTTATGTTGCTTATCACGTGAAAACTTAGCTAAACAAATGTGTTGGTTGCCAGAACTCTCTGTTTCTGTCTCTGTAAATCTTTTCTCTCTCTCATTTTCTCAAGTTGTATAGAGGATAGGGAGCCTTTCTGGGGCAGAGGATCTTTGAAAGAGTTTTTTTAATACATGCAAAATAAAAATCAATCAATCGAATGATAAGAAAACATTTTGTCACAATTTAATTGCCAGCCCTACTTACTTCTTAGTGGTACCTACAATGATGTTTTGTAATGGACAGCAGGTTGTATTTAATCAAATCAGCCGTGATGTGCTGAAGTCAGCTCCTCCCGGCTTGTGAAGTAGAGTGTGAGCATCTCTTCCCAACTCCATGCCCAGTCATGTCAAGTTGGTAACTTGAAGTTAGCCATGGTGGGAGTTTTAACACTACATAAATCAGCAAACATTAAAAATCAGCACCCCCTCCCTGAGAGCTGATTGTTAAATTGTTACCAGAACACCACTGATTTTATCTCTGAGTTACAAATTTTACTCTGGAAATAACATTGTCTGTATGTGATTGGCCATATAATATACAAACTTGTAAAATTAAAACATTTCAGAAATTTACACAAATCATTATTTATTGGCATGAACCAGTCACTAGTAAGTCAGAAAAGACTAACACAGATTTTTTTAACCTTATTTGAGTTGATACTAAAATCATGGATAAAACTTTAATTAATTTCTCTCTCCTCGTTGAACATTAAGCTTAAAGATTTTTAAAGAATATTTTTAAGTAATCAAACACAGTTGAGTTTATCTGTTCATATAAAGAAGACCTACAATGAATTCTTTGGACCTTCTAAACTTATAGCAATTGGACATTCTTAGACTTCTTTAAAACATTTTCCAGATTTAGGTGGTAGTTAAAAGACATTTTTTTTTTTTTTTTTTTTTTTTTTTGGCGGTACGCAGGCCTCTCACTGTTGTGGCCTCTCCCATTGCGGAGCACATGCTCTGGACGTGCAGGCTCAGAGGCCATGGCTCATAGGCCCAGCTGCTCCACGGCATGTGGGATCTTCCTGGACCGTGGCACAAACCCGTGTCCCCTGCATTGGCAGGCGGACTCTCAACCACTGCACCACCAGGGAAGCCCTAAAATACTTTTTTAAAAAGAAACTTTGTAAAGTTGAAAGACTTTTTACAAAGAGCAGCAAGTTTTTTTAGCTAATATTTTCTCTTTGACTATTATTAAACAATGACCTTAGAAAGACCAGTTTCTTTTTCTTTTGAGCTCTAGCAATGAAGAAACAATTCTCTGTTTATGGTATAAAAGAAACAACATCCTCTAGAGAACAGTAGGTGAGGGAGTATAATTTTTTTGTAGAATCCAGTACAGATGAATTATTAAGATGGAAGCTTTTATTATGGTATTTATACCTCTAACTGAAAGAGCAAGTCGAAATTAAATAATAAAAAAGTAATATACCTAAATCACTCCCTAACTCCGCACAGTGCTTTAAAATTTTTGTCTAGGTTAAGTGGATATCCTTGGAAAAGTTATCACTAATTTCCTCTTCATGTCTTCAGGTTTTTACTGTTCATCTATTTTAATTACTCAGTGATTTAATCTAATATATCTCCAGTGCTTAGGATAATGTCTCATTCATAATAGGAGCTCAAAATATATTGGTTAAGAGTATGAAAATATATATATATATATATGTGTGTGTGTGTTTGTGTCTATCTATCTAACTGGCTAGCTAGCTAGCTAGCTGATCTACCTTAATAAATTGATGACAGTATTCAGATATATGATAGGAGGAGAGTTCCTAGAAATTAAAGGCCTTTAATCAGGACTAAATTAACCTCTGTCCCTGCTCAAGTTCAACTTTAATTTGCTTTCTTTCACTACGGGTCATTTCCAATCCTATTTCTTGAATCCTCTCCTTCTCCCTTTTGTTGTTTTATTCACTAGCTTCTTAAATTATATTTGTATTAATGCTGCCTTTTTCAAAGGAATTGCTGAATCATACAGACACGTGAAATATTGACCCCAGTTCCTAACCTTCCTACATATTAAAATGTACTACTGCATTACATGTCACAAAAATGATTGGTGAGTAGAAGCTGTTGTGAAGTTACATTTCTATGCATCAAAAGATAAATACAGCACATAGTGCCAGAAAGCAGGAAAATATAATCAAGAATTTCATCCACTGTCATTACCATTCAAGTGGAAAACCATTTCTGAAATGTCTAAAATGCTACACTGGCTCTATCATTGGTAAATAAATAATAAATGAACACTTTCTTTCTCCAAATCATTTACAAATCAACATTTTAAAAAGTATAAATAGTACTTTCATAATTTACACATGGATATTTATTAAAATAACTAACATATTAACTTTCTAATTTTTAAGGGTGTACTTCTTTAGCCTATTGATTTAAATGATACTTGTAGAAAGGTTTTATTCTGTTTTAGTTAGTTTGTTAAGGTAAGATTATTCACTTTTTATATTTTAGATGAGAAATAATGATTACTCATGTGGTATACATTAGGAAAAATTATCTTCAAATGAGTAAGGTAAAACATTTAACTATGTTGAAACTACAATATATTTAAGAATATGGGGCTTCCCTGGTGGCACGGTGGTTGAGAGTCCACCTGCCGATGCAGGGGACACGGGTTCGTGCCCCGGTCTGGGAAGATCCCACATGCCGCAGAGCGGCTGGGCCCGTAAGCCATGGCTGCTGAGCCTGCGTGTCTGGAGTTTGTGCTCCGCAATGGGAGAGGCCACAACAGTGAGACGCCCACGTACCACAAAAAAAAAAAAAAAAAAAGGAATATGAAAACCTTATGCTAAAATAATTTGTTTAGGAAGAAAAATATTGAATGTTTAAAAAAAGAAATGATTTTAAATGTATAAAATATACCCACTGATAACATAAGTTTTTGTAAGCAGACTCTAGTCTGCAAAAACTCGACTTTAGTCTCTGCAAAAGTTATTATATAGAGACATTTATTAATTTGAAAGGCAAGTAGAATGAGATTTAAATTTAATTAATTACATATTAACAAATGTATCAAACCCAAACCTCAAAGTTCATGTAGCCTTCCAGTATAAGATTATGGAAACAATAAACATAATGAAATATATAATGTCCATCTTACTTCTTTTTCTAGGGGTAAACTGAGCTTGGAGCTCCTTTACTAATTAGGAAATTCCACACCTGAGTGGGCACTAGAAAGTGGTTTTTTAATGTGAGCCTGAACCCATTTACTCCCTACCTTCATTCTGTTTAAATTATATTGACCCAGGAGAGAAAGATGTAATTCGATTAGGTTGTGACTATTTTTTTAAATATTCATTCTAAAATTATGTGGTTATTACCTGTGGAAAATATTAAGTGTTTACATCTGTTTTAGTACTTTGGAGATTAAGCCTGAAGTTATTGTTCAGAGAATAGTTGTCAAGAGGCTTTGGAGGATTTTTTTTTTCTCTTAAATTTCTAACTCTTCACTCAGGAACTATTGGAAGACAGATTCTGAGACCGTTTTTAAAACTCTGAGATAATTAGCAGAAATGCAAAGAAATAACCATAATTCAGCAATTGTTTTTGATCTGCTGTGATCAAGTTCATGGTGTATATTTTGAACATTTCTGTTTTGGGGTGTGGGGAGTGTAAGTGCGGCTATTCATCTCTTGATTAAATGAATGTAAGAAAAAAATAGAAAAGTTAGCTTAACTCAATGATGTTTGTTTACTCAAAACTGCAATATAATATATTGATTTATATGCAAAGTCTTTCCCTCATAAACTAGGTGATATTGCTTATATTCAAAATTCATAAACTCCTAGGGAGCTTTAAAACTCTGATATTCTGCTAACCTGAATATACACTTTTCCCCCGACAGCCAGTTCTTCTGAGAGAGAAGGTCGCATTTGCCCAATAAGGCTAATTTTCGTTTGTAAAAACCCATCTCAAAAAGTTCTTAAGATATAATTTTAAGCAGCAGCAAAAAACATTCGCCAGTAATGTTGAAAGACCCCTCTTTCTCTTTTAATCACCGAAATCAGCAGCCCAATTATAAAAGGAATAGACCCTGGGGTGATTATGTTTGGAGTACTGGAAAAAAGAAAATGATTTCTTTTTATCTTGACCAAAATATGAATTCTAAATATAAAAGTAATCAGAGAGGGGCAGCTGGTTCCAACATTCTGAACTAACTATAAAATTAGTACAAATAAATTTCTTAAGATTTGTGCTTTGCTTACGTGCAAATGAGAGGAGGCCTTTTGCATTGAATCTGACTTATCTGTCCCTAGAGAAAGCGATCTTTCCATTTCTCAACATCCTCCATATAACCCTATCACTAAACATTGGTTTCAGGTTTCCAAATTTAATTATTTCTATTTTAATTATTTCAGAAATGCATGAACTCTATAAAGCTTAAACAGTGATCAAATATGACAAGATATTGAGTCAAATCAAGTCCAATTAATTAGATCTAGAATACAATACACATAACAACATAACAACCAAAAAAGATTCTTATTGTCTAGCTAATGATCAGTAGTTTAGGTCAACCTAGGAAAGAAAAAATAGTGCACCACAAAAATCAGTTAATATGGTGAATATCAAACAAAATATTATAAGGTAGTCAGAATAGGTAAAGAGCATGAAATTAGAAATCAAGAAAATCAAGTTTTAAATTCAAACCATTTCTCCTACTTACGAGGTGATTTTTGAAATGTTTCTTAATTTTTTCAAAAGCTCACTTTCTTCATCTGTGAAATAGAATAATGTTGAATGTTTAATTTGCTAAAACTTATAGAAATGGCTTGGCTTATAAGAGTTACTCAGAAAAATAATTCTTATTATAAATTTTAAGATGAACTGTTTCAAATAAAGTACCATAGTTACAACTTTACAAAGATTTTATCATCGATTTAAGCTAGCAAATAATTCACATTCTTATTTGAGGGATACAAATAATAGCTACCTTTTATACCTTTAAATCTTTCATTGGAATTGCAGAATATATATGCATACAGGTGTGTGTGCAAACATATACACATACACACATGCATACTTCTTTCATAATGTAATTGTTCTTACAGCAACTTCAAGCAAAGACACATAACGGCTTTATAGTAATTTTATAATGCTGTTTTGATAATTCAGAAATTATTCCTAATGAGAAAATGTGTTTAGATTCAAATCTAAAACATATCTGCTTCTCAATCAAATCACAAAATGACATTCTTGATATTCATTTTTTCCATATTTTCTTTGACTTTTAAAAATTTCTGTAGGGGAAAATGTCAACATTTTTCATCGTTACTTCCACATCACAATCTGAAAGATCTTATTGCTCCATCTACATTTTAACAAACCAATTTTAAAAAAGGATGTATGCTTTTATAATAGATATTACTGTTTTTTTCCACTTGTTTTTGGTGACTTTGCTGCTTACTTTTACTGCACATATGTTTAAATCTGGCTCACAGATGTATTTTGGTCAAAACAATTGATGTGTGTCTCTGCATTTATGTTTATACATATAAATGTACAAATAAGCAAATAAATAAATATTTGTAAACTGCTCTTAGGGCAGATAGTCTCCAGCTCACCACAGACCCTGCCACTCTCTATTGCCTTATTCTGAACTGCTTCACGTTTTATCATCCAAGAAGACAGATGAGTTTTGACTGCATCTTTAGTGATCTCCAGAGTGATAGGGCCTTTTAATAAATCACTGCCATTGCCTAGTCGAGACACACTGGTTTTAGCGTTCTCAACAACATTCCTGCTAGTTTTCATTGCTGAACTTATGGCTAAAATTTATGTCATTTATTTTTAAAACAATTCAGATTAAATTCATGGGCTAATAGAGACCTTGGGTTCTATGCAACAGATGGCTAAATCTGTGTAAAATATTCAGAAGGCTTTTATTGTTATATTACATTTGTCAGACAGATAGCAAAACAGTTAACTGTTCCTATTAATGCACTTTCAGAAGAGAAACTATGACATGTCCACATTTTTATGTGTATCTCATATAAAATGAAGAACTGAATTCACCAATTTTTGCACTAACAATTTTACATGAATTTACCCTTTGTGAAAATGTGCCATTGTATTGTTTCCTTGCAAGGGTACATTCAATCAGTTCTAGTTATTTTTAAAATGACAGGCAGATAGCATTAGTTATTGCCCAGCCAAGTGTGGGCTTGTACTCAGTCCCTTTCCAAGAATAACTCTTCTAAGGGTCAGCAGATTTTTAAATATTTATTTTTCTCTTATTTCTCTTAAATAGTAATTACAATACATTATATGATGTCCTCTGAGTTCTAAGTGTGTAAGGAAAGAAAAGAATATATGTATGCAAATATAAAAATACAGGCATATATGTACATGTACATATTTTGTATATATGTATAGAATTAAATGCATGTATAAATATGTATGAGTATATATACATATAGATGTGTGTATATCTATATCTATTTTGCATTAGATTGGATGTAGATATTATATCTAATGACTTGTAGAAGCATGGTGATTTGTCTGAAAAGTCTAGGAGGGTAGGTTGGAGGGGTTGGCATTAGATCTGCCAAGAGATTGGGGGAATTGAAACAGATGCTGACAGTACCATTTCAAACAAGAGGACACAGGAATGAAGTCTAATTTTTAGGAAGTCTGCCCAATGTAAAAGAAAATATTAACTATGTAAGTCTAATGGAAAAACAGGGATTTCACATAGCATCAAAATCTAGGTTGTGTTATCAGTTATTGCCTTCCAGGTAAACAGGCCCAAGAAGAAATTTGTACAAGGATAACAAGACTAAAGCTTAGGCTTTGATATAACATCTTAGTCCCTAGAGAGAGTGTTTGGCAACAAGGCAGGTTTTAGTCCTTGTCAGAGGTGAGGTAGAGAATGGGAAGCAAGTTGGCAGTTATTGAGAGCTTAGTACCATGTAAGTTGTGTTGGATGAAGATAATCAAGACTGCATTTCAAACACGGATTGAGAGAAAGCCCCAGCGAATGAGAGATGAGATCCTCAGGTCTGGAGAGCCAAGAGGAGGCCCTTGGGAGCATTGTGCTTAAAAAACACACAGAAGCTGCCCCTGGCCAGCCAAGGAAGGAAAGTGAGGGAATGCCAAGCCCTCAACATGAGCTATTTACGTACTGGAGCCCCTTCTTGACTTAGTCAGAAATAGTTCAGAAACTGAGTCCAAATTGACCTGCAAGTAGAGTGTCCAATGGAGCCTAGCTCTGGGAGAGTTGGATATAGTAATATAATACTTGCAGCTAATATTTAGTATCTAAAACAATAAAGTTTATACTAGGAATACTAGGACTGTGCTACACCCTGGTTTTAGATGGGCCCATAGATTTTCATTGCTAAGCTGCCCTGCTTGATTCAAGGACTTCCATATTCAATAAGCACACGTCACGTATAGGCTCTATGGCTTAAAATATTTTTATATTATATGTAGTCACCAGCAAAGTGGACCTCCTTTCAATCTTTTCCTTCAATATTAGCCTTTGAGAGAAATAAAATAATTACTAGTTCTTTTGGTTTAGCTTATTCACTAAATTTGTAACTAGACAATTTTTAAAAAAGTTTTATTATTGCTCTTTGGAATTGTACAGTGTTTCATTTATAAAATAGGTTAAATACAAATTGTGGGCTGATTTGCAGAATCAAGCTGCCACATACAAGAATGGTTCCTTTGGGAGGAATTCATATCAGATTCCAAACAAATAATTCAAACCTAAATATAAAAAAAAATCAACCTATTTGCAGCTTCAAAGTTGCTTACATTTGGTTGTTTTGAAATGCAGCACACCTGCATGACTCAAATTACTAATACCATACTTATGATTTCATCTGATGTTTACAGCTGAGTTTACAAATACTATCTGTTCTGTGGAAAGCATTTATAACTCTGGTATTGGTAAAGTGAAATACTATCACCTTAGATGCTTTTGTTGCTCAATCATGCTTTAGTTGACTTCACATATTGCATTTCAGAAAACAAGGTTTGACCTGTAAAATATCAGAATTTCCATAATAACTAAGAATCATAACATACCTTGAAGAAGAATGTATTTGAAAAATGACTTGCCAGTCAATTGAAAGTTTTACATGTAAATGGAAAAGGAGAGAGGAAAGAAATAAATAGCATTAAATTCAAAACAAAAGACATATTGGAAAAATACGTATTTGACTAAAAATTTAAAGAAGGGCCGTAATGGAAAAGGAGACTAATAGTTTTCAGTAGAAGATAGTAGAGAGAAGACTGTTAAGAAGTCTGAATACTGTTTAAAAATCCAAGCAAGTAGAAGCAAGTAGAGAGAATTCCAGTGAGGGTGAAATGAATATGAATGTGGGAGCAAGTTACAAACTAATAGGCTAGAAGCAAGAACATGCATGCTGCTTCCTTGATAGAGAAGGAGCAGAGATAAGATATGACACTGATTGAGGAAATCCACTCTTCAGATATCTGCAGGAGTTCCATTTTTCTGAAAGCAGACAATATGACAAATTTTTGGCTTGTCAATTTTATCTCTCACAAGCAATGAGAAAATACATATGTACTGTCGGTGTGTAGATTGGAGAAGAGAAGATTCAGAGGTCCCATGATGGCTGTCTTTAAATAAAGGAAGATATGTCAGGTGAGAAAGGGATCATTTAGCCTACTACGCAATTCCAGAGGCTATAACTAGGACCAATACACAGAAATTCAGGGGGAGTTAAATTTAATTCAAAAACTGCATGAGCTTTAATTAATTTATTCATTATTAGTGAGTAGTATAAGCTCATGGAATAGGGTTTTCAGTGAGGAAGTCATGGGTCTCTTTGTGATCTGCAAGTTCAAATAGGTCATCTCTGAGCCTAAGGACATTAATTTTTATTAGAATGGAAGAAAATAGTGATAACTTATTTGAGAAGAGTGAGGGTCACAGAGGAGTTGACGGTAGTCAGGAGAAAACCAGTATAAGTTGGTACTTGAGAAGATTATGTAGAACTCTCAGTGAGAGAAAAAAAAGATAATTGTCAATATTGGTTGCTTGAACTCAATAAAGGAAGTGGAGTGAACACCTGGAACTTTAGCTAATGAGGTACTGTTAACTTAAAGAAGTCACTTTCAATACAATACTGAGAAGAGGGGTAGTATACAGTGATGTTTCTCTGCCCGTTTCCAACCTTTATTGGGGTGGTAGGACCCACCTATGTAAGAATGAGAATTTGAAATGGTAGAGATTAAATGATCTGACTTTAAGCACAAATAAATCAATCTCTGTGAGACTTTGGCAAGGCATTTTCTGGAAATCCTATTCAAGTGATTGTAACTTATCCTTAACAGATATGCTCTCTAGAGATATGCCAACTCCATTCCTTAAAACCAGTTAATGAGAGCTATAAGAATACTTTGCAATAATCTATTATTTAAAGTTGGTAACTATAGCAACTCTATAGTTTGTTTTTTTTCTCCTCTGGCAGAGACAGGATTGTTCATGATTCACTGGTCATTTTTATTTTTTGGCTTCGATGTTACTTGAAAGAAATGTTTTTACTATTTTGTTCTTTAATCTGATAAAGGTTATCCACATAAAATACAGTAAACACAATATTTTATAGTGAAATGTTGCAAGTATTCCCTTTAAAGTTAGGAACAAGAAATGTTACTGTTATTACAACTTTTTTACAATTTGGGGTGTTCAGTGCAGAGAGACAAAGAAAAAAAATATATGCAGTTTGGAAACAAAAAGTCAACAAACAAAAACCTGCCAATAGTTGCAAATCATATCCCTGTGAATGAAGGCAATTTGCTAGAACATAAGTAATAAATTACTTGTTAACTTATTAATAATTTATTAAATTATTAAGACTGCTGAATTTAAGTATAACAGTTAAAAATGAAAGTATTATATATACATTTACATGAATGTTTAAAATATTAAAAAAATAAACCCCATTTTAAATTATAAAAATGAAAGCTGTCTAGGAATTTATCATACAAATTCCTATGCAAAATTTCTTGGAAAAAATTTTCTAAGCTGATTAAAAATTTTAAAAATGAAATGAGGGATATTTCATAGCTTGAAATATTCAATAATCAAAAATATAAAACCTCTCAAAATTGATCTATAGATGCAATGCAATTCTAATCAAAATCCATTTGTGTGTGTGTGTGTGTTTACATTGATTATTTTAGCCTAAAGTTTATACATAGTGAAAAGAACCAAGAGTAACTAAGGTAATTTTAAAGAATACATTGGGAAGACTTGCCCTACCAGGTATGAATTTTTATGATAAAGTTCTAGTAACCAAGAGAGTGTGATATTTGTGCAGAAATACACAAATAAATGGAGCATAAATCAGACCTCAGAGATAGACACACAAACACACACACATACACACACATTTTAGATAAGTGGGTCAATGTGGAAAAGAGACAATTTATCCTGTTGTGCTGGAATGAGTGATTATCTCTATGTAATAAAGAAGAGGATGATTAAATTTCTTCTTTATACCATACAGAAATATAAATTCCATGTGGTTAAAAATCTAAATATGAAAGGAAAATGTATACAATTTTAAGAGACAATATAGGAGAGCACTGTCACGACCTCAAGAAATTTTTTTTAACTGGTAAACAAACAAGAAATCAAAAACAAAAATTGCTAAATTCAACTTCCTTAAAGAATTTCTGTGTATCAAAATATACAATAAAAGCAATGTAAAGACATTCCACATTTGCAACACATTTTCAGGGTATATAAAGAACTACTATGAATCTATACATGAAAAAATAAAAAAATCTAATAGTAATACGGTAAGCATTTTGTACAGGCACTTTGTATTAGAGACTGTCCAGTTGGGCCACAAGTATGTGAGGTATTATTCAGGGAAATGCAGACATAATTATTTTCTTATACATACTTTTTTTTCATAAAGAGAATGTGAATGATACATTTTCTGAATCAATACATGTTTGAAATTGCCCTATTTCTTCTAGAATTTAATTTTGTAGATAATTAGTCTTCAAGTATTTTTTCTTCATGGATAACCAAATTCTTTAACATGGATGATTATATAATAATTCTTCTTACACTTATAATTTAGAAATGTTACAAGGTGATGCCAGATAGTTAGTGAATTATTTTATGAAAAGATTTGTGTCTTATACTTGCACATTAAAAAATATATATTCTTCTCTGATTATTTCTTCTTCTTTTTTCTATTCTTTCCATATGGATTCCTATACATAAGATTTCCCAAATTAGCCCTCCCCATCTCTTTCTTTTTTTTCTTGTTAACTTCTATGTCTTTGCCTTATATTATTCCTTGGAGTTCGTAGAATTTCCTAGTTTTAGTTTAATTTTTAGTTTAATTTTTTAGTTCAATAATTTGCTTTTCTGCCTTATTCAATGTACTATTCACTGCTTTAAAAAAATTTAAAAAAAAAGCCTTGCAATCATGATTTGCATTTGCAAGAACTCCCTTATTTTGATATTACTCCATTTTCATAAAAGCCTGCTTTAGATTTACCAATGCAACATGCTTTCCAATTTTCTGCAAAAGAATCCTCTTCTTGTAATGACTATTTTTACAAAGCATCATTTGCTCTCAATTCTCATTTTGTCCTATTCTTTTTGATGCTAAGTGTTTTTATTTCTGGATTTTTTCCCCCTTTTCTTCTTACACTTTTATAGAGAGACTTACATGTATTAGCTCTAGTAGAGAGTTGGGACCTTAAACAATATTGTTATTACTGATCAATTCATTTAGTTTTAAGCAAAAGTATAAGTATTTAGATACATTGTAAAATCTCTTTTTTAATGTTAAACATTAAATTTGCTGGAAAATGTTTGGCTTTTGGCAGAGAGAAATAGTTTTGGAGCAGAGAGTTTTTCCTTTTTAGAAACAATCTCTTTAAGTGTACATTGGCAGCCCAAAGACAGATAAAGTAGACTTCCTCTCTCTAGGAGGCAACGTGGAATATACAAATCTCCATGTTTATTTTTTGTGTTTGTTTTTTTATGCATTATTTATATGAGAAGTACTATAAACCTCTTACAGTACAGTACTATAAAGCTGCTTCTGTTAGTTGGGTACCTAGGCTAACTCTGTCGGACTTATGAACAAATTGGTCTTACGAACGCGCTCTCGGAACGGAACTCGTTTGTACGTAGGGGACTTACTGTATCTTGTTACCTCTACCGAACAATTAGCTCCCAGGCTATATTTGAAGATGAGGTGGAAATAGCTTTATATCTATAAGGGTAAATCAGGCCACATTCCCCCTGATTTGTCAGGGGACTCATGATTAGAATCTGTGGGCTGTGTTGAGCTGATAATGGTTTAACAGCAAAAATCTGAAGGAACCAGCAGGTTGCCTAAGAACTAGAGAACTCTTTTTTTTTTCTCATCCTTTGCCAGGGTGCTGAAGCCAAACACTAAATGAAAACACATTCACTATCTGTTGAATGTGTTTTAAATTAACTATTTTAGATTAGATTTGCAGTCAATTCACTTCTAAGGATTTCAATGTTAATGTGCTTTCAAAGCAATTGGGATTGTCCCTGATAGAGTAAACTTGCTATCAATGTGAAACCCTGAGAAAGTTGATGTAATAATGTAAATCCTGAGACTTTTCATTGACTACTGCCAGAATCATCATCATTGGCTGTCTTGGGATTAGTCCAGGGAAAGGCAAAGATTAAAGAAATTTAGTTTTTGTTTTAACTTTAGTTCCCTAATATGGTAAGATTCTTCTGAGCAGGAAGGTCCATAAAACAGCTTGATGCTATGTGTCCAAATGTAAGATGTAATAGAAAGGTAATAAGAAAGTCTTTAAGTTTTCTAATCCTTCTTTCATCTCTTTAGTCACTTCAAATATACATATTGTGCAATCTTTTTTAGAATGTCCTATATGAAACTGCTGGGAACCTAAACCTATACACTCTTATGTATACTGCCTCTCACTTTGGATATTTTTCTTGTGTGATTTTAACTTTTTCCTTTTGTGTTAATTTTTAGCTTCATTAGATTTTTTTTTTTTTTTTTTTTTTTAGTTACAGAGTGATTTTTTTTTTTTATTCTTGTCATAATCTAGGGTTTTCACTGACATGGAATCTGTTTAAAATGTAAATTACCATTTCAGGATTTTAGTTCCATGCCCTTGTGTAAATTTGGAACTTATTCCTGGGTCTGGCATAAGTTCAGTTTTGTCAAATTTCTTTTCCCCACATGGAGTCTGAGGCAGAGACAAGTTCCTAGAGAGAGTGAATGGAATTATTATTCTTTTTTGTTATTTTAGGGATGGAATCTCTTTCTTGGATCTCAGCTTTAAACTTCTCTTATCGTGCTCAGATCAAAATTTACATATTCCCTTCCCAAATGGGAATCTCAGATTCTTAAAGAGTCTTTCAGCCTATATCTAGGTCTAATATGATCTTCACAAAACATGATGATCATCTTAATACACAGGTTTCAACCTGTGTTTAAACAGTTTTAACAAGCTTCCTGTTACTCCTCAGATAAAGCTAAACATTCTCAAGTTTGTTTATGAGTTCTTGCTAGGTCTTGCTACTAATACTTCTCCCTTTTTCCTGATCCTTTAACTTCACCTTCACCTTCATGCTCTGTATTCCCCCTATACTGCCTTCTTTTAGTTTCTTGAATATGTCATGCTCTCTCTTGTTTCATGGTCTTTAAATAGCTGTTACTACTTCATAGACAATTCCTTTTTCCTTCCGTTCTTAGATTGCTCTTGACTCCTTCTCAATCTTTAGCTTTCCTTCCTCCTTTCTTCCTTTCTTCCATCCTTTCTTTCTTCCTTTTCTTTCTCTTTCTTTCTTTTTCTTTCTTTCTTTCTCTCTCTCTTTCTTTTCTTTCTTTCTTTCTTTCTTTCTGTCTGTCTGTCTGTCTGTCTTTTCTTTCTTTCCTCCCTAACTATGCCAGTTCCTATAGCATGGAGTTTTTATAACCCATGTGCTTCTTTGTCTTAAAACTTATTTATCATTGCAATATCATATTTAATTGTTTGTCTTTCTTGCTAACCTATAAACTCCACAAGGGCAGTAAAAATATCTACCATGTTTATTATTGTATACTAAATGCCTAGCAAACTTTATGTTCTTAGTAAATTTTCAATTACTATTTGTTTTATGAAAGAAATAAAATGTGTACATTAAATAACTTCATAAACAATAACTTTAATTTTAAAAATTTTGGCTTTGGTTGTCACATCAAAATAACTTGAATCTAATTAACTCTCAGTCAACTAAAACCCCACTAGAATTTTATATAAACAGTTGCTTGTCTTATCCTATATATGAAACATGTTAAAGAACTTGCATGGCTAGTTCCTGTATATGTAGGAATATATTATCTATAGCTTTCTGGTGTTAATTCAATTCTCAGCACTTTGAATAAAATGATTGGTTCTTGTGGTTAGAATTTGATGTCATATAGATTCTCAAGAATCCTTTAAACTGTACAATCTACCTTGTTTTTTGGTCCAATTTTGGACCAGTCTGAATCATAGCAATACAGAAATTGAAACCATGTTAATGTTTCACTGTACCAAGTTTAATCTTTAACAGTAAGCTATGAATATGAGCAAGACAAGTGGGCCCCCTTACTGGGAAAAAGTAAATAAATTCTCCCTGAAGAGAGTTAAAGCCATCTTAGGTAGATGTGAGGAGGAAGATATTGCATACATGATCCCAAGCTGGTACCTGCATATCCCTGCAGGAAGAAATGCTGAAATGAAATAACAGAGGCAGTCTTCATGCTGCCTTACCAGTGGGGATCTGTAGATGAGCTGTCAAGAACACTTGACCTGATGTTCTAGGAAGAAAGAGAGCAAATAAACACCAGTGTACAGCTGCATACGTTTATTAGTGGGGTGAGGTAATGGTACTCTTTCTTTTACTTAATTATTCTACTATATATATATTAAGGTATTAAAAATATATACTATAATTATAAATACAAAATGTATGTATTTTTTATCTAGGTTCTCAATAACAGACTGGGATTCTCTCATATGAAATGCTTCTTTATATTTTTCAGAACACTGTTGCCTGGATCCATACTGAAAGAACTCATAACCTAGTGAATTCATTCTATGTATGTACTGTACATGAACTTTCAACATTTTTATTGAAAAGAAAAAACTGGCTGAATTTTGTCCTAAAAGAATTGGGAATCGAAATAGCAGCAAGTTTGTAAATTTTCTGCTCCTCAAACCTATTCACAGTAAATATATTACTGACTTTAGGATTTTAAATTCCACTCAGCTATAACCTTGTTCTATAAAATGAGAAATAGCAATTTGATTGCCATTTTGTAGTGTTCTTTTGTCTCCATATGTTCTTAGCAAGCTGTATTTAAAACATCTCTCTTTTTTTAATGGACCAACATCCAGTGCTTGAATTCTGACAAAATTCAGAGTAATATTAAGCAGAAAGCTAGACCTCTGAATATGGTGATATGTCCAGTTAGGAAACTGATACACCATTCTTCTAATATCCCTAAAACACTTCTCAGGATGGCAAAGGTAAATTTATGGAAATTCTCTGACCACAAAATCCAGGCTGATGTCTTATGGGATGTGTGTTGATTTGTTTTCACATAGAATAGTATGCATTTTATGTTGTGTTCTTCATTCCTTCTGTAGAGAGTGCCAGAATAAATTTGAACTGTTTTTTTTATATGATTTCAATCCATCTGTTTTCTAAACATTGCCTCTGTGAAAACTGTTTTTAATTTAGTAAACAAGTACAATTACATTGTAAGCTTCAAAGTGAAAGGGGGCAGTAATAGAATAGTAAATGAATGCTAGATTAATCTGAGGAATGGAACTTATGTAGCATTGCCAGATCAACCCTAGAATTTAGCTTCAATGTGTGTGTGTGTGTGTGTGTGTGTGTGTATCATTGTCAAGGTTTCTAAAATTAAAGCAAATTGGTATTTTCTTTCTTTTCTTTTTTTTTTTTTTTTAGCTAATTTCCACTGGAATTAATTTTGGGAAGTTTAAGATACCTAGGCTTAGATGAGAATGGCTTGGAGCTTTTCTGGAATCAACTAAGTTGATAATAGGTGAGTATCCTAGATACAAATGCTTTCTTTGGAGAACCCTCTCATTAATTTTATTACCACTTGAGCAATTTCAAGGAGTTCACAGAGCTAACACATAGTATGATTATGGCTACAGCAGTATTTTTAATAAGGACATCAAATGCCATTCGAAGAAGATCTGGCCATCTTACAGATAATTTCCCCCAAATCCTTGGGTTTAGACAAAAAATCTTACAGTTGACTGGGGAAGAAAAATGGTTTCCTTTTGAATTTTGTGATTATTCTGTAGTGTTTACAAGCACATGCTCTGGAGTTAGGCTTCAAGGTTCCTATTTTAGCTCAATTACCTACTAGCTTTACATCCTTTTGCCATTACTTACTTTTGTTGTCCTTCAATTACTTCTTTTGTAAAATGAGAATATTGAGTATCTACCTCATTGGTTACTATAAAGATTAATTTATAAGTGTACATACAGCTCTTTGCACAGTGCCTGGCAAAGTAAATGTTGACTCAAAGTGGATATCATTAGTTTTTGTTATTATTTAACCAAAATATTACAATGACAGTCTTCTCACAGAAATCAGAACTTCCCATACCACATTTTCCTTATTCTTTATATAATAACTATTATGCAGTGGTTAAAATATTTGAATTTCATGATTGTGAAATAAGATTACAATATTTTCATTTTTATATAAATGCTACTTTTCAGAATTTTTCCATTTTGGAACTGTACAATTTTTAACCTATCAGGATTGTTTTATTTATCATTATAAACCTACCTTTCTTTCTCTATCAAAACATCAGACTGAAATAGTGAGTTCCTAGGCCCTGAAAACATTCTAGGTTTCTTCTTTAGTAGAGACACAGATGTAGAAAACAAACATATGGTTACCAGGGGTTAAGGGGGGGAGAGATAAATTGGGAGATTGGGATTGACATATACACACTACTATATATAAACAAATAAGAACCTACTGAATAGCACAGGAAACTCTACTTGATACTCTGTAAAGGCCTATATGGAAAAGAATCTTTAAAAAAAGCATATACATGTATACGTATAACTGATTCACTTTGCTGTACCTGAATCTAACACAACATTGTAAATCAACTATACTTCAATAAAAATTTTTAAATAATAATAAAATAAAATAGTATTTGGACACTATTTAAAGTTGTAGTTCAACTTTATAGAAAAGTGTGACATACGGTTTTTCTTATTGGATTTAAAGGTAACATTTGCAAAGTAAAAGAGTAAATAAAATTCTCTCTGGTTATCAGGGAGCCTGAAATTCTGTATTGATTTTGTCACAAGTGAGTTTCATGGCCTGCGCTGATGAATTGATTTGGGGGCTGTCCATGTTGCAACATCTTTGCACACAGCCAGTTTTACTGACAACAAACTTCTCTGGAGACCCTGAGAACTATAGTCTCTGATTTGGGGATTTTCATCCCCTGTCATCTCAAATGTCATTTCAGAAACATTCATCATACGTCTCTGTCACTGGACTAATAATGGGCCACTGTGATATTCACTCAAATATACACTTTCACTGCTTGTGTGACAGGTCCTGCTTCTGGCTACTTGAGATCATGAAGAAATTCAGACACATCAAATACAGAATGGGGAAGACATGAGATTGCAGCTGAAATAGCACTGCGCATGCCCACTGAGGTTACCGGTTAAGTAAAGGGATGATATAAAACAAGACAGCTCCTAGGACTGTGATGACATTTTAAGAAAAAAGCAAATCATGGCTCTCTTTCCTCTAGCGGTTTACAACTGCTGGAAAAAGACTTTCTTTTTTTTTTTTTTCTTTTTTTTTTTTTTTTGCGGTACACGGGCCTCTCACTGTTGTGGCCTCTCCCGTTGCGGAGCACAGGCTCCGGATGCGCAGGCTCAGCGGCCATGGCTCACAGGCCCAGCCGCTCTGCGGCATGTGGGACCTTCCCGGACCGGGGCACGAATCCGTGTCCCCTGCATCGGCAGGCGGACTCTCAACCACTGCGCCACCAGGGAAGCCCGGAAAAAGACTTTCTTAGCGTAGGTACTACAGATTTAATCTTTTGGCTCTTTATAATCACATGCACTAAGACAATAGTTGCATGAAACAATGGGGGCTTTTCTTTTCTGCATACTTTTGGTCTTGAATAGGAGGGAAAGAATCAGGAATTCACATTATTATAAATCATTTTCTTCCACTGAGTAATACTGGGAGGGTTTTTCATTGTTTAAACTATTTACATTGCAAATATCTGAAAAAGTGACTTATATCATTTGAGTTGTACAGCTTGAGCCATTAGGATAAGAACAATTTTGACTTGGGGGTGGTAACCACCCTGGGTACTCAGGATACATTTTAAGGCTTATCAGGAAGCTTATATTTGCTGCATCTCCTGGCATGTGTGAAAGTGGGTGGGGTACAGTAGAGGCTCCCCAAATCATCAGATGGTTTTCAGGGCCACACGTACCTACTATGTCTCTCTTCTTATGATGCAGCAGAGCTATTCCCAGTCCTGTTTCTATCACCAGCACTCCCAGACTGTCTTACTACATTTATAGTCACATGATGTGTCTCCTAATTAATATTTGGATAAATCTATTGCTCAGGGGAATAAGCTTATGAGGATAGAAACTAATGCAGTTCTGCTAACTTTGTACAATATTTTGTGTCATCCTCTTCCATCTGAGCCTTGTAAAATTAATGTAAGGACATTCTCAGCTGCTGTTACCATTGGTTTCTCCTTTGCCCACCTTCTCTTCAGGTAGGATGGATTTTACTTTGGAAATAGAATCCATCCTGTCAATATTAACCATTCTCTCCTTTTTCTCCTTTTGCCTTACAAATGATCAATTCCTTAATGTAGTCTCAACATACCACCAGAAACTTACCTAAGAATTGACAGAGCCAGAACTCTTCCTATAATCTAGACTTTTTTTCTTTTTTTGGTTTGTTTGTTTTTAACTAACACATTTTCCTTCCTTTAGCAAAAAGACATGTAAGTACACTTTGGTAGGTCAAGATTTAGTTCTAAGTTAAAGTCCTAAAAAATACATAGCTTCATCTCCAAAACTTAATCAACTTTCGAATGCTGCTAGTGAATGGTTGACAAGAAGACATTGAAAATTAGGATTTTTTTTTCTTAGATTAAATTGTCTGGAAACTAACGTACCCTCTTCATTCAGTGATCCCATTCCAGACTAAATCTATTGATTTGTCAGTAAAGAAGGTAATATTTGGCCTTGGGTCATCTTGCAATAAGTAAGGAAAGACAGATATATTGGTAGGAAATTAATAAATGACATGCTTACAGAAAGAACTTAGGCTTCCTGTGATGACCTCGTAGGTTGTCTGACACTTAACTTATAAAGCACATTCAACTTTTTTGGAGAAAGCTTTCTCCATTCATGTTAAATGAAGAGTTGGGGGCTTAAGAAAAATAGAGCTTCTCTAGATTCTACATCCTGAGCAATCCTTTGAGAATTTTGGAGGTTAGCGAAGGCACAGAGCTTAAATCCACATATCCTTGAAGACAGTCCAATTAAGAGTCCTTGTGTTTAAATTTTGCTTTGGAACTGTTTTCAATCTCCCATTTTACCATGGAATACAATTATTTGTGCATTACTATACTGGGAACTCCTCAAGGGCAAGTTTTTAAAAATTAGTAGTATTATTCAGACTGTCTTCTAGTACGCTATTTTTCAGCTTATAGTTTTGAGTTGAAATAGATTGAAGCTGGAAACTGTGTTAAAAGAACAAGATTTCATAATGAATTGCTTAAGTGGGAAAGAGAAAACCTACCTTTCTTGAATGGTTTATGTTTTTGTTGTTTGCATTAAATAAAGGCATATCTGACAAATCTGGGTTATTTTTCTCTCTTCATTGCCAATGGGTGTTGACAAAGTAAATCGACTAACAGCTAAGGTAGATGCTACTAGCAGCACACTCAAAACTCTGGGGAAGTTCAAACTTATTCTCTCTCCAGGGAAAAGGGAGTCTGACTATATTTAAGTGTAAGAGTTCTATTCTAGGTTTAAGCATTTATACCACTCTGCTAGGGGAAGCTATTAGCTGGAGAAGTAGCAGCATAAATGGCATAGGTCTAGAGAGATGTCTCTTGGGTCACTTCCACATGGCCTTTGATCAGCCCACTTCTTTGGAGCCTGTGTTACAGACAGGCTTGGGGAAACCTTTTGTAGGGAATTCATGACCATTGCCCTAGAAAGCCCAACATGAACTGGGAAGGGGTCAGGAAAAGGTGAATTGGGGATTAAGTGTGAATCTAGACTAAATAGGTATCTCAAAGGTATCATCTGGGACCCAAACTTTACATAATAACAAAAATTCACCAGCCCATGATGTCCTGCTTTCTTATACTGTGGTCCTAGCAGCAAACCAGGAGGCTAAAACCCCTCAGGGTTTCCTGGTTTTAGCCTTTTCACCGAGTCTAATTTCTTTTTTTAAAAAAATAAATAAATTTATTTATTTATTTTTGGCTGCGTTGGGTCTTCATTGTTGCACATGGGCTTTCTCTAGTTGCAGCAAGCGGGGGCTACTTTTCTGTTACGGTGCACGGGCTTCTCATTGCGGTGGCTTCCCTTGTTGCAGAGCACGGGCTCTAGACGCGCGGGCTTCAGTAGTTGTGGCACGTGGGCTTCAGTAGTTGTGGTTCACGGGCTCTAGGGTGCAGGCTCAGTAGTTGTGGCACTCAGGCTTAGTTGCTCTGTGGCATGTGGGATCTTCCCAGACCAGGGCTCGAACCCGTGTCCCCTGCATGCATATTCTTAATCACTGCACCACCAGGTAAGCCCTCACTGAGTCTAATTTCTAACAAATATTTCCTACTACTTACCTGTTCCCTTTCAGAAAATAATTAGCAGCTCAGTAGTAATAGTGATCTCGGGACAGAGGTAAGATGCTAAAATATGCAAGGAAGCTTGTATCTACTTTTGTATCTGTTTTTTTCTAATAAATTTCAAATTCCTCTCTTCCTTTACTCTTTCTTTACTAGGGCTCTCCTGTCAAACTTTGGGCTCATTCTTAAAAAATTGTTCTACACTGTGTTAATCTGAGGTTAACAGGTTATGCTTCAAAGTGATTATTGCTAGCTATACACGGCTCAGAGCTTGTTTGTTTGTTTTACTTTCTGGGGGCTTAAAATTAAGCATAAAAATATGCTATTGACTTAGTATGTAAACTTTATGTTAGAAATATATGTAACACATATACACACACACATATACACATTACATACTGATAAACAAAAAAAATGTCTAGCATCAATTCTGAAATTTCCCACTAAGTTACTTTCGGTGCCTTACAGAATGCAAAAACAACAACAAAAATCCAGTGTATCTAGAATCTTAAATGTTTAAGCAACTAAGGTGGTCACTTTATGGCTACAGTTGACTTTAGCAAACATCGTACCTTTCCAAGTACTCCTGCCTCTACCACTTGTCAGGTGGCTCATTGCTTCTTTGATTTTTTCATCTTCGAACCTGAAGGTAAGTGGCTAATTAAGGTGGTATTGGGGAAATAGAGTGAGCGGAGTCAAGTCACATTAGATAATGGTTTTCAATCTTGGCTCTATAATAGGAACCAATTTGGGGAGGTTTAAAAAAAAAAAAACAGTCCCACCCCCAGAGATTCTGATAGAGATGAAATGGGATGTGCCCTGAGTCTTGGGATTTTAAAAGCTCCCCAGGTCATATTAATATAGCCAAGCCTACAACCCACCACATTAGAAGTTGAGTAGTATCACACTTTATCAATTAATCTTTACTTAGGAGTAGTAGGTCTACAAGATTGTATATGGAACCTTGAAGCAATACAGATTATGTATACAAATATTCTTTAAAATATGACATATAACTCCTGTAGAGCTTGAAGAATAAAAGGATTCTCCACAAAGAAAGAAACACTAAAAGTTGAGTTCCTTGTGTTTCTGAATGTACCCATTATTTATGTCATTATTTAATACAAATTGCATAATGTTGTTTGGAGCAAGGAGTGCTCCCCTTTTGCTGTACAGTTACCACTATAAACAGTTTTAAAGGTGAAAGTGAAAGATTAGAGTCAAAGTGAATTCCAAAGTAAACATGAGCTCACAAAGCTTTACTTAAAAATTTTTTTGAAGTACACACCAGATTGGAAAATTATAATTAGATTTTGAGTGTAAAACATAATCTTAGAGTGTGCTACTTCTTGGAGATTTGGGTACTTCTGTATTAGTAACTTTAAATTGATCGCTTCTCCTTCATTTGTAAAAGAATAACTATGAAGATGGAGAACATGGAAATGTATACAGCAGTCATTCAGTTATATATATTTATATACAGTATATATAATTATGTATATTAAGAGACAGGTTATAACTACCTGGCTCAGACTCCTATTTCTGCCTATTCTTTAAGTATTCTAGGAGAGTTACCTTAGTTTACATACTATTTATAATTTCACAGGATCATGAGGGAAGTTAATCAATTTTAAGCATTTAGAATATCACAAGTACTTAATAAGAACTAGATATCATTAAATGGCTTGTAAATTTTAGAGCATTATAAAACAACAACATGCTTTTATCATTGGGGCCCCAATATAAAGTCCAGACTCTACATCTAGATATAACATAGTATGTCATATATCATAGTATTTCTGCCTCTTTTGTATACTTAATCAAAGAAGAATTGAGTTTTATTAATTTTAACAGTATAAATAATACTTATCCATAAGAACGACTTTTCAAAATTCAGGATATAAGAAAATTTTGAATGAAATTAACTAGGCAAAAAGTACTACACATTGCAGTACTTTGTGGAACTTTTCATTTGATTATGAAATAGTTTTTTTGTTGGTTTAAGCAAGTAATGGATTTATCAAATATTTTAAATATAAGTAAATGTTATTTTAAAAAGATTTTTAAAAGAAATATTTAAATGTTATATTTCTGTCTTTGGGGAAAATTGTTCATGAAAACTTAAAACGTTTGAAAAGATAAGCGACAAAGACAACATGGTATAAAATTAATCAGTGAATCAAAATTTAAGTGCTTATCATGTGCTTTTCATGGTAGAAATGAACAATGAACTACCCACAATTCTTTTTTTTAATATATTTATTGCAGTATAATTGCTTTACACTGTTGTGTTAGTTTCTGCTGTATAACAAAGTGAATCAGCTATATGTATACATATATCCCCATATCCCCTCCCTCTTGAGCCTCCCTCTCACCTTCCTTATCCCACCCTTCTAGGTCATCACAAAGCATGCAGCTCATCTCCCTGTGCTATGCAGCAGCTTCCCAATAGCCATCTATTTTACATTTGGTAGTGTATACCTGTCAATGTTACTGTCTCACTTCCTCCCAGATTCCCCTTCCCCCACTGGGTCCTCAAGTCTGTTCTCTATGCTTGCATCTTTATTCCTGCCCTGCCACTAGGTTCATCAGTACCACTTCCCACAGTTCTTGATATGACTTTGAACTGTACTGTATCTACACTGATCAGTTTAGATTATTCCTCATTAATAAACTACTCAGTTTGTTCTTTTAAGTAACAATAAAAATTAAATAGTCTTGCACTCTTTATTTTTCATTCTTTCTTGAATTCTAAATGGCCTTTTTGAGAAAAGCAGTTGAATAAAACTCTTTCGAAAGGTCCATGGTTCCTGTTTTTTTTTTCTTTTCTCCTTCTTCTACCTTAAAAGCAGACTAACTGCGCCATTTTATTTGTGTCAAGTAGTTTGTGCTTCCCATTTCCATTTTTCTTCAGCTACTCATGCTATCTCACAGCAATGCTGTTCAGTCAGCCCAAGGGAGCCAAGTGTCAGTTTTTCCAGATGGCAAGCTGCCAGTCTACAGTACACTGTTGAAAGTCACTGAGGGAATTCATTTCATTGCAAAACCAAAGAGCATCATTTCATGCATACCTAGTGTACACGATCAGCTCACAACAGCTGATGAAGTAGCCAAGAAAAAGAGACAGATGGAGAGACAGACAGACAGGCAGACGAGAACACAGAAAGAGAGATTGACAGAGAGAGAGAGAGAGAGAGAGAGAGAGAGATGCTGTTTTAGTAAATTTAGTTCTTTTTCTAGGCTACTATACAGTGACATATTTTATTTTGCCAACAGAAAGTTTTTAGACATTATTGCCAGTTTACATAAACTTCTCTCCTAACAGTGGAACAAAATTCTCAATTTGCCTTAATTAAAATACTAGTTTTGGGGAATGAGTTTTTCCCCTTCACATTTAAACTGAACATTAAAAAAAGTTAAATCACTTTAAATGATCTTTAAATTGCATTCTATCAGAACTGTTAACTCTTTTTGCCTGAGGAGAAAACCCTCAATGTATGAATATAATATCACAGTGGAGTGGAAAGTGGTTTTTCTTTTAATAAATGTTTTGGCTATTACAGAGTTTGTATTTAAATGGTAAGCATTAGGAGTTCTACCAATGAGGAATGTTGAATGAAAAATATGTTACTTTTTAATAGCTATGTAAACGGAAACCTGAAGCATGGGAGACTGTATGACCTAAAATATTTCAGGAGTTGAACAGATATATCTACAGGTAGAAAGTTTAAATGCAAAGGGCTATAAGTCAAAGGACAAAGCAAAATATACTACTTAGATTATGAAGCCGGGGGACAGGGATTCCAGTTCTAAGTCCACTAGTTACCAGGGGTCTTGGGCAGCCTCTCTGGGTTTGATCTGTAAAAGAAGCAATTTGTTTTGGTTCTTTAAATGTCTCCCTTCTCTCAGGGGATATTTGGTTAAACTACAAGTCAAATACTCTTCTCAGCAAGGGTTACTCTGTGATAGTTTTGTTATTATAATGCATCTTCATTTTATGATGCATAACAATGTTTTTTTTATAGTGGAGGAATTCAGAAATGTAATATTTTTCTGATGGTTTGATTTCTTAATATAAAACATTGATGATTCTTAGAGTCTGTGTATATTGAATAAGCACAGTGAGGTGCGAACATCTGAGAGCTCACACTAAAATTTTGTCCTTACATTTTTTCAGCAACTTCAAATGTCTTTAATCAAATAATTAATGAAATTTATTTATCTAAGAATTAAAGGAATAAATAATTATACTGCATAGAAGTTATTTTAATTCACAATTAAAGTGCAGTTGTATTTGTTATAATGGGGAATGGCAGAAACTAGATTTTTTTTAGATAACCTAAAATTAGATTATATTTTTAAACACATTCTAAATATATTCTAAAAATAATAATATACTTTTATTTGTTGTATATGGTACCTTCTACCATGATAAAATTTAAATTACAATTTCGAATCTTAAGTTACTGTAATATCTCAACTTTTAATAGGAGATAAGAGCTTTAAGGTAGGATAAATAGAAAAATAAACACTGCAAAAAATGTTTTGAATTTTAAAAACACTTCTAGATAGTTTCTAAAAATTTTCCTAATTTTCCCATTCCTTTATTAAAGACTGGATGCCAGTTCAGGTGCTATGAAATTCAAAGAAAAGCAATCATTTGCCCTGCTTTTCATAAGCTTAAAGTTTCAAAAAGTAATGTAGTATGTGGCATCCACAAATGCATAGCATCATCATACAGAGCCAGATGTATACATTTAAAAAAAATTATGTCTAAATGAGAATTAATTTCATATTCTAAGTATAGAATTTTTAGGTGTAGAATCTCTGGTCAGTAATCAGCACAAAAGTTTTTAAGGAAAAGTCAACTATTTTTCTGATAAGAGAAGCTGAGAGGAATTGGCATTTGTTATTAATTTGAAAGATGAATATAGATAGCTTTATATGTGAGGTCTCTATGGTTTACATACCTGAAATAGCTTTCTTAAGATTCAGGTGCGATGTCACAAGGGCTGTCTCAAGAATCCTGAATCTAGCAATGAAGCTCACTACACTATTTCCCAGTGAGGCCAGACTTCATGCAATTGGGTGGGTTTGGTTCAATTAGTTCAATTCTTCACTGCTTTTGTCTTTTGTAATGTGAATACAGTGGCTGGCGCATGGTAAGAATTTGTTTAAAAGTGTGTGGGTTGAGAGGAGAAGTCAATGAAGCAACTTTTAGGCAAGAATTTATATTGGAATGTTTTATAAAACCGAGGAGGAAACATGAAAATAGGAGAGCGGGAGTGGTAAGGGGTTCTGTGAGACTGATAAGAGTGCTTAGAGCAGTCCAGCACCTTCTTTCTCAATGTCTTGCTGCAGATTGTCCAGATTTCCTCAGTACTGCTCCAGGCAGGTAAAAAAGGTAGGAAGATTTCCAGAGAGCCATACTTCTCCAAGACCTTTTATACACTTTTTAATTAGCATAATACTAAGTGCTTTGCGTGTAATTAATATAATGATCAGTGTTCATTGTAACAGGAACTGAGCTCAGGACTCCTTCTCAATCCAAGTGGATGCAACATTTACCCTTCGAAATAAAAGGAAAAAAGCCTGAGAGTTTGACAATTTTTCAGATCAAACTACTAATAAGTGGCAGGCCTGGGATTTGACCACAAACCTTTGCCCCTAACAACTACAGGAGTCTTGTATGTAAAATGTATGCTCTGCATAAATTAGTTTTATTGGTTATAAATAGACAGAAAAAGGGGAAAACGGTTCTGCTCTAAGTTTGAAAAACATGTTGGATCCACGAAACTTACTGGTTTCTTTACTAAGATTTTTTGAGATTTTAATCTGGTATGCATTACGTTGCTAAAAGGATGGCAGAACGATGTATGTTGCATTTCGTAAACTTATTTGACCATGTAGCACCTTTTCAAAAGTTAATGTTTTTCAAATTCATTTGTTTGTTTGTTTTTCTAGGTTATCTTCTGTTTACTTTCTTCTCTCTGGTACACGTCTCAGCCTTACATCAGAGCCAGCCCCAGACCATTCTGTGTGCTGGTAAAACCTATACCAGGTAATTGAGAGAATTTTCTTCAAAAGTAATTTCATATAGCACTGTGATATTTTGGTTGCTATTGCCTTATTTTGAAAGGCAACTGAAGCAGTCAAAATCTACTGCTTTTTTTCCTGGACATTTCCTTATAAAATTTTCATTATCTATTAGCTAAAGTCATGTGTCACTTTGGACCTTTTAAGAGATCTTTTTCAATTCAATGACTGCTTCTTGATGGTAGTAATGATACTTCATTTACTTTGATGTTCCTCTATGCAAATGGTAGAATCTCAATAAATATTTTCAGAATGTGACTTCTTTTTTTTCCCTCTCTGATTCAGCATCCCTGTGAACACTGATGTATAGGTTATGTTTATTTCTATCCTTTCCATAATTAAGATTATTTACCACGTCTTCATATATGAGGTTTTATTTTATCAGAGGTCTTCTCAAAGAGGACTTCCTAATGGTCCCAGCTTTCATATAATTCGTCAGCTGGCAAAGAAAAAGATCTGGAATTTATTTGCCCTTAGGAAAGTATACTTCATAGCTCTATTTTTTCTGATTGTAACAGATAACAATTTGAGATATCACAGCATCTGCCCACACTAGGTAGTCTAGGGGAGAGGAGATTACTGTTATCCAGTTTGGATATGACAGGCCCTGATGCTGGGAATGGAAAAGAAATATCAGCTTCAAGCAGTGGTGAAAATAGGGTGGTGTGGTCACACTGGTCACAAACACAGAAGGAGACAACACAGGGCCAGAAATATTTGCCCTGGGTGTCTTCTGATAATTCGTCTCATTCTTTCTGCAGTGACGACTGTTAGACTCCATTGCAAAGAGTGACCTTCTTCATTTTGACCTTATCTTTTCATCTGGAGACCTCTGACACTTGCACATTTTTGTACTGATTAGCCTTGTGTTGACACATGTTTAACCTGTTACCTACACAGGGTCATTTTTCCTTGAGTCCTTGAGAAATTATTTCTATTTCCACCCTGCTCTAAACTCCAGTCTGGACTAAGTTTTTTTCTTAAGATTCTTAACCAGTCAAGGATTTAACGGATCTCATCATATGGATTCTGAAAATCATCAGTTTCTGGCTCTCTGTATTTACTGGCTTATGCTAAATTGACAAAATTTTCATTTTCTCTAACTTTTTTCTCTCAGTTCTATGCCTAGTTTTCTTATTTGTATAGTGCCTGAAAAAGTTCTAACCACTTATGTCTATCCTGGTGGGACCAGCTATATTTATGAGGGTCAAGTGGTAAATAGATGTCCATGAACTAAAACTCATACAGTGATATGTCCCAAATCTACATCTTTTGAGAACAGTTTTGCTGCTGTTATTGTTGTTTTTTCATAGCCCTATTTTATCATCCAAGGTGGCTGAGTAAAGCTGAGAATGATGTATGACAATATTCATTAAGGAAAATAAATTAACTATGATAGTAGAGGAAGGAAACTGATTTGCTTATATGGTTGATAACAAAGAATGTGCTTGTTTTACTTTTGCTTTATGGCTCATAAACTGGTTCTAAAAGTAATTTTAGAAGAGGAGCTTTCAAAAGGTGGCATCATCAGAATAACCCATGGCCAGAGTTTCAGAGTCGTTATTTAGGAATACTTATTTGCATATGTAAGGCCTGTCCAAGAGTAAACAAATTACTAAAGACAAGCCCGGTAAAATAGTAAATTACCAGAGATCTCACCATGTGAGTGGGAGCTACTTACTCACATGCAATGGAGACATTCACCAGACTCCGGCCAGAAGTTGCAGTTTTAGCCATTCTAATGCTCTAGCTCTGCTATGTTTTCCTGAACAGGTAGTGTGGTGGAAAAAAACGCCGGAAGTGGAAACCTCAGCTGAGGGAAAGCACTGTTTTCTCGACTCTCGGGGCTGCTCTCATTGTTACTGCTAATTCCAACTGGGCTCCTGCTGCTCTGGCAAAGGGATCTGATATTTTTTTTACTCTCAATTTGGGTAAATATTTTAGAATTTGCCTTAGTGCAGAAAGCTCAAGTTATAACTGGTTTCATGCCTAAAAATGAGAAGTTGTCAATACATGGCTGTTGAATTGAATTGATTTGAATAGAACACCATGGGATGCAATTAGTATTATGACAGGGAAGAGGAGATTTGTGGTAATTATTCAACATTTGCAGATCACCTACTATATATTAGTATGCTGTGAAAGAGAGAGCAAAGCTAACAACGTCTGCGACCTCCCCAAACTTCCAGTCTTGCAGTGGATGAGAGTGAGAAATACTGCCTTTCTTCCAAAATTCACAGCTATAATGAATGACAGCAGAGCAAATCATCAACCTGCCCCAGACAACATAATAGCCAAGTTTCAAAGCATGTTTCAAGCCAAGGCTGTTCTTAGCGAATTAGACCAATTATACCTCCCTGGCAGGGTTGTCATGGGTATAAATTTTTACCTATCACTTAGCATAATGCTTGCCATCTACTAAAAGCTCAACGATCGGCCATCTTGCCAACCAGGGTGGGGGCTTCCTGGCCCTTTGCTAGTAGCAACGCTTCCTTATGAACACAAATTTGGAAAACAATCTTGGAAACCATTGTAGAGTAAGTCTACTACTTCAGGAAATTCATGTAAGTTATAACTTATGAGGCAGTGGAACTAAGCATTGGGTATTTTCTAGGTCTTTAAAGGTTACATTTTCTTCATGTGGTTATTTCATAATAGAGAATTCAAGAAGCACCACTTCAAAATCCCAAATGAGAAAGAAAATATAATTGAATAGCATCTTTGGTATAAAAGAGGGAGGTAGGGAATTTCAGGTAAGGAAGTGGGAACAAAATAGCATCCAACTTGTTCTGTCAAAGTCAAAGTCAAAAACATCTTGTAGCCCCCCTCTCTGAGCAGAAGGAATAGTATCAAATGTCTGTTCAGACCATTGGAAGAGTCCAGAAATTAAAGAAGAAGCCTCTTCACCTAAGAACTATATAACTAGCTTGGGCAAATATGGTAACTATGTAGTGTTTTCTTGAATAAAAGTAGAAGCATTTGACTAAAAAACTTCTTCATTGATTTCAGTCTTTTAGAATTTTAAACTGTTTACTCACTGATTTAAAGAATAACCCGTTTTTTGTTTTATTTTTTTAAATTGGGCTTGGGGAGGACAACTGATTCTCCATGGATCAGATTTTCCTTGAGTAAAGTAACAATATTATATATTTTTCTTCACTTTTTCTGTCTTCCTCTTCCCATTTCAACCACCACTTTGTAGGTAAGTAATTTCTTCAGGCTTGTAACCGAGCAGGACTCTATGGGGCCTTCCCAGGACAGACACCCCCCCTCCCCCACCAACGTCCTCTGCTTGCCTCTCGTTCGTAGAAAAGCATTAGGATCGCAAGCTTCCCCTGAGTCATTAAAGCCTGGCTCAAGAATTATGACTGAAAGAATGTGAATATATAATAACAACAAAAAATAGCAGTTCGGCCAGGAGAAGTCAGTAACAATTTTAACAACAGATCAGTCATTTAGCAGTCACAGAACCTTTAGTTCTTCCCTGAAGGAAATAGATAACAGTGTCTGATGCACACTCTTGAGTTATTTTGCAGATACTAAAACCGGCACCAGAGGGAAAAAGCTAACTGCTTGTAGCCATGACCCAAGCTGCTCCATCTTGAGCAGTACTGAATGTATGGCTTGCACAATTCCAGGAACTGGTCTAAAGGAAATGGGAACAAACACATTAAAACAAGCAAGATGGGAATTCCCTGGCGGTCTTGTGATTAGGACTCCATGCTTTCACTGCCAGGGGCCTGAGTTTGATCCCTGGTCAGGGAACTAAGATCCTGCAAGCCTCTCAGCATGGCAAAAAAAAACCCCAAAACACAAAACTAGCCAGATTATGCTGACCAGACCACCGCATGACCAGCTTCAAGATGACTGTCAGAGCTGACTGTGCTGTTCTAAATATAGCTCCTGACTGCACACCCCTGAAACGTCCCAGTTTTTTCCCATAAAATCCTTTTCCCTCTAACCGGCAACTGGGAGATGATTTGGGGGACACTAGTCCACCCTCTTCCCAGGGTCTCTTGTCTCTTGAAGATTGACTTTTGTGTCATAGATCTGATATTTCCCTCTCTACTTGTTGCTACATTTTCCCGCTGAAGATCACCACCCTCCCTCTCCCCTGCTTTCAGGTATAGCTCTGATCTTATTGAAACATTCACAAAATTGCATTGTATTGGCCAGCCTCAGAGAGATGTTACGCATTCCTCTCTACTTCCCGATATTCTCACCTTTGTGTAGTTTCCTCCCAGATTGTACCAGAGTTTGTGTGATCAATGGAATATGGCAGAAGTGATGGTATATCATTACCTAGCTTTGATTCTAGAGACTATTGCTTCTATCTTGATTCTGTGTGTGTGTGTTCACTTGCTCTAAGGGAGGTGAGCTGTCACATATAAGGTCACTCAAGTGGCCTGTAGAGAGGACCACATGGCAAAGAATGGTGTCTTCTGGCCAACAGCCAGCAAAAAATGGAAGCTTATCAAGAACAATTTGAGGAATCTTGGAGGCTAATTCTCCAGCCTTAGTTGAGTCTTGAGACAATAAAAGCCTTTGCCTACAGTTTGACTGTACCCTTGTGAGAGGATGTGAACCAGCCATCCAACTAAGCTGTTCCTGAATTCCTGACTCTCAGAAACTCTGTCAGATAATAAATGTTTGTTGCTATAAAATAAAAATTATTTTAGGGTAATTTGTTAGATAGCAGTAGAGAACTAACACAAGCACAATGTGTACACATAGTATAACCTCATCACTCTGCCATCCCTTTTTTTAGAGCCTGGAGTTAAGAGATACTTCCTACATCTTGGATTCAATACTCCAGAGTTGACACTTGGGTTTTCACAAAACTAAGTGGTCACATTCTCTTCCTTTCATGTTTGCCCAGAATGTAAGGCTGAGCTTCTGCTTTCATCTCAATCTCAGAGGAAAAAAATCTGAATTATGTGGTTCCACACTATCATCCAAAGCTGGACCTCACACTTAAACAGCCTGCTTGATAGAGGGTTGGAGTATTTGGGGAGAGCAGGGTATAGCTGTACAACCAAGTTAGCCTGTATCATTTGGGTCTGAAGCTATTTTTTTCCTCCCTTCCTATCTCTGCAAAGACTAATATTCCACAGATATAGTTGATTCTTATTTATGTTCTATAAAGTCACTGTAAACACTGAATTAGCAAATACTGAACCATTGCTCCTAGGTCAAACAGAGGGCTAGGTTTCTTCAAGTTTCTGCTCACATTCTCATTAACTGATCAATGTATAACCTTGTTTTATGTGTTTCTGTTTAAGAACACTTTATTTGATATATACTATTGATTCATTAACATTGAACTCACAAGTAACACCACTGTAATTCATGCTGGATAAAGCTCATCCAACATGTATTTTCCTTGTAAGGCACATCACAGCTTTCTTGCACTTATGAACACTAGTTAGCACTTCAGCACTGCACTTGGGGGCTATATTAAACAGTGAAATCACCAATAAAAAAGCACAAGTATGCAAAAGTGTGGCACTAAACAGACTGTGAAAAGGGCACTTGTTTATAGTATGAGAGCTGAAACAAGAAGGTAGAGTATTGTCTCATTCAACCTCAGCCAGGAATGAGCACATTGGGCAACTCAAATTTTTCACCACTCTGCACATGACCACAAATGACTGCAAAACTGCCTTGAGCATTGGTTTTGAGGTTAAAAATACATTTTACCAAGTAGGCAAATTTGCAAATATCAAATCCACAAAAAATGAGGATCAACGATTTATTGCATTCCTCATATATTCCTAGTGGTAAATGTGTCAAGAGTCCTTGTCATAAAAGTACTTCCTAGCTGGTCATGGATATGAAAAATTGGAAGAGTCAATGTCTGCTCTACTGCACTGGCCCCTCCCCGCTTTCCGTTAACCTGAATACCTACCGTCATATGGTGTCAAACTGATTTTGATGGTTGGGTAACAACAATTTTGAAGTTGGAACAGATGGGTCCCTTTACCCAGTGAGCCCAAACAGCCTGGATGCTCTGTTTTCTCAGACTCCTGCACCTGGATCTGATTACTGATAACCACCTTTCCCTGCCCAGTAGTTTCTCTTAAGTTTTCACACACTCCCCGTTCCCAGTATCTGATGTCAATAGTCCTGGGGATGATATAATGATATAGATCTTTACTAAACTGTTTGCTTTTTTCACCCATCAAAATCTTTTCTGTCCCCCGTCTCCATATCAACCTGAAAAATTAAAAACAAATATGATCAGACTTGCTTGATCATAAAATCACCTAGAGATCTTATTTGAAAAAAAACAGATTTCTCTCAAAATATAGATCAGAATTTCTAGGGAAAGGTCCTGAAAGTATATAGTCTTATCAAGTGTTCTATGATGGTTTTTATGATTAGACATGTTCTGGGCCTTAGTAGTTCTCCAAAAACTTCAAGAACTTGGAAAAGGATAAATAAAAGAAATTAATATACCTGACTCAAGATTTTCCTTAGGTCCATTTGGACCCAGATTTTTAATTGAAATGAACTATCAGGAAGTCTCAGCCTTTTCACATAAGTAATAGTTAAAATTATAATAATGGAATTACAATGGATATATTAGTTGGAGGTATGCCTTATGGTCCTGGCTTCCTACTAAGGAGGTGGCAATAATTTTTGTAAAATATTTAGTATATCAAATTTGAGAGTCATTGATTCTACTGCTTTCTTGATCTTACCAGAAGGCATCAAAAGAAAGTTTTTATCAACTACATCAAAACTGCTACCTGGCCAATAGCAATTGTAAGACACCAAGACACAATTAGTGTTAGATGAATTTCCATTGTAGCTATACTAAAATGTAAAACAAACAGCAAAAACATCAAAAACAGTAGCAAACAATTGATGAATTCAGATTATGTTACTATATTATTATATTACATTGATTTATTTAATATAAATTGTAATTGTCCCAATCATACTAAAGACTATTTTCCAACTAGGAGAGTCTTGAATACTTAGAAAATGGTACTCCATTTGTATACGCTTATGTGTTTGTTTGTTTGTTTTAAGCTCTAAAAAAATTACTCTTTTTTTAAAACTATATCATAATATTTACTTCTTGACAATATCTACTTTCCTTCATATCCATTGCCTGCCTCTGGTTGAATTTCGATTATTCATTTAAACTCTAACATTCGTTTAAACTCTAACATCCTCTTGTAATGGTTTGAAGTTTTACTGTTGCAGTTACTCCTGCGAAGCAGAGTGTAGAAAGGTGCTGTGTTAATAGCTCCATTTTTACTTGTTCTTAGTGTCCAGCCTTTCATGGATCACTTTCCTCTAGTTTGTTTGTGATAATTAGTCTAAATTAGAGGTTCTCAAACACCAGTGAATATCTCAATTTTTTTTGGAGCTTCTTAAAAACACAGCTGCTACAGACATACCTTAGAGTTTCTGAGTCAGATTCTGAATGGGATCTAGTCATGGGAAGCCCAGGGTGCTTAATCAGGAGAATCCAGGGTGAGCGTTGGCACTTGTAGACTTATTCATGTTCATAACAAGGGCATCTGCACAGAAATTTTGTTTCCCCTGGCTGCGTCAACTTTAAATTTGGCTTCTTGAGAGACCTAACCCTGCCAGTCAAACTTCTACTCCTAATATCTAAATGTGCACATTGACATTAATTCATATTTTATTTGCTCCTTTTGATAACATTAAATCACACAGAATTTCCAGTGAAGGGATCTAATTTATGCATCCTGTTAGAATGATAGGTGTGAATTAATTATAAATCACTTATAGATTAAGTGGATGTATTTTAATTTTTTCTGAGATAAATGCTTTTTTTTGAGATAAATGCTTTAAACAAAAGATTACATTAATAAAAAAATTCTAGATTGTGAACTAGACTGTTAAAATTATACTTTTATCTTGATTAGAGTTTTTGGATCTGTCAAATCAATCCAGAAATTGTCTCTGTGCATGGTTAATCTATTATCATTTTCAGAGACCACATCCTTTAAGAAGTCTGCCTCAATTTGGTATTATAATTCTCCTCCACTCACAGTAATTTAATCTTTCCTTTAAAAATTAATACCAAGCAATACAAGAATCAAAATCTTATGTATGAATGAAAATAACTTCATAGCCTTTTTTTCCATTAAAAGAATTGTTAAAAAAAATTGAATGCAAAAAATATATTCACATGTCCTAAAAGTTTACATAGCATAGATTGGATGCTTAATGTGATTGCCATTAAAACAAATCAATAATGAAACCCCTTAAACACTGAAGCAATCAAACACAGCTGAAAAACATTCATTGGAAATCATGATATATTTTATAAATCAGAGATGGCAAATCGATAACAAGGTTGAAGGTGCACCTGTGGTGATCAGTCTTGGTTGCATTTTCCTGACAGGTGACCACATAATATTCATTGGGAAGAAGATTATATTGGATAGATGGGATAAGCTGATGTCTGGGCCATTCACTGCTTATAGCCACAATAAAGATTGAGACTTAATGAATTAGTCCTCTTATGTGTACATAATTACATAAACAAACAAGAAATACTCTAGTGAGAATAGTGGCATTGTTAAATTAAATGGTTAGTATATGCTGGATTATATGAAATTGAAAATACAAAGCTGTGCCATCAATCATAGAATCTTGGAAGCTAAAATTACCTTAGAGACCTTAATTCAACCTCTGATTTTACAGATGTTGAAATAAAGATGCAGAGCAGATAAATCATTTGTTCAAGCCAAAACAATAGGTAAAATCTAAATCTAGAAATCATACAATATTCTTCCATTTCTGATATATATATATGTAACATCTAGGAATTAAACACACACAGTTAATATTTCTATTGCAAAAGACATTTTATGAGTTTGTTTTCTGGAATTTGATTCTGTCTTACTAGAAATAGAATTTAACTTTTGAAAGCTAGATCTCCAGAGAAGTCCATAAAGGTTTTCATGCCAAAGCCCATCTTTCCTTCTGCAACGGAAGGAGGACTGGAAAAGGACTGGAAAAACTTTTTGATTCATGGAACTTAAGGAAGAAAAAGTTGAAGTCTGAAATGTTTTATTACAAATTTAAATAGTCCCAATGAATAACATTTCTAATATGTTTTCTAGGTTGACATTCTAAGTATATGTCTATACTTTTCCACTACCCCAAAATTTCAAATTCAGTGAGTATGAGACAGGGACTGGAATTCTGTTTTAAGGAATCCCAGGTGACCTGACTATATGTTGGTTTTATGAACAATTGGCCCCCAAAATATATATTTCATCCTTAGCATGGTCTATAGATTCCTTCATGCTCTTAAAAATAAATGTCCTTTAGGGCTTCCCTGGTGGCACAGTGGTTGAGAGTCCGCCTGCTGATGCAGGGGATGCGGGTTCGTGCCCCGGTCCAGGAAGATCCCACATGCCGCGGAGCGGCTGGGCCCATGAGCCATGGCCGCTGAGCCTGCGCGTCCGGAGCCTGTGCTCTGCAACGGAAGAGGCCTCAACAGTGAGGGGCCCGTGTACCGCAAAAAAAAAAAAAAAAAAAAAAGCAATGTCCTTTATTATTTCTGTTACAATCCAGATAAGCTAGTTTCCTTGATTTTCAAACAAAATATAATGATTCATTGCCATCTCTTAATACATGCTGTAAATTATCATGGAGAATTTTTACACTTCTAGTGTTTCCATTCACAAACTCTACTTAGTGTTTAATCAGGTCCAACCCTAATCCTCACCGACTCTATGTATCAGTAACCCATAGTTTCACAATCACCCCAGAGCCTAGTGGCTTGAAACAACCATTTATTTAGCTCATGATTCTGTAGGTTAGCAGTTTGTGCTGGCCTCAGCTGGATTGTTTTTCTGCTGGTCTCAACGAAGATCACTTATGTAAATACAGTCACCTGCCAGTCAGTTGAAAGACTTTGCTGCTGGGGATTGGCTGGCTGTACGTTGTTTTGACAACAGTGATTGGACCACATGTTGCCCATCAAACAGCAAGCCAGCCAGGGCTTTGTCATATGGTGGTAGTGGCAAATATTCAAAGAGCCTAAGTAGAGGGAAAACCTCATCGTGCAACAGCTTTTAGGTCTCTGCCTGCACCATGACGCTAATGTTCTATTGGCCCATAAAAGTGACACGGCCAGCCCAGATTCAAACGTTCAATTAACAGGCTCTACTTCTTGCTAGGAAGACCTGCAAAATCACATCACAAGAGTATAGATGCAGGGATGAGAAGAATCTGCCATCATCTTTACAGTCTATCATATGTTGATACTGCTCATGACTGCCTGAATAGAATGTCAGAAAATAATTTGATCAAAGTCTCACACCTAGTCAGTTTTAGAGAAAGATTCATGCAAGTCATGTTTGAATCCAAAGTTATTGAATCCATCTTATGAAAGATCTTAAATACATCTTATACCTCTTCCTTCTTTCATCTCTATTGAATTATCTGAAGTCAAGCCATATCACCTCTGACCTGGATATAATCTCCTTCTAATTAATTTCCTGTTTCCAACTTCCTATCTGCAATAGCTTTTCCATGAAGTAATTTAAGTGATATTTTAAAATGTAAATCAAATTATACTATTTCCTTAATTAAAACCTTTCAATGGCTTGTCACCTTGTATTAGAAAACAAAAATCCAAACTTCTTATCTTCATTTATAAGACCCTAAAATATCTTCCACTTTGCTTTGCTCCTCATACATACATCATTCTATCCTGTCCAGGATACTTGAGCAACACTGACCTGTTCATTGTTTCTCCAATACACTGAGTTTTTTCTCCTTAAAAGCCTTTGCTTTGTTGTCCCTGGAGACAGGACTTCTGAAAGGAAGATTCTTCCCTATTGGACTACTTGGCTCTCTGTCATGTAGACGCATTGACAATGTCAGCTTCACAGAAAAAAGAAAATATTGTTTTCTGTAAGGTAGCCATGATTTTCCCTGGGTCCTTCCCAAAGGCAATTTATTACATTAATATTGGGGTGGAAGCTGGTGAATGGTGTCAATATAACACTCATCAGTATTTGAAATTACCTTGCATGTTCATTTACTTTTATAAGATCTATTTCCTTATTACCCTTGTAAACCAAATGACAGTAGAGAACTTGTCTATCATAATCACTGCTACATTCTTAATGAAGGACTGGTGCTTGAAAAAATATATGTTGAATTAAGAAATGACATGCTTCAGATCTTGGAAAAAGCCATGAAAAATAACACAGGGCTCTTTCCATATCCTGGACAGCTTTCAGTGATGAGCAGAAGCCCAACTATTCCAAAGCTCATCCTCCTAAGGGTTTCTTCTTTGATGAGAGTCCCTACACAATTGTTGAACATTACACTAAAAGGATTAAAGCATTCCTCTTCAGGGTATGTAGGCTAGGTATGACCTCAGGGATGTCCATGTGACCAAAAGAAAAACAATGGTCTTCATTTAAAATTAATTTTCTCTAACATCTAAATGACTGATGTTATATCCCTACCAAGTATGACAGAGGGGAAATGATAAAGGTTGAAGAAAACTAAAGACCTGAATGATGGGGCGAAGTAAATACTGAGAGGAGAAACATAAGAGGATTGTGGATTTAGTGACACAGAAGACAAATTTCATTGACTTGCTTTGATTAGCCCTATTTCTTTTAACTTGGTAGAGACAAAACTATAAGCTAACTCTGGAGTATTTTTGTCAGTCTTGACTGAAAATACAGGCAGCTGTGTTTTAGATGATTTATGAATATTTTTAACACAGATTGTGTAAAGGATTTCAGACTCAAGAATAAAGTATACTTGACAGCAGAGTTATAACTAGGAGGACTGGTAAGAACAGTTATGGAGATTAAAGAATGTGTCCTAAATTTACAAGAGTGTATACCAAATCATTCAGTCATAATTACCTTAGAGAATTGGTAGAGAAAAGAAAATAACTTGTTAAACTGCAAAGTATGCTATGTTCTCTCAGTGTTGCTTATCAGGGTATTCTTTTAATGTTGTGTGGGCATTGTAACAAAGTGGCATTCTTGAGACTGTTTATGTAAGAATATTGACATTTCCAGAAGATTTGTGACATATCAAAATGTCTACAAAGAGTTTATCTTAGACTCTGATTAGAAGGATCTTATATTTTGCTTAACTGAATTCTCATGTGAGTAATGCAGAATGCTTTATATACCCATTATATACTATTTGTAGATGTATGCACATAATATTTATATTTCAGTGTTTTTATTTTTGAATGTTTCATTTTTATTGGAATGGTAATAGCCTGCTCCTAGACACATTCAAATTTTTGTATATCACTAAACTTGGTAATTAAGCTTGTTTTTTTAAAATTGTTGTAGCTGTTCTGTTTTTATGTATTCAGACTCCTGAACATTGCAGTTATTGGAACATAAATATACACTCAAGTAGATTGGGGATATTTAAGAATCAACATTATTTACTCACTTATTCAATAAAGCTGTGTTTATTGAACACCTATTATGTGGGGGGACTAGGCAAGTGACTGTGGAAAATACAAGGTAAGAAGACAAATATCTTTTTAAAAAGTAATTCAAATTATTTTTTGGTGTAGATAATACACATTCACAAATCAGTAAAGCATAAATAATGAAAAGACTGTGTATGATTAAATTGCACACTTTAAATGGGTGAATTTTATGGTATATGAATTGTATCTCAGTAAATCTGTTTAAAAATAATACGTGCATTTTTTAAAACATCTTTATTGGAGTATAATTGCTTTACAGTAGTGTGTTAGTTTCTGCTTTATAACAAAGTGAATCAGCTATACATATACATATATCCCATATCTCCTCCCTCTTGCATCACCCTCCCACCCTCCCTATCTCATCCCTCTAGGTGGTCACAAAGCACTAAGCTGATCTCCCTGTGCTATGCGGCTGCTTCCCACTAGCTATCTATTTTACATTTGGTAGTGTATATATGTCCATGCCACTATCTATCTCACTTTGTCTTAGCTTAGCCTTCTCCCTCCCTGTGTCCTCACATATACCCAGAGAAAAACATAGTTCAAAAAGACACATACACACCAATGTTCATTGCAGCACTATTTACAATAGCCAGGTCATGGAAGCAACCTAAATGTCCATCGACAGATGAATGGATGAAGAAGATGTGGTATTTTTATACACTGCAATATTACTCAGCCATAAAAGGGAACAGAACTGGGTCATTTGTAGAGACGTGGATGGACCTAGAGACTGTCATACAGAGTGAAGTAAGTCAGAAAGAGAAAGACAAATATCATATATTAATGCATATATGTGGAATCTAGAAAAATGGTACAGGTGAAGCGGTTTGCAAAGCAGAAACAGAGACACAGATGTAGAGAACAAACTTATGGACACCAAGGGGCAAAAGTGGGTGTGGAGGGGCGATGATGGTGGGATGAATTGGGAGATTGGGATTGACATATATACACTAATATGTATAAAATGGGTAACTAATAAGAACCTGTTGTATAAAAAATATATGAAATAAAAAAACAAAGCAAAAAGAATACTATGTGCAAACTGATATTTACAGAAATATAAGTGATCAAAATGGATTCTTTGAAGGCTGATATTGGCTGGTAGACATAGGCACAATTATAGTGTTCTTTAACGTTGACATCTATTCCACTTGGGTTGGCCTCTGTTCTGATTGGTTAGTGCAGAAGGTTCACCAATTATTAAGCATTTGATCATCACCCTACTTTTAAGTAGAGGGTTTGGAGTAGAAAAATATTCTTGAAAGAGGGACAAAATATGGAAAAAGAGATATGACACCAAGGAAAATCCAAATGGAAGAAATTCAAAAGCAGTAGCCTACTGGGACAAATGCTTAGGACAGAGATTCTCAGAGCATGGGAAAGGAACCACCTTGTATCAGAATATTGGAGAGGCTTATAAAAAATGCCAATTTCCTAGCTTCACCTCAAATCTAGGAAATCTGATTTCCTCTGGGTAAACTAAGCAAGTTTCCTTTTAATAAACACCCTCAAGTAATTTTTAAGGATTGAAATGAAAAGTTTGAGAGCTATTAGTTTAGAGGATGTATTTACTACATAGCAGAGTTTGAATGATGAAATTATTGAAACAGAAGAATATCTATGAAAACTAGACAGAGAGGTTAGTTTCAACTTTGTAGATGGTGATGAAATGGTTTACAGAGAGAGCTGGAGAAGCTGAGATTACTAGACTTTTGCTTAATTTAGTTAAATCATTTGGAATTTCCTAATCATCAGGAAATTGTTTGAAAATTAAAAATCTTTATATAAAAAAGATTGATGTATACTTCTTTCTGGTTTCTCATGAGGATAAAGAGAACTGGAAATTGCATCACTTCCACACTTCACATGAAAAATAGTTGGACAGACTGCAATTTCATGAATTATTTTGGGCCTATCAGAGAGTTGGGTGTCACAGTGCAGTATAATAACCTGAAGTCTAAGGAAATATAGGCACCTGCAGAGAGAGAAAGGATGCTAACACTTGGAGCATGTAAAGCCAAACAGCAGTAAGAAGAAGTAAGCTAGAATATTTAACAAACTGGTGGAGGCCAAGCGTAAGTGGGTGAAAGAGAGTGGAACCTTGGGGGCTGCAGACCTAAGTGGAGTCCATATCCTTTTGCTGGATTCTTTTTCTCCACGAACCCCAATTGCCTAGATTTGTGATAATGTGTCTCTTCTTGTGAAGACCGGAGGGAGAGGAAAAGTAACTGCTATGGGAGGGTTATGAAAAGCTTCCCAAATCTTCTCCCCAGTCTTTTTCATGGAACAAAATCAATCTGGATAAAGAAGGCTATCAAAGGCCATCACATTTTGTTTATTTGTGAAAAGCCATTGCAGCTGTGTGAAGATAACAGGGGAATAAAAAACACAACACAACAACTCATCTTGGGGGTAAAGGGGAGGGAAGGGCAGGATACATTCTCAGAACAGAAATACAGCTGAGAGACGGTTAGAGGAACTGGAAGATCACAGTCGTGACAAGTAGGGACATACTTCCTACTTAATACTGATGCTTAATCAATACAACAAGAATTCCCCCTATCCCAACCCAACCACCCTCACAGCCTAACAAGCATCAAGTAACAAATAACAGTGAATACCCCCAGAGGAGTTCAAGAGCACGAAAGCCTTAAAGGGAACATTTAAAGCTAAGCGTAGAACAAATATTAAGAAAAACCTTAACATTTTTGGCAAACCTCCTCCCACTTTAAACAAATGGTGGTGCTAGAGGAATATGAAGAGAATGGTGCTAGGAGGTTGACTGTAGCAGCAAGAAACCACAAACCCAGACCATCTCTACATTAAGTCAAATTCCCATGCTAAAGGCCTCGCAGATGTAAAACTATAAGTATTTCCAGGCATACTAAAACAAACAAAACAAAAACTTTTATCTTTGTCTCTATTATTTTGTACTGGAAGCCTTTATTTCATCCAAAAATTACTAGATATATAAAAGAGAAGAAAAATATGACACACTGCTAAGAGATGAACCAATCAACAAAAGTCAGTTCAGATATGACACAGATGTTGGAAATATTTGGCAGGAAATTGAACATCACTAAATTTAATATGTTAAATTCTCCAACAAAATAGAGGTTAACATGAATAATAGATGGAATAACTGAGTAGAGGGAAGAAAACTATAAGAAAGAATCAAATAGAAATGTGAGACTTTTTAAAAGAATGAACAAAATTAAGACTATGTTCTATGAACTCATAAATTGACTCCATACAGCTGAATAAATAATCAGTGAACTTGAAAACAGAAACATTAAATAAAAATAAAACCATAAAGAGAAATATAAGTAAACAAACAAAACAAAGCGGGGAATCCAAGAGCAGTGGGTCAGTAACAGTCTAATACATATAACTGGTAACCAAGAAAGAGGAGAGAAAGAGAGAGAGAGAGAGAGAACAAGGCAAAAGAAATATTAGAAGAAAAACTGGTTAAGAATTTTCTATAATTTATGACAGATATCAAAAATGTGCTCTCATCAATCCCATCCAACATTCTACTGGAAGTCTTAACCAGTGAAATTAGGCAAGGAGAAAAAACAATGCATAATTTTTTATGGAACTAGAACAAATCATCTCAAAATTTGTATGGAGACACAAAAGACCCTGAATAGCCAAAGCAGTCTTGAGGGAAGAAAACAGAGCTGGAGGAATCAGACTCCCTGACTTCAGACTATACTACAAAGCTACAGTAATCAAGACAATGTGGTACTGGCACAAAAACAGAAACATAGATCAATGGAACAAGATAGAAAGCCCAGAGATAAACCCATGCACCTATGGTCAACTAATCTATGACAAAGGAAGCAAAGATATACACTGGAGAAAAGACAGTCTCTTCAATAAGTGGTGCTGGGAAAAATGGACAGCTACATGTAAAAGAATGAAATTAGAACACTCCCTAACACCATACACAAAAATAAAGTCAAAATGTATTCGAGACCTAAATGTAAGACTGGACACTGTAAAACTCTTAGAGGAAAACATAGGAAGAACACTCTGACATAAATCACAGCAAGATCTTTTTTGATCCACCTTCTAGAGTAATGGAACTAAAAACAAAAATAAATAAATGGGACCTAATGAAACTTAAAAGCTTTTGCACAGCAAAGGAAACCATAAACAAGACCAAAAGACAACCCTCAGAATGGGAGAAAATAGTTGCAAATGAATCAACGGACAAAGAGTTAATATCCAAAATATATAAACAGCTCATGCAGCTCAATATTAAAAAAACAAACAACCCAATCCAAAAATGGGCAGAAGATCTAAATAGACATTTCTCCAAAGAAGGCATACAGATGGCCAAGAAGCACATGAAAAGCTGCTCAACATCACTAATTATTAGAGAAATGCAAATCAAAACTACAATGAGATATCACCTCACACTAGTTAGAACGGGTATCATCAGAAAATGTACAAACAACAAATGCTGGAGAGGGTGTGGTGAAAAGGGAACCCTCTTGCACTGTTGGTGGGAATGTAAATTGATATAGCCAGTAAGGAGAACAGTATGGAGGTTCCTTTAAAAACTAAAAATAGAATTACCATATGATCCAGCAATCCGACTACTGGGCATATACCCAGAGAAAACCATAATTCAAAAAGACACATGTTTGTCAATGTTCATTGCAGCAATATTTACAATAGCCAGGTCATGGAAGCAACCTAAATGCCCACAGACAGAGGAATGGATAATGAAGTTTTGGTACATATATACAATGGAATATTACTCAGCCATAAAAAGGAACGAAACTGGGTCATTTGTAGAAACGTAGATGGATCTAGAGTCTGTCATACTGAGTGAAGTAAGTCAGAAAGAGAAAAACAAATATCGTATATTAATGCATGTATGTGGAACCTAGAAAAATGGTACAGATGATCTGGTTTGCAGGGCAGAAGTTGAGACACAGATTAGAGAACAAACTTATGGACACCAAGGGGGGAAAACCATGGTGGGGTGGGGATGGTGGTGTGCTGAATTGCACGATTGGGATTGACATGTATACACTGATGTGTATAAAATTGATGACTAATAAGAACCTGCAGTATAAAAAAACAAACAAAAAAACAAGTAATACTAAACTTTCTTTGGGTTATTTGTATGGAAATATGTTAATATAAAATTTACATTACATGAAATTTCTAAAAATCTTATATCTTCTGGTATAATGTTATAAGTCATAATTCTAGTTATTACTTTAAAACGTATATCTCAAAAATAACTAAATTTTCTTGTCAATTGCATTATTATGAACTTTCATCAAATCTTTAACCGTGGTCATTTTTAAGTCTTTTGTCATTTACAGACAGTTCTGGGTGTACTCTGATGCTTTCACAAAAATGTTGCTATAAAAGCATTTCATCTTCAAGGAATTCATGGAAAAGACTCTGACAAGTACAGGTTTCTGGTAACTGACTATACTGCTGAACTGAATGAATAAGCATTTTCAGAACTCTAACAGAAAACTGATGAATTCATAAAAGTGCTAACAAAAGATCAAGGTAAAAAAATCAATTAGATGGAACTGAGTGAACTGATGAGGATGATTATAATTTTTGTGACTTTCTGTTTGAATAAAAAAAAATCCCACAAGGACTCAGAGGCAAAAAATATACAAATCAATTTTCACTGCAAAGTAAAGGAGATGTTACAGTGGAGGATTACTGGACTGAATGTCAATATTATGACATAGTATGAGTGTGTTTCGTGTTTGGTAATTGCAATCATTGTTGCTTTTGCTGTGGTCATCCATTTACAATGCTTGGTGTCAGTTTATTTATCTCTTGTAAAAATAAAATACAGTGTGTGTGTGAGTTGTGAAAAAAAATGAAATCAAGTTACATAAATGTAAAAAAAATGCATACAGAAAGTAAGAAAACAATCTTTTTTGGCAGACAACATGATTGACATTTGTAGAAAATCCCAATGTATAAGAAAGCCCCAATAAATAATTAATGAGTTTAGCAAGGTTTTAGGATATAAGGTCATAGGATACAAAGTCAACACACCAAAATCAATTTTGGAAAATAGTATTTTGGCTAGATACTGTATGGATAAAGACATAAATACTGTAACAAACAAATACTGCACTCCCTACTTAATAAATTTGTTTTAGCAATTCCAAAATTATTTTATATTTGTAAAAGGATTGAAAAAATAAGTAAATGTATCATTGATATTGAGAGCCAAGTTTGTCATTGTCAAAGAAAGAAGTTACAAATAAGGGAATCTTGAAGACTACAATAAACACTGTGGTGTTCATTGGAGGTTTAACTGGAGGTATTAGTACTAATTCATTCTTTAAATATGTAAATATGTACATGGACAGAATACATATAGATACAGAAGTAAATTGTAGTGCTGTATGGTGAGAAAGACAAGTAGAATGACACCCCAGTAACAATGAAATGGTGTCCAGGTTTTGTTTTTAGATATCATTTTCCAACAGAAGAAACTAGGGGTCCTTAGAGATGTCATTATTTCCAGGAAAAACAACAAAGGAGCCTGGGGCTTCCTGTATTCTACAAAATGAAGAGAGAATACTCTTTAAATGATGGGAACATATTGAAAACGCATAGGAACTAACCTGAAAGGCACTGCCAATGGCTAAAGCTTTGATAATTTTCGCACCAAACTAAATAACGATATTATTGGATTATAAGTATAGAATACTTATAATGAATGAATATCTGTGTGTCGATAGTAATATGAATAAATAATTTAATAGATTAAATGGGAGAAGGGGCAACTATTTCTTACAGAAGAATTCCAGTTAATAAATGTAAAAGGAATGAGATAAAAACAAAATCATCATTAGAGAGTCACAGTGATAATTGTTGCAGGCATGATATATTGATAAATGTTCAATTTTATGGATGAAAAACTTAATTAGAAACAGTATATTTGCATAGTCTAAAAGTATCTTCCTCCAAATAATTATTTATTTGAAAGGGAAACATGTTAACTTTACAGTGGAGAAACCTGGAAAACACCTTCTTAACCATTTGATCAAGGTTAACCTCACCATTGATAAGACATAGTTACATCACGTAGCCCTTGATGATGCAATAAGAAGGGGATATCACTTCTGTGCTATTGTTGCCTATGTACAAACTGAATCAAATCATAAGGAAAATTTAAAAAACCGTATTTGAGAGACATTCTATAAAAATATTGATCGATAATCTTCAAAAGTGTCAAGGTCATGAAAGTCCAGGGAAGACAGAGGAGCTGTCACAGACTGGAGGAAAGTTAGGAGACATGAAACCAAATGCAATGCAAACTAAATGCATAGGGTGCTGTAAAAACATACCAAAAGATATTAGTGGAAAAACTGGTGAAATAAAAATAAAATCTGTAGTTTAGTTAATAGTATTGTACTAATGTCATTTCCTTAGTTTGACACTCAGATTATGTAGTGGAAGCTATGTGAAGCATATGTAAGCATTTTCTGTCTAATGTTTTTCAGCTTTTCTTTAAAATTATTTCAAAATAAAATGGTAAAGAAAGAAATCTAAGAACCCTGAAAGCAGATATTGTACCTTAAAATGGTAATTATTATTTTACAAATAAAAGCATAAAATCAAACATAACCCAAAAAATTGTGTAAAAAGCCACAGATTGAGAAAGTTGACTCTTTCTACATGTTCTTACCAGTGTGAGTATGCATGTATATATGTGTGTGTATGAAAGTCTGGTTTGTGTATGTATGTTTGTGTGCATGTTGGTTCTTGTGTGGTTGCTAATGACTCAGCTCAGAACTGAAAAAATAGGAAGCCAGATTTACAACTAGAATAAGAGATTTGACACCACCAGGATGTGCTTCTCTCTATCTTTTATTTCTGATTCATTCTGGGAAATGGTGAGATTTTAACAAATCAGCCAACATCACATCTATGCAAAGATGGCCTCTGATAGAACTTGACTCACACCAATTTAGAGCCATGTGATTGGAGTGGGAGAGGAAGAATTCCCCAAAAGAAAGATGCAGTTTCCAGAAGAAGGATAGCATATGGGACTTCATATCTTCACACTTAAACAAGATGTATTTTTCATACAATACTCAAGAAAAATAAAAATAGAGGCAATGAAATAGCACAGAGCAATCTGAAGGATAATTTTTGTGAGAGTTTAATAAGAGCATTTTATAAGTAATAAAACAAAAATGAAATTTAATGTCGCACCAAGTACTATCTGAAAGGAATATTCTTTTTTTTTTTTTTTTTTTTTTTTTTGCGGTATGCGGGCCTCTCACTGTTGTGGCCTCTCCCGTTGCGGAGCACAGTCTCCGGACGCGCAGTCTCAGCGGCCATGGCTCACGGGCCCAGATGCTCTGCAGCATGTGGGATCTTCCCTGACCGGGGCACGAACCCGTGTCCCCCACATTGACAGGCGGACTCTCAACCACTGCGCCACCAGGGAAGCCCAGGAACATTTTTTTTTTTAAATAAATATTGCTTCAAAATGTTCATGGAACAATTTAACTTGTTGAAATATTGATTTTAGTAACTATTTCTATATGAAAACAGATTCTTCATTCAATTGCAAAAATTAAAGCATACTGAAACTAACAAGTTATAATGGCAAGATTGCAGGATACAAGGTTAATATATCAAAATCAATTGCTTTCTGATATTTGTGCAATGAATAAATAGAATCTGAAATTTAAAATATAATTCCATTTACATTAGCACTCCAAAAAAATAAAATAGGTGTAAATCTAACAAAACATGTAAAGCCCTATGAGGAAAACTACAAAATTCTGATGAATGAAATCAAAGAACTAAATAAATGGAGGCCTATTCCATGTTTGTGATAGGAAGATGATTGTCAAGACGTCAGTTCTTCCCAACTTGACCTATAGATTCAATGCAATCCCAATCAAAATCCCAGCAAGTTATTTTATGGATATTGTCAAATTGAATCTAAGACTTATTCAGAGAGGCAAAAGACCTGGAAAAATCACCACAATATTGAAAGAGAAGAACAAATTTGGAGGACTGACACTACCTGAGTTCAAGACTTACTCTAAAACTATAGTAATCAAGACAGTGTGCCATTGGTCAAAGAATAGACTAATAGATCATTGGAACAGAATAGAGAGCCCAGAAATAGACCCACATAAATATAGTCTACTGATATTTGACAAGGGTCAAAGCCAATTCAATGAAGTAAAAATAATCTTTTCAACAAATGGTTCTGAAAAAACTGGACATCCACATGCGAAAAAAAAAAAAAAATCCAGACAGACCTTACACCCTTTACAAAAACCAACTCAAAATGAATCATAGACCTAAAAGTAAAATGCAAAACTATAAACCTCCTAGAAGATAACATAAGAAAACCTAGATGACCTTGGGTATGAGGATGACTTTTCAGATACAACACTGAAATACGATCCATGAAAGAAATAATGGATTAGCTAGACTTCATTAAAATTAAAAACTTATGCTCTGTGGAAGACATTGCCAAGAGAATGGAAATACAAGCCACAGACTGGTAGAAAATATTTGCAAAAGACACATCTGATAAAAGACTGGTATTTAAAATAGAAGAAGAACTCTTAAAACTCAACAGAAAGGAAGCAAACTTAATTAATCAATGCGTCAAAGACCTTAAGAGACTCCTCGCCAAAGATGTACATATTGCAAATAAGCAGATGAAAAGATGCTCCACATGATATGTCATCAGGGAAATGCAAAGTAAAACAACAATGAGATACCACTACTCACCTCTTAGAAGGGTCAACATGTAAAACAATGACAGCATCAAATGCTGGTTATTATGTTAAACAACAGGAACTCTCATTCATTGCTGGTAGGGATGCAAAATGAACTTTGGAAGACAGTTTGGCAGTTTCTTACAAAACCAAACACACTTTTATCATGAAATTCAGAAATCACACTCCTTGGTACTTACACAAAGAAGTTCAACACATATGTCCACACAAAAAACTGCCCATGAGTGTTTATTATAGTTGCTTTATTTATAACTGCCAAAACTTGGAATAATCCAAGATGTCCTTCAGTAGGTGAATGTACAAGTGAACTGTGATACATACTATCAATGGAATATTATTCAGCATTAAAAAGAAGTAAGTTACTAAGCCATGAAGAAACAAGGGGGAATCTTAAATGCATTATTTTTAAGTGAAAGAAAACCCGAAAAGGCTCCATACTGTATGATTCCAACTATATGACAATCTGGAAAAGGGAACTATGGAGACAGTAAAAAAAAAAAACAAGTGTTTGGGGGAAGGGAGGAAAAGGCAGAGCACAGAGGATTTATAGGGAAGTGAAACTATTTTGTGTGATTCTCTAATGTGGATACATGTCACTATACATTTGTCCAAAACCAAAGAATGTACAACACCAAGAGTGAGCCCTAAAGCAAACTATGGACTTTGGATGATAATGATGAGTCAATGTAGCTTCATCCATTGTAACAAATGTAACACTCTGTTGGGTGAAGTTGATAATGGGGGTGCGGGGCACGGAAAGGGTGGCTATGCCTGTGTAGGGGCAGGGTGTAAATGGGAAGTCTCTGTTCTTTCCTGTCAACTTTGCAGTGAACCTAAAAGCTGTCTAAAAAATAAAGTCTTAAAAAATTAAGGCAACATCAAAAATACCTACTTGCTGAAGTAAAATGCAAGCACAAGATTTTTCCTTATTTTAAAGCAATAATTTGTCCTTGTAGTTAATTATTCTTAACCCAAGATTGCAATACTGTACATATTATGGTATTTTCTTTTTTATCTCCTGGATACATTTGGATAAGGATATGATGCTATTCTTATATCAGAGATTATTGTTAACCTCTCCCCTAATGTTTTCCTCTTTCAGAAACTTTGGGTTTTTCTTTTGAACTTGTTTTCTAAATTTTTTAAGATTTGTCCTGATAACTCAATGTTATTCTGATGTAAATAAAATAAAACCATCACAACAAATAAGAAAACTAAAGAAAAAGGAAAAGAAAAAAATTTCCAAATTTAACTTTTCTCTACCAATTACAAGCAGTGTGATCCTGAACACATTGACACTTGACCCTCAATTTTCTCAAATTTTAATTGGTAATAAGAAGGTCTGCTCTACTAATTTATTTTTATTCATGTTCATATCAAATGAGGCAATATAATATGAAAAGGGCAAACAGAATATAAAGAAAAAAACATGTATTAATACCTTGTACAAGGCATCAAGCAAAATCCTTTTAACCTCTCAAGCTGCAGCAGGAGGCGTTTGGTGGTAAAAGAGAAAAACTATTCCTGAAAAAAAAAAAAAAGATTTCTGAATAGAACAGGAGAACCTTACATGTAAAATTTATCCTAGAAAATCACCTCCACTCCCACCTCCCATGGAAAGACAGAGGTTATATGTTTCAGTCAGCAATCCATCAGGACAGCTGCAGAAAGTAATTTACAGAAATGTTGTAGCAGTCATTTATTTATTGATTTTTTTTTAAAGCTTTAGCAAAGACCGTTCAAATATTTGGGTAACTCAGAATATCAGCTGTAGCCTAGCCTTCATGGACCAACTCTGTTTAACCTTGTTCCAACTTGTGTGGCAACCTGGTCTCTTCTGCTTTTCAGTATGTCATGTATTTGTGGATTGTGGTGAATATTTTGCAGGGGAAACACATTGAGGAGGAGGTTGTAGGTGGAGATAGTGTCGGTGGTAATATTGCATATCTCCTACAAGATAATATTTCTTTTTTATACCACATGCAATACACACACACACACTTTTTATTTTCTCTCTTTCAAGTTCAAGCTGTAGGCCATATAGCCAAGAAGTGGTGTTTTCTTCCCTAAATCTTCTCTCCATTAACTGTTGAATGATGCTCCTGTATTCTACCTTTGATTCACATATCCCTTTTGAAATATCAAATTTCTCTCCCACACACCTTGAAGATTAGCTTCCGTTTTCCTTTGGAAAATGGGGTTCTCTCTTCAACCACTGCCACTTGACTCTTGCATTTATCTTGCATAGGTATCAATCTCAAAAACAGAAGTTTTCTCCTATTAAGAGAATTATTTTACCAGGTGCTAAGAATATAAATTTTGTTCCCTAAATTATTATTATTATTATTATTATTATTTTCAGTACGCGGGCTTCTCACTGTTGTGGCCTCTCGTGTTGCGGAGCACAGGCTCCGGACGCGCAGGCTCAGCGGTGATGGCTCACGGGCCCAGCCGCTCCGCGGCATGAACCCGCGTCCCCTGCATCGGCAGGCGGACTCTCAACCACTGCGCCACTAGGGAAGCCCTGTTCCCTAAATTATTACATTAATCATTGAATATATTGGCTTTTGACTACCCCACACCCTCCCAGCGTTCTCTTGGATGTTTGTAAGGAGTAGCTAGTCATTTGCTCCCTGTCTTCACTTCCAAATAACTAACAAAGTTTATTAAACAATAGGCACAGTTCTCTTTAGAAAGCAACTCCACAGACGCCTCTTATAAAGCAGGCAATGTGTGGGCCATGTTTCCTTTTCGTTGAACTGTTGGTTCGCTGGCTTTCTGCTTTAGTGTGGTTGGTAACCAGTACAAAGCCTATATATATTTGTATATCACTACTAGTTTAGACCTTTATTTATCTCCAGTTAGGATCAGACATGTTTCCTTGGGTTCAGACTTATTTTGGTTAGATTTACCTAACGATGATTTTGCTTAGCATTTGACAGTTTTACCTCTGCTCCTTTATCTCCTTTGGAATCCCATCCTCCCTTCATTTCACCTTGATGTAATTTGTTATTGTATATTTTTTCAAAATTTACATGCAGTAAAATTCACTTTTTTTTGGAATTTTTTGGAATATAGTTCTATGAGTTCTTACATGTAAATAGATTTTTGTAACAGCTGGCACATACAGAATACAGAATAATTCCATTATCCCAACGAATTCCTTCATGTTGTCCCTTTATATTCAGACCCTGCTCCACCACAACCCCTGGCAAACTCTGATCTGCTCTCTGTTCCTGTATTTTGAAACTGAATTTTTTCACTTAGTGTAATGTGTTTGAGTTACATGCATGTGTGAGCTGGGTGAATCGATAGTCCTTTTTCATTTTATTGTTGAATAATATTCCATTTTGTGGATGTGTCCCAGTACATCCATATATCTATTGAAGCACATTTGGGTTGTTTACAGTTTTTATCTGTTGAGGATAAAGCACAACAGATAAACAGACATTTGCATATAAATCTTTTGTATAGACTTTTGCATACAAATCTTTTGCGAAATACATTTTCATTTCTTTTGGATAAATAACTGAGAGTGGGATTGCTGGGTCATATAGAAAGTTTATACTTAATTTTATAGAAAACTGCCAGACTGTTTTCCAAGGTAGTTATAGAGCTATGCTTTCTTTTAAATTTTCTTTGTCTTATTGAATAATCACATGACTTTCTCTTATCTTAGTGAGAAAAGAAAATTGCAGCTGTTTTCTAAATTCATCTTTAGGTAATTAGTATATTCTAAGGAAAGACTTCCTCTGAGGTCTAACATGGTTGAACTTATGTTGCAGAATTCTAAAAAGGTATGCAGATATGGTTTCTTAGCTAACTCTCCTTAAAATTTCTTATTTACTTTTCTCTGATATTGTGCAGAAATAACATAAACTTGCCTCTAATATCCTATCATCTACCTTGTGAGCGGCTCTTGTGTTGTACAGCAAGATCTTGAAATAGGATCACTTCTACAATCTGGAAATCTGGACTTGCAGCATAAATTATGAATTAGAAGCCTATTTAGGAATAAGGCTGGGATCATTTGAAGGAAACGAGCTGATAGTATAGATATCATTTATGTTTCTCTAGAACTTTCCTGAGTTTCAGTAATCATTACCCCTGGACATTTTTCTCTGGTTATCTGTAATCCAATCAGGCCATGGAAGAAGAAAGAGTATGCACGAATATGTACTTCTTACCTTGCAGATGGTGGTCTTTATCACACCTCAACTCAATTATGTAGTATATGAATGAAAGGCATGACAAAGCTAGAGTTGGAAATCATTTAGCAACTATGTTGGTTTGAGAACAGCTATGCTTGTGTTAGTAAAGTAATTCAATATTTCTAAACTTTAGGTAGGCTCTACAATCTTTTTTTTCTCCCAGACTCTAAGACCTCAGATTACACATAGCAGAGCAGCAGACTTCTTATTGCTGAGAATGTTCTTTTTATTGGATTATTAATGAAACCAGCAGGAAGAACTTTTCTAATATCTTTCTCCTACAAATATCTCAAACATAATCCTGATAAAGGAGGTTTCCTAACGGACACCTCCTCCCTGGTTGAACTATCTTAGACATCAAGATTCTTATCCCCAACTCTCAAGCAGATCCTCCAGGGTCAGGTATTTGCCTATAATGATGTCTGAGAGAATGTTCATCCAGGGCTATAGGAAGATTACAGGGTGATTGATTCCCACACTACGTAATGGGAAGTGTGTACTTACTGCAAGCGTTTCATCTAATAATAATCACATCTGTGGACCCATGTTTTATCCTCACTAGCAACATGGTGAATAGTTGCCATGTACAGCTCAGTGAATGATTTTATATTGTTCTTAAATCTATGCTTGTCTAAATTTGGCATCTACCTTTCTGCTTTGGTTCTATGACCCACACTATTCTTGTATACCTGCATGTATACTCTGAATAGTCATTTTCTAATTTGGGGATTCTCAGTACTAACTATTCTCATTTCCAATATATCATTGCTCATAGTTTTACTATAAAGAGTTTTCACTGTTCTTCATCACTGCAGTTTGATTTTCTTTAATATACTCAGTGAAATGGGACTCATTAGTTACTTAATTTTTAAAAGTGTACTATGATTAAATTAACAAAGGCATGTGGCTAAGCTAACACTATTGTGCTAAGTCCATTCTAACCTCTGTCCCTGGAGTCAGGATTATTAGTGTCTTAACTTTTTTCTTCTGATATCTCAGTATTCTTATGTATTATGTTTCTACAGCATTTTAAAATTGACTTGATATGATATTTCATATTAATTTCTTGTTTTAATAGGCAAAGACTTACCTTATGCCAACCTCTAACTTTCCTCCCCCATTCTAACAAGATAGGGTTGCCATACCTCACAAATAAAAATACACAATGCCCAATTCAATTAAAATTCCTATAAACAAAGAATAATATCTTCAAAAAGTATGTCTCAAGTATTACATGTGCTATACACTGAACGTGTCTCCCCAAAATTCATACCTTAGAACCTAATCTTCAATGTGAGGGTATTTGGAGGTGGGAGGTGATTAGGTCACAAAGGTGGGGACTTCATGAATGGGATTAGTGTCCTTATAAAAGAAGCCCAAGAATGCTTCACACCCCTTTCTGCTATGAGTGAACACTGTGAGAAGATGGCCATCTATGGACCAAAAATCAGGCTCTCACCAGGCACTCAATCTGCTGGCACTTTGATTTTGAACTTCCTAGCCTCCAGAACTGTGAGAAATAAATTTCTGCTGTTTATAACCCACCATTCTATGATATTCTGTAATAATAACCTAAACAGCCTAAGACAACATGTACTTATACTAAAAAAATTATCTGTTTATCAAAATCCAATTTAACTAAGCAATCTGTATTTCATCTGGCAAACAAATCACAATAGTTGTGATTTTTTTTTACTCTGTTCGTTACCTTTTATAACTATCTTTAACTCTTGTGCCAGCAAAAAAGTACTTTTTATCCCCCATTGTGTAAGATGTATCCATTTGTACTTCTTTCCTTTAACTGTATTCCTGTTCTTGTTTATATATTTGTAATTTCTAGGTAGGTAGTATTCACATAAACAATGTTTCCATATTTAAATTATTTAAAAAATGTTCACTACAAAGCCAAGTCATAAATGATGACTACATTGGTCTTCATAAAATTTTTGTGGTTCCCCACTCTGAATTTTCTATGGCTATTTTTCCCCTTGCTTTACTCTTCTAGTTTTATATGTTCTCAAATTTTGTGGACTGACTTCTTGGGATACTTCAGAGCTGCAGTCATCCTGGGGATTGATCACATTTAATGTTTTCCTGGACTCAAACCATTGTTTTGTCTGGATCCTCATTCTTAGTTTATTTGTTTGTTTTGTCAGAGCATAAGAGCTGCATTTTCAAGTAACTGTCTAAAGGATGTGTTGGAGGTAGTTTTTTTGAGATCTTACATGTTTGAAAATAGCTGAATTCTTTCTTCATACATGATTGATAGTTTGCATATGAATAGAATTCTAAGGCAAAAAATAATTTCCCTTGGGAACTTGGAGGGCATTGCTCTTGTCTTCCAGCATTCAGCATGGCTGTTGAGAGTCATGCTGTTCTGGTCTTATCCCCACGTCTGCATCTCCCCTTTCCTTTTTCCAGGCCCAATTTATAAAATCTCTTCATATTTACAATTCTGAAACTTTACTATGTTGTAAGTAAGTGCATATTTTCCCCACTCATGCTGGGTGGGCTCTTTCAATCTAGAGCAACATGTCTTGTTTTGGAGAATTTTCTTTTTACATATTTCTTTATTATTTACTCCAGTTTCTCTGCTTTCTGAAGCACTTATTAGTTGCATATTGGGGATACAGAATTGTTTCTTCATGTTCCTTACTTTTTTCACAACTTTTAAATTTCTTTTTCTTTGTTTTCAGCTCTTTTGGGGAAACTTACCAAACTTTATTTTTGAATATTTCTATTGATTTTCCCCAACATTTTATTATAAAAATTTTCCAACATAAAGCACTTCAAAGAAATTTGTAGTGAAACCTGTTTCCCCACTACCTAAATTCTATTTATTGAATTTTAAAATTTTGATATTTATTGCATATATTTGTTTCAAAAACAAAGACAAAAAAACCTTGTCTTCTAACTGTTTCTTTTATAGTGTATCTTGTTTTAAGGATGTACATTTTTTTCACTCACATATCTTTTTAGGAGTAATTTTATCTGTTTATCTTTGTTTCTTTTACTTAAAAGAATCCCCCAAATATCTTATGTGTCTTGTCTTGTTAATTCACATTTACTATTGTGTGGAAAAATAATAACTTGGTGGGGCTTGTGAACAGGCAGGCTTTGCTTTTTTGGGTGTTTGAGCATTAGAGCAGTGGGTGATCTTTACTTGTGAAGTCCTAAATACCAGATTGAGTGGCCCATTCACATTCCACAGAAAACTCTTTATTATTTCCTTTTTTTAATAGGTGATAGACTTCTGCAGTGTTCTACACACAAGCTGAAGAATATCTATGAGAGTGTAGGTAAGGGTGGGTATGTGTCTGTGTAAGAGGGAATGTGTATGGTTCTGGATGGGTTAGTTGTCTTTCACAGAGTAGTCTAACCTTTCCTTTTCTCTGTCCATTGGATTTGCAAAACTGGAGCCTTTAGTATCAAGCAGAGTCACATTTGCTAATTACTCTTAGGTAGGCCCTACTGAATTTTGGACTCCTTCAGCAGGCTTCTTCAGGTTTTTTTCCCCTCTCTTTCTCTCTCTCTCCTAGTTACTCTGTCATCATATTTATGCCTTTATATCCATCCCTTCACTACAAGTTTAGTGGGATTTATCTAGGGAGTGGGGGTAAATGTATGTGAAAAATTATTATTTCCAGAATCAGTTACACTCTCACAATCTCCTCAATAATGCAGTTCTGGTCTATCTCTGTGTCTGAGCACTCTGAGATCTGCTCTGCATTCTAGCTGTGAGTTGCATTTTAGAACCTGTTCAGGATTTTTGTAACAAAGTAAAAAATGAACAAATAAAACTATTTGCAAGTTAAATGTTTTGAACAAAATACATTTTTCCCAGACATGCAAAATTCCTATCTTGTATAACTGAGCCTTTTGCCTGGAAATAGTAACCTTGGGTTTTATACTTATTGTCATGCCTTTGCAGAAGTCTTAAATATTCATTTCCAGAAGACATGTCAGGGATGTAAAGGCCAGAATTTCCTTGGTTCAAATATTAATTATGCTATCTGCTGTCTCAGTGATTTGGGAAAATTATTTAATTTCTATAAAGATCACTTCCTAAACTTACTAACTGAAGAGTTACTTAGGACAGTAATTTGCACCTAACAGGTGATAGTAAATGACTATGAGAACTTTACAATACACTATCCTACACATGAAACTTTGTAGACTACTTCACTTTGAATCTAGACACTTTAGAATTATTGCACATCAATCACATTAATAATTCATCTCAAAGTTGTCAAGATATAAAAGAAGAAACCAAAGGCCTGGTTCTAGAGCAACTTACAGTAAGACTAAGACCAGCCAACATATTGTGACTGGAGCAAGTGTCATAGAATCCAGGGCTCCTGCATGGAGATAATGTTATCTGTTTCATGGGGCTGTCTTTGGAATTAAATATAAAACACATAAAGAACTTAGAAGTGTGCCTGGCAGAGAGAATTCCTCAAATGTGCATCATTGTTAAAATAGCTATTTTTATATTATTACTATTTGATTTCTGTATGTATTTTTCTAAGAATTTCACATGTATCATCTCTTCCCTCATATTATTATTCTCATTTTATAGATGAAGACATGAGACTCAGAGAAGTTAAGTAATTTGTTCAAGGCGGTGCACCCAATAGGTTGAGTAGTCAAGATTTGAGCCTAATATTCAATCACCAAAGCAAACTATTTTGAACAATAAAAGTGTGACGATCATGTAACAAAAAAATATTGCAGATTGGGGTTGGTAAGGAAGAGCTTTTTAGCGTTTTCAGGCATCTTCTCTATAGACCCTTGATAGGTTTCATACTGATATAGAAAGGAGAAAAAGGAAGATTGCCGGGTAGGGTTAGTGACACAAAGTTAGCCATTATGTTACATGAATTCATCTACTTGGAGATACAACCTTGAATTTATTTTTTTAATTTTTAATTTTTATTTATTTTATTTTTGGCTGTGCTGGGTCTTCGTTGCTGTGTGCAGGTTTTTCTCTGGTTGCGACGAGTGGGGGCTATTCTTCATTGCAGGTCGCGGGCTTCGCATTGCAGTGGCTTCTTTTGTTCCGGAGCACAGGCTCTAGGCGTGCGCACTTCAGCAGTTGTGGCTTGAGGGCTCTAGAGCGCAGGCTCAGTAGTTGTGGCGCACGGGCTTTGTTGCTCCGCGCCATGTGGGATCTCCCCGGACCGGGCTCGAACCTGTGTCTCCTGCATTGGCAGGCAGATTCTTAACCACTGCAGCACCAGCGAAGCCCACAACCTTGCATTTTTTAAAGGAGAGAAAGTGTTAATTCCTGGCAAAGATGACTTTAGATATTAGTAACAAGAATACTTTGAAAGTAAATTGAAACTAAATGATGAATGTTAAACGTTATTATTCTTCTTTTGGATTTTTTAGAAATTGTGAAAAAGGGCTGCAAATACTGATAAAACATAAATTTTTTGAAATCAGCAATCTCACAAAAGGTTCCTTACTGCATTTTAATACTTATATATAAAAACACAAAGAACCCTGCAATCATTCCAGAATAACCTACATCTCCTTATCTTATGAGTGTTTTAGCTATTTTTTTTCAAGGTACTTGTAATTTCCCTTTTCCCCTCTGTATTTAGATATTTAATCTAAAAATCCACATGTTGTTCATTTTCTCAGTATAGTTAAATGCAAATTCATCACCATCCTCTGGTTTGATTTAGGGGAGTGAATTTAATTCTGCACTGCAAATAAAGATACTTTGAATATGTAATAGGAATACTACTTCTCTTTCCTCAATCCTCATTCTACACATTTAAGTTATTCAGGGCTGCTATTCCCATAACACTTAAAGGGATTATACCTTTTGCCAACATCTATAAATTATTAACATCAAAACTAGTGGTTCCCTGGCACACAATTTCAGCCTTCCACAGAAAGAGGAAAACTTGGGCAGGGTTAAATAGATTAAGAATTCAATTGGGAGCATGGTCACTAGAAATGTAATTTTGTTTATAAGTGCTTTCCCTTTCTTTCCTTACAGGTTCTTGTTCACAAGACTGTTACAGAGAACACAGTTTTTGTGGAGATTCTGAAAGTTCAAGTATGAGATAACTGAGTAACAATCGTTCTATCCAATCTTTTCTTCACAGTTTTAAGAAATGAGGCAGTACAGCCATTTCTCACTTAACAACATGGCGCAGTTATTATCGTTTATTCAGCCAGGGCTTACAGACTAGATTCATAAAACAAGAATTTATTGAATTCAAAGAAAAGGATGATAAATTGAGAAATGTCTAAGTAGAAATTAAAAATTATTACTTTCTCAGAATTCAGAGAGTGGCTGGCTGTAGTAAGCAATATCCAGTTAACAACGTTAGGAATTAAAGCTATGTAACTGAGAAGATGGATGTCTTACTATTGTGGATACAACTTGGGCAGTTTAAAATAAATATTGTAATAATTGATCTTTCTGAAAGTGCAAGTGCTAAGTGACGCTTGATATATCATATCAACTTCCTGCCTCTGGCACTGATAGATGGTCCTTATATTTCTACTATTAAGAAGATGGCCAAGCCTTCCATTACATGTATTTCAGTGCTGTGAATAAACCTCAATGAAAATGAGTGGGAGACTCTACTCCTGCAATTTTTATATTAGCCTAGACCAAAACCATCTCTGCCATGCCTGCTGACAATCGAAGATATCACTGCAGATTAATGAAACTCGAATTACACTGTCATAGTAAAGGAATGGGGAGAGGGAATATCTCGCTCCTCTTTTTCACAGAAGCTACCTGGTTACCTCTGTAAGTATGAAGCAGCTTCTGAAAAATTATTAATAGCTCTATTGACATTCTGATTAAAGGTAATTTTTTTAGAAGGCTTGGGTGTCATTCAGTAGAGATTTTATTGGCTCTCGACCAGCAATTTCAAAGAAATACTTCAATTAGTAAGGTAATAATATGTCTGTCATCAGGGTGTTTATGGAAATTATGCCTCAGCTCAGCTCTGAATTGCCTCACAGATAAGAGTTTGTCTGTTTGTTTGGAACAGGGTCACTGTGACTCTTCAGGCTACAAGAGTAAAAAAATAACATTAGATGCTTAAGTAAGTCAGAGCACATTGGCAAGATATACTCTTCTTGGTGCCCAGAGTTACTACAAGCCAGCTTTTAATTTTCTAGTGTCTTCTAGTGGACTTTTGTCTTTTGTTTGGTTCAAAATTTTTAAATGCATTACTCTTTGAGTTACTGCCCTTTTTTAAAATTTTGTAATAATAAGTATTTATCTGTTTCTATCATGAAAGTGAGTCATCGACTGATAAAACTTACAGACAGATATTTGACTAGAAAACCCATCCAGAGTTTTGGATACAGAAAGTCAAACAGATTCTATGAGAAATATAATCCCTAATTTCATTGTTTTCTGGAAAACAATACTGGTAATTAATTTAAGATTCTGCATATTAATTTGACTTTCATATTCTCTGTGCTCCACCTTGTTAATAACGACTTCCCTAATGTGAGAAGGTGTTACATGAGTTTACATCCAATCTAATAAAGCACTGGGATAAAGGGACTTGGGTTGAATGGTATGAAAGTATCCCTACAATGGAACATCATTTATTTATTTCACTTATTCATTCAGTGGTTGATAGGGCATTTGGGAAATTTCAAGTTTGTGGTTACTATAGATGGTACTGCTTTGAACATTTTAGGACATGCTTTTATGATAAACACGTGCACATATTTCTGACTGATACATTACCAGGAGTGGAGGTTTTGTGAACTGTACACATTCGGCTTTAGCAGACACTGTCTAAAAGTTCCCCAAAGTGGTTGTACTAGTATAGACTCATACAAGCAATGTTTGGGAATTCTGGTTCTTCTATATTTTCACCAACATCTGATATTTTTTGTCTTTTAGCCATTCTAGTAGGTGTGGAATCATATTTCTGTCGTTTTAGTTTGTATTTCTCTGTGGTCTAGCACCTTATATAGATTTATTAGCCATTGGGTATCTTATTTAGTAGTGTCTTTCATCTCTTGCTTTACTTTTTTCTGTTGTCTTTTTTATTCATTTATACTTCTACAAATATTCTGGATATAAAGTTTTGATGGATAGGTATATTATTTTCTTCCTGTTCGTGGTTTTCCTAGTCTCTTTTAATTCTTTCTCTTGATAAACAGAAATCCTCAAATTTAATATACCAGAAGTGGATAAGAAATAATTAACAGCAGATCTAGAACTCATTCTCTCTCTACTGGCAACTACCCAGAAGAACAATGGTTACAATAAAATTACGTTGTGAACAAGTTAATGACCATATATCAAAGCCTTCATGTTAGTATCATGCACTAGCAGAAAGATAAAGGTAAGTCCTATTCACAAAATGATTTTTAATAGGATATACCTGATCTCTCTGCACAATGAAAATAAACATGGGAATTATGAATTTTTGGTGCATTGCTGACTGGATACTTAGGACACATGTAAAATGTGTAACTAACAGTGGATAACATGAAGAGAATCTAAAACCAAAATGATTTCCCATTGTTTAAGTAATGCTTCTGCATACATTGCAGAAGGGAAGGATGTTTTGGAGACTGTCTCAGACATCTCTAAGTAAATAAATTAAATTAAAACTACTAAATTTTCTTGGAAAAACTTATTATACCAATTGGTATTTGTTTCCCATATATATATTTTGGAATTTCCTCCTTGCTTTTTATGAATTCTTTGTTACTGTAGGGACACTGGGTCAATGTTTAATTGATATATCTAGGTCATGGAATTCTTCCTGTAACAAACAGACTCACTGGAAAAACAAAAAAAAATTTTTTTAATGTAATTTGAGATGATGTTTATTGTATTGATGGCTTTAAATGCAATAGGTGTTCGGGAAACAATATATGCAACAGGACCAGAAAATTGGAAAAGGTTGCAAGGAAAAAATGGACTTCATCCGTTGTGTATTTGGGGACCTAAAGCTAATTAGATAGGGTGGGTTGGAATATGAACAGTTTAAAAAGCTAGCCAGGGGAGTTGACCTTTGTGAATATAATTTGTTTTGGTGCTTTCAATCATCAGGGCTTATCCAAAATCATAACAGAATGACAGTTACTGTGTCTTTTCTTCTTTCTTTCTTTTTTGAAAAATAATAAAGAGGAGAAAGGATTTGGAAATCTTATTTATTAATAGTAAAATAATTTATACTAACTCTCCCAATGTCTGAAACATGACCTAAATTTTTATGCCTTTAAAATTGACTTTATGGATAATGTTTATCTTAATTTGGGAAAATAACTTTGAAAAGAGTATATTGCATGTTATGTTATTTAAGCCTCATATATTTCATTTATCAAAGACATTAACTGTGAATCATAATGCTATGATTCTATAAAGTATTTTCTATCACAAATATATATACAAAAATATTAACAATGCATCTTGCTAGCAATTTGGTAAGATACAAAGCATGAATGTAGAGAAAATTGAGAAATAAATGTTTACTTTTTCTCATACTGTGACCCCCCTTAATATCATTTGATTCAAGTGGAGTTTTTTGATGAGAAATGAATTGACCACAATTAATGGTTAAGCCAGTGGTGGATGTCTAAACTAGAGAAATTCTGTGTAATTTTTTAAAAGGAAAATTATTTTACATAAAAACATATAGTTACGAAATTTAACATTTTGTTATTATAATTTTTAAAAACTACTTTCAAGTCCACATGGGTCACCTCATTTTGTACAGAGGTTAAATACAAGAATGCCTACAGGCATAGTCAGTATTTTCTGACTGTGTGTTAAAAAGTATTTTGTGATACATATTTACTTTTTTTTTTTAAAGTACTTTGATAAAGGCCTAGAATTCTGTATCACAAACATATAAGATATTATCTTAGCCTGGGAGATATTTTAGGTGGGAGTAGCTTATTGCCTGCCTCTGTCATAAAGGAACCCTAATATGGTTCCTGAAGAACAGTTTTGTGCAAAACTGTAACCCAATGAGTCCGCCAGGATGAATTAGCCACAAAACGCACCCTCTGATAATTCAATCTTCGAGTAGAATTGCTTACTATTATCAATTTTAATGCAGAAGAATGTGTACCAAATATGTTGATTTTTCATTTCAGTTTATTGATTATGGGCTATGTTTTCTGATATTAAAGAAAAAGTTTAGCTGTCTTTAAAACTATTTACCAAATTATAAAATGTGTTATTAATTATATGTAAATAATACTAATACATGCATAAGGAAAAATATTCAGGCAGTGCAGAGGTGATTCTCTCCTTTTCTCCAAGTTTGGACTAATTTCACAGAGATCTTGACTTCTAAGTATTTCAAATGTTATTTCTTTTGAGGGTCACTATTGTAACAATAAAAATAACATTCCCTTACCTTTATTTGCTGAGGAATTCACTTGACTTATATTACCTTCCTGCTTCCTTCTCTACCACCACCTGATTTTGATAGGTATATAATTTAAAACCATTCTTTGTTACCTTTATAACTTTAGATGCTATGCTTAACTCTGTATTTCTAATCACAGTTATGACTCCATATTATGTAAATGGGTAAACTGGTAGGCCCACATTCCCTCCCCAAACTTCTTCTCCTTTTTGTCAGTTCTGCCATTGCTATTATAGGGTCACAGTATTAAACATTTGCACTCTAATCCCTAAATCAAGTGTTCTATGTTTTGCCAATAGGGTGAGTTCTAAGAAGTAAAAACCAATAAAAAGCCTTTTAATGTTCATGGTTATATTACTATCATTTACTGCAAATTTTTCATTTTATCATTTGAATACATCATTGTTTAAGTATCTTTTAATTCACAATCACAACATAAATCCTTTACCTTATCATATGGGGACTTTTTATAACAGCAGGAATGAAACAAAACGCTTAATATTTGAGGGCTGAACTCTAATTAAGACAGAGTTTTGTTCATACTTAACATAAATAAAATTTATTTTGGAAATTGAACTCTAACTTTATATAATGAAGAAAGGCTGGGACTATGTTTTTCAAAAGATGTGCTAGCAGTTGAGAAGGAACAACCTGTTGCCTTAAGATGTGTATTTACACTTCCTGGAAGTGAAAAAAATCAGATTGTTGTTTGCTGAGATAGGAACTTTAATAGGGTAAAGAAGGGTCTACTTTTGTGTGTCTGTGTGCATCTGTGTTTCGGGGGGTAGGCGGGGTGTTCGTAGGCATATTTAAAAACAAGGTTGGCCAGGGATTAGTCTCTTTGTCAATGCGTAGATGGTGGGGACATAAGAATTATTGATTGCTGAGAAGTTTGAGAAGCTTTTATAGCTAATAAGCTATATAAAATTTCCATTAAATAAATCAAAGGGAAGACTTTGTAGAGTATATGTCAAACTTTGCAAAGCATTTTATCCAATTGTAACCTTTTCAGTAGTGATATTTGAAAATGTCAGATGAATTGAAGGCGATGTGAAACTGTAGATACCTAACAAACACTCTATCAGAGCTATATCAATTTACATCCAAACTTCAAGCAAAATAAAGCATTCCTGTGTGGTTTGTCTGCCAACACATAGACATTAAAATACTGGTTTGTTTGTGTGCATGCTTTTGTGTGTGTGTGTGTGTGTGTGTGTGTGTGATTTTAAAAAGACATATTATTTGATAAAATTTAAAAGCTAGGATAGCTAAGTATAAGAACAAATGGAGGGAACACTCTTGCACTGCTGGTGGGAATGTGAATTGGTACAGCCACTATGGAGAACGGTATGGAGGTTCCTTAAAAAACTACAAGTAGAACTACCATATGACCCAGCAATCCCACTACTGGGCATATACTCTGAGAAAACCATAATTCAAAAAGAGACATGTACCAAAATGTTCATAGCAGCCCTATTTACAATAGCCCGGAGATGGAAACAACCTAAGTGCCCATCATCGGATGAATGGGTAAAGAAGATGTGGCACATATATACAATGGAATATTACTCAGCCATAAAAAGAAATGAAATTGAGCTATTTGTAATGAGGTGGATGGACCTAGAGTCTGTCATACAGAGTGAAGTAAGTCAGAAAGAGAAAGACAAATACTGTATGCTGACACATATATATGGAATTTAAGAAAAAAAAATGTCATGAAGAACATAGGGGTAAGACAGGAATAAAGACACAGACCTACTAGAGAATGGACTTGAGGATATGGGGAGGGGGAAGGGTAAGCTGTGACAAAGCGAAAGAGCGGCATGGACATATGTACACTACCAAACGTAAGGTAGATAGCTAGTGGGAAGCAGCCGCATAGCACAAGGAGATCAGCTCGGTGCTTTGTGACCGCCTGGAGGGGTGGGATAGGGAGGGTGGGAGGGAGACGCAAAAGGGAGGGGATATGGGAACATATGTATATGTATAACTGATTAAATTTTTATAAAGCAAAAAATAAAAAATAAAATAAAATAAAAAGAACAAATGGTATTACAATATTCATATGTTTAGAAGATATAATCAGACAGTAGATACAGTATAGAAACAGACAAAAAAAGCAAGGTGCATATTTTCTTCTTTGTATTTACCTACAATTATATTTCTTATTTTTCACAATTATATTTCTTATAATGATGAACTATGTCTCAATGAGAGTTTATATTATATTAAAGAGAACAATGAAATTAATAAGTTGAATTTATCTAAAATGTGTGAACAGATAATGGAAGTCAGAATTATTTATTTACCTTATTTACTGATATATTTTCTTATTTATTCCCAGATTCCTCCAAGAGGAATTAAGCTGTTAAAGGGTATTATTTACTTGAAATACCAATTAGGGATAAATTTTACGCATACTTCAAGGGACGTTTGCTATAATATTAATTGATAATTTTCTTAGGCTTCGTACTGTGAAGCTTGAAGAGTTTTATAACCAATCATTAGACCTGAAGTTATTAAGAGATAGAACCCAGGCAATCATAATCAAAGGGAGTGTTAACTAGAATTATATGGAACCTGTAATGGTATGGAGAGGGAGTTACACAGCTGCAGAGTATTCTGTGATATTCTGCATATCACAGAACATGAGTGATTAGAAGCAACAACACCACGCTTGGAGTTGACCAGGCTGCAGTTAGTCATATTTCTGACTGTTTTGACTTTCTTCTTTAAAACAGCACTAAAATATCTATATCAAGGAGGGCTGGTGATTAATATTTTTCCAAAGTCAATGGTTAGTTGTCTGTTGGTCACCACTTCCTCTGAACCCTTAATTCTCTAGGAAAGTGTATACTACCTTAGTCTGCAACTCAATACCAGTCTGTCTCCATCCCTGGTTCCTGAGTCCTCTAAATGTTGCAGTGACCCAAAGTCCTGCCTCTTTCTTTTTCTCTGTCTATTCTGTCTTAGAAGCACTTATTGAAATCCCATTAAATCCTATCTAATAGGGATAGCATTTTACATGCTAATGAGCCTCAGACCTATGCCTTAGCCTCTTATCTGTCATCTTGGAACAAACCATGATCATCTCTAAACTGAAACTCTTCAAACTGGTCTCTTTGGCTTTTTGGCTCCTCTATAATATATGCTCCACAAACCAACTGGATTGATATTTCTAAAGCTTTAAATAATGATTGCTCCCCTTCTAAAACCCTGTTATTCCCTTTGCAATGAGAATAAAATGTATCTATCGCAGATCAAATGTCTCCTTCAGAAAGACATACACCATTCACTGACCTGTACATACCATACCAACACATAGAGGTAAATAAGCATGTGTAAATACTTTCTGAACTGTAAATGAACATTATCATATTGACAATGGTAACAGTACTAATGATGATGAAGATAGTGATGAAACAATATCCCAGTTAGACTTTTTGACCGGGGAACACTACCAAGCTAATCTGACTAAACAATAGGACTCACTAGCTAAACTAATCTGACTAAACAATAGGATGCACTAGCTTCTACCCAGCAAGTTAATAACACCATATACTTTCAACACTCGGCTTGTGTCTATCAGAGATAAGGTGTCTAAAAATTCCAGAGTCTATTAAGTACTGCAGTAACAGGTTTATAAATTTTAAATGCATATGGATTTATCACCAAGATATGATATATCAGGTGATTTTGGAAACTTCACTTAAATATGCAAAAAGATATTCATTTCCTCTTTGCCATTCTCCCAGGCCCCTTTGTCCAGGATCTCATTCAGGTTGATTGCCAGAGGTAAATCCTTCTTGCCCAGATGGGTCCCTGTATTCCTTCCCTGTCACAGAGTCCTTTACCTTAGTTTTTTTTTTTTTTTTCTTTAAATGATGGCAAACTATTCTGAAAATTTAATTATTATTGATTTAACAGAAGTTAAAATCTTAATTTGAGTTCCCATCCAGTTATGTGTTATGTACCTCTTAGAAGTACCATATCTAAATCACAGTAATGTTTCAAATAATAGGGAAATTTGGCAGTTCCCTCTGAGTGGGTACAGACTGGGCTTTGGGTCTCTTCTCACTGTATCTGGTAATACAGCTCCCATCTTAGGTGGCCCTGCCATGATTGTAATAACCCCATTTAACTCGGCAACATAAAATATGGTGAGTGAAATCAGATATAGCTGGTTTGAACTCAAGGCTCTGACACTTCATTGTTTGAAAAAAATAACTTTATTTGATATACTTTTATCTATATGAACATTTTAGATCCTTTCTGAACTTCTGTCTTTTTGTTTATGAAATGGGAATGATGCAATCTTCATCATTGAGTTCCAGTTATGGGAATTGTGATATTTTATGTGCCTACTCTAAGAACAGGCACTGCGAATTGCTATAGTATTATTCCTGGGAGTTATTGACCAAAGTAGATTATTGGGCTTTACCTCAATCTTGAACTACACTTAGTTCTAGGGATTATTGAAAATGCATCTGGATTTACCATGATAGGCTTGTCTATCTAGCAGAATATACCCCTACTTCATAAGATACAAGTGAAATGAGAGAAATTCCTTGAGAAGTGATGAGTGTCCCAGCTTAATTCTTTCAATTCTATTCCATTCTATTCTTCTATTCCTAGCATAGTTGTTTTTTCTGACTTTTTCCTAAATTTTAATTGCTGTTATGATTTTGGCATCACTCTGCCCCCTTGTACTTTCTTAGAAAGTTAATACATGTACGTATGTACATATACATACACAATGCATGCACACACATATACACAGAGATACAATATAGATACTAATAATTTTTTGTTTGGAACTATTTTTGTGAAAAAAAAAATTTTTTTTAAGTGTAAAAAAGAGTATGGCATATCCTATAAAGGCTTCAGGAGATTTTTAAAATGCTGAAGTAAATGAAGTTGAATTTGAGCTTCAAAGCCTATATTCCTTTTCCTTATCTCAGTCTTGTTTCATTTGTCTACCTAAAGGTCTCATAGCTTCAGTCATAAACAGATTCTAGACTTTGGTGAAGGTCAGGTCCTACTACTATAATTCCACATTGCAGGACTTCACACTAGTTAGACTCCTGTTACTGAACAGATGAAGCTCTCAGAAGATACTTTCTATACTCACAGCCCATTTAATATCAACATTTTCCTGGTGAGAAGATTACCATCTTTTCCATTTCACTTGAATGGCCTTCTGTGCTTGTGTATGTAGTTTGGCTGAATTTGATGACCATATAATATACTTATTTCTGTGAAAAACTTTAGACCTAAAAAATTTGAAAGAATAATCCCTTATACATTTGCCTTTCTATCACCTATTTAAGAAATAAGTAAATAAATATTAAGTAATCACTATGATTAATTTGGTATTCTTATATTTTAGCAAATATTACATTTTATGGCATATGTTTTTTCCCTAAAGTACATATTATATTTTATTTTATTGATGTCTACAGTGTTTTGCAAATCGCTTATTTTTGTTCAATATATTTTTGAGAATAACTCACTTTGGAACATATAATTCACATACGTCCATCTCACAGCTACTGAATACTAAAATAAATACTAAATATAGATTTATTTCATATTTATAAATACTAAATAAATTATTTATTAGCTAAATTATTTATTTAGCTAATAAATACTATACATATACTATATATAGATGTATATATATATATATTTCTGCTTTTTACTTTATGGAAATTTAGGTTATTGCTAACTTTTCTTTATTACAAGCATTTCTGTGTATATATCTCCTTGTGTACTTGTATGTGATTGCCTCTCTACAGAAAACCACTAAGTCTTAAGAGTATGGACATCTTCCATTTTTCCATATATTGTCAAATTACCCTTCAAATTGGTTGTACCCATGTAAATTCCCACCAGTGGGTTATAAAAATATATATATTTGCTATGTATCCTTGTCAAAACATGTTATTTTCATACTAAATGTTGCCAATTTCTGAATGAGAAATTTTTTTCTTATTGCAGTTTTAACTTACATTCCTCTTATTTCTACTGAGGTTAGACATTTTTAAACACTAGTCATATTTCCTCTCCTTTGAAATGCCTGTTGCTATATTTTGTCCATTTTGTTGGATTTTTATTTCCCTTCCTTTTTTCCTTCCTTTCTACCTTCCTTCTTTCCTTTTTAAAAAATTTTTCCTAACAGATTTACCACAGTTTATTTCATATTCAGCATACTAGTTTTTTGTGTATCTTATGCCTTACCAGTGTTTCTCCCAGTCATTCTGTTGCCTTTTTATGTGTGCATATGTGTGTGTGTGTGTGTGTGTGTGATTTTATACAAATACTTTTACAATGTATATTTTATGGTTTGTACTTTATGTGTCTTTTAAAGAAGTTCACCCTGATCCAGGTGTCATAAATATATTCTGCTTAAATCAGAATTTTAAAGTTTTGATTTTCAGATTAAAGCCTTTTTGCATCAGACTTGATTTTTTTCTACGTAAGTGACATTTTTTCAGTACCTTTAATTCAATATGCCATTGTTTCACCCCTCTCAGCAAAGCCACTCATTTAAAATAATGAATTTCTATACACTGATGGATACATTACTAAATGCTTTGCTATCAGATTCTATTCAATTCTATTCTATTCTTGTCTATCTTACCCCATTATATGCTATCCTTATCTATCCTAACTGATCTTAACCAATCTTGCCCTATTCATTATCTGCCCTATCCTATCCTATCCTATCCTATCCTACTCATCTCATTGGAGGGGCCAGTTCAACACTGTCTGAATTATTTCTAAATTATATACCTCTATATATAGTATATTTATAAGATATCTCGTATCTTTATAATAATTAAAACCTCATCTGTTGTTTTCATCTATCAGAATCATCTTTGCTATACTTGGTCTCTTTTTTTCCATAAACATGTTTTTAACTACCTTACTTAAAATATTGTATTCCTTAAAACTAGATTTAAAATTAATTAGAAAAGAAGCAGCATCCTTTAATATTTTGAGCCTTACTATTTATAAACTCTTCATTTATTTAATTAATTAATTCTTCATTAAAGGCTTTCAGTATAAATTTTATGTATTTTCTGTAGAGTTTTCACCCACATTTGTTATAGTTATGTGAATCCTTTATATTGGGCTACAATTAAAATTATGTTTTAAAAATTGCATTTCTAATAGAAATGATTTCTAGAAATAACATACAGAAATCTTATTGTACAACCTTAATCTTATTAATCCCCATAATTTGTCTCTAGAGTTTATTAGATGTTCTATGTAATTGTACCACAGTCATTCTTTATTTCCAAACTTTTGTATTATTTTCTTTTCTTAGCTGGTTATTACTTCCAGCATACATATTAGATATAAACCATGATGATTACGATTTTTGCTTACTTCCATATTTTAAAGGGTGGATTATGATTTTTACCACAAAGTGGTAAATACCATCACGTAGGTGCTCTGTGGTTTTTTTGTTTGGTTTGGTTTTTTTAGGTACCTTACGTTAGATTAAGAAAGGTCCATGATTTTCTTATTTATTTTTCCTATTCATTTGTTATGTATTGGTGTTGAGTTTTAATAAAATTTCTGGGATAAACCTGACTTTGGCTTTTTTGTTTTAATTCCTTAATAGGTTTAATTTGAGAATATCTTGGCTGGGCACTTTACCTCTACATTAAAAATGTTGCTCAAATTTTTTCTTTCTTTTTTTTTCTTTTTTCTCTTTTTTTTTTTTGCGGTACGCGAGCCTCTCACTGTTGTGGCCTCTCCCGTTGCGGAGCACAAGCTCCGGATGCGCAGGCTCAGCGGCCATGGCTCACGGGCCCAGCCACTCCGTGGCATGTGGGATCTTCCTGGACCGGGGCATGAACCCGTGTCCCTTGCATCGGCAGGCGGACTCTCAACAACTGCGCCACCAGGGAAGCCCCAAATTTTTTCATTTTATTCTGTCTTCTCTTGGTTTCCAGAACAATGCTACTCAAAGTGTGATATATGAACTGGTGTCGGTTTTGTGATGCTGGTTTTGAAATGTTTTTTATTGGATCACAATGAAATAAGGACCTTGAGCCAGAATACAAATCAACTACATCACTAAGGATGACAATTTTAGTTCACCTGATATTTTTTGATGCAAGACTTTCTCAGTGAAGGAAGCAACACATTAATTTACATTCCAGTGCAGCAAACTCCTTATCTCATTGCTGATCAATAGCGAACTGCTGACTGGCTACTCTGAGTAACACTATTCTAAAGCATACTAGCTGAGAAATGGGTTACATAACAACTTTTTTCTACTTCCCATAAGAATTTTTAAAAGTAATTAGCAGTTTCTTGAAGGCTTAGCAATTAAATTTAAAATCATTTTTTGAGGGTTGATTTGTGTGTATGTTTGCTGGAGATAGATTTTAAACTTCTGATGGAACGTTCTAATAGTTATTATTATATTAAAATTTTTTCTTGAATTAGTGCTGTTAAATTACCCTTTCTTGAAAAATTTCCAAATCATTTGTATTTTATATTCATTTGAACAAACATATTCATTGTTTTTTCATACCATTTTAAATCTTTTCTATATACCTTGCATTGCCTCCTCTTTCTAGACACAAAGATGTTCAATACCAACATTTTATTTTTCTTTTCTGTATTAGTAGGTTTTGCATAAAATCTACTTTTGGTTTGTTCTAATTTTTTTCTATTTAATTAACTTCTATTGTTATCTTATTTTCATTTTTCTTCTTTATTTCAACTTACCCTGTTCTTTTTCATTTCTTAAGTTGATCGTTTAAGTATTTAAACATTTTGATTTCTAACGTGCATTTGATCCATACTTTTTTTTCATATGGCACCTAACATTTTACATACATATTTAACAAAATGTAGAGTAAATCAATACCTATAACCTCCAACAAAACTATACAATAATGGTAAAGCACTGAAAACATTTTATCCCCTTAATTTCTACATGTTATTGTTGCTCAGTCTTTTAGATTTATTTTATATTTACTTCCAGATTAATTACCCTTGTTATTTTTAAATCAATACTTTATATGTTTAGCTACTTTTTACTAATTTCCTTGATGATTATTCTTCTTTGTACCACTTTTTAATCCTCCTAAATTCAATTTCCTTTCTACTAAAAGATATGGTTAAGATTTATTTGAGATTTGGATTTTTCTCTTTGAAAGTCTTTTATTCAGCTTTTTTCTATAATAATGCCTTAGCTATGTATAAATGTATAGGTTGTAAATTGTTATAATTATAGGGTGTCACTTACTGTTTTCTCATAGTTTGAAAGGTATTATTTCACTTTCTTCTAAAAATGACTGCTCAGAAGCCTGTTATTAGTCCTTGTTATCTTTCCTATCTCTCTGACTGTGTTTAAGATCTCCTTGTTACCTTGTTTTATAGTTTTAGGACCATGTCTTGAGGGGTAAGTAGGTTTTTCTCTTTGTCTTTGTTTCTTATCCTTTGGAATCTTGGCCGTTCCTCCCCAAATAGAACTATTCTAATGACTTATAGCTTCAGTTACACACTTAAAGTATGTTTAGTCTATGTCTTTCAGCTTATTTTGGTGTTTTTATTGAGAGTATTTTCAGGATAACTGATCTGTGTTATTGCAAGGAACTGAAGTTCCTGTCACTAAATTTAGAAATTGTTTTGTTTATAAAACATATATAAAATTGTAATGTAACAGCAACAATTAAGGAAAGGTCATGCTCTACAAGTTAAAATAGAAGAGAAACAATGCATAGTTTTGTAATCAAGCTCATATAACTTCTCCAAAAAGGCAGTATCTTCAGGGGAACATTAAACACTGCAGAATGGCAATTTAGCAGTGGAGTTTCATCTTCATTTTGTGATGAATAAATAGAAACATAATTGCTTCTATCTTTTGCCACAAAGGGAAAACTATTGAATGGAATATGGCTATAGCGTGATCTTTAGTTACTAAAAGTTAAATATTTGCCATTTAACTGAAAGAGAAAGCAAAATACCTCTCTCCAGATAGAGTTCCCTGAAGCTTCTCCAGAGCAGCAATCATGGAAATTGGAATAGGGAACAAAAACCTGTCACTACTATCTACCACTTAGTTGTCCAAAGATATTCTTAAGCCTTTTATCTATTATTCATTACCATAAAAATCAATGGATAAATATTTAAGCATGTTTCAAATATTTTTCTTCCTATCAAAAATGTGCTATTTTTTTTCTTAACTTGACAATTACCTTTCTGATGGCATTTAGTGAACATTATGTCATTATAGATTTCCTGTACTGAGACATCATGCTGATTCATAGAACTGGAGAACTGGTACCACACCAGGATGTGTCAGCCTCTGAGATTTGAGGAGACACAGCATTCTTAACAAGCCATATCAAGGAATTTTATCCAGTGTAAAATCCCTTTTATTGTTTTTTTTCTATATATGACTCTTCTGAAGAACTTACACCTAGGGCTGAAAGGGAGCAGTCTGGATGAAATAGACATATTTGATCAGTACATTTTGGAAATTTTATGTCATAACATGTTTAGAATAATTTTAAATATATGTGAAAACTCTTTAACGTGCAAACTGACACATCTTAACAAAAATGATATAATATTATGTTGAATTATCAAAAGTGAGCTAATCGAGATTTGATTTTGTATTAAAAATGTAGTATTATTTGTGTAAAGGGTACAAAATTAAGAGTGCAGTTTGAATTTGAGCAGCAAAATTAAGGAATTAAGAAGAATTAGGAGAGAGAAAGGTGTCTAGAGTGGTATAAGGAAACTAAATCATTATTTCTCATGGTTGAATGTCAATGAAAAGTGTCAACAGAAAATATCTAAATTGTATCAGTACCAAATGTGTATGAATACGAAGTACCAGTATAAGCTTGATACTGAGGATTTGGAAAGAAACATAGGGAAATTTGACAAATGAAAAAATAAGTGTGATTGACTCTAAAAAGAACCACAGTTGAGGCAGCTGCCAGATTAATGCTTTTCATTAAATCTTCTTCTGGATGTGTTGGTTTTCCTTTCCTTTTTTAAAAAACCGTGTTTATGCATCACTATGGAAAATCATCAGTGGCGATTTATCAGTTGAGAATATCTACTTCAGCGTCCTGCCTAGTATACAAAAGTGAGCCTTTGTAAACTTGAGGTTTTTGAGAAAGAAATTAAGTAGGACTTTGTTAGTCAAGTTACCATTTTTCTTATTTTCAATATTTACCTGAATAAAGATGTGGGTTGTTTTTTTCCCCTTGGGTGGGGGAGATGAATAATTAATTCTGTGTTAAAGCATATGATACATAAAGAGTTACTAGTCTTTTTAAAATAGAGTTCTTTCAGTGATGTTCTTTACTCAGTTTTATCTATTCTGGATATCAAAAACTTTACTGCAATACACATTAGTAGGATTCATTCAATCTAGTTACCTACATAGAATAATAAACACAGGTCTTTTTAAACTCAAAACTTCTCTATATATGTATATCTGTTTGTAAGTATATACATATATATGAGTATGCATGTAAATATAAACACACACACATATACATGCATATCTATTTATATTTATATTTTGTTCCATGGTGACTCAAAGCAGAAATATAGAATTTCTGTAAAGTCATACAATATGCTTCCAATATGAAAATCCTTCAGTTTATTGATTCTTTTTTCTTTATGATTCTCCTCTGGGTATCCAATGATACCCTTGTCCTATATAAATTGGGACCTAAATTATCACTTCTAGATAATGTTGCAAAATATATTTTTTCACTTTGAGACGACTATGCATTTGGTCGCATATTAAACACTTAGGTTAAAACTAGGTGAGTATGATGAAGTCTCCAGATAATGATTGCCGTATATCAAACTACCCCAAAATTAAGTGGCTTAAAATAACAATGATTTTACTACAGTTCATCAAGAATTATGGGAGAATTCAGCGGGGTAATTCTTCCATTTTTTTATGGTGGCAGGGTCCAAGTTAGCTAAACTCACAAGTCTAGTTATTAGTGGAAACAGCTAGAAGGCTGAACTCAGAGCTCACATTGTGGTCCTATGTGTGGCCTCTCCAGGATGGTGGTCTAAGGTAGCTAGACTTCTTACATGGTTGTTGGTTTCACCCAGATCATGTATAATAACATTGTCAGAGTGAAAGCTGAAAGGCTACTTGCCTTTGAAAGTCCCACAGCATCATTTCTGTCATGTTCTTTTTGTCAGGCAAGCTAATAAGTACAGCCTTGATTCAAAGGGAGGTGAATTTTTCCTCTACCTCTTAACAGAAAGAGCAGCAAAGAATTTGCAGCCATCTTTAATCTACTACTACAATAACATTACAAAATTAATTTTTCATACCTATTCTACAGAGGAATCCTGGTCACTGTGCATCTAAGTCATAAAAATCTTAGGACCAGAGCTTCTAAACTTTTGAATCTTAAAATATAAAAATCAAATAGACCAACTATTCCTTCCTCATCTCCCCACCCCGTTTCAGCTTTTCAACTTGTATATCTGTTAAAATCATGTTCTTATTAAACTTGAAAATGTAAGGCTGTGAATGTGTATTTCACACTTTTATTTTTATTCTGACATTCTAAACATTTTCCTACAGAAAGTTTAAGAATTGATCTTAAAAAAAATTTTTTTTAAAGTGAATCCAAAATAAATCACTATGAAAGATGCTGAAGGACTGAATTTTTTCTACCTGTCCTACCAAGACTTTAGCCCCAAACTGTTCCTATTTACCCCATCTGACAAACCCAAATTGACCAAGAAAGAGCTAAACTGGAAGTCCAGACTTGTTCCCTGCATGCCAACCTGTAGCAAATATCTATTTTCTGAGCATTTTCACAGTGAACAGCACAAGGAGCTAGGTACTTTTCCATGCATAATATCATGTAATCTTCACAATTCTTATCTTCTATTTTGACATCAAGACTAAGTGTGAATTTAGTAATAGGATTATGTAAATAAGATAAAATGTATATCTGGAAACAATAGCAGAGATATTCTTTCTCAGCTTTCTCATTTTACAGACATGGAAACAAAGGATGGAGAGTAGGGAGCATTGGAACATCACAGCATGTAACCATTTTATGTAACAGAACATTATTAGTGCCCTAAAGTAAAAATTATTTATATTAATTATTGTATTATATGTATTGCAGCACAACAAGCTATTCAGAATTTAGCAGCTTAAGACAGCACATGTGTATTAGTTCACAGATTCTGTGGATTAGGAATCTAGGCACAGCTTATATGGGTCCTAAGGTTCAGGGTCTCCTACAAGGATGCAGTCAAGATTTTGGCCTGCCACAGTCATCTCAAGGTTCAATTCAGATAGACTGATTTAGTTCCAAGCTCTCTCAGTGGTTGTTGATAGGATTCAGTGTCTCTCAGGCTGTTGGACTAAGAGCATGAATTTCTTGACGGCTATTGCTGGAAGCTGCTCTCATTTCCTTGCCATTGGGTTTCTCCATAGAACAGCTCAAAACACCACAGATGACTTTATCAGAACAGCAAGAGAGAGCTCTGACAAGACAGAAGTCACTGTCTTTTATAATCTGAAGTGGCATCACATCACTTCTGCAGAATTTTATTCATTGGAAGGAAGTCACTAGGTCCAATCCACACTCAAGGTGAAGTTACTCAAGGGTATAAACACCCTGGGGCAGGGGTCATGGGGAGCCATTTTAGAAGTTGTCCACCACAATTATGTACATATTCAAAAATTTTAGTTCATTTTTTCTAAGGAAAATACATTGTCAACTTATACAAGCTTAAGCTCAAATTCTTGTCAGCCATTTAGACATATTTCAATTATGCTCTATCAAATATTTTAATAGATAGATGTAAAGGGTTTTTTTTTTGTTTGTTTTTTGTCATTCTTTACTTCAAAAATACCAAAGCTAACCAAAAAAAATAAAGCTTCTGTGTTATGATCAGCTTAAAAAAATTGCAAAACCACTTGGAAAATATTTAGTTTATTCTAAATCAGATACAATGGAAACCATACTGTTCATTCTAAATTTGCTTGCATACATGTCTCAGAATACATAGCAGCTCTTTAGATTTATTAAGTGTTATTTAGGGAGTGAACAGGAAAATGTGTAAATACAGTTCTAGAGCAAAGTACACACATGAAGATTTAACTAAATTGAAGCAAATGAAAGGCAAATTCTATAATGATTGTTTCATTTACTAAAATTAGCATGAGTTAGGTTTAAAACATAACTTGAAATTTTTAGTAATTATTTGAAAGAAAGAAATGTTTGCTTCTCTTGGGACTTCCCTGGTGGTCCAGTGGTAAAGAATTCGCTTTCCAATGCAGGGGACATGGGTTCGATCCCTGGTCGGGGATCTAAGATCCCACATGCCACAGGGCAACTAAGCCTGTGTGTCACAACTACTGAGCTCGTGGGCCTCAATGAGAGAGACCGCATGCTGCAAACTACAGATCTCACGCGCTCTGGAGCCCGCGCACCACAACTAGAGAGAGAAAACCCGCACGCCGCAACTAGAGAAAAGCCCACACTCTGCAACAAAAGATCCCGCATGCCGCATCTAAGACCCGATGCAGCCAAAAAAAAAAAAAAAAAAAAAAAAAAAAAGAAAGAGAGAGAAACGTTTGCTTCTCTTAATACCATTTTATTAATTCCATGAGATAAACTGACAAGAGTATATTGCACAGATTGGAAATTCTCTGGTTTCTCTAAGTATAGGTGATGGTTTTTGTAAAACAATTGACATGGTTGGCTGTCTTAGTAGCATTTTAAATGACATTTAATTTACTATGTTTTCTACCACTTTCATTTTATTTTTCAAAAATAAATTCTATGGTATTCTTTAATGACCACATAGAAGATACTAGGATGTATAAAGCCTGATGGAAAGTTTTCAAAATTCAAATAATATGGAATATATTGTGTATACTTAATACTTTAAACATTTGGGTGGATTACACATGTATAAATCTCATGTACTTTATAAAAAGCTGAATATTTTATATAAAGTGTGATTTTGTTTTTACTTTCTCTTTATTGACCTCATTTTCATTGACATTCATTCTTGGATTTCAGGGAGTGGCCTCCTTTCTGAAAAGTAGTCCTACATTTTCACACATCCCAGTGAAAGAATAGCTCTTCAAAGGATGCAATTGCTGATGAAACTGTGGTGATTGGGAATGGAAAGATTATATAGAGGAAAACAAAAATGCCAAGGGTCTACATGTAAACTCATTAGCTAATAAGAACATTGACATAAATTTTCTTAAGATGCTGTCCTTTATTACATGAGTCGATTTTATTTCATAGTACATTGAACAGATAAACGCTGGGAAAAATTGTCTGTATTTAATCCTGTCTGTACTAAATAACAAGTAGGGTCTTTCTCTTGTTTATAAACCCTGGGCTTTTATTATGTTTTTGTTAAGGTAAATGCTAAAACATTTTATTCGTTCATGACTCTATCCCTAGTTAGAACCTATTTCTAGTTCAATGTAAATTAAGCATTTAAAAAATGCTTACATGCATTTTTAAGTGCATTTATAAAAAACTTAATTCAAATCAAAATATCTGATTACTGTTCAGATGATTCTATATGAACAGTCAAATGGGCTTATTTGTATCAAAATTAGTCTAATTTCACTAATTTACAAAGTAGTAGTATTTAAATCTTTGTTTTCTTCTTATATATATGTTGGTACTATGACCTATACCACCAGCCTGCCATACAAATACGGCCATGTAACTTTGATTTCTCCAATTAACTGCTGTTGTCACAACTTCTCCAAGTGATTAAAAAATCCTGTACTTCCGGGCTTCCCTGGTGGTGTAGTGGTTGAGAGTCCGACTGCCGATGCAAGGCACACGGGTTCGTGACCCGATCCGGGAAGATCCCACATGCCGCGGAGCGGCTGGGCCCGTGAGCCATGGCTGCTGAGCCTGCGCGTCTGGAGCCTGTGCTCCACAACGGGAGAGGCCACAGTAGTGAGAGGCCCGCGTACCGCAAAAAAAAAAAAAAAAAAAAAAAAAATCCTGTACTTCCATGTTCAAGTCTCCTTCCTGATCCATTAACTTACTTCCTGTCATATATTGATACTAAATGTTTGTATGTGCAACCCCTACCCTGCCACAAATTATTATGTTGAATCCCTAACACCTAATGTGACTGTATTTGGAGACAGGACTTTTATGGAGGTAATTAGGGGCTTTATAAGAAGAAATTCTAGAGAGGTCACTGTTTTTCTCTGCCATGTGAGGACACAATGAGAAAGTGGCTGTCTGCAAGCCAGGAAGAGAGCCCTCATAAGGAAAAAAATTGGCTGCACCTTGATCTTGCTTTTAGCCTTTGGAACTGTGAGAAAATAAACTGAGTACGTGGTTGTTTAAGTCACTAAATATGGTATTTTGTTATGGCAGCCCAATCTGACAAGAGAGCCCCTATCATATCACTTAGCCTACAGGGGCATCCCCAACTTCCAACATGTGGAGCAAGAAGTAGACAGGAAGATCAATTTCTTTTGCCTTTCCTCTTTGCTGCAAATTCTTCAGTGTAAGACAGCTACTTGTCCACTGCTGTCATAATAAACTGTTGACAGTGTCCTAAAGGTCACAGTGATGGTGGTTCTCACTTAAACCCCAAGAGATAGCTCTTGTATTTTGGAGTCACATATTCAGACATTTTTCTTTTCCTTTTTTTTTTTTCGGTACGCGGGCCTCTCACTGTTGTGGCCTCTCCCATTGCGGAGCACAGGCTCCGGACGCGCAGGCTCAGTGGCCGTGGCTCACAGGCCCAGCCGCTCCGTGGCATGTGGGATCTTCCCAGACCGGGGCACGAACCCGTGTCCCTTGCATCAGCAGGTGGACTCTCAACCACTGCACCACCAGGGAAGCCCCAGACATTTTTCTTAATCTTTATGATGTCCTGGGCATCAGAGACAGGAAGGATTGTTGAGGAAGGATTTAACACTCTTCAAAGAACAATGTGGTCTTGGTAGTATTGTTCCCAGATCCTAGTCCAGATATTCTCCCTTCCCTTATACTTAGTTCTTCATTGTATTTTCTCTGTGACAGTCATGAAAAGAATATAAAGCATGGCTTTTACTAAAAAATGGAACTTGTAAGTATTTGCAATGAGATAGATAACTTGTAACAAATGCTCAGATACTTTTTGAAATACATGATACATATGTGTATAAATATATATGCATGTATGTATGTATATATAGGTATAGAAAGAGAGAGGGTTAGAATGTATATAAATTTTTAGAATAGCCACTTATCATAGAATGGCTGGATATTTTTGGAGGTAAGGAAAAGTATCAGGACAGTCATTTAAATGTATTCGCTTCATACATAGACTATTACAGAAGAATTTTATGGGTGTAGGTCTACCAAATTACTTAGGGAATGCATTTCAGAGAATCATCAATGAAGAAGTAAAACTATCAGGAAGATGAAATGTACTAAAGCAAAGAGCACAATAATTATTTCTTGAATGAAGTTGAATTTGACTTATACTATTCTGGGACTATCATATCACTACTAAGTTAGATAATATTTAATAGTGTGCTTGAAGACCTAGGACTTAAATTCCAATTTTGGTCTCTCTGGCCTAGACTAAAACATAAATGTCAATCAGAAGTTGAAGTGAGAAAATGATGTGGAAATACATATGTCAAATGATATCAGTGAGACCAGAACTGCCACTGTGAGGAATTTGAATAAGCTTAGCCAGACATCTGAAGATTGAATGACCCTAGAAATCATATCCATATAAAAAGAAATCTTTCATTGAATTTGTAGTTGATTTTAGAGGGTGAGTGAATTTTTACATAGACTATCTGCAATGCAGCTCCGCTTGTGGACTTTGGAGTCTTACAGATCTTTATAAAGATCCAACTTCTACCATTTCTAATTGTGGAATTTACCATCTACTCACTAAAATTTATTTGTAACCCCAAAATGAACACTCCCAAGTGATTTCCTGGTCATTCACAAACGGTGCAGAGCAGCAAAAAAATGAGGGTTGCCTGACACACATGTCCCCAGTTAAGGTCGAACGAGGTGATACTCTGCCTTCTGGTGTCAGCTCTCGAACTGCAAACAAGTGTCCTCTTTGTAGTAAATTTAGTTTTTCACATTTTGGTGCCTTTTGTGGGTGGTTTTGCTGTTTAATCTGGTTCTCAACTACAGTGTTGAAGTACTGCCTAGTGCTCCTAAGTGCAAGAAAGCTGTCACGTGCCTTACAGAGAATATGCGTGTGATAGATAAGCTTCATTCAGGCTTGAGTTATGGTGGTATGTGTACATTCAGTGTTAAAAAACCAACAGTAAAAAAGATACCTAAATAAGGTATCTTCAAGAAGAAACACACATAAAACATGGATCAGTTGATGAAATGTGACCAGAGGCTTGCAGAATTCCCCTGTGTTTCTCCTAGTAATAAGCATTCAGTATTTGCTAATTCAGTGTTTGCGTTGACTTTACACAACATAACTATTGTAAATGAGAATGAACTGTATATACATAGAAAACAAAACGTGAGGCAGCCTTCTATTTTTGCTTTCACAAGAACAATGATATGTATGAGAACTAGATTTCAAATTCAATGATGCTGTTTATCAGATGTTTCATTTTCAGAAGTTATCTCTTTAAGCTTGTATTTCCATTATATTTTAAGAGGGGCAAATAATATCTCTTAAGTTTTGGGGGATGCACTCAAGGTACTAAAAATATATATAAAAATCATTCTAGAACACCATATCTATGTCCTTTGGACCTTTGAGCAAGTAGAGAATCTTTATTCTTCAAAGATTGATGATGTGATGTTTCTATTGATTCTAAAGAATTCAAAACTAAATGGGAATACATTCTAACTAAAAGAAAAATAAAATTCAGTTTCCTCAAAAAGAGAAGGGAGGTACTAGTCCTGTGCAACCAACATAAGCCTAAGAACAAGAAATTTCAAAGAAATAGAGACTCCCAGATGAATCTGATGCCCTTTTCCTTTCCTCTCTGGGACTGCGAAATCTAGCTCTTAGTTGATTAACTAAAATGAAAATATTTCCAAACTCCTTTTCCTTAAGTGAAAGAGAAAAAAAAATGACTCAATTAAATCATAAAGGAAAACAAATAATAAGAATCTGACTTGTGTAAATCTGACAGGGGCAATTTACTCCCCTGTCATCTGGTTGGCTGTTGTAATCTTGCCAAGATGCTCTTTTTTTGCAGCTGCTGGGTCTGGTTTTCCTGTCATTCACAAATGCAGTCAGATAACAGCTAGAGAATAGGCAGAGCTCTTGGCAATGAGATAATGTGCCTGAAAATGGTTCACAAAAGAATGGCTCTAAAATGGGTTTCGGACAGTCATGTGTTTAGGGTTTATAATCACTTATCCACTTGTACTGAATTCTTTATTTGGATTTTAGAAAAATAGTCCTTCATTGGTCAAATCTGAAAATCTAGAAAACATCCAAGATGAGAAAAAGGATTTTTACAAACTAAAAAGATATTTTTCTGTTGGCTGCACAAAATTGCTAAGTGAACAAATCAGAATGGCTAGTTGGATGAGGAAGGTGCTAGGGGATACCTAACATGCCAAAAGATAGGGGAAAACATTTTGGGATGAATGCTGAGCTTTTTCCTTTCACCGAAGAGTAAATTTTCTTGGGTGATGGGAACCTAAAGTGGTTTCTGGGACTAAATGTACCTTTCATGCCATTGTGTTTATATAAAAAGAAAACAATACATTTTTCTTGGCTAATGTACAAATATTTTTTATTTTAGCCATTGTAACTACGGTTTGGCTTTGTTTTGTGTACTTTAAGAAATGCATAGAATTTTAGTTTAGAAAATGGTATTAAGCTTCATGAATTGTTGGTGGGAATGAAATATAATATCAACCCTATAGAGGGGAGTGAAGACTTGCATTTGCCTTTTGGCCCGGTGGTCATGTGAGGCCTTTATAAACAATCAAATATGTGTTGCCATGCTGTTTGTTAGAGGAAATAATTTTAAAAACAAACGAACAAGAAAAACAAAACAAAAAAATCCCTCTAAGTGTCCACTTTAAGGAATTGGTTAAATAAACATGTTGAAATACTACGCAGCTGTAGAAAAGAATGGTGAAGCATTATATTTATAGAATTTATTTTTAATTGGAAAATTCAAGGTTACTTACAGTGTATATAATATGATACCTTTTCTTTTAAAAAGTATGAGGAATGTATATTCATATTTGCTTGCTTTACATAGAACAATTATATGGAAACCTATATAAAGAAACTAATAAATGGTGTTATCTACAGGGATAGATTTTAAGGGACTTCTCAATACTTTATATCTTTATTTTTGCTGTTCTTCAAGCATGAATATTCAAAAATGAAATTCAGGGATGTCTCTGGTTGTCCAGTGGTTAAGACTTCGCCTTCCAAAGCAGGGGGTGCAGGTTTGATCCCTGGTCAGGGAGTTAAGATCCCACATGCCTCACTGCCAAAAAACCAAAACAGAAAACAGAAGCAATATTGTAACAAATTCATTAAAGACTTAAAAAAAATGGTCCACATCAAAAAAAAAAACTTAAAAAAAATGAAATGTAAAAAAAAAAAAGGGAAAACGCAAAAAGAAAAGCTCATAAATTAAGTAGACTAACCTCTTTATTTACAAATAAAGAAACTTGGGACCAACATAGATAATTTATACAAATGTACATATCCTCTACTCCAATTTTAGTGCTGGGTCCTTTAGAGCAAGAGCTATATCTATTCATCTTTATATTTCTAGTGATCCTTAACTCAGTGCTTTTACTCAATAAACAATAGTTGATTGACTGTCAACTTAAACATATGTTGACAGCTTGTTTCAATTGTTCATATCTTAAAATATTCCAGCACATTAACCATCCCTGTGATATGTCTTGTAACGATTGGCAAGCTTTCTTAATCAATACAGTTTATAATGGACTTATTAAGATCAGGCATGGTTGGATACCATTTTTATACATTTGAGTAATATCTTTTTTATCCACTCTACAGATTTTAAGCCTTGCCAATCTTAATGGCATGTCTGATTCACCTTTTCTGTAGCTTAATGCAATATCAAATAGAGGACATAATTAATGGAAATGTATTTGAGGGTACAAATGAGCCCCTAAATAAAATTCCAGTCTATGACATTGGGTGGTTAAAATCTATTCCAATTAAACTCTTTTGAGATAGTAATTTATGATGAAAAGACTGTGAATATTTAAACATAGTTAAATGCTCAGAAGCTTTATTCTAATAAAATCATATATGTCTAAAAGAGATTTCAGAATATATCTACTAGAAGCAGAATCTACCTGTGGTAGGACTTATTAGTTTATTTTTGAAATAAAGCATTTGTTAAAATAGTGCTAAATTATACACTAAACAATTAAGATCCTCGTCTTTTGGAGAATACTTAGATAACATTTAAATACAAATAAATATGGGTATGGTTAAGAGATTTAGCAGAGCGTCAAGCATTTTCAAAATTTACTTCAAGTTTTTTATATACATTTACATTTCTTTGTTGTTTCAAATTTTGTTGCATATGTATTAAGTGTAACTATTTAGTCAGAATGGGAGTTTTGTTTAGTGGAAATATAACCAAATAAGGTAAAGTTGAAAATGTTTGTTTCAGGAAACTGCTTAGTGTTGCAGTTCCCGAAGTGAGTTCCATGGAGTATTAAGTTTATGTAAAATCTTAATATAGTCAATCAATATTTATTTTCAGGAGGAACAAAACAAAATGCTAGTCCTTGTGGAACTTATGTTCTATTGTGAGATCTATCAGATCTCACACAAAGAAACAAGCATGTACTTGACAGGTCAGATTATTATATGTGCTAAGAAGACCAAGGCAGCCTAAGATGATTGAGCACAATGGTATGAGGGCCTGCCATTCATACAGTATATTCAGGGAAGGCCTCTTAGATAAGAGGTTATCTGAGCAGAGATGTAATGCAGAGTGAGGGAGGCGTGGGATATCTAGGGGCAGAGGGTTACTTGAAAAGCAAAGAAAAAAAAATTTTAAACCCAGGAGGTGTTAGTGTCCTTGGAAAATTGTAGAAAGGTCAAGGAGGCTGGTGTGGCTGGACAGAAGAAGAGAAGAATAGAGGATAAAGCCAAAGGTCTTTGGAGTGTGGGAAACTTAAAGAGATGGTAAGGATTTTGGATTTTTTTCTCAATGAGGAAGATAGTCATTGGAGGATTGTAAACAGAGAAGTAAAAGGCCATTCAATAACTACTAGTCAGTATTAGGTCTAATAATGTTAATTTTATATTAAATATATATTAAAATATATCATTGGATGTATTGAATACTTATTACAATTTAAATATGTATCAAACTTTGAACATTTCCACTTCTCAGTGATTGTCTTTCCCTAATTATGTTAATCTAAATGCACACTATATTTCCTACTAATATTTTATAAATACCTTGTACATTTTAATGTGCTTCAAGGTAAAATCTATTTCGAAACTGTGGTCCAGAGAAACATTGTGATTCTATTCTTTCATTGAGCATCTACCATGTGCCAGGTATAAGCTTATTGATACTTAAGAGATGACTTTCTTATGTTTTATTGATACAGATTTCTTGAAATGTGAAATTTTATAGCAGTTAAAAAAAAAAGAAATTAAGTGCATACAAGTTATAGAGACAACTCCAAGCATTAAGGGATTGACAAAGCTCTGAGAGAGAGAAGATTTCATGGTAGGGCTCCTAGAAATTCAATGCCTGTGCTAAGTTTTGAAAAGCAAACGGGAGCATTCGGGGTGGGCAAATTAGATGAGTACATTAAAGTAGTGGGAATAACCTGTGTAATAACATTGATCTATGAGTCTGGAGACCTCTAAGTAGCTAGGTTCAAACAATCAATTGTCTTTTTTACCTATTAAACATAAATCAGCTGAGAATAAGACAATAGGTGGGCCTATGGTGAACCAGAAGATTCATGTCCATCTTAAATAAGTATAAATATGTGTTGCTACACACACACACACACATACATACACACACACACACACACACATGGATATACATGCATATATACACTTTGCAAAAAACAAACAAAATGTATCTTGAGGCCAGATTTATTAGATTTCCTTATTTGTATCACCAGATTTGGTATATAGGTTGAGAAAAGTAGTGGATAATAATAGATTGGTAGGCAATAATTATGTAAGATTTGGAACCTAGGAAACCATCAATATGAGGCTATTTTAGAGAATCACATTTTGGTAACTAAGTAAAGAATAAGTTAGAAGCAGGAATAAGGAAAACTATAAGGTTGCTCTATGGGGATAGTTCAGGAAACTTACAAATGTGGTAGTAAGAGAATACTGAATAGATATGTGTTCACTTTATGGAGGTCTAATTACATATACTAACTACTTATCTGTGAGAGATGATGAAAATATGGGATGAGTGAATTTTCTGATATGGAGACCTAGATGGGTGGTACCAATGGAAACAAGAAAAGAGCTATAGGAGGCCGATCAGAGTTAGGGAGAATAAACGTAAGTCGGGCTATCTTTTATCTGCTTCCAGAAACTCATTTTCTAGATCTTCAAATATTAAATTTGGTTTTATTAAATACTTATGACATCAGTGTATACTTGATATTATAAGTATCACAGTATTTGAGATTTGTGGCATCATAATTGTATAGATTATAAAATTGACAACTTTCCAAATTCTGAAATTGAATGTTTCAAAATATGATTTTATACAATGTTACTTTAAAAAGTTTTATAACCATTGAAATAATGAAAAGCTTTACTACAAGAAATCTAGAAGTGTCCTAGATCTAGAAATGATCTAAGCAAGTACACTTGTTTTATAGCTGAGAAAACCAAGACACAAAGATATTCAGGTGACATGCCCAAGACTGGACAGTTATTTGGTAGCAGAATCATATAATTTAAACTCTGATGAAAAATTTTAAGTTTAAGTAAACTTACTAATATGTTCTTAATGTTGATCTAAGAAGAAAGTAGGGGCTTATGATACATCAAGAACATGATGACCCAATTTTGTTCCTTTTTATGGCTGAGTAATATTCCATTGTATATATGTACCATATCTTCTTCATCCATTCCTCTGTTGATGGATATTTAGGTTGCTTCGATGTCCTGGCTATTGTAAATAGTGCTGTAATGAACACTGGGGTTCATGTGTCTTTTTGAATTATGGTTTTCTCTGGGTATATGCCCAGGAGTGGGATTGCTGGGTCATATGATAGTTCTATTTTTAGTTTTTTAAGGAACCTCCTACTGTTCTCCATAGTGGCTGTATCAATTTACATTCCCATCAACAGTGCAAGAGGGTTCCCTTTTCTCCACACCCTCTCTGGCATTTATTGTTTGTAGATTTTTTGATGATGGCCATTCTGACTGGTGTGAGGTAATGCCTCATTGTGGTTTTGATTTGCATTTCTCTAATAATTAGTAATATTGAGCATCTTTCCATGTGTTTGCTGGCCATCTGTTTGTCTTCTTTGGAGAAATGTCTATTTAGGTCTTAGGTCATTTGTAGAGATATGGATGGACCTAGAGACTGTCATACAGAGTGAACTAAGTCAGAAAGAGAAAAACAAATATCGTATATTAATGCATATATGTGGAATCTAGAAAAATGGTATAGATGATCTTATCTGCAAAGCAGAAATAAAGACACAGATGTAGAGAACAAACGTATGGATAATAAGGGGGAAGGCGGGGTGGGATGAATTGGGAGATTTGAATTTACATATTTACGCTATTGATACTATGTTTAAAATAGATAACTAATGAGAACCTACTGTAAGCTCAGGGAACTCTACTCAGTACTCTGTGGTGACCTAAGTGGGAAGGAAATCCAAAAAAGAGGGGATATATGTATACATATAGCTAATTCACTTTGCTGTACAGTAGAAACTAACACAACATTGTTAAACAACTATACTCCAATAAAAATTAATAAAAAAATAAAAAATAAATAAATTTTAAAAAAAGAAGGAGCAGACGTTTCCCATGGAGCATACTTTTTATATTCAACACGTTTGATAAAATATTTCCATTGCTTATACAGGTTTAAATGTAACTTTGCATGTTTGTTCGTATTATTGTTTGATATTATCAGATTCCAATGGGTCTAATATTTGTCTCTTTAATTAATTTAGACAACACAGCACTGCTGCATGGTCTAAATTATAGAGGACTTGATGTTGACAATGATGGACATTACAGAAATAAGATGTAAGTTAGCTACACAATTTTTAAAAATTGTGGAACAAAATGTTGATTATAAACATTCTGTGTCATTTGATTGGACATTTGCTGAAGTGAGATGACTTTGCAGCTGATCAGTGTGAAATAGATGATTTTTTTTCTCTTGTCAACGTGATGAATCTACTTCTACAGTACTCTTTTTTTTCATGATAGACTGTTAATTCACATCCTATAAATTCATGAAGACTATTCCACAGGCAGTCATCTGGATTAACTTCTGTTAATTACCACTGAAATGTTGGGCTTTCTGCATAAACTGTGAAATGATCCTTTAGAGAATAGGCTGAAAATGACTTTGAAGCCTCTGCTGCTGTTGAACCCTTTGGTTCTGTGGTGCAACATTTAGCCCCTTTGTAATTTAATTTCCTACTTTGAAATGTCACTCACCAAATACCAATTCGACTCCCCTTACTCTACATCCAAAAATCCTATCATAAATGTCACATATGATAAAGAAATGGATTACACGGATTTGCGAGTGGGAATTTCCAGGAATGAATTCTCAGAGATACAATATTATTTTCACTCCATGAAAATGTTCAAGTAGTTTTCACAATGATTCTATTTCCATAATGTTCACCTAAACCCATGGATTTCTGTATTATTTCAATGTGGTTACGTGTGATTCAGGTTAGCCTTCATTTAAGCTGAGAATCCTAAATTTAACTCTAGTTCAGATGAAATTTGGCATAAGTCATATCCTATTTTTGACTATTGGCATAAACTACTGGACAAATTATTGTTTCATTTTTCTATAAAAATTGATTTACTTTCTAAATCTTTCCAGTGCTCTTATTTCTTTTGGAAGTAAAGAACACTAAAGTAGGACCTATTCAGAGGTCAACTGCTATTCTTCAAAGAGTGACTTTAAGTTATTTAAGCCTCCAAGGACTCTGAAATAGACTTTAGTATAAATATTTCAGTGGTGCAATTTTCCATCAATAAAAGGATACACTCATACTAAATCAAACCAAAAAAAAAAAAAAAAGTGGAAAGCTTAGCATTTTGCTGAGCTTGTATTTCAGTCATGTTACTGAATACATGCCATTCCAAAAAAATATCCCTTGATCTAGTTTTTCTACAATTTTCATATGGTTTGATTCTATCTTCTCTTTTAGTGATGAGGTAGCAGTATAAAAAATGATTTGTATGTATGAAACGTTTTGTAAATCTCGAGTATACTTGAATTATACTCTAATTTCAAGTCATTGCTTTTTAAGTGTACATATAGCTACATAAAAATATCTAAAAATTGGAACAATCTCCTTATTTTTTTCTTGATTAGCCCTTAAACTCTATATATTTGTAAGCTTTTATGTCTACAGTATCTTACATTGCTCTTTTGGTGATGGTATAGGTAAAGCTAGAAACACTTTATCAAGTCTTCTGACTTCAAAATGTTGACCTCTTAGTGTAGCACTTGTTATTGGTTTGGTTCTACATTTCCAATAAACATCAAGTACAATGCATTATGTAAGGATAAAAATCTATTCAACAGATTTTCTGTTTCAAAGAGACCTAGAAGGTAAAGATATATATCTCACCCACTGATTCTCACCTTGGACTTCAGGACTAGCATACCCTGGAAAAAAGTTGTTGCAACTGCTTTTCAAGGTCAGTGAACAATTAATCCAGTTGATACAACATGACATCAGAAGAGTAAGTAAAATGCATTTGCCAAAATCTCGTAACACTCAGCTATGGTTATCTTGACTACCACATTTATTTTTGTCCTAAGAGTCCCCACTTAAAATATAAATTCCAAGGAAATTTTCTGAATTTGGAATCTGATTTTGAATAAGGAATAATTACTCCAAATACCTGTGTGAACTAAGAGAAATATCCTATTCATTTTCCTTACTTGAGAAATGGTGATAATGCATTCCCTCACTTGATTCTATTTTTAGATCAAATAAACAAATAATTTGAAAGTATTTTCAAAACTGTCAAATACTATCTAAATATTCAATACAAGTGTTGTTATTATCATTAAAAAACTTTCCTCACCAAATAAATCATGAGAAAACACTATGGCATTTGCTTTTTTATAGGATAATAATGAGGCTGCACTGAATGTTGATTTATTTGGCTTACAATGAGTAGTTTGTGTTTCTTCCCTAATTTTTTCCAATAGATAATCTGTGGTTTAGTATCTCTTGTGTTTGCATCAAAGGCTTTAAATCGGGATGCAAAACTTATGGTTGAACTTGAGTAATAGGACTCAAGGAAATTGAGAGGTACACTGCAATGGAAGGAATTATGATGGTGTGAGGATGGCCACCGACTGCAATAAGAGTGAAAGAAGAGGCCTGACATTGTCTTGGTGAGGCCTCAGCAGACCTAAATATAATGGGCTTCCCAGATTTTTTAGGTATTTGGTGCAATTTGGCAATTTTGGTTCTGGCCAGTGCTAGCTTTCAGCGAGGAGATGTGGTGAGTCCCATGTAACTTCTGGCTTTTTTTTTTTTTTTTTTTGCTGCACCGCACGGCATGTGGGATCTTTTTTCCCCAACCAGGGATAGAACCAGGGCCCCCTGCTGCACTGGAAGCGCAGAGTCTAAACCACTGGACACTGCCAAGGAAGTCCTGGCATTTACTTTTAAAGATGAGGATGGAGTAAGCGTGAATATTGGGGCTTGGGTTTTAATACCAGTCAGTGGGGATGAGAAAGCTGAATTCAGAAAGAAACATTTGGCTTTATTACCATATATATCAAGGAGTATATGTGAATATGTCTTATCCTTTTCCAGACTAGTAGTCTCAAAAAAGTGTATGCTACACTTTCTGTATTTTTGTGATTTTTTTATCACTTCATAATTTACTGTTGCAATTCAAACATTTTAAATTTTAAACATATACATACACTCACACACATATATATGAACACATATATTTTTCCTCCCTTTCCCCATATGCCGTCTCCTTCTCTTTATTCCTTTCCCTTTCTCTACACTACTTTTGTGATTTGAATGTCCTGATACTGCCTGGAGAGGAAGAACTAAGCCAAGGCAGTGCATCCTGAAAAGTAATGGTGGTTATCCGTTCCTGCCTCTTTAAGCATCCAGTTTCAACCACTAGGATTTCATTCAACCTTCTGAGACTAAACTATGAATAAAGATAATGTTATTTTTATGTTCTCTGGGCCATACATAGTCTCTATTCCAGGGGCTCTTAAATCTTTAGATGCGCAAAATTTACCTGTGATGTTTAAAATTGGCACCTGCCCAGACTCAACCGCTTTTGATTCTTATTCAGCAGATCTGGGACGGAACCTAAAAAGTTGCATTTCTAACAAACACCCAAAATGACTGGATGCAAGAACCCTGTGGGTTACATTTTTGTAACAATGTAAACTCTGAAAACATTTACAATTTTTATTTCTTACAGTAAAAAAACAAAAAACTGATGTTGAGAAGCAGGGAAATAGCTCTACAAGACAGTTTACCAACGTGCACAGAACTGCTATGACTCGTTCTAATTATATGTGTTCTCCTTTAATTTGCCCATACATTCCTTTTAATTATAAAAATAACTTTTTCCAAACATTTTCCCGCATCAGATGTTATTAGCTTTTCCCCTAAGGTCTAAGAGTACTAAGATTTGCTTACAATGTCCCTTTGCATCTCTAGCAGTTTGACACAACTACTGATGCTGCGAGATCTCTACCTGGAATTTCCCACCCCAGATTCCTAGGCCTTGTACATAGAACAGAATCACTGCCTGACATTTGAGTAACTTTTTTTTTTTTTCTTTTTTTTTTTTTTTTTTTTTTTTTTGCGGTACGCGGGCCTCTCACTGTTGTGGCCTCTCCCGCTGCGGAGCACAGGCTCCGGACGCGCAGGCTCAGCGGCCATGGCTCACGGGCCCAGCCGCTCCGCGGCATGTGGGATCTTCCCAGACCGGGGCACGAACCCGTGTCCCCTGCATCGGCAGGTGGATTCTCAACCACTGCGCCACCAGGGAAGCCCTGAGTAACTTTTTAAACATCTAAATAAACTTGTTTTTACTGCTGTTGTAATTCTATCTGTGTCACTCGGGTAAGATTTTATGGTATCATGCAATTTTAAAATATCAAATTTGTTAACTTCAAACCTCTTTAAAGGATTGCCACTTGTATTTCACTAAAGTGCAAGTAGCCTGTACAAGAGTAGACATTAGATCCAGGGGTGAGAATCAGCTGATTAAGAGCATTCAGAAATCAAAGGTGGGGGTGATTTTTGAAAGAACTTACAAGTTAAAAAAACAAAGGCCATCTGCTCTACTATACATATACCAGATAAGGAATGTTATTTTTAATTTTATACTTGTAGCATTTTGATCTCTAAAGTGTGAGTTTTATTAATCAAACACTGCAAGCTAAAATATAAAATTTGAAAAATGTTCAACAGTGAATTGTTAATTTGTTGTTTCACATTTTTTTTGTTAGGGATTTTTAATAGCCTCAACATATTAAGTTTTCTGTGTATATGACAGATGTGAATATACCAAATTCCCAAATTATACATCATAATTTTCAGTGTTGCCGGTCAAAGGGCATGAACACTGAAGCCAAATGTGTCTCAGTCATTCTCTGCTATAAATGCATGTTTTGTTAAAACGGTGACTTTTTCATTCACTCACTAGCTGGATAACCTCAGGTAAGCTACTTAAACTCTTTGCCTCAGTTTCCTCATCTTTAAAACTGGTATGATATTAGAATCTAATTCATAGGGCATTGTATGGATGATAACATGTTTGTTTATTTAAAGCAGTTAGGACAGAGCTTGGCATGTGGTAAACCCGTATGGTAAATAGCTAACTGTAGCTATCATTATTAGTATCACTTGGGACAGGGGATTCCAAGTAGTACTTGTGGAGAAGGTAGTGAAAAATATTCTTCGTATCCCAGAATATGATAAATATTGCTGATGATTATTGCTGGACATTTCAGAAATATTCTCAAATATCTTGTTTTAGTTTTCCTGAAAGAAGATTTTTCCCTTTTTTGTGGGATTTCCTGCATAACTAGTAGCTTAGAAAATTTATTCTAAATAATGAGACAGATAAATTACTTAGCCAAATGTCTTAGTCAGTGTGGGCTGACTAAGTATCATAGATAGGATGGCTTTTAAAAACAGAAATTTATTTCTCATAGTTCTGGAGGCTGGAAGTCTGAGATCAGGGTGTCAGCATGGTCTGGTTAAGGTGAGGGCCGTCTTCCGGATTGCAGATGGTCATGTTCTCTTGTATCCTCACAAGGCAGAAGGGACAAGAAAGAAATCTCAGGAGGTTCTTTTATAAGGCCAATAATTCCATTCATGAGGGTTCTACCCTCATGACCTAATTACCTCCCAAAGGCCTACCTCCTAATACTATCTCATTGAGGATTAGGATTTCAACAGATGAATTGGCAGGGGGAGGGGGTGTAAAAACATTCTGTCCATAACATAAAGTTATCAACTAATTATTGTTTTTTTCTTTTCTCTTTTGTTGTTTCTATCTATCTGACAATTGTCTTTGAATTCCAGGATGCTGAATGGGGACTAACTTCCACACTTATTCATACATATTAAATGACAGATAAAGTATGAAATCTCAATAACAGATTCTGTGTCCCATATCTAAGGGAAATATTTTCAAATACCATTTTGCTTACTAATAGAAAAATATAAAATTCAAAAATACCAAACAACATAAAAAGAAACTTAAGAAGCTTTAGATAAAATTCATATTAATAGCCTTATTATTAGCTAAATTCTAGAATAAAATTATTTTTAGTGAGCAATACATAATTTTTAATTTCTAGATTTACAGTTATATCTAAAAGAATATATAAAAATTTTTGGCATAACTATTAAATAAATTTTAAGGACTGGTATACTTTTGGCAAAATAGTCTGTTGATATTTCTCTCATTGCTTAAAGGAAGTTATTAAAAATGCACAAGATAATCTCATACTGCTGGAAGAGTTGGCAAATAACTCAGCAACAACTGTACATACAAAACTGAATCCACTTGGGTTTGAAAGAACTACCCATGTAGTCTGCACCTTGCCCACTGCAAAAACTGAAATAGGACAGGAAATCCAGTGAGATTTACTGCAGAGTCTAAAACAAAAGCCATGAAAGTGAATGAATAACAAAAACTTATAAATAACTAGCTTTATTGTTCATGATTCTTGTATCAATATATTCCTGATACAAGTTTTTTGCCTGTCCTACACTTCACCTATCTTTCCTTAAAAATAAGAAATACAGATTTGATTTGTCTTTCCCTGATGATTACTGATGGTAAGCATCTTTTCATGTGCTATTAACTATCTGTATGTCTTCTCTGGAAAAATACCTATTCAGGTTCTCTGTCCGTTTTTTAATTGGATTGGCTTTTTTTTGATATTGAGTTGTATGCATTCTTTATATGTTTTAGAATTAATCTTTTATTGTATATATCATTGGCAAATATCTTCTCCCATTCAGTAGGTTGCCTTTTATTTTGTTGATAGTTTCCTTAGCTGTGCAAAAGCTTTTTAGTTTGATGTAGTCCTATTTGTTTATATTTGCTTTTCTTGACCTTGCCTGAGGAGACAGAGCTAAAAAGATGTTGCTAAGACTGATGTCAAAGAGCATACTGTTTATGTTTTCCTCTAAGAGCTTTATGGTTACAGTTCTTACATTTAAGTCTTTAATTCATTTTGAATTTATTTTTGTACATGGTGTGAGGAAATGGTTTAGTTTCATTTTTTTACATGTAGCTGTCCAGTTTTCACAGCAAAATTTATTAAACAGACTGTCTTTTCTCTGTTATATATCATTGACTCATGTGTCATATATTAACTGATCATATGTGCATGGGTTTATTTCTGGGCTCTCTATTCTGTGCCATTGGTTGAAGTGTTTTTGTGCCAGTACCATACTGTTTTGATTACTATAGCTTTGTAATATAGTTTGAAGTCAGAGCACATGATACTTCATACCTATCAGAATGGCTACCATCAAAAAGATGAGAAATAACAAGTGTTGGTGAGGATGTGGAGAAAAGGCAACCCAGGTACACTGTTGGTGGGAATGTAAATTGGTATAGCCACTATAAAAACAGTATGGAATTTCCTCAAAAAATTAAAAATAAAACTAATATGTGACCCAGCAATTCCACCTCTGTACTTATCAGCAGAAACCAAAATACTAATTCAAAAAGTTATATGCACTTCAATGTTCACTGTAGCATTATTTACAATATCCAAGATAATGAAACAACCTAAGTGTCCACTGATAGATAAATGGATTAAAAAAATTGTGATATACATAAATAATGGAATATCAGCCATAAAAAAGAATGAAATCTTGACACTTGGACAACATGGATAGACCTAAAGGATATTATGCCATGTGAAATAAGTCAGACAGAGAAAGACAAATACTGTATGTTTTCATTTACACATGAAATCTAAAATATAAAGCAAAGACCAAATATAATAAAACAGAAAGAGACTCAAAGATATAGAGCACAAACTAATGGTTACTAGGGTAAAGGGGAGAAGGGCGAAAGGAGAGTCAAAATAGGTGAAGGAGATAAGAGGTACAACTACTATTATACAATAATAAGTCACAAGAATGTACTACACAGCATAGAAAATATAGTCAATAATATATTGATAACTTCGTATGACGCATAATGTATAAAAATATCAAATCACTATCTTGTACACCTGAAACTCATATAATATTGTATGTCAATGATTCTTCAATAAGAATAAAGAATATCACTATTTCCCTCAAACAGCTAGTGTCTCAAGCATTACTCATAGTGTGTAGTATGTTTTTGACTAAAAAAAATTTCCAAGTGCAAAATACATAAACTGGCAAAACATAGACATATAATTATACTTTTTAAAATACTTCCCTATTAAAAGAGACCCACTCATACTTTCACATAACCATGGAAGATGGCAGCCACTTAAATCTATGTTGCCCCATAGTTACTCCAAAAACAATGCAGAAAAACAAGAAGACCAAAGAAAATTACACAAAAATAATGTGTTCAAAAGACAGAAAATTCCAAAATTACAAATTACCTTCTAAAATAAAGGAAAAAACCTACCACATCCCAGCAGGTGATCTCCACACTCCAGCCACAGCCTTAGCCATGAGCAAGAGCACACACAACCTTAACCATGGTTGGAAATGCACATCATCAGTGATGGGACAAAGCAATACCAGATGCCTCCTGATGTGATGTACTGAGAAGGACATAATACACATGCTGGATTCTTGCAAAAACTAAACAACCTGCATCTAACAATATGGACTAATTAGTCAAATTCAAAATTTGAGACATTCTCGAAGATAACTGGCCTGAAATTTTCAATAATATAATGCAATGTTAAGTCTGACAGATATGAAAATGAAAGGTAATGTGTCATCAGAGATTGGATCCTGGAATAGGAAAGGACATTAGTGGCACAACTGGCAAAATCTGAATAAGGTCCATAGATTAGATAATACTGCATTATCAATGTTATTTTCCTCCTTTTGATAATTGTATTCTGGCTACGTAAAGGAATGTTCTGTTTTAATAAATACACTGAATTTATAAGTACACTGAAGTAGGGACTTCCCTGGCGGTCCAGTGGTTAAGACTTTGCCTTCCAATGCAGTGGGTGCGTGTTTGATCCATAGTCGGGGAGCTAAGATCCCACCTGCCTCGTAGCTAAAAAACCAAAACATAAAACAGAAGCAATATTGTAACAAATTCAATAAAGACTTTAAAAATGGTCCATATCAAAAAAATCTTTAAAAAAATATGCTGAAGTATTTAGAGGTAAAAGGTATTTAAATGTAAAATTTGAGTCTTGCAAAAATATAAAAACTATACACACACTAGATAAATAGACACACAGATAAAGAAAAGGGGACAGTGAGAGATTGAAAAAAAATGATGAAGCATGTGTAAAAACACGTTAACATTCATGGGATGTTCATGAAATGTATATGAGAATTCTTTGCACTATTTTTATGCTCCTTTGTACTTTTTACTGAAGTAGTCTGAAATTATTTCAAAAGAAAAGTTAAAAACATATATCCCCGGGCTTCCCTGATGGCTCAGTGGTTGAGAGTCTGCCTGCCGATGCAGGGGACACAGGTTCGTGCCCAGTCCGGGAAGATCCCACATGCCGCGGAGTGGCTAGGCCCGTGAGCCATGGCTGCTGAGCCTGCGCTTCCGGAGCCTGTACTCCGCAACGGGAAAGGCCGTAACAGTGAGAGGCCCGCGTACCGTACCGCAAAAAAAAAAAATATATATATATATATCCCCAAACTCTTGATGAGTTCAGCCTTAACTGGAAGCATACAGATTCTGATCATGAAAGGTTGTGATATATTAGTTGTAAAGCATGTTTCCTATTTGTTTTCCTCTTTTACTACCCCGTCGTGATACAAAGCTTTATGTATCTCATTGCATAATCATTAGACTATTATCATTTTAAAAAAATTGGCCAAACTAATAGTATAAACTAGAGCGAATCTGAAACTAGAGCTAATCTGAAACAAATAGTACAAACTAGAGCTAATCTGAAACTTGTCATAACCGTTACACATTCCATAGCCTGAAATAAGAAAAAATAGTATCTTCAACAATATTGAATTGTCAGAGGACAAAAAAATACTTTAATGAATTGCACTATTTTAGAGATAAACTTGAGAAATTGGGATCAAAGGATAGGAGAGAGGAGGTGACTTCAAGTCCATCCAGGGGAGGCAACGTCTTTACAGATGATAGACATTGCATGCAAACAATGGCTGCATTTGCAGGGGTGCTGCATGCAGGCATACAGTGCTTGTAATTGAGGATGATTATGGTTAATGACTCCAGTAATGTACACTTTCAAGTCGGCAGGACAATGTAATTTATATCAAACCTATTCAGTATCTCTTCAGGCATTTTGCCTGGTTTAATCTTAGCCCGGCTCTGGCTGCAGAGGGATGCTCTGGAAGCTTCACAGCTGGCTCATATTAAAATGTTCATGGTCTCCCCCACCCCTCAATGCCTCCAGTATATTCAGAAGTAAATAAAGCTATCTGAGCCTTGATATCAGCTGGATGGCTCAAAGCCTGTCATAGTTTAACATGACAGGACCAAGATCTTTAGTCCTAAAAACACTAGGTTTTAGTTGGCAGAAAGGAAACAAAACATCTGTCTGCGAAATTCACTGATGAGGTGTTAACCAACAACAGCTACACTTTTTGGTAAAAGGAAGCTGTTTTACATTTCAATACACTGTGAAACACAACATTCTGTGAGGGTTTTCAAAAGATAAAAATAATCAGTTAATACAGAATATGACCAGTCTCCATTTCTCCAAATACCAGGAGTAAATCCCTAGCAAGCAAAACTGTTTATGGAATCAATTCAGGAATAGATCCTATTTAGAAGCTAGACTATTCATTTAAATCCAGTGCCAGGTAAATCGCTAAAACAAGAACTTTTTTTAACTATGAAATTAAGCATAAACACATCTTCTTTCTTTTTGTTTTTTGTTTGTTTTTTGGCTTACTGTCATTTTAGAGAGGGGTAAGGAGAAGTTTCTATATACTTGTACTTGTAATTTTCAGATTCTGATTACAAATACCAAAGCATGACAGAGTGTGTACACAAATGAGATGGAAAAATATATGAGGGGCCTAAAGCTCAAGATAATTACAGTTCTGAAAAAAAAATGCTATTGTGTTACACACCTCAGTTTTGTAAGTAGAGTTTTTCTTTCTATGCAAGCAAATGCAAATCACTACATTTGATCAGTTCCAGAGGCAACAGTTTCAGTCTAAACAATGATATCCATCAATGACAACGATAGGATGGGCTTGGAAAATAAGGTTAAAACATCCATGTCCTGGTCTCAGTGCTAGGTAAATGGCACAGAGAATGATTGGTATGTGAAAGGAATAAGGTTTGGATGGCAAAGTGGATATAAACTTCAGGAAAATACAAATAACTCAGCTGATTATGGGACTGGGACATTTTTCATACACACAAGTATCTCACAATTTATTTTATTTTTATTTATTTTTAAACATCTTAGAGTATAATTGCTTTACAATGGTGTGTTAGTTTCTGCTTTATAACAAAGTGAATCAGCTCTACACATACATATATCCCCATATTTCTTCCCTCTTGCGTCTCCCTCACACCCTCCCTATCCCACCCCTCTAGGTGGTCACAAAGCACCAGCTCATCTCGCTGTGCTATGTGTCTGCTTCCCACTAGCTGTCTATTTTACATTTGGTAGTGTATATAAGTCCGTGCCACTCTCTCACTTCATCCCAGCTTATTCTTCCCACTCCCTGTGTCCTAAGTCCATTCTCCAAGTCTGTGTCTTTATTCCTGTCCTGTCCCTAGGTTCCTCAGAACCTTTTTTCTTCTTCTTTTTTTTTTTTTAGATTCCATATATATGTGTTAACATACGGTGCTTTCTTTTCTTTTTCTGACTTACTTCACTCTGTATAACTGACTCTAGGTTCATCACCTCACTACAAATAACTCAATTTTGTTTCTTTTTATGGCTGAGTAATATTCCATTGTATATATGTGTCACATCTTCTTTATCCATTCATCTGTCGATGGACACTTAGGTTGCTTCCATGTCCTGGTTACTGTAAATAGAGCTGCAATGAACATTGTGGTACATGACACTTTTTGAATTATGGTTTTCTCAGGGTATATGCCCAGTAGTGGGATTCCTGGGTCGTATGGTAGTTCTACTTTTAGTTTTTTAAGGAATCTCCATACTGTTCTCCATAGTGGCTGTATCAATTTACATTACCACTGACAGTGCAAGAGTGTTCCCTTTTCTCTACACCCTCTCCAGCATTTATTGTTTGTAGATTTTTTGATGATGTCCATTCTGACCGGTGTGAGGTGATATCTCATTGTAGTTTTGATTTGCGTTTCTCTAATGGTTAGTGATGTTGAGCATCCTTTCATGGGTTTGTTGGTAATCTGTTCTTCTTTGGAGAAATGTCTGTTTAGATCTTCTGGCCATTTTTGTATTCGGTTGCTTGTTTTTTGGATATTGAGCTGCATGAGATGTTGTAAATTTTGGAGATTAATCATTTGACAGTTGCTTCATTTGCAAATATTTTCTCCCATTCTGAGGGTTGTCTTTTCATCTTGTTTATGGTTTCCTTTGCAGTGCAAAAGCTTTTAAGTTTCATAAGGTCCCATTCGTTTATTTTTGTTTTTATTTCCATTTCTCTAGGAGGTGGGTCAAAAAGGACCTTGATGTGATCTTTGGCATAGAGTGTTCTGTCTATGTTTTCCTGTAAGAGTTTGATAGTGTCTGGCCTTACATTTAGGTCTTTAATCTATTTTGAGTTTATTTTTGTGTATGGTGTTAGGAAGTGTTCTAATTTCACTCTTTTACATGTAGCTAACCAGTTTTCCCAGCACCACTTATTGAAGAGTCTGTCTTTTCCCCATTGTATATTCTTGCCTCCTTTATCAAGATAAGGTGACCATATGTGCATGCATTTATCTCTGGGCTTTCTATCCTTTTCCATTGATCTATATTTATGTTTCTATTCCAGTACCATACTGCCTTGATTACTGTAGCTTTGTAGTATAGTCTGAGGTCAGGGAGCCTGATTCCTCCAGCTCCACTTTCCTTTCTCAACATTGCTTTGGCTATTCGGGGTCTTTTGTGTTTCCACACAAATTTTGAAATTTTTTGTTCTAGTTCTGTGAAAAATGCCATGGGTAGTTTGAAAGGGATTGCATTGACTCTGAAGATTGCTTTGGGTAGTAGAGTCATTTTCACAATGTTGACTCTGGATTCCAATCCAAGAATATGGTATATCTCTCTGTCTGTTTGTATCATCTTTAATTTCTTTCATCAGTGTCTTATAGTTTTCTGCATACAGGTCTTTTGTCTCCTTAGGTAGGTTTATTCTTAGGTATTTTATTCTTCTGTTGCAGTGGTAAATGGGAGTGTTTCCTTAGTTTCTCTTTCAGATTTTTCATCATTAGTGTATAGGAATGCCAGAGATTTCTGTTCATTAATTTTGTATCCTGCTACTTTACCAAATTCATTGATTAGCTCCAGTAGTTTTCTGGAAGCATCTTTACAATTTGCTATGTATAGTATCATGTCATCTGCAAACAGTGACAGCTTTACTTCTTCTTTTCTGATTTGGGTTTGTTTTATTTCTTTTCTTCTCTGATTGCTGTGGCAAAACCTTCCAAAACTATGCTGAATAATACTGGTGAGAGTGGACTACCTTGTCTTGTTCCTAATCTTAGAGGAAATGGTTTCAGTTTTTCACCATTGAGAACAATGTTGGTTGTGGGTTTGTCATATATGGCCTTTATTATGCTGTGGTAAGTTCCCTCTATGCCTACTTTCTGCAGGATTTTTATCAAAAATGGGTGTTGGGGGCTTCCCTGGTGGCACAGTGGTTGAGAGTCTGCCTGCCGATGCAGGGGACATGGGTTCATGCCCCGGTCCGGGAAGATCCCACATACCACGGAGCGGATGGCCCATGAGCCATGGCCGCTGAGCCTGCGCATCCGGAGTCTGTGCTCAGCAATGGGAGAGGCCACAACAGTGAGAGGCCCGCATACCGCAAAAAAAAAAAAAAGAAAAAGAAAAAAAAATGGGTGTTGAATTTTGTGAAAAGCTCTTTCTGCATCTACTGAGAGGATCATATGGTTTTTCTCCTTCAATTTGTTAATATGGTGTATCACATTGATTGATTTGCATATATTGAAGAATTCTTGCATTCCTGGGATAAACCCCACTTGATCATGGTGCATGAGCCTTTTAATGTGCTGTAGGATTCTGTTTGCTAGTATTTTCTTGAGGTTTTTTGCATCTATGTTCATCAGTGATATTGGCCTGTAGTTTTCTTTTTTTGTGATATCTTTGTCTGGTTGTGGCATGAGGGTGATGTTGGTCTCATAGAATGAGTTTAGGAGTGATCCTCTCTCTGCTATGTTTGGGAAGAGTTTGAGAAGGATAGGTGTTAGCTCTTCTCTAAATGTTTCATAGAATTTGCCTGTGAAGCCATCTGGTCCTGGGCTTTTGTTTGTTGGAAGATTTTTAATCACAGTCTCAATTTCAGTGCATGTGATTGGTTTGTTTATATTTTTTATTTCTTCCTGGTTCAGTTTTGGAATATTGTGCTTTTCTAAGAATTTGTCCATTTCTTCCAGGTTGTCCATTTCATTGACATATAGTTGCGTGTAGTAATCTTTCATGATCCTTTGTATTTCTGCAGTGTCATGTGTTACTCCTCCTTTTTCATTTCTAATTCTATTGATTTGAGTCTTCTCCCTTTTTTTCTTGATGAGTCTGGCTAATGGTTTATCAATATTATTTATCTTCTCAAAGAACCAGTTTTTAGTTTTATTGATCTTTGCTATTGCTTCCTTCATTTCTTTTTCATTTACTTCTGATCTGATCTTTATGATTTCTTTCTTCTGCTAACTTTGTGGGTTTTTTGTTCTTCTTTCTCTAATTGTTTTAGGTGTATGGTTAGGTTTTATTTGAGATGATGTTTCTTGTTTCTTAGGGTAGGATTGTAATACTATGAACTTCCCTCTTAGAAATGCTTTTGCTGCATCCCATAGGTTTTGAGTCATTGTGTTTTCATTGTCATTTGTTTCTAGGTATTTTTTGATTTCCTGTTAGATTTCTGCAGTGATCTCTGGGATATTAAATAATGTGTTGCTTCTTAGGCAGTTCCAGACTTCTTCCCGGACTCCCTCCTGGGTACCTGTGGCTCACTAGCCCCCTCAGGCTGTGTTCATGCAGCCAACCCCAGTCCTCTCCCTGGGATCTGAACTCTGAATCCCAAGCCTCAGCTCCCAGCCTTCACTCGCTCTGGTGGATGAGCAGACAAGCCTCTCAGGCGGGTGAGTGTTGGTCTGCACCAATTCTCTGTACGGGAATCTCTGCACTTTGCCCTCCACACCCCGTTGCTGCACTCTCCTCCGTGGCTGTGAAGCTTCCCCACCACCACCCCCCATCTCCACCAGTGAAGGGGCTTCCTAGTGTGTGGGAACTTTTCCTCCTTCACGGCTCCCTCCCAGTAGTGGAGGTCTCATCCCTATTCTTATGTCTCTGTTTTTTTCTTTTTTCTTTTGCCCTATCCAGGTACGTGGGGAGTTTCTTGCCTTTTGGGAAGTCTGAGGTCTTCTGCCGGCATTCAATAGGTGTTCTGTAGGAGTTGTTCCATATGTTGATGTATTTCTGATATTTTTGTGGGGAGAAAGGTGATATCCACATCTTACTCCTCCACCATCTGATTTTATTTTTAAAATGCTTATAAATCAAACTGGTTTGCTCTCACATCTATATTGATATGTTATAAGGTTTGAAGTTTATGACCTATACCTCACATCAGAGTGTAGATATGTTGTTCAGTTTCTGTAATAAATAACACTGGATATGAAAGTGCAGTTGTTTGTATGATTATAGTAAATGGCATGAGCTAAATTGACTATAAATGACCTCCTGTTGTCCAGCATGGAAATGCTGTCATTTCTTACATGAAAAGTAATTTTTAAAAATCATTTGGTAAGAAGACTCAGGATTTAGCAGTGTTACCAAATGAGTAAAAGAAATCTCCAACACAAGCAGATAAAATATTAACATGGATGTTTTTCAGTTTTTTTCTTGTATCACATTCTTAAGAAAATTATTTTAAAGAGTAAAAGGATAGCTATTATAATGCACTGTAAAATACCTAATTGTTGGTCTGAAAGTAACACAATTCATCTATGTGATCTATGAGAGATCAAACCCTTAGAAACATTCAGAGAAAGTATGGCTATAATTCCCTTAGTATCTTTTCTAACAACTCCCTAATCTCCTTCCAGCATTTGGTGGCCATTCTATCTTGATTTATCTTTTGGGTGTTGGTAGTTTATACTCTGGGTAAGCTCAAATACTTATCCAGAATGCTAAAGACTACATATTCTAGGTTCTCTTGCAGCTAGGGTTCTGCATATCACCAGGGATTTCCTGGCAGATGTATCCATATACGAATTGGAGGGGAAATTTCTTTCTGACAAACATGGTCATGGAGGCATTTCATTTTTCTTTCCATTAGCATTGTGGAGTTTATACAAACACTAGCAGTAGTTTTCATTAGGAGTAACAGACATGTAAAGTCTTTGAGAATCTTCAGGATCAAAAATAATTGTAATAAGTCAGAGGAGAGTAGCCACCCCTTGATCTTTACATGATATATGGCATACCAGTCCCTTGAAATAAGTAAATTGAAATGTTAACTACATTAATAACAGTCCTAAGAGTGGACATTGTTGATGTGTGGGGCTGAAGAGGCCAGCCCACATCTGTCAAGCTTCCAAGTGATACTAACACAGGATGAAAGGCCAGGCTGGCTAACTGAAACTTCTCTTTCCCAAATTTGGTACTGGTACTAGTTTCTCCCCCATTTACAGCATGCCATGTTTTATATGATGTGTTGGTGATAGACAATGATAGTAAATAAAGCAACACACACTTAACAGTAAGAATTACTCAGAAATTTCCAATCTACTATTGGGAAGACTATAAAAATATCATCATTTTTCTTTCCCAGATGTTTTAGTCTAGAGGAGAAGAAGAAAGGTTTTAAACCATCTATAATTCCTTGGATATTTGCTTGCTATTACTTCTTCAGATAGCACTCTATTGAGATAATCTCATGAAATATAGAATAAGACTAAATTGAAACAACATTTTTCTCTTAGATAATTCTTTTACCCTAATCTCAGCTGGTAACCTTTTACTGCTGGACACCACGCACCGGGCATTCTGCAAAAAGGCACTTTTTTATTGACACTTTGAGGCCCACATTCAGTATATTGCTTGAATGGCTAGGGAAGAACAGAAAGCTGTTCTTTTAAAAAATAAGTTCATTTGTGGAAAAGAGTATGGCTTTGTCTCAGATTTAATTTACCCATGACATATGTATACTTTGAAATATATACTTTTTAAAGTTATGCATTCATATCAAATACATACAGTAAAAGTATTTTTTAAATATATATATATATATATATATATATATATATATATATATATATATACATACAGCTTTTTAACAATAGATTCCACCACCTCCCCTGACTAAATCAGAATCAGTAATGTATTTTATAGAGCAAGGACACTGTTGGTGGCAGTTTGTTTCTTTTCAATATTAAGGAGTTTTGTCAACTTTGGAATCTAGGGATACCTAGGAGGATCTGAATTAAGAACCAAATTTTAAGCTCTGCATATGGAACTGTTAGAAACATTACCTTTTTAAAAACATTTTTTCCAAGAAAAAATGTGCATATATTTTTTAAACCATCTTTGACATAAATTTTATGGGTAGCAGTAAGTGAATCAGAAAAATATGGACTGTGTTTTCACTTACACAAGAAAGTCTGGTAGCTTAGTATCTGAAATGTTTGATGAAACATTTTTTCCAATGTCAAGATGGATATAAGAAAAGTGACAAAAACTCTGGAATTCAAAATAGTTGCTGCTGAGGTGTGTTAGAGAAACAGAATCAGTAGGTATGTGTGTATGTGTAGTGTGTGTGTGTAAATATGTACACACATTTGAGATATATGGAGAGGGAAATGGAGAAGAGAGAGAGGCTTTAAAGAATTGGCTCACATGATCAGAATTGTTGGAACTTGCAAGTCCAAAATCTGAAGGACAACCTGGTAGGTTGGAGATCCAAAGAAGATTTGATGTTACAGCAAAAGTCCAAAGGCAGTGTGGCTGCACAATTCCCTCTTTCTTGGGAGACCTCTGTCTTTTTCTCTGAAGGCCTTCAACTGATTGGATGAGGCTCATCCGCACTCTGAAGAATAATCTGCTTTACTCAAAGACTACTGATTTAAATGTTAATCTAATTTAAAAATCACCTTCACGATAATACCTAGACTGCTTTTTGACCACATATTTGGGTAACGTGGCCTAACCAAGCTGACACTTGAAATTAACCACCACATGTGACATTAGCAGTCTATGATCATCAAGAATTGGAATCATTTTACCCACCTCTTCAAAGTGCATATCACTATCTATCAAATTTGGAGTAATATGAATACCCCTCCATTTACTTTCCTAAATCCTCTTTAAAATTGTATCACTTTAATTTCCTTTTATTTCCAGTACCTTCTCCCTCACATCTTCTTCATTTTTCTCAGCTCTTACACTCTCAACACACCAATGCATGCTGATTTTCTTGATTTAATTACTTTTCACAAGAGAGAAAAGATACAAGCCCATGACCCATTTAAAGATTTTGAATCTGTTGTACCAGTTCACTTCTACTCAGTGGCATGCACCTTTAGCTCCTGTTTCCAGCCTCTTTCAGGTAATTTTTATGTACATTCCTGTGTGTGTATGTGTGTGTGTGTGTGTGTGTGTGTGTTCTCTCCAAATGAAATGTATTTCTTTTTCCAATGTAATACTTCTAAAGTAGAAGACAAAATTTTTAGAGCTCTAGGAATGTAAAGTAATAATTACATATGTGAATATCAAAGCATTACAGAGGTAACTATTAGTCTTCCAAAAAAGACAACTGTAGGCAGAGGTAAAAACTCAGGAACCAGGATATAAGGCTCAAAATAGTTACATGTTATAGTCATCCAAAGGACAGCTCCTCTGTAAAATAAGATAGATTGCTCTTTGTATCACTAATGTATGTCACTGTCTGAAACGAGATGCTGTGCTGGAAAGGACTTGTAGAGGTTATCCAATGAATCCTAGGGTTTCCATTCGGTACTATGTCTACTGATGATGTGCCCCTTAAAACAAATATTTAGGAAGATATTAGCTTTCATATTTTAGGACAGTGTAATATGTTGCTTATTGAGTCTCAGAAAATGCTTTATAATGTCTGAGCAGAATTCTACTGTTGTATAAAATAACAGTCTTCTGCCTAAAAGTATTGCATATGGAAACCAATAGCACAATATCTTTTATTAATCATGTTACATTTTCAGACTACTGTTTCAAATGTTTTTACAAGGCCACCAAAGCCTCACAGCAAAATGAATGTGTGGTTGTCAAGGTACATTCCTGGCAAGGAGCCAGAGGTGCAACCAGGTAACCCTAGCCAGATGTTTTGTGATGATACGTGACATCATCTAAACCATACATCTTCCCTTTCATTGTGCTTTGCTCATTTGCTAGTCATCTCCTGACATTTATTACCTTTTTCTCCCTCACTTATCTATATCTAGTCCAAAGCCCTCTTGAGCAGGTCTTCTAGGCTCTAGTAAAAATAATTTTTCCTGTTCTCATGAGATGAACTCTGCCTCTGGCTATGAGCTCATATTTTTGACATGTAATTCCATTATCCAGGAATCAAGATCCTGCTTATTGATACCATCTGCACAGTTCATTGTTCATATCTTAGCTCTTTCTTTCTCAGCTCCTATCTTAGTGTGATGACAGCACCAGCTGTGCTGCCAAGTCTTTCATCTTCTGACCCAAGAAGGTATGGTCCTTTAAGTGTTTTTCATCTAGACATGGGTCAGTAGGAGTGTTAGGTGGATAGCAACATGGATGTGTCCTTGAGCAAGATGACACACACCCTGACCAGCAATGATCCACATTCAGTTTTTTCAGTAACTCTAGATGTGAAATCACCAAACTTCTCTAGTTTCCTTTTCCAAGGCCCAAGTTGTTTTGATGTGCTTTGTTCCCTGGAATTCTTTATGGAAATTGTGGAAAATTATGTGCTGGTTCTTCTAGGATCTGGAGTCCAGTCTTTTAAAGCATAGGTCTACCTAAGTCAATATCTTTCAAATTGTTTCCTGCTTCCTCACTTTTCCCCCACATATGGGCATATGTCCTATGTAGTGTGTGATGTAAGGAATAGTATATTGAACTAGAATCCAGGTACCCTGATTTCTAGCTCTTACTATGGAAGTAACTTTGTAGTTTGGATGCACATCAAAGTCCTTAGCACTCTATTTTCTCATCTGAAAAATTCAGGTAATGAGGTGATAATTGTATAACATCAGAGTGTCAGTTGACCTTTATGTAGGAATTTATCTTTTCTCTTTTATGTAAGTAAGATAAGAAATGGCATTTTGAAAAATGTTCACTAAGTTTTAAAAAGAAAACAAAGTGTTTATGGGGTGCTTTGCCCTTAAAAAAAAGACAGCGCTTCATTATGATGTTAAACTAAATTGTATGTTCTCCATAAATACTATAGAAGTTATAATAATGTTATCCATTAAAAACCTTGCAAGAGGGCTTCCCTGGTGGCGCAGTGGTTGGGAGTCCACCTGCCGATGCAGGGGACGCGGGTTCGTGCCCCGGTCCAGGGGGATCCCACGTGCCGCGGAGTGGCTGGGCCTGTGAGCCATGGCCGTTGGGCCTGCGCGTCCAGAGCCTGTGCTCTGCAGCGGGAGAGGCCACGGCAGTGAGAGGCCCACATACCGCAAAAAAAAAAAAAAAAAAAAAAAACCTTGCAAGAGCTACCATGTGGGTGATATTTAAAGATCACTGTTCAGAAGCAAAAATGTAGAATGAGCTACTGAGCTATCAACAGCCTGCATTGGTGACAAACATAATTGTACATAAATATTTTATATTATACACAGACATGAGTATTTGATGAGTACATGCCATTAAATCCAAATTTATTTATCACTGCTGTTCTGTGCAAGGATTTCATGTAAATTAAGTATTTCCCTTAGATGAGCTTCCCATTGCAAATGTATTTCACTTAGAAAAAGTCTTATTAATTTAACAGGCTCATGGTTTTACCATTTTCCTCAGTAAGGAAATTTACCATTTCTTCATTATTATAACATGTTAGCACAGAAATTTTCATAAGAAGGATTTGAAATCGTGGCACTCTTTCCAGGGACATTTTGCTTTACACAGCACAGCCTTGCTTTCTGGAAGAATTGTATAGTAGAAATGCAGCAGCATTTTGATGCCACACTTTGCCTGGGATATAATTTGCTTTGTTTTCTTTTATCACATACTTTTTGAATACTTAATACATTCCAGGCACTGTGATAGGCAATAGAAATATGTAGACAAAAAGATCCAACCAATACACTTCAGGGACTCACTGTTTAGTCTGGGAAACAGGTCTGCCAGGGCAAGATGGTAAACAGAGCATCTGCACTCACCTTTTCTCTTTGCAGGTCCCAACATGCAATTAAATGAAGGTAAAGAAGAAATAAATCCATAACTAAGAGCATGGGGAGACATCAGTGAAAGGCAGATTTCAACAAACTTCTGGTAGACAAAAAGAGATGGATGGTTGAGTGACTAATCAAAGAACAGAAAGACACAATCTAGAACACTTGCAGAGGGAGTTGTAACTGATGAAAACCAGACTTTTCTGATAGAAATTCCAAAGGGACTGCAGGCTAAGTGATGTCAGATGCTTTGATAGGTGGGAGGAAGAAATAGATGTAAGAACAAGATGATTAATGGGGGACATATATGGCAGAAGTAAACTACCCACACCTCTTCCTACAATTCCTTATGCGGGATGCTTTACCCCAGGGCACATATACAAACTTTAAAAAAGTTGTCTGCAGAAAATAGAGGTAATTAGTTAAACCAATAGAGACCCAGAGTGAAATCTTTCTTATCTGGTCATATATGAGTCCCACAGTACAGGAGTCACTCACATGAATTCTCACTATAAAGCATTTCCTATTGAATTCAAAGTCTCTCAATTCAATATTCTTAGTCCCTTATTATTGTGTGAATTGGCCACCATGACTCACCAGAAGATTATGAAAACACTCCAACATGAAAAAGAATGATGAAGATATACTAAGTAAATACTAACAGTGATGAAATACGATTAATTTAGAGAACGAAAATGAGTTTTAAAAATCTCATGAGCATCCTCAGGTGAATTTGAGAAAGTTCTGCATGTACAAACTAACAGAATGCTAAAAATAATAATAATAATAATGAGAATGAAGAAAAAAATCTTGGAAATTAAGTCATTATGGAATATATCAATAGGAAGGTTGGAAGATAAATATGCAGTAATTTCTCATTTGATATAACTACAATACAATCAAAAGGAATATACAAGAGAAAAGAAATGATCAGTTCATGATGCCTAACATTTGACTAATAGGAGTTTTTGGTAAAGAGGATGAAGAGAGCAGTGGTAAAACGATCAAAGATAAAGTATCAAAAAGTCCTTCAAAGCTAATGGGAGAAGCAAATCTAATTCTAATTTTAAAAGATTTTCCAAGCACTGTACCTTAAAATACCTGGGCACATTACTGTGAAACATAAGAAAAACAAAGATCAAAGATCCTAAAATCAGCTATAAATGACAGATAGACCGTCATTAACTTAGCATCCTAGATGAAAATGGAGACATGCTTTCATAGTTCTTAGGGGAAATGATTTTCAATGTAGATTTATATACACGACAAAGTTTCACTGAAATATGAGGAATAAATAAAATAATAAATAAAATAATAAAATATTCTAAAACCTGAAGGGATTCAGAGAGTATACTTGGGAAAAAAATCTTTCTTAGGAAATTAATTAAATGTATATTTCAGCAAGATAACAAACTAACAGATAGGAAGATGTGAGTTCAGGAAATAATAAGTATAAGAAAACAAGGTAGGGAAGTTCCAATTTTAACATTGTAGTAGCCTAAAGTCTAGTTTAGATGAGAAGGAAATATATATAATGTAAGAATATATATATCAGAAATATTAATATCCAAATATTCACATTTATTCTCTTTATATAACCCAGTGACCATTACAGGGGAACAGGAGAGGAGAAAATGTAATTAACCAGTATTTGGTCCTACTCTGAACTCCAATTTATGTTTGCATTGTTCTTTTTAAAATAACCTATAGAAAAATTATAAAAGACTACATTTTGCTTTAAGAGAAGAATATAAAAGCAAAGGCATAGTGAGTGAATAAAGATGAGTTGGAGGGAAGGGGGCACCTGTGTCCTCATCTTAGAAAGTGGGTGTCAAGATATGATAATTAAGATTGATTGGGCTTCCCTGGTGGCGCAGTGGTTGAGAGTCCACCTGCCGATTCAGGGGACACGGGTTCATGCCCCTGTCCAGGAAGATCCCACATGCCGTGGAGCGGCTGGGCCCGTGAGCCACGGCTGCTGAGCCTGCGCGTCCAGAGCCTGTGCTCCGCAACAGGAGAGGCCACAACAGTGAGAGGCCCGCGTACCGCAAAAAAAAAAAAAAAAAAAAAAAAAAAAAAAAAAAAAAAAAAAAATTGGGGGCTTCCCTGGTGGCGCAGTGGTTGAGAATCCGCCTGCCGATGCAGGGGACATGGGTTCGTGCCCCAATCCGGGAAGATCCCACATGCCGCGGACCGGCTAGGCCCGTGAGCCATGGCCGCTGGGCCTGCGCGTCCGGAGCCTGTGCTCCACAACGGCAGAGGCCACAACAGTGAGAGGCCCGCGTACCACAAAAAAAAAAAAAAAAAAAAAAAAAGATTGATAGAACATGGTTATTTGAATTTGCACATGAGATCAGTGGAGGAAGGAACTGAGAATTATGGAATAACTCTTTGACAAATAAGAGCAAAAGTTTAAACTCCCTTTTTTAAAAAAACCGTTTACAACTCTGGGGGTAGTTATCAGGCTAATTAAGTCCAGAAATGTTTTTAAATGATTGCTTCTGGGTAGGGGAACTGGGTATGAGGGATAGTGAGGCAATATTAATGTTAACTTTATTGTACACTTTTTGGTAGTGTCTGATCTTTCGAACTTTTATGTGATACTTTGATATAATAAATTAGAAGAAGTAATTGCAATATGAAAAGTGCTAGAGTACTGACATCTATACAAGTCAATATGGAAAGAGTGATGGTTAATTCCGATACTCTCCCTCTGTATCCATTTTAATAAACCATTTAAAATGCAAGCTCATGGATTTGAGTTTTTAGGTTCGGAGAGGCTAATGTACTTGCTCAGATGCATTGTGTCTAGGTATACATTTACACGTTGATCAATGAAAGTTAATAAGGTTCAATGTTCATTTACTCCTCTTGTGGGACTGTCTCTGTTTATTCTACTATCTATTAATTATTATTGATTATCTATCATTGATTAACTTGTGTGATTTTAATTTCTCTCTGGCTTTAATTTTCCTTCTCCTAATAATTGTCTTCCATTTGATTACTCTCAACGATTTTACACAGAAAGATAACATTATTTTCCTGGATAAAATTAAGGAAAGATTCAGATCTTAATGCCATGTCCTGATCCTGCATACCATTTCAAACATGCTGGTCCATGCTCTGCCCAAATGTTTGTAAGATAATATTCTTCTGTTTTATTGCTCAAGTGTACTAATGCACTGTGAGTTATTAAGCTCTACAGGAGCACTTTTTATAGGGGAACTGAAAACAGGATCTTCAAATATTATTTCTCTGACCACCAAATGTAGCAAGCAATACTTAGTCACACCTTGGCAACCCACCTCTTAAACACTTTGTCTATACGTGTAATACCGACCTTCTATCGATATTGTAAGCACTAATAATGTATTTTATAATTGGTTAAGTTGACAATCATAGATGTAAGCTTTATTTCTGTGTCATGGTAAGCTAAAATTTAAAGATGGAGAGGTCCCTATAGAATATCTGCATATAATGGCTTCTTCTAGGGCTTGGCCTATGTCCGGTGTCTAAGACAATTTCTTGCTATGTCTGTTTTTAAATTATCATTAATTATACTATCTAATGCTATGTGTTTTAAATTTAGGGCACTTGTTTTTTATGATTCATTATAAGCTGGTAAAACCCTGCAAAAAAGATCTAATTTGAAATAGGGTTTATTTTTAGATTCGAATGCATGGGAATAAAGATGTTTTAAGATCGTTGGCAGATTTGGCATCCTCACTGGTGAAATGTGTTTTTATTTCTATATAATTACAAAAATATGTAATTTATCCTTTCAAGCAGAGACTACAGCTAGAGATTGGAGTGTAGCCAAAGTGTTGAACATCTTGCAGAAGGGAGTTAAGGGTAATCCAAAAATTATACACTGTCAACTCTCACCTCTGCACCTGGAAAACTAGTTTAAAAGATCTGGGAAGGTGGAACACAAATCATCTGGGTGAACAAAATTTGTTAGGAATAAATCAGCCTGTGCTTTGCAAATGTAAATCATTCCCTCTTTGCCTTGAAAGGATACTTTATGATGCTTAACAGAGAGTAAATAAAGAAGGGTTGCCAGATGTACTCAGTTTAGATTTTCAATGCCTCTTAAGAGAGATATTTTTATCCTATGTATCACCTGACAGTGAGAATCTGTCTGCATTTAGAGAACACACAAGAAGCCTTCTTGCCATCTGGCCAATCTAAGGTCCAGCTTTACCAAAGCCCACCCCCAGACAAATACATTTCTTGTTGCAGGTCGATTCCCAAGAACCTATAAACTCTTCACAATGGAGGGATGAGAGGGAAAGTTCTGTCAGTGATTAAAAACTGGATAGAGGACAAAAAGGCAGGATTCTGAATAATGTCTCGCTGCTATAAGGAAAGAGCTGTCTGCTTATTGGAAGAGAGTCATGCATTTAATTCCTTATTTAGAATAGGAAAGAGTGAGCTGATTGCGTTGAACTGCTGAGGACAAACACTTAGAGGAAGTGAAGAATCTTGAGAAAGCAGTGGAAAAGAAGTACAGGCATGCACACACACAAATTCTTGTCTGTAAGGAATAAAAAATTTTTTTGAGACTTATTTCCTTTCTTTAACCAATTTATGACCTAATTAAGGAGATACTACACATAAAATGGTAATTAACCTTAAATTCAAAGGCTGGAAGCAAATGATTGACACAGAGAGGAAGAGTAAGCAGACTGCAAAGCAATGAATAAACACTGCTGTTTTAGGTGGTCCATGAGGGTATCATGGAGCAGATGTGATTTGATCCTAAAAGGGGGTGTGAGTCAATAACTGGAGTAGACTTTTGGCCAGGGTAGAAAATGGGAGCAAAGAAGATGGAAAGTTTTATTTGTTTTGTGCAGCATTTAACTGCCCATTTAGTGAGTGAAGAAGTACTGTGATAAGCTAATTGTGTCCACTGATGACTGTTGAACAGGGGAACGGCCATGATCAAAGCAATCTTTTGAATATATTTACTATATGTGATACAATACATAAAGAATGGGTCACATCTGTGGGTGAGAGACCAGAGATGCTATGGATTTGGAGTTGGCCAGGTTTTCAACCCTGACTCTATTGCCTAAAGTCAAGTTTTTTCTAAGTTAATTTATATGAATATTAAATATGAATCAAATGCAAATACAATGAGGTCTTTTTGAGGAGAGGGCACTAGACAAGCTGGGTCAACCTACACTTTTATGAAGAAATAAACAAGGAAGAACAACAAGAAAACTTACAAAGAAAAGCACAGAAGAAAATCCTGCCCTTCAAGTTGCTAAAATCTGTCAATAATTAAAACAGTGAGTTACGGCTCATGAAGGAAAAAGATAGTCCAATGGGACATAATAGAAAACCCAGGAATAGACCCAATTTATAGACGAGATGAGGTGAGTTAGACAATAAATGATGTGGGAACAAGTAGATAATGGTCTGATAAGAATATTAAGTAGAATCCATACATCACACCACATATCAGAATACATTGCAACTAGCTACAACATTCAAATATATAAAATAAAAGCATAAATGTATCTGAAGAAAATGTGGAATTTTTTTTCACCTTAGATTGGAGAAGACTTTTCTTCCCCTATTTCAAATGCCAGTAGATATATTATTAAAATTGTTAAATTTAAAATTGTTAAATTCCATAAAAATAAAAATTATTCTATACAGCAAAGTCACAATAATCTAGTAAAATGTCTACTACTCATATGGTAAACAAATGGCTAATATTCCTAATACATAAAGAGCTCCCACAAATAGATAAGAAAAAGACTTACACTTAAATATAGAAATGGGCAAAACAAGGGAGGAGGAGGGGAGAAGGAGTAGCAGAGGGAGAATAGAACAGAATAGGGAATAAAATGGCTGCTAAACGTTCACAAAATATTCAACTTTGCTCATAATTAGAAAAAAAATAAACTAAACTAAAACTTCACTGATGTACCATTCTTTTAGCTTCCTATCTGACAAAAATTCAAGTTTCCTAACTTGCTGAAGTGTGGGTGGGGGTGTAGGAACACTCCATCCCTATGGATGGTATTTAGCAACATATTAAAATTATAAATGCATATACTCTTCAATCCAGTGATTCTCCTTATGGGGCTTTATCCAACAGATATACATTCCCATTTGAAATGCTATATGTGAAAGGGAGTTCACGCAGCATTTGTAATAGCAAAATGAAAGTAACTTTTCTGTTACTGTCATTGATAAATTACAAACTTCAAAATGCATCCTAATTTTTAAAAAGCTTTTCAAGTAAAGGAAGGACAGAAGAGCTTTATCAAATATTTTAACCAATTTATTCACCAAATAAGATTCAATGGCATCATTTTCTCATGAACTCTAAATAAGAAAGGGAGGAAAAAACATTAGTGGGCATATAGAATTGTTCAGGAAATCAAGACAACTTTCAGGTTGATATGTGTTGTTAACCATTTTGTAATTTTAGGAAATACTAAAATAATAATAATACTAACAATAAACAACCTGTAATATTACAACATACATTTTTCTTTCTCTCTGTGAACACCTATTGTAATGTTGTTAGGCCCAGCATGTGTAGCTGTCAGACAAAAAAGAACCCTATTCATTGTGAATCAAATAAAATGCTCTCTGCTACAGAAAGAAAGTGGCTTCCCCACTCTTAAGAATGCTATTCAATTTTAAATATGTGTGAGACTTCTTTTTTAAAAATAGAATATGACTACATTTCAATTAATTAAAGGGATGTTCATGAAACAATCATTCTCAGTGACTTGATTTTCATTAAGAAGCAGCAGCACTGGAAAAAAATAAATGTAAAAATTGGGACTGTTGGAAGGTAAGGGCAAAAATCCTCAGTGTTTTAAATATTTATCTCCCACATAGATATCTTCAGCTTAAATTCCTTTCAGAAACAGTGTAAGCAATGTTGAATAGAAGAGAAAGAGTAGTGACCTCCAAAGCTGGAATCATTGGTGACTGACAAAAAAACCCCTACCATCTATGTTTGTTTTTCACCCTGGGAGTCAGAAACTCAGCATATATTATTGGAAGGATGGTGGATGCCCAACTTCTGATATATCTTTCCTAGCAGTTATACTTTTTCTATTCCTGAATTGTCATCAATTCTTCTATCATGATACAGTCATCTTTCAACATTTAAGGTTTTGTTTTGTTTTTGTTTTCTTTCCTAGATTATCATGTGCCCAGAGAACCATAGAATGGTCTCTCATAAACTCAAAGAATTAGGTTGTTTGAGAAATGTAAACCAGTCATTTGGGTGATGATCTTATCTTTTCCCTCTCCATAACTGAGAAATAAGCACAGGAGTCAGAGAACCAAAATAATCCATTTTTTAAAACTGGACTGGAAAATGTAGCTTAGCCTTAAACTGGAGCCATGCTTCTAGTCTGTCCTGATCCCTCATCCCCAATTATCCTTCTGCATCTGGAACATCAGAGTTGACTCCTGGAGGATACAGTGTGCCTGTAAGATGACCTTATGATGGAGTGGGTAAATGGGTGATTAAGAAGCCCAGAAGAAGAAGAGGCACCTACAACACAATTTCACCCAACAGATAAGTGAGTCTTCCTTTGGGAAAAAAATGAGTCAGAGAAGCTGGCGTGGGAGCGGAGAATCCTGGATCCTCAGTCACTCTTTCCAGTGCCTTAAGCCAACAACAAAACGTTAGTAAAATGCAAGTATGCTCTTTCTTAAGACTAAGTCAGCAACCACTTTTTATTCATCAGCACTTTCTCTTAGGTAACATCAGATAATCTAGCTGATACAAAGAACTCCTATGAAAACTATAATACCTGGAATTAGATACTTGAGATGAAAGAATTAAAATATACATTGTATGTTGAGATACAGGAGAAGCAGATTCAGGTGAAGGTCACAGTTCAGGGTGTTGGGTGCCCAGGCTGCCAGTGATGATGATTCTGGTTGTGAGCACAAATTTCAGCTACAATTTTGCTTTTAGCTGGCCAATTTTCTAAAATAAAGGTAGCAACATCTAACATCTACTTTATGCTATTTATTATCTAGAATTAGCTAGGACATATGATTTCTCTTCTATTTTTATTTTCTTCTGGACTCACTCCAACTACTGAGCTGCTACTGCAAACTGGACAGAATATTTTGATTTTTATCCTCCGTGGTGTTATGAGCAAACTCACCTCAAGAGTGTTCATAATAACGAAAATGAACATTTGTTGAACACTCCTAATTGTACTAGACATCATGCCTTAGCCACTTGCATGCATTATTCCATTTAATATTCATAACTTAAACAGGTATTATTAAACCATTTTGCAATTAGACTCTATTTTTATCTGAGAGCAAAGTTCTTTCTCTAGGGTGTAAACCTTTAAAGAGCTACATAGCCACTCAGGAAACTAGATAAATAAATTTATTCAAAGCTTCTTATTATTGAGTATTATATTTATCAAAGATGTACCACACTTTTTTTCCTAATCAATTGGCATTTTTAAAATTAATTCCACTACCCCGCATGTCTCCAGCACATTGTACTCATTTCAGGAGAATAGTAATGAACAAGGCAGACACTGGATTTCCTACTGAGTCATCATCTAAGTGGCAGTGGGTTGATTTGATACAGCTGATGCCGTTTATCTTTTCCCAGAAGGTTAATAGTCCTAGCAAGAAATCATGGAGTGTTAGGAATCTAAGAAGCTGTAGTTGAATAGAGCAAGTGGTCTCTTCTAGGAAAGTATTATTTTCTCACATTGATATTACACTGAAGTGACAGATAAAAATGCTTGGGAAGATTGCTATGGATTATAATCTGCTAAATATTCTCTGTGAATGAACTTCATTCTTGAGTGAATTACCATGGACCTTACTGAATAGTCTGAATTCCAAGGCTCTGAGCTACAATTTAGATGTTCCTAAAACAGTAGAATACTGGCAGACACATATGAAATTATTAGTTAGAATATGAGAAACTAAAACAAATGAAAAGAAAGGTCTGTACATCTTGTGTTAAGGCCCCAACATAGCTGAATTGGCCTTGACTTGAACATAATAAAAAAAAGTAAAGCACCACAGGTAGAATTGCTGTGGTCCTTTAAAGTTATTTATTACCTTGACCTCAACCAGTAAATGCAGTGTACAGGTGGATAATCTGGTCAAAATTAGACAATGAGACAATTCAAAGTTAAAAGAATAAAAGTACTAGGCATAATCACAAACAGATGACGTTTGAGAAAATGTTTTACACTGACCTGGAAAATGTTTTTACTAGAATAATATATATTGATTAAGGCCAAAATATTTCACTTGTCTTAGCTCCCTGTTTAAGATGGCAAAAATGGGAGATCTTGCCTCATTTCTCTTTTGCCAGTTGAACTCTCATTAATGTGTTCGCCTGGCCAGTTCTTGGACAGGCCGTGGGAAAGTAGGAAGTAAGGCCAGTATCAGCTTCCTTTATCCTTGAAATTCAAGCCATGCATGCCTCAAATACTATTGCTTATATAATTGTGTACCTCTCGCACTGGGTGTCTTAGAAGTTACTGCTGTGTCTTCCCTGCCTCTTCACTGTCAATGAACTGGGGGTGTGGACTAAATACATAATATTGTAGACTTTAAAAATTAGGTCAATCTTTGAGGACAAGACTGCAATCAAGTATTGTAGAAACAAATATAAAAGTCATATTCAATACAATATGTAAGATATTCCTAGGCTACCATATATCTTATAGATATTTTGACTTATTATGTATATTTAGACAGATGCCAAATCATAAACTTTCAAAGGCTTGGCCTTTCACAATCTGGGGTTGAGAAGATGAATGGATGTTATCGTAGGCAGAGCTCTCTACTGGGTACCATGAGTGGGGTGGAGAAGTTAGTGAAAGCAAGTAGCTGACACAAGATGTTGTGATGTCATAAATGTAACATATGTTTTCTTTAGTCAATACTACATTTTAGTGCTTGTGTTAAGTGCCAGAAAGCTTATAATGTAACTTGTCTTTCATAGGTTAGTGTTTTTTGGGGTTGTAAGTTACATGGGACAGAAAATTTAATTCCTACACTTACCCATTTATCTTTGTATAATGCAGGGATCCCCAGCCCCCGGGCTGCGGACCAGTGCCGGTCCGCGGCCTGTTAGGAACCAGGCCGCACAGCAGGAGGTGAACGGCGGGTGAGCAAGCGAAGCTTCATCTACCACCGCTCCCCACGGCTCCCCATCTCTCACATTACCGCCTGAACCATGCCTCCCAACCTCCCACCCCCGTCCGTGGAAAAATTGTCTTCCACGAAACTGGTTCCTGGTGCCAAAAAGGTTGGGGGCTGCTGGTATAATGAATTTAAATATTAGTGTCTTAATATTAAACCTAAAACAAAGGATGATGTAGGTCATTAATTTTTGATAAAATGATTCAAGTTATGGTCTTATGTATCATGTTCGTGCCTAGTGATTTTTTCTTTTTTGACCTCATCACATGGCATATGGAGACCACTGTAGTGGAAGCGCAGAGTCTTAACCACTGGATTGCCAGGAAGCCCCTGTGTCTACTGATTTTAAAACCTTCAACCACATAAGGCAATAAAGCAACACCATCGGCAAAACATTTTTAAATAAATTTTCATTTTATCAACATTCTGGGACATACCAGAGCTGAAGTAAAATCTATATCTCACAAAAGTATTGCATAAGGCCTTGACTACTATGGATCAAAACCTTTTGTCAGAAAGCTTTCAATATGCTTTAAAAAGCTGTCCTATTTTCTTTAAGTAACAGAAGAAAATGACTTTTTTTTACTTGGTAAGAGAAGTAATGTTTCTCGACTGATGTCATGTAAAACTTCTAACATATCGGACTTTTCTAAATTAGAATAGCTAAACAAAATGTTTTGGTCATAAGCAAGAGTGTTGCAGGCAAAAATTTGTATTTATAATGCAACTGGATTTATGTTCCTGTGCCTGACACTGTAAGTGACTCATTCTTACATGAAAGGCTGTTATCTGCAAACAGAATACTGTTATCCTCAGAGTTCCATTGTTTTTCCATTTATGATTAAATATTTGTATTCCATCTTTATCTCTCAGTTTTCATTTTTATTGCTCCATCTGGTGATCAATCATGTCTTGTGTTTTTAAATAGTGGTTTGTAGAGGGTTTAAAACACTTCCAGTTTTTACACTGTCAGTAATCAAAAAAAAGAAGTATTGCTAATAGTGTCTCCTGGGGTGAATATTGATGTCATGCACATGGGAGCCATTGAAAGATTTCTGAAAAGGAAAAGGTTAAAGGGCAGACATTTATAATGCCAAACTTCTGATCGATATAATAAGGAATTGCATTGCTAAGTCTATTTCTATTTTTCTTGCTTCACAGAAAAGAAAAAGAGGAATGCAATCTCACAGGATGGAAATAACTTGTGGTGAACTGCTGCCATCCAAACGGTTTATGTCCAAATGGTTCATTCATGTTAGACTAGAACCTGGTGAAGCCCAGGGAACTGATGTTCTTGAAATCAGGCACAGAAATTCTGAAGCAAAGATTCACATCTGCCTCTACGTTTTGCTTAAAATATTCCACTTAGCCTTTCCTCCCAGGAAACAAGGCCAGCCGTACTTGATTATTGAATAGCCCTTTTCAGATGCGTAGTTTGAGGAGATTTTATTGAGTACGGGAAACTTGAATTTTACAGAATGGATCTTGGGTTATATTTCAGTTTTGATTTGTCTCCAAGGGTTGAAAAAGATAGGAGACTAGGACACATTATATATTAGCTCTATTTCAGCATGCTCTTATTGTAATCTCAGGCAAAGTCAAATGCTTTGGAGAAAAAGATTAAATTGGTAGAATAACAGTTATAAGAAAGGACAAATCCATATATGCAAAAGTGGACTTGGAGTAATAACATGATATTTTCTATGTAGGTATGTATATTTTAATTGTATATTTCTATGGTTAAGTTCACAATAATCAGTTTAAAGAATGGTTTGGAAATATCTAATCATTACTTTCAGGAGGAGGAATCCAGCTAACTCCTCAATGTGGAAAGTAAAGTTTACAGGATGTACAAACACACACACACACACACACACACACACACACATTTCTAATCAACTGACATTTAAGGAATACCTATTGTGTACAGAAAAGCACCACTATGGAGCATACAAAGAGATAAGAATACATTTTTTTTTTCCCTAAAAGAAGAGCAAGAAGCAATGGAATAAACCCTTTTCTTGGATTCTACGAAGTCTGAATTGCCTTCTTGTAGCCTTCAGAACAAGCTCAGCTTTTCCACATTTCCTCCTGCCTCTGTCCTGTGTTGCTAGGATGCTGAGGTAGAAAATGTATACATCGCCTCCCACTCACCCCTACACAGGGCTTAAACCCAACCTCAGCCCCATGCCCTCTTGTATTCCTCTTATTCTTCTGTGAGAAACTATCTTCCCAGGCCCTATCAGAGTGTCTGATACATGTTAAGTTCTTCTAAAGTCTTACACTAACCTCATTCTCAATATTGAAATATAAGAACAAATAATACTTTGGGGAAGGATGGTTTTTGTTCCTATTCAATGGCCACTTCTGAGACAAGATTTATCTCACCTATTTATCTAAAATATTACTTTTTGTCCTTCACTATCCCCTCCCTAAATTACTCTGGTTCATTTTTTTGTCATAGCATTTTTATCACGATTTTAACACAAATTGTGTTATAGACCTAGTCATTTTTTGATTTTCTTACTATTCCCAATAAAATATAAGATGCATAGATTGGGAGTTTGTTTTGTTCACCTCTGCCTAATGTTAGGCAGTTAGGAGATGTTAAATAAATATTTGCTGAACTAATGAAAAATTAATTCGTTGGGTTTCTTACATTGGCTTCTCTCAGAAGAAGATGCTATGCTAAGGATTGAGTTGCAATAATTACTTAAGGACATTGTTCCCATGAGGGGCAGGACAGGGAGGAGCCAAGCGAGGGTGGGATTTCAGCTGAAGTCCACACACCAGTGGTTCCCACAAAGAGCTCTGGAATGTACATTTCAACTCCCAGCTTATTGACCTGGAAGCAAAGGAACTGGGCTCTTATCCTTCCCATCAGCCAGTCTAGTGGCTACTGGTAGTCCCAGGGGTGGGGTATGAAAACTCCTCTCCTGGTTTGTAGTCACAGATTTTACCTGTCTTGAATCACTTCCCTCTTTTAGATGGTGACAATTAATAAAGTTGAACAAATAATTGTATAACAAAATAAGGCTAGGGAGCCCTGTACTTTTCTATTGGATAAAATATATTTTTTAAGTGGCTTCATTTTCATGAAATGTCATTAGGTTTGTAAAGCATATCAATATGTAGTATTTATTATATCATTTGATCCTCAAAGCAACCCTTTAAGCTACAAGTAAAGGATAATGTCTCTCTCTCTCTCTCTCTCTCTCTCTCTCTCTCTCTCATTCTCTCTCTCTTCTCATTTTGGGAAAATGAGGTACAGATAGGTTAAGTTTTAGGAGGTGAGTCAAGCTTCAAAAAGGGGCTTGATTGCAGAAATTATTTATGTTCTTACTGCTACATCAAGCTGTCACATAAGGAGATTATTCTGCCTGTATTTTCTTAAGCACTAAGAATCTAAAAATAAAAATTTTCAGGCCAAGGCAGTGGGAAAGAAGGAATCAGAACAGATTAAGGCAGGAAATGTTAATGACAGAAAGAGCTTAGAGGCTGTTGAGTTGAGCTGCCTTTTCCACCTGTGCCGGAGAACAGTGTGACACTGCATCACCCCCACTACACCTCCCTTCTGCTGAACTCCTTGTACTTGCCTTTAAAGTCATCTTTATTCAGCTGGAGCCCACTCTAGACTCTGCATTGTAAGATTTTTAAGATTTCTTTGATGGAAAACAATTTAAAAATTACATTTGAAGAATGGTAAGGGCTTTAATGGCCAATGATGAGTGAAAAGAAGTATGTGTTTAGAAAAAAACAGAACCAGAAAACAACTGATGACCTATATACCATCTGGAATAACTTTGCCTTCAGGTTATAAAAGCACTTTGTGTCTGTTATTTGTTTGGATAGTGTGGAAATAAAACACTTCTATGCAATCAAAATCTGAGCTTCTAGACAAAAGTTTTTTAACACCTAGTTGTATTGCTACTTCATAATGTAAATATTGGTGTCTTTCTGAGCTCCTCTTCCATATTTCAATATTAGAGGCCAGTGTAAAAATTTAACCTATTCCTTATGAATAAACCAAGCATGAAGACTTCTTTGATATTTAACTTAGTTGTACATTTAAATGGCTTTGTACTAAATTTCGCAAAATATAAGAAAATTAATTTGATTAGTCAGAAAAGGAATATGGTTTTAGATTATTCCTTCAACAAAGGATATTACAAATAGTAATACTATATTGTTAATAAAGTAATTTTTAGCTCTTATTTAAAATGTTTTTCCTGCACTGTTTCTATTTCTCTTCTGCACTAGATCCTAAACTTAGACTGGGCTCATTGATATGTCTGTATTAACTCCTTTAGCTTCTACTGTGGCAGGTGATATGTGTTACAAAATCCTCAGCACACATTTGCTGACTGATTTGCTGAATCCCTGTATGCTGGAAAACACAATCCCCTTCATCATCTGGGGGTCATGAGAACAGAGTAGTTACATTGGGTTCACAGAGATTTAAATATCATGTATACTGCCAGAGGCCACAAGGATTTTCTCTGGAAACAAAGCAAAGCATACAGCAAGGGGAGCACACGTGCATAAAGGCAGGCACACGAGCCCACCTTGACTGATATTATCCCATTTGCTTTCTGGAAGAGGACACCTCCATCTCTCTAATTCCGATTTTCCTCTGACCTGACCCCATCAAGCCTACCCAATTGTAGTGTTCATGACCACTCTTTGTCTTTCCTTCATCTGGACCCCTTTAGCTTTTTAACCCTGGTTACTTCTCTATGCTCTTTTTCGGAGTTAAAATGTGTAACTGCTTCTATATTAAAGCTGTCTAGTGCAGACCCATTTCCAGCCATTTATTTTTACTATGAGATTTCACCCTTGCAAGCATTATTCTTCCCACTGTTGAAACTACCTGTGACTGGAGTGTCACCCCTCTTTGTTCTAGCTTTTCAGCATGTTTTCAGCTCTTGGTAATGATGTGCCTAAGATACTATGACAGCTACAGTTTAGCATATAGCTTCTTCACCTGGTGCAATCGCGACCTCAGTCTGCCTTTAGCAGGCACTTGACGTACTTTACATAATATTGTGAGAACAGAAATACCTTGGCACTGACTCTTAAGATAAAAAAGAATCATGCAGGTCAGAAACCCTGCATTTTTATTTGCATTTGTTACAATGTATTAAATTGTGAATATTCTGCCTCTCTCTGCCTCTCTGGTGCTCCCTGCATATTACTTAGGATCCAGCACAAGTCAGTAGCTGGCCACCAGAAGTGAGACTCCATAGGGAGAGCCCTAAAGGAGTAAAGTTGGGGATGGTTCGATGCATAAAATACTCATTCCAGTTCTCTCTTCAGCTAAGTCTACCGTGAACCTCATTGCTTCCTAAGCAGAGTGATTAAATTTTTCTCTCTCCAAAAGCTTTCTGCAATAGGCAAGCACTGAAATAATGAGATATTTTCAGGCTTTCAAAGTTTTCTTGTATTCGTTTGATTTGTGTGTGTGTGTGTGTGTGTGCATGCATGTGTATGTTTTTGAAAAGCTACCATTGTCTATAAGCCTCTTAAACCAACATAATAATTTTTCATGATTTGACCCTTTTTTACTTCCTAAGTTTTATCTTCCAATTTTTGCCCATCAGTTTTTGTTCTAGTAAATATAAAATTCCTATTGTTATCTGAATACATTGTGTTGTCTTCCTGCTTAATACCCTGAAAACATATTTCACTTTCTTCTCCTGGATAGTTCCTACAAATCTGGCAAAGCTAAGGATAACCATCCTCTTCTTTAATTAGTGTTTCTTGAGCCTCAAAACTAGGCTAAATGTCTCTTTTCTATGCCTCCCTTGTCCTATGAATATCAGTACGAAGATGCTTATCACACTGTGTATAAATTATTTATATTTCACATGAATGTTTACCCCACAAGCAATGTCTCAATGAAAGGGCTTATATTTTATTTATCTTTGAATCTGCAGTGTTCTGAATAGTGCCTGGCATACGATACATGTCTGCTACTTGGAATTTGAGCCTTTGAAATAGATATTATTATTACTCACATTTTTACTCCCCCTACTCACGGGAATTAGGTTTAGAACAATTGCTGAGATTTACTCAGGCAGTAAGTAATGGAGCCAAAATATTTATCTAGACCTCTCCCCAAAGCTATTAGAGTTCTAACATACCACAATGCCTCTAGAACACAGGTTTGTTGTACCAGTCTGAAGCCTCCTATGTCTCTAAATTCATGCATAGACTCAAAAAAAGTATTTTTCCTATGCCACCTGCTTAGTCACCAGAAGAAGGAAGTCCTTTCCAATCACATTTTATTCCATGCCCAAAGACTAGTAAAACTTACCTAGATTGGTCAGATTCAAGGCCATTTTTTGGATTATGTTTTATAGATGGTGTTAATAATTCTCTATAAATCTAAACATATGGCAGCATCTTTTTGGACTTGGGAGTTGTGGTCCCTCAAACATTTGTCCCATTAAAGGGTAAACCCACAGACCAGGATTTGGCTCTAGGGATCAGAAAGCAGATTTCATACTACTTTGATTGTAAATATTGCAATCAAACTTGTCTATCTTTAAAATAAAATAGTCTTTCATATGCTTTAGCTTACTTTCTTGAAATTCCACTTCAGAGTTTATGGCCAAAGCAAAGTATAAAATGCTTTTTTGTTATGTTTTGCTTATATGTACGTATCCTTTGGGAAGGCTGCAGAAAAGAATGATAGGCTGTAGATAAAGATTGGATTTTCACAAGCTTCTTGGACAAAATATTACTGTAATATTACCCCTCCATAGAACCCCACTGTTTTTCTTATCCAGACAGTATTGTTCTTCTAGTTGATCCAGAGAGATCCACTTATCTATTGTGGAGGAGGGATGTACCAGTGGCTAATGATGACCTTGTCATGGAGCCTGCATATTCCCTGAGTCACAGAGAAGGTGAGAGGAAAGCTTCCCCCATTTCTTATCAGGACTCCCAGGTCCAGCCAAAGAACAAGAGCAGCATGCGAGCATAAGTCTGACCTTGTAGAATCTACAGCTTAAATAAAATAGAGCAACTTTGGCCAAAATTGGCTTTCACTAAAAATATTCAGGACTTCTTTTTTACTTTTGTGGACATTCAGGAAAATTTCTCATTGTTTAACCCACATTCAGATAGCTACTAACATAGCAAAGTGAAAAATGGAGCTGTTTTCCATCAAACGTGCAGCTTATGTTGCCCATGCCTTACTCTTAATTAGTTTTGGTCAATATGAATCAAGAGTTGGCAAGCCATTTTAAGCACTAAGTCATTGCCTTGCCTGAGCACCCGTTTATCTGGAGACAGCTCGGTTTGTTTCAAAATCAACTATCACGAGGAAAAGACTCCAAGCAGGATTTAATGTATTAGCCTCAGGCACACAGTGAAAAGAATTCTGAGATCATCACAGACCCTTGGCTCAGCCCTAACTCCTTGAAGACCTTCTTTGCAAGGAATTTGGCTGGGAATCTATTCTTGACACATGCCTGAAGTCTAGTAAAAAAGTGAAAAATAAATCAACATTTCTATAAAAACTATTCATTTCCTCTTATATAGTTCGAAGTAAAATCTCTCGAGAAAAAGAAAGAAAGAAAAGGAAGAAAGGAAGGAAGGAAGGAAGAAAAAGAAAGGAAGAAAGAAAGTAAAAAAGGAAGAAAGGAAAGAAAGATGAAAAAAGAAAACCATTACAATAAAAGCATCAATGGTTACATACGGGAAACCATTTATCCAGCCTTTATTCTGTATAAACCTTACAGTCCTCCTTTTCTTATGTAGATAAGTTAGGTATGCTTCTTCTATATTCAACTAGTGGGATAAGATTTATGTCTTTGGATTAAGGACATTTCAGATTTTGTTCAGATACTTTTTTAGACAGCTACCATTGCATGATTTCAAGTACACTTAAGAAAAGCTTTTTACTTAGAAGTAACTTTAAAGTTATGAAAAGTTACAGGAATAAGAATAACAAATAGTACCAGGTTCAACTATTACTAACATTTTCCCCATTGGCTTCCTCATTTGTTCTACCTCTCCCTTTCTCTCTGTATATGTATCCACATACACAAACATACATATAAAATTTTTGTGACTCATTAGAGAGGACATGCCCCTTTCCACTATTTATTAAATAAATAAATTCCTATGTTAAAAAATAGGAATATTCCCATACATATTTATAATCATAACTAAAATTATAAAATACACTAAATTTAAAATTGAAATAGCACTTTTAGTTAATCTACTACTCATAGTCCCATTTTGCCAATTGACTCAATAATGACCTGAATGGCAATCCCTCCCCTCTCCTCCCCACCTTCCAGTATAAGATCTAGTCTAGGATCAAATACTATATTTAGATGCCAGAGGTAGTCTCTTTAGTTCCCATTTATCTGGAACATTTCCAGTAGGTCTTTCCTTGTCTTTTGATATTGACATTTTGAAGAATAATTTTTAAAATATGAAAACATTCATTTTGGATTTGTTTGAAGTGTATTCATAGTTGGTTCAGGTTATGCATTCCCAGACACAATACTATGTGATATTGTGTCCTTCTTAGATTATCATATCCAGAGACAGTAGGTATCCATATGCCCCTCACTGGTTATTTTAATTTGAATCATACTGTCAAATTGTTGTTAGTTTATCCACTAATAGTTACATTTTTTTTTCCTTGCAATTAGTAAATAGTCTGGTATTGACACTTTAAGGCAATACAAATATCCTGCTCCTCATCGAAATGCATAAACAATTGATTCTTGCTTGAATCAGTCCACTGTGATGGTTGTAAAATGCTGGGGTTTTTCCCCCTCCAAAACTCTCACCACATTCACCACTTGACACTCTATTGTAAGCAAGAACCCTTTGTTCTCCCCCATTTATTTATCTATTTATTATCAGTATGGACATATGGAATTTTTTCCCCAATATTTAATAATTCAACACAATACTTAATTATTTTAGTATTTGAATCGCTGTACAAGCTGGCTCTTGAATCCTTGTGACATGCTTATTAGTTTGAGGGGCACTTTCTTACTTTCTGGCATAGCAACATATTACAGGATCTTTTTGTACCTATTCTTTCCCAGCACTGGAATCAACTAGTTATTTATCTTAACAGTATTGGTTCCATTTAGTGGGCAATGGTGCTGGAGACTAAGGTCTGGGTTCTAGTTGTGTTCATTTAGATTTTTTCCCCAGGCTCTTTCAAGCAAACACAGTAGACACATGCATATACACACGCCTCAGCATTCATATATATGAGCATATATATACATACACACAAGTACATGTTTTAGAAATCGCAAGTTTATACCAATATCTCCAATTGCATTATACCTCAACAGAGTTTTTTCTTGCCTTCCTCTTTTCCATATTTTTATGTCTCTCCTTCCATGTGAAAATTTCAACCCCTAGCACTTGTCAATGCTATAAAACATCTAAAATATATTCATAATTGATTTGTCCATATTTCCTCTTCAAAAAACAAATCTACTAAAAGAGTTCTCTCCTACGTAGCCAAAGACTGAGAATGTACAAATTCTGTGTTCATAAGTCACTTGGATTATTGCTTTATTTTTCTTCCTCGTCAGTTTAATTATAACTTTAATTTGAAATACAATTAGCTATATTTGCTTCAGGTTGCTTTCCATTTTAGTTTTACTTCCCCTCTTCACATTCTCGTTGATTTAACTTTTCAACTACGTGGAATATCTACATGCTTCCATTATGAAAGCTGTACAAAATGATGTACTCAGAGAAGTGTCACTCCTTCCTAAATCCCTTCCACCCCATTCATTTAAATCTCATCCAGGTAACTCTGCATATTAGATCAGAGAAGCAGAACCACTGTATTTTTAGGGATTGGAGCTTGTGTAATTGTAAGAGCTGGTTAAGCAGTCTATAACAGCCTATTTCTGAATGATGCTCCAGGTTGACATCCACAGGGTGGGCTGTAAGAAAGGAAAAATGGATATAAAGTGGGAGAAGCAAGGAAAAGGTAAAATCTGTGAGGCTGAGGTGGAATCCACATGGGTGGAATAGAACCTGCGTGAGTCTCCCACTGCCTCCAAGTCTCCAGCTTCAATGATGGGGATGTTCTGAGTTGGTGCCCTTCAGAACAGAGCTGAGCTCTGACTGGACCAGAAGGTGGAGATGTTACAGCAGAAGATCTTCAGGAAGTGGAGGAGTTTGTTGGGCTAGTTATTGCTCCCAAGTCAATCTGGAGCAGCAGATAAGTGACAACATGCATGATGTGCAACAGGAGTTCCGAAACATAAAAAGAATATGGCTACTCCTTTACTTCTGCCTTCCCAATCTGGTGGGGAAAATCTCTTACAATCCATGTTATTTCAGATTTAATTTTGTAAGGAAATTCTAAGAAATATAGTTCCAGCTTAGCTACACTGACACAATATAAATCACCATAATCCATCCCTTGTCAAGTTAGAATCCACATTTACCTCTTTGAACCATACTTACCTTCCAAAAAAAAAAAAAAAGTGCTTCTGCCTACATTAATGCTATTTTCCCTTGTACAGCAAAATTATTTTAGTCCTCTCCACAAAATAGGGTTTCTCCATTTTTGAGTTATTTTCATTTCTTTTTCAGATGAGACATTCTCCTTTGATATCCTGGGACTTTAATACTGAGATATAAGGTGAACTGCTTTTAATGCATAGAATGTTAGATGGTAGGGGAATGAAAGAAAAGAAATTAATGTATGCCCAAACACATTATTATCAAAGTATGGAATAAATACTCATAATTATTACAGTCCTTTTCTGAAGCTGGTCAGGCGATGGTAGCTGGTATTTATATCTATCTTTTCCCAGAACCCATTGATTGTTCTCTGTGCTCAGCAATCTACTTTGTGGGTCATGGTTTTTGACAGCTGGCATTAGCCAAATCTTCATTCCTAAAAAATCTGGAGTGTTAGCAGTCCTACTGGTATTGGGTTGTTCTATTTTTCCACTAACTTTAATCACAGGATACAGAAATAGTAAATGACTGCAGGGTCATGTGCATTCCAGATATATACCTTCTTATCCCCGTGGGGTAAAATCAATCCAGCTTCCATTTAATATTCAGGCTCAACTCCTCTAGCCAGAATGAGCAACCCCTTTCTTTGCCTGTTCTTTAATTAGCATATGGACCCCAAAGTGGCCCTGTGGCAGTCTCAGATTCCAGTCTAATGGCACAATTGTTGGGTTCCCTAACAAAGCGTTTTTCCTTGGGAACCAAAACTTCAAGACTAGCAGAACCTAAAGTTACCCAATGGGAAGCCAAACTTGCAATAGTGGATAAATAGTGAGAAAAGACACACCAATTTCCACCGTTTGATTTTTCAGACCTTAAACCTTAGCTACGGAAAAAACAGCACAACATTTTGGTCACTGATTTAGAGATTCCCGGAGGACATAGTAAGGCACAGAACTGACCTCTCAAGTATAAAAATGTGTTACCAAGAGGTGTTGCCACCTAGCCAGTAGGTGTTGCTGAAAGGCGTTGCCAGTACTATAAAGAGTCTTCAAGAGGCCATAATTCTATTTTTTGAGTAAGTACAATGTTAGCATGTTTCAAAAGTCAACAGAACAAAAAAAAATCCTACTCAAAGACACATCCCTTCCTCCCACTTCCTTTCTACCTCATCGCCCTCACTCCATCTATTGAAGTAACCCATTTTATTATTTACTGATATATTTTTTGCATTTCTTTTTGAAAAGATAAGTAGATACATATTGTTCTTCCTATATAAGAAGCAAAACATGAATTATTTTCTTTGTACTTTGCTTTTGGCAGTTAATATTGCCTAGAAATCACTTCATATCAATGCATAGAGATTTTCCCCTTCTTTTTTCTTCTTTCATTTTTTATTAGCAGCAGCATAGTGTGACATTGTGTGTAGGTATAATTGTTTACTTAACCAATTTCTTACACTTAGACATTCAGGTAGCTTCCAATATTTTGCAGTTATGAAAAGAAAAAGTGTTACAATGAATAACCTTAACACATATGAATTTTAATGTTGTTGGAGGTGTATTTTCAGGGTCAGTTCCTAGAAGCAGGGGTGCTGGGTTGAAGGGTAAATGCACATGTAACCTTCTTAGATATTGTCAAATTTCTTTCTGTTAGGGTTGAATCATTTTGCATTTTCTAAATTCTCACTAGCATTGCATGTATAAGAGTGGCTGTTTCTCCACAGACTTGCCAAAATGTGTATTGTTAAGTTTTTGAATTTTTTCCAGATAGGTGAGAAATTATAGTTCTGTGTGATTTGTTCTTCATTTTTCTCACTATGAGTGAAGGTGAACATCTTTCTATGTTAATCTTTCATGCTTAAACTTTATGTTAAGTAATGTGTGTGTGTGAATTGTTTATGTATTTTATTGATTTTTTTCTATAACATTGTTGGGATCTTCCCCTGGAGTGTTAAAAGTTCTTTGTATCTTAGGGATACTAGCTGTTTACCTATGATACATGACTTTCCCTATGTTCTTTTATTTTTATGGTAAAAAAAGATAACATTTTTTAGATATCTGATCTAAAATATATCTGATATATTTGATATCTGATATATTTAGATATCTGATCTGCTTGGAGTTTAGTGTAAGGGATTGCTATCTTTTTCAAAATAGTCAAGCTGTTGAGCTAATATTATTTATTAAAAACAAACACACAGGCTTCCCTGGTGGCGTAGTGGTTGAGAGTCCGCCTGCTGATGCAGGGGACACGGGTTCGTGCCCCGGTCCGGGAAGATCCCACATGCCGCAGAGCGGCTGGGCCCGTGATCCATGGCCACTGAGCCTTTGTGTCTGGAGCCTGTGCTCCGCAACGGGAGAGGCCACAACAGTGAGAGGCCTGCGTACCGCAAAAAAACAAAAACAAACAAAAAAAAAACCAAAACCAAAAACACACAAACCAAAAGCTTGATTCTTAATTCCACCTTTCTCATCTACCAGATTTCTTGAATAGTTTTGTCTCTTCTGGGGTTTCCAATCTGTTTCATTAGTTGCTCTCTCTTTTCATCTGCCAGTACACCCTCTTTTAATTATAACAGGTTTATAATTTGTTTTTGGTTTTTGTAGAACTAATTCCCTTCTCTCCCTATAGCTTTTCTTTTCCACTGTTTTCTTGGCTATTATTATAATGGCAGCTGTTCCACCTCCATAAAAAAAAGCTCCATGCTATATTAATTGGAATAGTTTCACATTTATACATTAACTTAGGGAGAGCTACGATCTTAATGATATTGAGATGTCCCAACCAGAACACAAAGGATGTCTTTCTATTTACTTAAATCTACTTTTATATCTTTCAGGAGTGTTTTAAAGTTTTCTTTATAAAAATTTTGCTCATTTTTGTTAAGCTTATTCTGGAGCAGTTGCCTTTTTTGTTGCTATTTCAAATACATCTTTTAATTGAACAAATGATGGTTATCCACCTACCAGTGGGACATGAAGAAATTAGCTATATATATTTTTTAACCCCAATTAGGTCTTTTTGCAAATAGGACAATATTGGTATCACACTAGGCTCAGTATGGAAAAAATAAAGGAATAGTTCTACTGCTTAGAAAATAAGTTTCCTCAAAAATCATAATGCATTAGATGTCTGGTAATATAGAGCATGATTGATACCATCTACATCTATAATGGGACTGAGCACTTTCTAAAACTCATTGTTCTCAGATGTAAAGTGGACAAAACAATATATTTCCAGAACATTCTAAGAGTTAGGTTAGGGCTTCCCTGGTGGCGCCGTGGTTGAGAGTTCGCCTGCCGATGCAGGGGACACAGGTTCGTTCCCCGGTCCGGGAAGATCCCACAGGCCGCGGAGCGGCTGGGCCCGTGAGCCATGGCCGCTGGGCCTGCGTGTCCGGAGCCTGTGCTCCGCAACGGGAGAGGCCACAACAGTGAGAGGCCCGCGTACCGCATAAAAAAAAAAAAAAAAAAAAAAAAGAGTTAGAGTTACTCTAAGCAAAGGACTAAACTGTGGGAGGCACTTAAGTAAATGTCTGTGATTCTGATTATTCAGGCGTGTATGTTTGATAGGAGAGAGAAAATTGCTTTCCAACAAATACCTATTTTACCTACACATCAGGCAAACCCATACCTTCTTTAGAAAAGGGGTTATCTGTAGAGATATTGGAAGATGCATATCTGGTGTTTTTTTCTCCTGGCACCTCTTCCTTATGGGAGAGATAATGCAGCAAAGGCAAAGAAGCTGGCATAGAGTGAGGTAGCTCATATACCTCTTCTCTTGGGAGAGATTTCCTCACGTATAAACCGTAACCTTGAGGTGACCATGACAGCCCTAAAATTCCCCTCAGCTTCACTACATTTTAGACAGATTTCTTTTTGACTGTAGACCCCTGACCTCTCTTTGCTTAGAGCAATTACTTTAGGAAACTTGCAATTGTAAATTTTTTTCTCTGCCCTTTTGAGATGTAAATGTCTCAACCTCCTGTCAGTTTTAATACACAAGAGTGTCTTTCTCGAGGACCAGGGAGCCATCCTTTTGAAATGTAATCATCAAGAAAGATAGCACCCCTATCTGCCAATCTTTGTGGGAGGACAGAAACCTAACTTTGATGAGTGCCTATTAGCAAACACAGAGGGCCTAATAGCATTACCAACCCCACCCCTAATGACTTCCATTAATTTTCCAACAGTTTACCTTAGTTTAGAAACTCTCCTGCCTTTTGTTTCCAAGGAGTTGGGTTTAATCTGTCTCCCCCGCCATTGTAATAGTCCTGAATAAAGCCTTCCTTCTCTATTTAATTCTGTCTAGAGCAATTTTTCTTTGACAGAGATCTTTAAAAAATAATCTTACAATGCAATTTACTACTTAACTCTATTGATTCTTGGATACGGTATATAATCTCCTCTGAGAACAATAAGGCATTTATGAATAGCCCATGGGGTAGCTTAAATATGTGGGCATGAAGAAAGTATCCATTTTAAATTGATACGTAATAACTGATTTGGTGTCCATATCCATAAACACAACAGTCACTGACTATTTGGACATAAAGATTCTTTTATTTTCTCTAATAAAAGAGAAGAGCTTGACAGAAATATTAATTTATACTTAGGACTCTATCTTTCATTCATAACTTCATTTCTTGAGAATTTATTATAATTTGCTCCTCAATTGTCATCCTAAATTTAAACAATTTGTTGAGTTGTACTAACACATCTTTGTGCCTAAGAAATAGCTCTTAGCTTGGCTTCTATATAAATTTCCCTTTTGCTTTTATCTTGGAAATTCTTCTTTGGTTTGTTTACTTAATCTGGCCAATTTTCACATTTATTACCAATGATTTTACTTTTCTTGTCAATGCCTAGTTTTTCATATGTTAATATCTTTCATTTATTTGCCAAATATTAAAGATATAAGGGTGTTAAAGACAATTTCTGTCTTGAAATGTCATAAAGTCTCGTGCGGAGAGAGGTAAGTAAACAGACAATAATAATGCATTATAGTAGGTTTAATAGAGTTATTTTATACTGACTATAGAGAAGCATGTGATGGACAAATAATTCCAATCCAGACTTGATATTGATAATGAGAGGAGTGGATGCATGTGGGTTTGTGGGAGAAAACATGTCTCAAATAGGTTTCATATGACAAGAATGTGGACAATGAAGATGTTGGCAGAAGGTATTAGAGAGAGAGCTGGAAAAATAAGCAAAAAATATCACGTCAGAGAGTTCGAATTTTATTTTGAATGTGAAAGAGCTGTTGAGGACTTTTGTAGTTGGAAACTACTAACATGTTCCTATCTGTGATCTAGGAGAAAAATCTGGTTTTAGTATGGAGAATGGTTTGGAGGTATGCTCAGCTTACCTCTTCAATAATCATAAAATAATTTTATTATTGAGCAAATTTATAACTGTGGCTACATAACACTAACATAACCAAACTAGAAAATGAATGTATTTGACCGAACTAATATTTATATTATTATCATCTTGTTATTTTTATATTATTACACTATTATTTTCAGGGACTATCCTCAAAATTATAATGATCTTTTAGTCAGCTCATTTTTATAGAGGAAGTCATTCAGAGGTAAATATTTTAATGACATGCCTAAAGTTACACAGTATTTTAAATAAAAATGCTCCACATTTGTGTTGCTAGGGTAAATTTATCCTTCAAATTGAAAGTCAGGACTATTTCACTCACAAATCTTTTTCCAAGTGGGATTTTATTTTTCTAATGAAAATTCAGAAATATATTTTCATTCATATTATAACACAGAGAAAGTGAATGTTGATCAGTAAGCTTGGGTCAAGGGGGGATGTGGATATGAGAACACAGCCCTCTGTATATTTTCAACAACCTGGGGGAGAGCTTTGGAATTTTCAGGGTTTAGATCAAGCATGAGACTATTTCCTTTCTAATCTTAAGGACCACTACCCCAAACTAATAGCTGTCTTACACTGTACAGTACTTCTTAGTTTTACCCCTTTGAAGTGGTGAAACATTGACCCTGACAACAATCCTGTTACATAGTTGAGGCAATATTTTTGTTGCCTTATAAAATTAATCTTTAACACTGGCAAAAAAAAAAATATTTTATTGAACTGTGGATCTGAATCCAAAATGTATAAATTATTTTTCAGTCTAGTGCTTTAAACTATTGTCACATTGTATTTCTTGCCTCTTCCTTAAAAAATATTAGTTCCATTTGAGTGTACACACAGTTTAGATTCAATAACATTTCTGATTGTCTTCTGCTGCATTGAAAGTTCATCTATCTATTCTAAGAGCTTATATAGAAATAAGCTCATAATCCACTTATGGATCACCCTGTTCTGACTCTCATCTGTGGTCTGTGAAGCTGATCCACAGGGTTTGCTTAATGGTGCCCTTGTCATCTGGCTTCCTGTTGTCTCTCATCCATGGGAGACACCAGCCCATAGAGAACAGGAGAAGGAAGTCTGAATTTATATTCTCCCGGAACACTTTTTCCTGAGGAACTATGAATGAGCCTCAGCCCTCTGTGTAACTTCACTAGGTTCTGGAAACTACTCTGCCCTTTGAGCACTAGGTGGAGTTTGGCTCCCTGATGTTGCTAATCTAAGGGTATTACAGTTTTCCTTATTCATTTTCCTAAACTCTGTCCTTTGTTTAAGTCTTTTCAACGGATCCATTTTAACATGTCTTTTTTAAATTGTCATTTTATTAGAGGAACATATAAAAAAACTGTTTGACTAATGTCAAGAATGTGTTAATAGCAGGCAGCATGAGTGGTGTTGAAAAGGACAGCCTCTGGGACCAGCAGCCTCATTTCTAGCTTGGCTCTCAACTTCCTGCTGTGTGCGACATTGAGCACATTTTTAAAATACATTTGTTCTTCAGGTTTTTTTTTATTCATAAGTGAAATATACATAGTTATGTGTATATGTGTGTATGTATGTACATATATACACATACAAATGCTTTAGAACAACACTGAACAATAGAAATATAATACACTGAGGACCATAAATGTGAGCCATGTGTACTTTGCTACTTTTAGTAATCACTTTAAAAAGAACAAAAGGAAAAGGTAAAATCAATGATTACTTAACCCAATATATTAAAAATAGTATTTCAACATGTTTTCAGTATAAAAATAATTAATGAGGTATTTTATATTTTTATGTACAAAATATACCAAAAAATATAGTGTATATTTTACATTTACTGCACATCTCAATTTGGACAAGCCACATTTGAAAAGCTCAAGGGCCAGACATTGGTGGTGGCTCCCTTATTGCACAGCACAGCATTAGGTGTTCTCTAACCTACACCTACTTAAACAACTTACTTGATGAGCCACCATTCTCTATTCTTTCCTGTTAACTAAAATGTGCTTATAGGATGCTGGATGCCCGGCACATGCAGACAATGTTCTTAGACATTCGTGAACATCTGCTTCCACCAACTGAATTAAATATTTATGAAGAATTAATTGTGTTTTTCCCAGACCAGTTTATATATCAGTATATTTTTTCATTATAATAATTATTTATTTGTTTATAAGCCAATAAAACATTAATGTGAAAAGAAATAGAGTTGTTTCTATGAAAATTAGGTCAAATACTTTGAAAAGGATTCATAAAGGAGAGAAACCAGAAGTTTTTTTTTTGAATTAGTTGTAGTCAAAACAACTGAAAGACTGAGGAAAAATTATCAAAAGCTAGAGGGGTTTTGTATGCAGGCTACTTTGCAAGTGTTGGTAAGTTCCTGCTGTACTTAAAGAAAATGAACCTGGATATCATAAAATGATCTTATGGTTGTAGTTAATGAAAAAAGTAAAATGCAGAACTCCAATATAAGGATATATAATAAGAGAAAACATCTTAATATTGTATTCACAAATTGTTAAACTATGTTTTACTATGTATAAAGCATAAAATTAAAAAAATACTTAGATTTTTGTCTGTATCTCTTTAATCAGTCTTCGTTTCAATGACTATTTTCGATTAACTGGCCATGGTCCTTCTACTGCAGGCCCCAAGAGGGCAGGTGTCATGTTTGTTTTGTTTGCCACTATATTCTCAGTGCTAGAATGGCTCAAAGTAGATGCTCAGCAAATATTTGTTGACAGATTGGCTGACTCATTCTTTCCATATGGCACCTCCTACCAGGCAAGCCTGTTGGTTTTTCAGTTTATAGTTTGCTGTCATATTTTTTTAAAACATGAAATTGTTTTATTTACAACAGACATAATTTTATGGTCCTTTTTCTCTAAGCAAAATGTTATTCTAGTCATCTAGCAGAAGAAAACTCATACAAAATTTAACTCAGTAAATTTAGACTTGATGTTCCTCAGCAATGCTTTGCTGAGGAAAATGGGAGAGAGTAAATAAAATTAAGACTCTCTTATCCTGAGAAGGTCAAAAAAACTTTGTTTTCATATGCTTCTGGAGAGCTGTGAATAAATATCCAACGAGCCTCATCTGGATTCACAATCTGTTCATCAAAACACCTAAATGTATCTTCTTCCCAAGTATTCCTATTAACAGACATTGACTGTGGTTATACACATACACAGTTGGAATTCCCTGAAATTTGGAAAATTCCCTGAAATTAGGCATACAAATGGTATGTCGATAGTTGTAGAGTGTACTTCCCCTACCCCAAGCTGAAGGTGAAGATTTAGTCACAGTGTAGCTAAACAGGCAGAAAATATTTAAGTTAGAACTGGAATCCTTCCTGAGGGACTTGCCAATATAATTATCTTTTTCATAGTTTCCAAAACATATCATTTTAATGGAAAGTTTTAAAGTATTACATATATAAAAATGAATACACTGAAAGTGTATAGCTTGATAAATATTAACAAAGTGACACACTGTAAATAGCACTCAGATCAAGATAAATATTACCAGTAGCCTGGAAACCCTTCTTGTATTTTCTTCCAGGCATCACCCTCCCTAATAGTATTTAATATGCTGACTTGATCACTGTAGACTACTTTTACCAATATATAAACTTTATATAAACAAATCATTCAATATGTTCTGTGTTTTGCTTAGCTTCTTTTATTCAGTAAATGTTTTTTAGATTCATTTGTGTGTGTTGTTGTAGCTTGTTTATTCTCATTGACTTATGGTATTCCATTGTATAATTATACTACAAATTTTATTCCATTTTTCTATTGATGGATATGGAGATTGTTCTCAGGTTTTGGCTCTTATGAATAGTGCTGGTCTGAACATTACAGTACATGTCTTTTGGTGAACATAGGAACATATATCTGCCAAGTATAAACCCAGGAGTGGAAATTCTGGATCATAGGGTGTGCTGATGTTAGGTTGTAATAGATACAACCATACAACATCTTCTGGATTGAGTTACTTTACAAAAAACAGAAAACAAAGGAGATTTTGGTCTTAGAAACATCAACTGGTTGGTTATATCAGAAGATATTATATATACATGTATTTCTTAATCTCTAAGTAGATTTTTTTTTTTTTTTTTTTTTTTTTTTTTTTTTGCGGTATGTGGGCCTCTCACTGTTGTGGCCTCTCCCACTGCGGAACAGGCTCCGGACGCACAGGCTCAGCGGCCATGGCTCACAGGCCTAGCCCCTCCACGGCATGTGGGATCTTCCCGGACCGGGGCACAAACCCGTGTCCCCTGCATCGGCAGGCAGACTCTCAACCACTGCGCCACCAGGGAAGCCCTAAGTAGATTTTTTAGAATACTTATTCTCTTGAAATGGAAAAAAAATCTGTTAGCTAATATACAGTTAACATACATATGCAGGTTTTTTGTTTGTTTTTTTGTAGTTTTAATGTTATATACTTACTAGTAAAAATTCTGGTTAGTATTAGGAAAATATTATACTCATAAATGATTTATTTTTAACTGTATCAGGACTTACCATGCCTGTGGAAGTAAAATTAGAAATGACATTTTCATTTGCATATATGAAGTCAAAGGAACCATTTTGTAAAATTCATATTATACTGTTTAGAAATGAACTTTCTCATTTCAGAAAACCCCGTGAAATATTTTTTTCAGCTTTGTTCTTTGCATACACAGTAATTTACTCTCAATAATGTTCAAAAATATATTGTATAGATTGTTGTATAAATAGAAGAGGAGGGAACACTTCCAAACTCACTTTACCGGGTCAACATTACCCTAATACCAAACCCAGACAAAGATACTACAAGAAAAGAAAATTTCCCTGATGAACATAGATGCAAAAATCCACAACGAAAATATTACCAAACTGAATTCAACAATATGTTAAAAAGATTATACACCATGATCAAAGGAGATTTATTCCAGAAATGCAAGGATGGTTCAACATCCTCAAATCAAGCAATGTGATATACCACATTAACAAGATAACAAAATAAAAGATAAAAATCACATGGTCATTTTAACCTTTTTCTCACTCTTTATGTTTTGCTGGGTCAACAACTATCATGTCCCCAAACCGTATATCTAACTCACTCTTCTTTCCTCAGAAATGCATTTAGGCCTCATTTTTCCAACTGCCTACATGTGTAATGGTCTTCATATCCCATTCTTGCTTCAAATTCAATTTAATGCCATATTTTTTGCTGCAAACTGGAATTTCACTTTTGTATTTCCTACTTTGGCTAATGGTACCCATGTTGCTTATGTTCAAAATTATAAATTGTCTTAAATATTTATTAATGCACTCTCCTTTATTTATTTACCTTTACTCAAACACCAAAATCATCACAAATTATTTCCTTCCTTCTCCTTTTCCCCTTTTTTATGGCTAATATATTTTACACACACAATGTTTTCTATGTACAGTTGTAATTATGTTTTTATTGCTCTAAGGGACTCCAATCTTCAATTTCTCAAATCCATCCTCTGTATGCCAGGCATTGTATGTATGCTTTCCTAAAAAGCATGTAGGACTGTGCACTTAACAAATATTAGTAATTGGAACATGCTGTTTGTGTCCTCAAGAAACTCACACTTATGGAAGAGACAAAGTTTTAAATAATTTCTGGAAAATTACAAGCTGATATAAGTACCATGGGGAGTTAAAAGGAGTTTTCATTCTCTCAACCAACTATTTATTGAGGAACTCTTTTGGGTATTGTACACTGGCGATAGAGAACTGAACTGGACAAAAAGACTTCTGATCTCATGAATCGTATTTTCAATGACAGGGAATGGAGGGGTCAAGGAAGGCTTCATGAGGAGATGACACTGGGGTAAGTTTTAAAATCACTATCTCTGATGGTGAGGCTGAAGTATTTGTATTTTGTTAAAAGATTCACAGATGACTGTGATGTATATGGTTAGAAATCACTAACATTATTCCCTGTTGTTTAGATAAACTTCCAGTACAACAAAGAGCTTTCACATCCATGCAACTCATATGCTGATCCCAATGAATGTAATGAGAGTCTCCATCCTAAAGTCTTTATCAAAACATTTCTAAATTCTCCTCAAGTCACCTTCATTTGTTATTTCAATGAATCACTCAAGTAATCAACAAATATTTATTCCTTCCTATGACCTAGAACAGAAAATAAAGAAAGGCTTCTCTTAGAAAGTGGTATTTTAGGTTTTCAAGGATAAGTAGGTATTACTTGGGTGAGAGGAAGTAGGAGTGGGGTGACTAGCACATGCTGTTCATCAGGGAGTGTGGCTTTAGGGAGATGGCTGCTTAAGGAATTGAATCAAGGGCAGGAGTGGAGTGTAAAGAACAGTCTGTATGCTCAACAGACTTAAGCTTTTTAAGTTCAGACTCCAGAGGTAAAATTATTTTCATTTATGTGGCCCCAGAACATGCCTGATATAGAATAGGATCTTAATGAATATTTGTGAAATAAACTAATATACATAATAACAAATTGAAATCTACCCCTAAATGATAGTGGCTTGGGCTTATGATTTAATATATCAAATCATAGAGTTTCTCAAAAATATTTTGCCAAATTTTTTTTTCAGAGCCACTAATAAGAAGTACATGCACTTGATAATGTTTATACTTTATAAAAGCTGTAGCTGTAGCAAATGAACAATTATCTCCAGGAATCAGTGGAAATAGATGGAACAGCTCTCTAGATCTTTTTCTCAGCTATTCCCTCAAACTACCTGGGTTTCTAAGGCACTCAGTTCTTGAGGGATTGATTATTGTGATGGCTATTTCATTTGAAAATATTTACACTATAACTGAGGCCCTCAAATCTAAATACAGACATGAACAGTAGGAATGTCAGAAAATGTTAGAGCCATCAAAAGAATATTTTGTGTTTCAGAAGTGACTGCCTTCTTGACCCTTACAATAAGGTCAACCATGCAAAGTCTACTACGTTTGCTCATTCCTTGGGTTCTAGGGATTGAGTATCAAGTAGTAGAAGGGGAAAGGTATCTCTCCAACAGGTATGTTTCAACTTTTTACTCAGCACTTAACATTAACTAACCTCTAGCAATTTACTTTATCTTTGTGAGCCTGAATCTGAATGCATGTAACATTGTGGGAAATAAATCATATACCTATGTGAAATAATAGAAAATGTATATATGGTTCTCTGCCCTGGGTTCTTGGCACAAAGCTCCTAAAACCCTTGTAATTTCCTAAGTTATAAGAACACTATGGGCATCTCTTGTTTTTGGTTTGTTTGTTTTTTGCGGTACGCGGGCCTCTCACTGCTGTGGCCTCTCCCGTTGCGGAGCACAGGCTCCGGATGCGCAGGCTCAGCGGCCATGGCTCACGGGCCCAGCCGCTCTGTGGCATGTGGGATCTTCCCGGACCGGGGCACGAACCCGTGTCCCCTGAATCGTTAGGTGGACTCTCAACCACTGCGCCACCAGGGAAGCCCCTTCTTGTTTTAATATTTGTCTTTGACCCCATTCCTGACACAGGGCTAAATTCCTAAGTGCTAAGGGCACGATGAGCCATGTTTTGTTCTACTGAGGCAACTCTGGGTGGGCTTCTGGATGGCTTCTGGATGGGGGCTAGTCACCAGAAAGACGAAGCCTGATTAGAAGCTTGGAAGTTTCAGCCCCACTCATCCTCTAGAGAGGGGAGGTAAGCTGAAAATGGATTTAATACCTGACCATACTTACATGAGGAAGCCTCTATAAATTCCCAGTAGTAGGGGTTTAGGGAGCTTCCAGGTTGACAAACATACTCATACTGGGAGGGTGATGGGGACAGAAGCTTCTGCACTCAGGACCCTCCCCCAGACCTTGCCCTACATATCTCTTCATCTGGCTGTTCACTGGTATCCTTTAGCATAGCCTTTAAAAAACTGTCAAAGATAAATAAGTGTTTTCCTGAGCTCTATGAGCTGCTCTAGCAAGTTAATTGAGCCCAAGGAGGGGGGTCATGGGGACCACCAGCTTATAGGGTGTTGGTCAGAAGCACAGGTGACAACCTGGGCTTGTGACTGGCATCTGAAGTGGGAAAGGGCAGTTTTGTGGACTAAGCCCTTCACCTGTGGGATGTGAAGGTATCTCCAGGTAGATAGTGTCAGAATTGAGTTAAATTGAAGGACACTGGGCTAGTGTCATTGAGAATTGCCTGTTGTGGGGAAAAACCTACACACATTTGGTGACTATAAGTGTCAGAAATAAAGCATTCTGTGTGAATAGTAAAGGAGACTCAGAAGGAAGAAACTCATGGGAAGGAAGAACTGGGTTTTTCCCTACACAGAAGGAAAAAAAAACTGCTTTTTTCTAATTCAACCTTATATAAGCACTGTTCTTTGTACATACTACACAGTCGGATAGTCATTTCCATTCCCCCACTCTAATTTTCCTATTGAGTGCTTATTTTTGGACTTATAACATTGTAATTCTAGGGAGTAGTGGAAAACTAATATTCTTAAAATTCATATCATGCTAATTTGATTTCACAATATCAAGTAAACAATATCCTTATTTGGGATCTTTAAAGGATCATAAGAAAAATAACCTCATTTGTTGAGAAGCTTCATTTTTTTGTCTCCCAGCTGTCACTTAAGATCTCTATGTTTGTTCATTTTGACCATAGATTGAGGGTTATAGTGAAAATTCACCCTGTTTGTACTTATTTTTCTCTCAGGAAAAATAAGGGACTCTAAAAATAATATTCACACAAGGTGATCAGGCAACAGACTAGAATTTTCTTTTCTGAAAATTATAGTGTAAGTTATATCCCATTATATTGCTATTTTGATAGAAATATCTCTCAATGGTGCCTGGTATTCCCCACTTTGTCCTACATGTTTTTACTATCCATCTCTCATGACATTATTTCCTGTGGATCTCCTTGTAGAAATTGCTTTGCTTCCCTTTTATTAGCTCCTATAGGACGCTTTGGTATTTGACTTCCCTGAAAATATAGCTCTATTTCTTCAAAGTAGCAATTAAATAATTAACATGTTTTCTAGAGCCTGCCTCTTGCTAAATATACCCATTTCCTCAATTTATGAATAATGACTTGGTTTGACCATGTCTTTCCCGCATTGTTGTTTGTTTGTTTAATTCCGTTGGAGCTCTTGAAGCCTGAACTGTTAATGAATCTGCCAAATACATTGCTTGAAATTTATTAATCTTGTTTTTCAGATGGCTCCCATCTTTCTTCTTGAAGGACATGTGCCTGGTTGCTAAGGCAAACATGTTCTAGAAGCCACTGTTTGATATCAACTCTAAAGTATTTCATTACCAGTGCAGTTGTGTCACAGTTATGCTTTTTTCCCTACTTTTTTTTGTATTTAGGAATATTTTCTTTAGGCAGAAGTAATCCTCATCTTTGCTTCTCTTTTATAGCTTTTAATGTATCTACTTAGTTATCAATAATTCATTCAAGATTTTGTAAAAGGAAGATCTTTCCTCCTTCTTTAACAGATACAAAGTTGAGTTTCTCTCTTAACCATTTCAAATGTACAGAACAAATGCTAATTCAAGTGAAATCTCACTACTTTTTAAGTTAAAGTGATTCAATTGGTAACTTTATCAGTACGAATATCTATTCTATAGATAGTAAAAGCCATTCTGTCATTGCTATAATTATATTAATAATTTGTTGCAAGTTATTTATAGAATTACTGTATTAGGTCAATCAAATCAGTGTTAGATGTTTATATATATATATATATATATATTTTTTTTTTTTTTTTTTTTTTTTTTTTTTTTTTTTGCGGTACGCGGGCGTCTCACTGCTGTGGCCTCTCCCATTGCGGAGCACAGGCTCTGGACGCACAGGCTCAGCGGCCATAGCTCACGCGCCCAGCCGCTCTGCGGCATGTGGGATCTTCCCGGACTGGGGCACGAACCCGTGTCCCCTGCATCGGCAGGCGGACTCTCAACCACTGCGCCACCAGGGAAGCCCCTAGATGTTTATATATTTTTAAGAGTGGGAAGTAAAATAATACCTCTGCTGAACTGTGATAAAATTGCAACTGTCACTAGTATGCATTATTTTCCAGTGAATTAATGGAAAAAGTATTTTTTTTACTATATAGATTATATCTTATCATTGAAACCTTCCCCCTTTTCCAAAAAGAAATATAACACACACACACAAAAGTGCATGAAACATAAATATAGAACTCAATGATTTATTACAAAATAGAAACCCAAGTAAACACGGCCAGGTCCAGAAAGAGAACATTACCAGCATATCAAAAGCCATGCTCATTCTTCTCACAATCACTATCCACTTCTTTTCTTAAGGTGACTACTATCCTGGCTGAAAACAATATGGCACAGTTTTTCCTTGTCTTTGCTCTTTATATAAATGTAACAACTTTCTAAGTGCCCTTATACATCTTACTTTTTTTTTCCTCCGGGCTGTTTCATAGATCCTGTAGCAGCATTTATTGTCATGTACCAGCAATTTATTGTAATTGCCTTGTAGAACTTCATTATATAAATACAGCATAATGTATTTACTTTGTCTGTGGTTGATGGTCATTTTGATTGTTTCCAATATTGGCAATTACAGACAAAGCTGCCATGAACATTCCTGTGCATATCTTTGGGTGCAAAACAGAACAGCATTTATAAGTAGTGATGATATTATCAGTCCAGATCTATAAATTTGATAGATAATTCCAAAGACTTTTCTAGAGTGATAATCCAATTTAAACTCTGACCGATGGGGTTTGAGAGTTCCTGTCACCCCACATCATTGCCAACAATGTTAGCCATGTAAGCCAATCAGTGGATTGCTCTTTGAACTCTTATTTAATCAATAAAACCTGATTTTAATATAATCTAATTTATTGATATTTTCCTTTAAGATGATTACTTTTTGAATATATTCTATTTAAGAAATCATATAGGCATTTTTATAGTTTATAAATCAAAAATTCCCAAAAGAGAAGGCAAATAGAAAGAGAGATGCCCTGTTCATATACATGTACACATGTACAAACTAAGGAGCAGCACAAATCAGAATCTGTATTTTGGATTTTGCTTTAATTCTCATTTCTTCAAGGTAATTTGACGTTGGCCTACTTGCCGTCTGGTAAAAGTCTTTGAAATTTACCTATTTTAAACAGTTACATTTCAGTTTACTGAGAACAGACTGGGTAGCTGTAGGGAATTTTTCAATCTGAGAAGTTAATAATGATTCTACGCTGAAAATGTGCTATGGATTGAAGCTCATGAGAAGAAATAAAAGTAGGATTCAGTCCTAAGAAACGGGAGTACAAAAATTAGGTGACAGTACTGGACTGGATGACAATTTCAGTAGGCGATAGTATAGTTGAAAAATTAATTAAGGAAATTATTAAAATAATCTCTGATAAACCCACATATGAGGTTAAAAAGATACATTTCCATCTCTACTATCAATGAAGTCTTGAAGTGCTAATAGGGAAGTTCATTTTCTCCTTGGCTGTGTTTCATATGAAAAAAAGTGAAATGTGACTCTATTCGCTTTATTAAAACCAGATACAGTACTTTCCACAGTCATATTTAGTCTCATGTTATTCCTGGATAAAAGTCGTAAAAGCCATATAATGTTCTTTTTTTTTTGAGAGTTTCAACATTATTTCTTAAATATGTCTTTCTGTCATATATCTGTGAGGATTCCAACCACTATTTTAATTATTGTTGTGGTATAATAGGATATAATGTCTAATCAATCTCCATGTTTACTTCTACCTAAACAATCCTCCCTTCATATACAAAAGGGAAGAAATAATTGACCCAATTTGCATAATGCTTAAATGTAGTCATGCTGAGCAACATGATTCACAGATAATCAACTTTGTTAAAGATAATGGTGTACCAAATTTATAATAGAGTGCTGTTATATTGTTTGAGGGAGAGGGAGGGAGGGAAGAAAAGCAGATGCTTCCAGGGAATTTAGAGTGGTTTAAGCAACAAAACAATAAGAGATAGTAATTATTAAAGCAGTGTTTAAAAACAATTTCAAATGAAATACTTCTTCAAACTAAATGTAACACAGAGATCCTCTATGGAATGTCAGTAAAGTATCCTGGACCTGCTTGTCTACCCTCTGAAACTTATCCATTTTCGACTGCCTCTGAACTATCTCTAAGAGTCCCTAGTGCTATGTGGAATGCAGTTTGATAACCACTAAATTACAGTATAAAAATGATGTTCTTGTGTCAAAAGACTAGAAGTAGTTATAGCCTTTGCTTAGGAAAAAAAAGCTCTAAGACTATCAGAGAGAAACAGAGCATGTGAATAAAGTGTGAGAAAGTGGGAAGAGCCTGTTCTCTTTAGCAGACTATTATATGATCCTGGACAAGTATGTGAAGCTCTCTGAACCCCAGTTTTTAACATATACAGTTAAGAATATAACATCTACCTCAAGGGGTGTTATGAGAGAAATTGAGTTAAATATGTTAAAAATGCTGTGTTTAAAAAAAAATGTAAGCCAATTATTCTAAAGTATTAGAAAACTATTTGTTTAATATGCTATTCCTGATCCTATAGCCTCTATTATCAACTACTAGGCCAGAGGTCAGAAAACTTTCTGTAAAGGACCAGATAGTAAATATTTTAGGTTTTGACAGCCCTCTCTTCTGTTAGTCACAGCTACTCAACTCATGTTGTAGCTCAAAAACAGCCATATGCAACATATAAATAAATGAGTGTGGCTATGTTTCAATAAAACTTTAAAAACAGGCAGCTGGCTAAATCTGCCCAGTGAACCATAGTTTGCAAACTCCTGCACTAGAAATTTTCAACTCCAAGTGTGGTTCACAGCCCACCAGCAGCAGCATTCCCTGGGAGCAGGACAAGCTACATGATGGTGAGGCCCAAAGCAAAATAAAAGTGCGGGGCCCTTTGCTCATAAATTACTAAGAAACTTAAAATGCTGACAGCAGAGCATTAAATTAAGTGTGAAGCCTTTGTGTAACTGCACAGGTCACAAATCTGAGAATCCAGCCCAGCCCAGGAGCTGGTTAAAAATGCAGAACCTCAGCCCCTACCCCTGACCTACTGAATGATAGTCTGATAATCAATAAGATCCCAAGATGATTTATTTGTATATGTGTTTTGAGAAGCACTGATAGACTAAAATGATCTTAAGATAGTATTTCTGGCTAGGAACTCTCTAACAAGGCCTAAGTAATTACTTCTGTCTATGAGAAACCTACTTTGAAATTCATACAAAACTGTTTATGAAATAATTGAAAAATTAACATAGTCAACAAATATTCTCCTGTATTCTTTAATCTCCCAATTAAACGGGTTTGCAATTTATCCTCAGTTTTTCTTCTGCTTCTCTCACTGCATCTAATTGGTTGCTGAGCGCTGATCATTCCCACTCAGAGAATTTTCTCTCTTGTTCTGCAGCACCTCTCATAAGAGTGTAGTGGTTAAGAATGTTGATTCTGGAGCTGGACTGCCTGAGTTTGTATGCTGGCTCCACCTCTTACCAGCTGTTTGGTCTTGGGTAGGTTACTTAATCTGTTTCAGTTCTCTCTTCTTTTAAATAGAGAAGATAACTCAAAGCATCACTTTGAGGATTAAATGTTTTTATTTGTAGGCTCCTTTAACCCTTTCCTGTCTGAGCGAAGAACAGACGCCCTCCGGCGACCTACATGCAGAGGCGGGGCCAAATCCAAAGCTGAGACCCGGGAGTTGTGAGAACAAAGAAGAGAAAGGGAAACCTCTCCCAGCAGCCTCAGAAGCAGCGGATTAAAGCTCCACAATCAACTTGATGTACCCTGCATCTGTGGAATACATGAATAGACAACAAATCATCCCAAATTGAGGAGCCAGGAGTCAGTACTGTGCCTCTGAGGTGGGAGAGCCAACTTCAGGACACTGGTCCACAAGAGACCTCCCAGCTCCACATAATATCAAACGGCGAAAATCTTCCAGAGATCTCCATCTCAACACCAGCACCCAGCTTCACTCAACGACCAGCAAGCTACAGTGCTGGACACCCTATGCCAAACAACTAGCAAGACAGGAACACAACGCCACCCATTAGCAGAGAGGTGGCCTAAAATCATAAAAAGTCTGCAGACACCCCAAAACACACCACCAGACGTGGACCTGCCCACCAGAAAGACAAGATCCAGCCTCATCCACCAGAACACAGGCACTAGTCCCCTCGACCAGGAAGCCTACACAACCCACTAAACCAACCTTAGCCACTGGGGACAGACACCAAAAACAACAGGAACTACGAACCTGCAGCCGGCAAAAAGGAGACCCCAAACACAGTAACATAAGCAAAATGAGAAGACAGAAAAACACACAGCAGGAGAAGGAGCAAGATAAAAACCCACCAGACCTAACAAATGAAGAGGTAATAGGCAGTCTATCTGAAAAAGAATTCAGAATAATGATAGTAAAGATGATCCAAAATCTTGGAAATAGAATAGACAAAATGCAAGAAACAGTTAACAAGGACCTAGTAGAACTAAAGATAAATCAAGCATCGATTAAAAACACAATAAATGAAATGAAAAATACTCTAGATGGGATCAATAGCAGAATAACTGAGGCAGAAGAACGGATAAGTGAGGTGGAAGATAAAATAGTGGAAATAACTAATGCAGAGCAAAATAAAGAAAAAAGAATGAAAAGAACAGAGGACAATATCAGAGACCTCTGGGACAACATTAAACGCACCAACATTCGAATTATAGGGGTTCCAGAAGAAGAAGAGAAAAAGAAAGGGACTGAGAAAATATTTGAAGAGATTATAGCTGAAAACTTCCCTAATATGGGAAAGGAAATAGTTAATCAAGTCCAAGAAGCACAGAGAGTCCCATACAGAATAAATCCAAGGAGAAATACGCCAAGACACATATTAATCAAACTGTCAAAAATTAAACACAAAGAAATCATATTAAAAGCAGCAAGGCAAAAACAACAAATAACACACAAGGGAATCCCCATCAGGATAACAGCTGATCTCTCAGCAGAAACTCTACAAGCCAGAAGGGAGTGGCAGGACATAATTAAAGTGATGAAGGAGAAAAACCTGCAACCAAGATTACTCTACCCAGCAAGGATCTCATTCAGATTTGATGGAGAAATTAAAACATTTACAGACAAGCAAAAGCTGAGAGAGTTCAGCACCACCAAACCAGCTTTACAACAAATGCTAAAGGAACTTCTCTAGGCAAGAAACACAACAGAAGGAAAAGACCTACAATAACGAACCCAAAACAATTAAGAAAATGGGAATAGGAACATACATATCGATAATTACCTTAAATGTAAATGGACTAAACGCTCCCACCAAAAGACACAGATTGGCTGAATGGATACAAAAACAAGACCCATATATATGCTGTCTACAAGAGACCCACTTCAGACCTAGAGACACATACAGACTGAAAGTAAGGGGATGGAAAAAGATATTCCATGCAAATGGAAACCAAAAGAAAGCTGGAGTAGCAATTCTCATATCAGACAAAATAGACTTTAAAATAAAGACTACTAGAAGAGACAAAGAAGGACACTACATAATGATCAAGGGATCGATCCAAGAAGAAGATATAACAATTGTAAATATTTATGCACCCAACATAGGAGCACCTCAATACATAAGGCAAACACTAACAGCCATAAAAGGAGAAATCGACAGTAACACAATCATAGTAGGGGACTTTAACACCCCACTTTCACCAATGGACAGATCATCCAAAACGAAAATAAATAAGGAAACACAAGCTTTAAATGATACATTAAACAAGATGGACTTAATTGATATTTATAGGACATTCCATCCAAAAACAACAGAATACACATTTTTCTCAAGTGCTCATGGAACATTCTCCAGGATAGATCATATCTTGGGTCACAAATCAAGCCTTGGTAAATTTAAGAAAATTGAAATTGTATCAAGTATCTTTTCCGACCACAATGCTATGAGACTAGATATCAATTACAGGAAAAGAGCTATAAAAAATACAAACACATGGAGGCTAAACAATACATTACTTAATAACGAAGTGATCACTGAAGAAATCAAAGAGGAAATAAAAAAATACCTAGAAACAAATGACAATGGAGACACGACGACCCAAAACCTATGGGATGCAGCAAAAGCAGTTCTAAGAGGGAAGTTTATAGCAATACAATCCCACCTTAAGAAACAGGAAATATCTCGACTAAACAACCTAACCTTGCACCTAAAGCAATTAGAGAAAGAAGAACAAAAACATCCCAAAGTTAGCAGAAGGAAAGAAATCATAAAAATCAGATCAGAAATAAATGAAAAAGAAATGAAGGAAACAATAGCAAAGATCAATAAAACTAAAAGCTGGTTCTTTGAGAAGATAAACAAAATTGATAAACCATTAGCCAGACTCATCAAGAAAAAAAGGGAGAAGACTCAAATCAATAGAATTAGAAATGAAAAAGGAGAAGTAACAACTGACACTGCAGAAATACAAAAGATCGTGAGAGATTACTATAAGCAACTCTATGCCAATAAAATGGACAACCTGGAAGAAATGGACAAATTCTTAGAAATGCACAACCTGCCAAGACTGAATCAGGAAGAAATAGAACATATGAACAGACCAATCACAAGCACTGAAATTGAAACTGTGATAAAAAATCTTCCAACAAACAAAAGCCCAGGACCAGATGGCTTCACAGGCGAATTCTATCAAGCATTTAGAGAAGAGCTAACGCCTATCCTTCTCAAACTCTTCCAAAATATAGCAGAGAGAGGAACACTCCCAAACTCATTCTACGAGGCCACCATCACCTTGATACCAAAACCAGACAAGGATGTCACAAAGAAAGAAAACTACAGGCCAATATCACTGATGAACATAGATGCAAAAATCCTCAACAAAATACTAGCAAACAGAATCCAACAGCACATTAAAAGGATCATACACCATGATCAAGTGGGGTTTATCCCAGGAATGCAAGGATTCTTCAATATACGCAAATCAATCAACGTGATACACCATATTAACAAATTGAAGGAGAAAAACCATATGATCATCTCAATAGATGCAGAGAAAGCTTTCGACAAAATTCAACACCCATTCATGATAAAAACACTGCAGAAAGTAGGCATAGAGGGAACTTTCCTCAACATAATAAAGGCCATATATGACAAACCCACAGCCAGCATCGTCCTCAATGGTGAAAAACTGAAACCATTTCCACTAAGATCAGGAACAAGACAAGGTTGCCCACTCTCACCACTCTTATTCCACATAGTTTTGGAAGTTTTAGCCACAGCAATCAGAGAAGAAAAGCAAATAAAAGGAATCCAAATTGGAAAAGAAGAAGTAAAGCTGTCACTGTTTGCAGATGACATGATACTATACATAGAGAATCCTAAAGATGCTACCAGAAAACTACTAGAGCTAATCAATGAATTTGGTAAAGTTGCAGGATACAAAATTAATGCACAGAAATCTCTGGCATTCCTATATACTAATGATGAAAAATCTGAAAGTGAAATCAAGGAAACACTCCCATTTACCATTGCAACAAAAAGAATAAAATATCTAGGAATAAACCTACCTAAGGAGACAAAAGACCTGTATGCAGAAAATTATAAGACACTGATGAAAGAAATTAAAGATGATACAAACAGATGGAGAGATGTACCATGTTCTTGGATTGGAAGAATCAACATTGTGAAAATGACTCTACTACCCAAAGCAATCTACAGATTCAATGCAATCCCTATCAAAATACCACTGGCATTTTTCACAGAACTAGAACAAAAAATTTCACAATTTGTATGGAAACACAAAAGACCCCACATAGCCAAAGCAATCTTGAGAACGAAAAATGGAGCTGGAGGAATCAGGCTCCCTGACTTCAGACTATACTACAAAGCTGCAGTAATCAAGACAGTATGGTACTGGCACAAAAACAGAAAGATAGATCAATGGAACAGGATAGAAAGCCCAGAGATAAACCCACGGACATATGGTCACCTTATCTTTGATAAAGGAGGCAGGAATGTACAGTGGAGAAAGGACAGTCTCTTCAATAAGTGGTGTTGGGAAAACTGGATAGGGACATGTAAAAGTATGAGATTCGATCACTCCCTAACACCATACACAAAAATAAGCTCAAAATGGATTAAAGACCTAAATGTAAGGCCAGACACTATCAAACTCTTAGAGGACAACATAGGCAGAACACTCTATGACATAAATCACAGCAAGATCCTTTTTGACCCACCTCCTAGAGAAATGGAAATAAAGACAAAAATAAACACATGGGACCTAATGAAACTTAAAAGCTTTTGCACAGCAAAGGAAACCATAAACAAGACCAAAAGACAACCCTCAGAATGGGAGAAAATATTTGCAAATGAAGCAACTGACAAAGGATTAATCTCCAAAATTTATAAGCAGCTCATGCAGCTCAAGAACAAAAAAACAAACAACCCAATCCAAAAATGGGCAGAAGACCTAAATAGACATTTCTCCACAGAAGATATACAGACTGCCAACAAACACATGAAAGGATGCTCAACATCTTTACTAATTAGAGAAATGCAAATCAAAACTACAATGAGATATCATCTCACACCAGTCAGAATGGCCATCATCAAAAAATCTAGAAACAATAAATGCTGGAGAGGGTGTGGAAAAAAGGGAACACTCTTGCACTGCTGGTGGGAATGTGAATTGGTACAGCCACTATGGAGAACGGTATGGAGGTTCCTTAAAAAACTACAAATAGAACTACCATATGACCCTGCAATCCCACTACTGGGCATATACCCTGAGAAAACCATAATTCAAAAAGAGACATGTACCAAAATGTTCATAGCAGCCCTATTTACAATAGCCCGGAGATGGAAACAACCTAAGTGTCCATCATCGGATGAATGGGTAAAGAAGATGTGGCACATACATACAATGGAATATTACTCAGCCATAAAAAGAAATGAAATTGAACTATTTGTAATGAGGTGGATGGACCTAGAGTCTGTCATACAGAGTGAAGTAAGTCAGAAAGAGAAAGACAAATACTGTATGCTGACACATATATATGGAATTTAAGAAAAAAAAAGGTCATGAAGAACATAGGGGTAAGACAGGAATAAAGACACAGACCTACTAGAGAATGGACTTGAGGATATGGGGAGGGGGAAGGGTAAGCTGTGACAAAGTGAAAGAGCGGCATGGACATATATACACTACCAAACGTAAGGTAGATAGCTAGTGGGAAGCAGCCGCATAGCACAGGGAGATCAGCTCGGTGCTTTGTGACCGCCTGGAGGGGTGGGATAGGGAGGGTGGGAGGGAGACGCAAAAGGGAGGGGATATGGGAACATATGTATACATATAACTGATTAAATTTGTGATAAAGCAAAAAAAAAAAAAAAAAATGTTTTTATTTGTAAACACTTAATTAGTGTCTGACACATAGTAAACACAAAGTATTAGATACTATTATTAACTATTAATTCCCATCACCTTTATGATTCTTCTGGCCTTCATAATCAGTTTCCTGAGCTCTTGCCACATTAACTGTTCTCAGTGCCACAAGATAATTAGGATTAACTGCACAGAGTTTGGGAAGCAAAGTTAGCCATGCTGCTTTAGTACAGAAATCATAAGAAATATTTTTTGAGCACAACATAATGGGAGCTAGGTGATGGTCTAAGGATGAAATCAACATGTAGGGATCAAGTCCAAGAAATCAACTGTAATAAATTCAGTTGAGTCCAAGCAGGCCTTGAGAATAAAGGTGAGGAAGGTCTAGAACAGGAGATAAAAATTACAGCCATTTGGCTACATCTAGCCTACTGCCTCTTTTTATTAATAAAGTTTTAATGGAACACAGTCATGCCTATTCTTTTCCTATTATCAGTGGCTGCTTTTGCACCACAATCGCAGAGTTCAGTAGTTGTGACAGAGACCTATGGCCCACAAAACCTAAAATATTTACTATCCGGCCCTTTACAGAAACAAACAGCAACGAAAAAGTACAGGTCCTGGAGTATTACAGAATGCAAGGTAGGGTTGGTGGGATTTTCAGACAGAACTTGATCATTGAAAGAATCCTTCCAAGTAGGACTGAGAAGAATCAAGTTGGAAAGAAATCCAAGTGATCTGGCTGAGAACCAGGCCCCAGAGTGTGAGTGGGCACTGAGCCAGAAACAGAATATTCAGAGAGTTTACTGTTTACCTTCATTGCTGAATCATTTGCGGACTCAAACTTCTTTACAGAAGGAGCTAAAACTACTTCTAAAACACAACTTCTAGTGTTTTGATCAGTCTGAGTGGATTCTGCCGATTGTGGGGAGATATAGAGAAGTTGACAGAAAGCTTGCTGATTAATCCCATGACTAGGATATCACACTTATCACCCCAAAAAATCCAATCATGTAAACTTATTTTGACACTGCCATACTATAATATAAAAAGTTTTTGACAAGACATGTACATTCTTCTTTGGAAAGTCATATAAATTCAGCATCACAGAGGTACCATTGCATACTTGGCTTTGAATATGGAAATATCTAGTTTCGAATCCAGCTTTTGCAGATGTTTTCCCTATAACCTGAAAATACTTCCCTTGCCCTTCTCCATATAGCAGATTGCAATTCATTCTGCAAAAAGCCAGTTCAAATACCATCTGTTCTGGAAATCCTTTCATTAGTCTTGCAGGCATAATTAGTTATTTTTTTCACTGTAAGTGGAGAAGATCATGTTATAACCCAGGGGGTTAGTGGACACATGAAGCAGAAATCCAACATAGCAGCAGGGCTTTGTCTAGGTGTGATGTCTTCCACATGGAAAAAGCCAAACAGAGACTCCTCCCAGCGTTGGTAGAAACAAAAAGCAGAAACCCACCACTCTTGGGCTGATGATCCCAAGAGTAACACTGTAATAGGATAAGCTCGTATAGTAGCTGTTCTTCCCTGAGTGGAAATGTTCAACAAGCAAGTGCCTTCCAAAATGTGTTAACAGATGAAGCCACCTGGCATTCTTTGCAGTGGTTTTGTGAGTGAGTAGATAGTGCCCTCTCAGAATAATATGGAGAAATGCCACTCTGTGAAATAGACATTTAGCAAGAAAGAGGAAGGTGAAAGAATTAAATAATTTTTCTATCACAGTAAAACATATGGAAGGGGTTCAAAGGTTTGTGTCCTCCATGATCACCATTAAGGCCATCATTCCACTCTTGTGAATGGGGTTTCCTTGATTCAGATCAAGGGCAGACTTCTGGGTCATGGCCCTGGATGATGTAATCTTCACTGGAAAAAGCAAAATGGTGACTTTTTTTCTCACATGGAGAACACATGTCAATCTTTGGTTGTTTCTGTTTTGCTCCAGCTCTTTGGTTAATTTTGCCTTATTTTCTCTTGGATCTTATTCTGTTGTGTCATAAAAGGAAGGAGTTTCTTTCTTTCTTTTTCTAATTGGAAAGAGGTTTCTATTTGTTTGGAAGAATTGTTTCCCATTCCTCCAATGCCTTTCTCCACATGTTTAAGCCAAAATAAACCCAAGATGGAGACCCAGGAAATAATGAGCATGGAAGAGAGATCTTAAGGGTTTTTTTCTAGTAAGTAAGAAAGGACTTCTCACAGATAACATGAGTAAGAGGGAATTTTTCCAGCTGGGAGATGACAGATTTGAGTTCAAAATAAGCAGGACTCATTTGCCTGGAATGTCCCTTCTAGCTGTTAACTTATAAGCCTAAAGCAGCAATTAATATTTGATGGAAAATTAGAGTTCATATATTTTAACACTGAACTTAGATCACTATGGCTAACAGAGTGTTTGGAAAATAAAATAGACAAGACAGACAGAAAGGATATACCTATGAAACTATACAGACCACATCTCTGAATTTTCAGTACAACCAGTTAGTAAGAACATTATAAAACAACATAATTACTAAAGATTTTTAAACATTAGTTCTCATAAATGGACCAATGAGGAAATCAAAATAAAATTACACATGCCTTGGAAAGAAGAGATGGCCTGAAAACTGCATGAGAACATATTTTAAATTTGTCTGAAAATATAATTGAAAATCCATAGCTTTACAGACATATACTAGTGTTTGCACATCCACATCCACATGGACACACACATATGACAATGAATGAATGAGAAAAACATCCAAATCAAAAAGTACACACAAACAAATAAATATGGAACCAAAAGTAAATGTGAACAAAAAGATGCCTCCACAAAAGCCATTGTGTGCCAATGATTTTACAAGTGATTTCTTCAAAATTCCCCCATGATATACCTATCCCCTTCTAGGGGAATATTTTAAGGATAGGGGATATCTCCAAGGGATATAGACAATTATGCACAAGGCATCCACTGAGGTGTAATTTATTATAGATAATTTGGAAATCTTACTGTGTATTACAAGCCACATAAGGGTTAGGGATCAGTCTTAACTCTTTCTCTCATACCTGACATATAATCTACCAGGAAGTCATACTGACTTTACCTTCAAAGTACATCCCAAATGATCAAACCATCTACATCTTACCACCTAAACCACTACCACTCTGCTTTGAGCCACAATCTTCTCTTGCCTGAACCCTGCAATAGCCTCTAACTGCTCTCCCTGCTTACACTTTTGATTCCTCCACCTCAGAGAGTGTCTATAAAGCAACTAGAGAAATCCTGTTAAAATATATATCTAATCATAACATTTTTATGATCAAAATAATTCAATTACTTCCCTATAAACACAAAGTAAAATTCAGAAACCACCGTGGTTAATAAGATCTGGACCCCTGCTGCCTCCTCCTTGATCTGATCCCTAATGATCGCTTCCTTATTCACTGGATTCCTCAAGCTGTCCTGTCTCCTTGGTGCCTCTTGAGGTGCCCAGCACTTGCATCGGGACTTTACTTCGCATTTGCTGTTCCATCTGCCTGGAACTCTCTTCTCTCAAATAACCAGATGGTTTTACCCCTCGCTTCATTCCACCCTTGCCCGAAACATTATCACCTCATCAAAAAGCACCCCTGGGGCTTCCCTGGTGGCACAGTGGTTGAGAGTCCGCCTGCCGATGCAGGGGACACGTGTTCGTGCCCCGGTCTGGGAAGATCCCGCATGCCGCGGAGCGGCTGGGCCCTTGAGCCATGGCCGCTGGGCCTGCACATCCGGAGCCTGTGCTCCGCAACGGGAGAGGCCACAACAGTAAGAGGCCTGCGTAACGCAAAAAAAAAAAAAAAAAAAAAAAAAAAGCATCCCTGACCAAACTTTCTAAAATATAGAATTATCCATCATTCTCTTTCACTTTATCCCACTTTATTTCTTCTCAGTGATTATATTAGGTTATATATATATTGATTTTTTAATCTATTTCCTTCCACTAGAAAACAAGTACCATGAGAGCAGGGATTTTTTGTTTTTGCCCTGTGTCCAATGTCTGGAAAAGTACATGGAATATAAAAGAAGCTCAATAAATATTTTTTAATTAAAGAATGGATGAAATTAATAATATGACAGGAAATGTGAAGTAAATTGTGGATTTACCCATACAATTGCATTTTATTTAGTCATTAATATAGATGTCAAGAGCATGGAATGCTTAATATTTGTATTTAAACATGAAATTCAATCTACAAATGTGCACACAGAATATTCTGACAACAATCTACAAATTTTACATGCATAGAAAAAGTATAAAGAAATAAACCAAATCCCTTTTAAGACCTTCTCAGAGGGGTAAACGTAACCGTATTTGTTATATTATCAATTATATTTTCTTTCATCTTTAAATTTTCAGTGTATTTTTTTAATTAGAAAAAAATTAAGAATTGAGCACCTACTGTATGCATCCCACGGGGCTGGGACTGGTGGTTACAAAATTAATAGATGTTCTAATTTTAACTGGGATAATACATGGATAAACCAATAACTGTAATCTCGGTAAAAATTATGACAGAGATCACATGAGCAATATGCGTGTTCCTCAATTTCTTAAAGCCTTATATTTCTCACTTGTAAAATAGGGATAATATACATCTTCAGAATTCTGTGGTGATATTACGTGAGTTAATGTGAGTAAAAGTCTTAACAGCAACTTGCTAATAGTAAACAATTAGTCATTTTTATTGTTATTTTTATCAGTATAGTACAGAGCGAGGAGTGACTATTTTTTGAGAAACATCAGGGAAGTCACCATGAAGTAGTAGGTACTGGATTGTGCTTAAAAGGTAATGGTATTTGACTGTAGAGCCAACAGTATGGCTAAAATATGCTACGGTAACAAAAACTTCCCCAAACCTCAGTGGCTCAAGACAATGAAACAGGGCTTCCCTGGTGGTGCAGTGGTTGAGAGTCCGCCTGCCGAGTCAAGGGACACGGGTTCGTGCCCCAGTCCGGGAAGATCCCACATGCCGTGGAGCGGCTGGGCCCGTGAGCCATGGCTGCTGAGCCTGCGCGTCCGGAGCCTGTGCTCTGCAGTGGGAGAGGCCACAACAGTGAGAGGCCCGCATACCGCACACACACACAAAAAAAGACAATGAAACAATAACTTATACAGTCTGCATTTCTAATGCAGGTCCACATGGGGAGGGACTGTCTCTGGTCATCATAATCCCTCAGGGACCCATCCAGAAAAAGGCTTTATCTTGACCTGTACTCGACCTGCGGCAGGAGTGGGATGTATGGAATCACTCACTGTCTCAGAAATTTTCTGGCTAGAAGTTACACATTTCACTTTCACTCTCATTTCAATGGCCAAATAAAGCTACGTGGCTAACTAACTTCAAACTGATGGCAGGCGATCCAACCCTGTACATGAAAGTTAAAGAACTGGAAATACTTGGTGAAAGCACCAATGATCACACAGATAGACTGACAAGGAGAATTGGTAGATTCATTTATCATTAGGATAATTTGGACAATGATACAGTGCTAGGCCCTGACAAAAACAAGATGAGACTATATCATATCTAGCAATATGTCAGAAGAGATACCCAAAACACCCTACTCCAAAAATGCCAGAAAATGTTGAATATATTTTTAAAAGAAGAGTTTAAAATTCATGTCTGAGCTAGCAATAAAATCAGAGTAATCCTTAGAGGCAGAAAGCAAATAGAAAGCATAAATCCACAGTAATAAGTGAAGTCAAGTCCATGGCTTCCCTGGGAAAAGGTGTACATCCCTTAATATAGAGCTTTGATTTTAATAACACTTGTTTGCCCAGAGCCCACACAAAGTGAAAGATCAAATCAGGGATCACACATAAATCTGGGATTCAAGCAGTGAAAAGAGTGAACCTGGAAAAATAAGTAAAACAGAAAAGTAGTCATTTGCGAAGATAGAATGGTTGAAGCTTATCTATCTTAGCTTTGGATTTCAGAATTCTTAACTACAAGTTGGTGCTCATGTGGTTTTGTGGTTCAAATCCACATTACCTATGTGGGCTGACAACCCCAGGAGAATAAGTTTTAAAGTATCCCATGAGGTGATCATGTGTTGCCACTGTTGCAGGGACAAATGCAAATGCCCTCTGAAGAAACTAAACTTCAGTCTTGGTCACAAGGATTTCCCACAAATACAGTGAATTACCAATAAAAGTAATCACAAAGCAAATGAGGCAGTAAAGCAATATAAATGATAGTTAATATAATATGCAGCCAGATCAAATAAAAGTACCTTAGATATTGGAATTATCATCTATAGAATGGAAAATATGTGTATTTAATGCATTAAAAATAAAAGAGGGAATCTAAAATATGGAAAGGAAAAAGAGAGCATAAAAATCGATTATTCTCAGTTTAAAATGTCCAAATATTAACCTCAGAAATGAAAATAATATAATCATTAAAATGTAAAGCTCTAAGGCTTTTGTGTTTGTATATGTGTGTGTAATAAAATGCACTTAACATAAACTTTACCATTTCAACCAATTTAAAGTACCACCCGGTGACATTAAGTACATTTACAATGTTGTACAACCATCACCAATAGTAGTTCCAGATATCTTGTTTGTCATCCCCAAAGGAAACCCTGTATCCATTAAGCAGGGAAGTGTTCCTTCCTCTTTTATTTTACTTTTTAAAAGAATTTGAGAAGTGTTTTTTCTTCTTTAGATGTTCAGTAGAATTGACTATCACAGGTCATCTGGTCGTGGATTTTCTTTTGTTAAAAGGTGTTTGATTACTGGTTCAGTGTCTTTACTTGTTAAGAGTTCCTTTCAGATTTTTTATTCCTTCTTGAGCCAGCTTTATGAGTTTGTGTACTTCTAAAAATTTGTGCATTTTATCGAGGTTATCCTATGTATTAGCATCCTGGTGTTCATAGTATTCTCTTATAATACTTAATATTTTGTAAGGTTTGTAGTAATGTCTCAACTTTCATTTCTGATTAAGTAATTTTAGTCTTCTTTCTCTTTTTCTTAATCTGGAAAAAAATTTTCAATTTTGGTAATCTTTTCAAAGAACCTGTTTTTGCTTTCATTGATTTTTCTCCATAATTTTTCTGTTCTCTTAACTCATTTATCTTCACACTAATCTTCATTATTTTCTTCCTTCTTCTAGCTTTGCATTTAGCTTGGACTTCTTTTTGATTTGCTTCAGGTTATTTTCTAATTTCCCTTGAAATTTATTCTTACCTCTTTGTTGTTTAAGAGATTTTGTTTAATTTCCACATATTTGGGGATTGTCCAATTTTCCTCAGCTATTAATTTCTAGTTTCATTCCACTGCAATCAGAAAAGATATATTGCATATTTTGTCTTCTTTACAGAGACTTATTTTGTGGCCTAACATGTGGCCTATCCTGGAGAATGTTCCATGTGCACTTAGGAAAAATGTGTATTCTGCTGTTGTCAGGTGGAATGTTCTGTATATGTCCATTAGTGTTGTCATACAGTGTTGTTCCTTAGTGATTTTTTGTCTGCCTGTTCTATTACTGAAAGTGGGGAATTGTCTCATTATTATTGTGCTGCTGTCTACTTCTTTTTGCTATTCTATAAATATTTGCTCTATATATATTAGGTGGGTCTGATTATATATATATTTCTGTTGAATTGACCCTGTCATCATTATATAATGTTTTCTTTGTCTCTTGTGATGATTTTTATCTTAAAATCTATTTTTTCTGTTATTAAGAATGGCCACCCCTGCTTTCTTTCAGTTGTTATTTTCATGGAAAATCTTTTGCCATTTTTTCACTTTCGATTTATGTGTCTTCAGATCTAAAGTGAGTGTCTTGTAAACAGCATATAGTTGAATCATTTTTTAAAATACATTTTGCTAATATCTGCTCTTAAATTGGAGAGTTTAATCATTTTACCCCCAAAACAGTTACTGATTTAGAATAAATTACTTCTGTCATCCTGCTATAGGTTTTCTCTGTCTTATATCTCTTTTGTTCTCAAGTCTCCCATTATAGATTTATTATTTCATTTATTTTTTGTAATATGTGCCATTTTAATTCCCTTCTCATTTCCTTTTATGGGTATATTTTATTTATTTTATTAGTAGCTATCCTGGAGATTACATTTAACATCTTAAGTTAATAACAATATTTTGAATTAATAACAACTTAATTTCAATGGTATACAAAAACTGCTCCTATACTGGTCTTTCCCTCCTACTTTAAGTTGTTATTTTTTTATACATCATGTACCCATTAATGTAAATGTATAATTATAGTTTTATGCATTTGCCATTTAAAACATATAGGGAAAAAAGAGGATACAAAACAAAAATACTAGATTTTATATTTATCTATGTAGTCACCTTGACTAGAATTATTTATTTATTTATTTATTCCATTATATAGGTTCAAGTTACTCTCTAGTATCATTTTATTTCAGCATGAAAAACTAACATTTGTTGTAGCACAGATCTACTATTGACAGTATCCCTCAGCTTTTGTTTATCTGGGAATATATTAATTTCTCCTCATTCTTATGAATAGTTCTCCCAAATATAGAATTCTCAGTTGATATCTTTTGTTTCTTTCAGCACTTTAAATATGTCATTCCCTTCCTTCTAGTCTCCATGGTTTCTGATGACAAATCAGCTTTGAGCTGTACAACATGTTGATATGATACATTTATATACTGCAATATGATTGCCATTGTAGCATTACTAACACCTCTATTATCTTACATAATTATCATTATTTTGTTTGTGTTTGTGCTGGGAATAATTAAGATTTAATCTCTTAGCAAGTTAGATGTTTATAATACAGTATTGCTGTCTACAATCACTATACTGTGCATTAGATCTCCAGGGCTTATTTACTTATTACTTGCATGCTTGTACACTTAAGCATCATCTTCCTTACTCCCCCACCCTCTAGTCCCTGGTAACCCCCATATTACTCTGTCTTTATGAGTTCAGCTTTTTTAGATTCCACATATAAGTGATGCCATCAAGTATTTGTCATTCTCTGTCTATCTCACTTAACATAATGTCCTCAAGGCCCATCCATGTTGTTGCAAATGGCAGGATATCCTTTTTTCTCATGGCTGAATAATATTCCTATGTATGTGTGTGTGTGTGTGTGTGTATATATATATATATATATATATATACACACATATATATATATATATATATATATATATATACACACACACACACACATAGACACACATACCATATTTTCTTTATTCATTCATTCACTGATTGACTGGTACATAGGTTGTTTCCATATCTTGGTTACTGTGAATAATGCTGCACTAAACATGGGAGTGCATGTAATTTTTCAATATCTTGTTTTCGTTTCCTTTGGGTATATAACCAGAAATGGAATTGCTGGATCATATAATAGTTCTATTTTTTTATTTTTTGAGGAACCTACATACTGTTTCACATAGTGGCAGAACCAGTCTACATTCCCACCAACAATGTACAAGGGTTCCCTTTTCTACACATTTTTTCCAACACTTGTTATCTCTTGTCTTCTTGATGACAGCTGTTCTAGCAAATGTGAAGTGATGTCTCATTATTGTTTTGATTTGCATTTCCTTGATGATTAGTGATGTTGAACATTCTTTTATGTACCTATTGGCCGTTTGGATGACATGATCTTATAGGTGGAAAAACAAAACTGTTAGAACTAATAAACAAATTCAGTGAACTAGCAGGACACATAATCAACATGCAAAAATCAATTGTATTTTATATACTAACAATGAACAATCTGAAAAGCAAATTATGAAAACAATTCCATAACAATGCATTAAAAAGAATAAAATACTTAGCAATGAAATTAACCAGGGGGGAAAAGACTTGCACACTGAAAACTATAAAACATTGTTAAAGGATATTTTAAAAGACACACAAAAAATGGAAAGATAACTCATGTTCTTGAATTGGAAGACTATATTTTTAAGGTGTCAGTACTACTCAAAGCCATCTACAGATTCAATGCAATCCCTATAAAAATCCTAATGGCATTTTTCCATAAATATGAAAACCTATCCCTAAAATTATATAGAATTTCAAGGGACGCTGAATAGCCAGAACAATCTTGAAAAAGAAGAATAAGTTGGAGCACTCACTTGTCCTGATTTCATAACATATTCCAAAGCTACAGTAATCAAAACAGTGTGGTACTGTCATAAAGACAGACATATAGACCAATGGAACAGAATGGAGGGCCCAGAAATAAAACTTCTCTATGGTCAAATAATTTTCAAAAACATACCAACAACACTCAATGGAAAAAGGACTATCTCTTTAACAAATAATGCTGGGAAAACTGTAATTTTTTTTTAAAGGAATAAAGTTAGAATGTTATCTTCCACCCAAATCAAAATTTAAATCAAAATTAATTAGAGACAAATATTAGACCTAAAATTATAAAACTCCTAGAAGAAAACATAAGGAGTTGACTGTGAGTTTTTGGTTATAACACCAAAAGCACAGGCAGCAAAAGCAAAAATAGACAAATGGGACTACATAATTTTAAATTTCCGTGCATCAAAGGGTGAAAATCAACAGAGTAAAAAGGCAATCTATGGAATGGGAGAAAATATTTGAAAATCACATATTGGATAGGAGATTAATATCCAGAATATACAAAGAACTTCTACAACTCAACTACAAAACAAATAATGCAATTTAAAAATGGACAAAGGACTTGAATAATGATTTCTCCAAAGGTGACACATAAATGGCTCACAGCATATAAAAAGATGTTCATATCACTAGTCATTTGAGAAATACAAACCAAAGCCACAGTGAACTATCACTTCACACCCATCAAGATGGCTATTATAAAAAATAAATAAATAATAAGTATCAGTAAGCACTGGAAAAATTTTCACTCCTGTGCACTGTAAAATGGTGTAGCTGCCATGGAAAACAGTATAATCATTCTTCAAATAATTAAAACTAGGGTTAACAAATGATTCAGGATTTAGCAATTCCACTTCTGGGTATATTTATGAAAGAATTGAAAGCAGGATTTCAGAGAGATATTTGCATACTCATGTTCATAGCAGTATCATTCACAATATACAAAAGGTAGAAGCAAATAAATATCAACACACAGATAAACAAAATGTGGTATATACACAAAATAGAATATTATTCAACCTTAAAAAAAGAAGGAAGTTCTGACATATGTTACAACATAATTTTTAGGACATTTTGGTAAGTGAAATAAGCCAGTCCCAAAATATAAATGCTGTATGATTACACTTATATGAGGTATTAAAGTATTCAGTTTCATAGAAACAATGCAGAATGGTGGTTACCAGTGGCTTGGAGGTAGGAGAAATGGTGAGTTGTTGTTTAATGGGCATAGAGTTTCAGTTTTCCAAGAAGAATAGTGTTCTGAAGAACTGGTGGCACAACACTGTGAATGCACTTAACTATATTGAACTACACTCTTAAAAATGGTAAAGACAGTTTAAAAAAAAAGTCAGCCAGAGATTAATGATTAGCATTTTCTGAGCATGTGTCCTGCATTTGGCCTGAATGTAAATCTATACTCCTCAGCATGCATGGGAGCTTTTCAAAACTCTTATTCTCTAAAGTATCACACTCCCCAGCTTTTCTTCCCAGACTTTCAGTATGTTTATTGTTTGACTCAACCATTATCTTTTGCCCCAGGTGGCAATGCCTTATTCCTCTGCCTTTCAATGTTTTCATGGAATGTCCTCAGAATTGCTGATTTTCCACCTTGATTGATTCAGAGTTAATGAAAATAAAGGCAAGCTTTTTGAGTTAGTCCTCTGGGCTAGCCAAAAAAAGACAACCAGAATTTCTTGAGGACAAAGTCAGCTCTGTTACTTCTAGAACCAGGAACCCACAGACCACAAATGAACTGGGGAGGGTAGATAAGACAAGGGTAAGTTAAAATGCCACACATCTCTCGTATGTGTTTCAGTTGCCTTTTTGTTGATTGAGAATTTACTTGGTTGCTGTCAACCTTTGAGTCTTAATAAAACTGATTGTGACTATTTTTGCCAGGTTTTCCTTGTTTCTGTGGAGGAAGAGACCCTTAGAGTTCCCTACTCTGACATTTCCAAGAATTCTATGGGTATTTTTAAAAGAAGTTTGGAAATAGCTGAGGGAAAAACAATAAAATGAAAAGCAGATATGAAGAAATTTCCATACAGGGGAACAAAGAGATGGAAAATACAAAAGAAGACTAAGATACATGGGGGATGGAATGAGAACATCTATCATATATGCAAACTAAGTTTCAGAAAGAAACAGAGAAGTTGTAAGATGAGGGCAATATTTATAGATGCAATGGCTGGTATTTTCTCCAGAACTTATAAGAGATATAAAGCTTCATAATTGGGAAGCCCAATTATCATAAATAAATTCATGCCTGAAAAACAGGGAAACCTACTAATATAAAAGATGATTAGAAAATATTTTAAATTAACTATTATTTTTTAAATTTCAGAGCATTACATATATGTATATTAGAGATCCACTGCCTGTCTTTCAGGTTTTCTCTCATCCATTTTTTAGATCTCTTCTCAATTTCTGTTGATTTCCCTGTATTTTTCTCTTATCTGTTGTCTATTTCTCTTAATGCACTTTTGATCATATATAATATCTTCTATACATCTCATAATTATGTGTTCATTTATGAAAAGATTGTTGTCATTTTTTCGAATTTATTTTCTGTCTTTCCATTTCACATCCTCTTGTTTCATATCCTCTTTTCTCAGTTTCTGCACTTCCTTTTCATGGTGCTAATAGCAGTTATTTATTGCAACAATTATACAGTATAGCAAACCATTCCAAAGCTTAGCAGTTTAAAACAAATCTCTGGGCCAACAGTTCAGTTCTGCTTTTTGGGCCAGGTTGAGGTCATCTTAACTAGGTTCACATTTTTGTCTTTGTCATGCTGGCAGGTAGACTGGGGTTAGCAGGTCTGTTATGGCTCAGCTAAGATGTCTTAATATCTGCTTATGTGGTTTCTCATTATTCAGTAGGCTATCATGAGCTTGTTCTCATAACAAGGGCAAAAGGATAATGAGCAATCAGAAGGGCACAAGAGTTTTGTCAAGCCTCTGCTGATACCATATTTTTAATATCTCATTGTTTAAAGCAAGTCACATGACAAGGCTTAGAGCCAGAATGGGAGGGGACATTATTTAGGGCCATTAATGCAATGTGTATACACCACCCTGAATAACACTGCTTTGTTATATTTCTTCTGCTTTGAGGTAATATTTTTCTGAAGTTATTTTGTCTGCCAAATGTTTCATTTCTCATTTTACATTTCTAGGCTGCTTTCCTTATATAATTGTGTTCAGAAGCCTGTGGTTTTATTACTCAAGTTCATATTTGAATATCCTGGGTTTCTTCTAACCAGCTATTAACATAAGGATCCTATGGGGGTGGTTGTTTGGGTGGCTTTTTCAATTTCTTAATTTCTGCTACTTTTGATACAATGAAAAGCAGGTTTTGAAATATAAACCCCTCAAATATAGAATATAGAAAGTGACTTCCATTTTCCTGACCAAATTTGGATAGAACAACTTAAAAAAATATTTTTCAGTATTCAGTACAAGTGAAGATAAACATACCTACGGCAGTGTAATTCTATACCTATGCATATAGCCATAGACATTCATGCTAATTAGCACTAGGATACATATTCAAGAATGTCCATAACAGCAATGTTTATAAAGGCTGAAATATGAAGACAAACAAATCATGAGATAATCTTGCTACAAAATACTATTTCACAATGAATAAAACACAGTGAAAGGCAATAACTTGAAAAAAATCTTATAGAATTTTGAATGAAAGAAGCAAGACACAGCCATACATGAGTTCAAAAATAGTAATATTAGATTATATTGTTTAGATAATCATAATTTAAAAAACAAAGGTGTGAATGCCATTAAAGTCAGAATATTATTTACTCCTGGAGAAGGGAGAGATTAACGATTGGGAATACTTATCAGACACGTGGGAGGCTTTTGGAGTGTTCATCATGGTCTATGTTATTGCCCTGGTTTGAGATTATATGAGAGTTCATTTTACAAGACTGCTATGTTTGAGACGCCCATTATATATCAAAGCAGAATATTGAAAATATATTTGGATATATGAGTATGGAATTCAGAGAGGTCTAGACTAGGGTATAAATTAGAGAGTCTTTAGTGCATAGACACAATGTAAATTATAAATCTAGATGAGCTGTGCAAATACGTGTTCAAGAAATCATTTCTCTTGGGCTGAATTATGTTCCCTCAAAACATTTATATGTTGAAATATCTAAGATTGTGATGTTATTTGGAAATATGGTCAGTGCAGATGTAATTAATTAAGGTGAGGCCATACTAGAGTAGGGTGGGCCCCAATCCAATATGGCCTGTGTCCCTATAAAAAGGAGACATTTGGACATAAACATGACACAGGAAGAATGCCATATGAAGATGAAAGCAGAGATGAGGTGATAGGTCTACAAACCAAGGAATGCTAGATTGCCAGCAAATCATCAGAACCTAGGACAGAGGCATAGGACAGATTCTCCTTCATAGCCCTTGGAAGGAACCAACCCACTGGCAACCTGATCTCAAACCTCCAAAACTGTTAGAAAATATATTTCTTGTTTAAGCCACCCAGTTCCTGGTGCTTCGTTACAGCTGCCCTAGTAAACTCATACATCGTCCAAGGCTAAGACCCAATATTAAGAGGTTGAAAAAATGAGAAGGAACAAAAAAAGGAGGTGAGTGTGATTGAATGAAAACCTACAGAAGAATCCAAGTGATGAGTTGTGGAAGTGAGGACTTGGTCAAGAGTATTGAAATTGTAGGGGGATTGAGAATTAATCCTTGGATTTAACAAACTTAAGGCATCAGTGTCATGACAACATACGATTTGATGGCATGGCTGCAGGCAAAGACTCCTTAAAGGACGTTTAAGATAGAATAAGAAGAGAGGACCAGAAGATAGCTAGCATTGCGAGTTCTCATGAGGAGTTTACAGAGGAGCAGAGAAATGGTACGGTAACTTCAGACTGAATTGGGATTGGAAACGTTTTCTGAACATGGAAGAAAAAAAGAGCATGTTTGTATAGTCTTATGAATGATCCAAGAGAGAAAGATGCATTGAAATTTTAGAGAGTTACTGGGCTCCAGACATTAAAAGGGCCAAAAGAGATAGTATCTAGTACAGAAACTGGGGAGGCTTCCCTTAGGAATATGGACAATCGATTTCATAAAAGGAAAAGGGACAGCAGAAAGCAGGTATTCAAAGCATATGAGTGTAGATACGGTGGGAGTTGATGGAAATTATTTTTAGATTTAGAAAAACTTTTTACACTAAATAGGATCTGAGCTTTCTAGAATGAATGAGATGGTGTCAAAATTTCAAGAGAGAGGGAAAGGTGTGAAAAGCCAACAAGAGAGTAAATAGCTTAGAGAAATGTAAAATGAAAGTTCAGCAACATCAAGGGCCCATTTGAGATTGGTGGTCATCAATGTATTGTGAGGACATTTAGGATAATTATTAGTTTTCTCACCAGCCATAATCAGTTGGTTTATTCAGTTGGCCTTTACATGAGGGCCAGGTGGAGGGAATAAGAGACCAAAGTGGCAGTCATTTGCATCTTATAGTGGCTGTGGTGATATGAACAGCTGGGAAACCAATTTAGAATACATTTTCAGAAACCTCCTATTTGCCAGCAGTGGTATTAGTAGAATTCCTTTAATGCTAAATAAATTTAGCAGAAAGAATGCTAAATAAATCTTCTTTATTTTCCCAGAAAGAATGTTAAATAAATCTTCTTTATTTTTCTTTTAATTATGGCAGATTTATCGTGAAGAAATCACCACATAATAAGGCACATCTGTTTAAATAATGATTAAAATGTTAGAAAGATATTATAAATCCACATTATAGTAGTAACAAAAACAGTAACTATCAATTGTACTGCAAATTACTGTTAACAATGTTTTTGCTCATATTTTATTTCATTTATTTCTTATACATTTTAGGGGGTGTTATTATCTTCATGTTACTTATAAGAAAACTGAGTTTCAGAAAATTATTTTGAATGATTTGGGACAATCTCTTCATATCTCTTAATTGCTGCCTGACCATTAAAATTTTAGCATTTACAGCAGTTGCTCAAAATAGTTTGTTTCTTACTTGATTACAGTACTTGCCTTAGTAACATTTTATTTAATCCCAGAAAATCCCAAATGTGGAGTTAGCTAGTTATATATATATATATTATATTATATATATAGCAAATTTTATATATATATATCTATATATATATATATATATATATGGAAAAGGAAAAGGTTATTTGGAGACATCTTCCTTGAGGGAATGATCATAAAGAATAACAAAAATGTGTATACATGATATGCTTGGAGGGATGAGGTCAGAACCAAATATCACAATTGTTAGGCTAAACTTTACTTTTTTTTTTCTTTCTTCATTAAAATTGATTAGAGTTCACTTTTTATTTCCATTTTGCTATATTATGTAAGTCAGAGTTTAGTCAGGAATGTAGATATTTTGGTAGACAGGACTTAATATAGGGAATTCGATTCTTAACAAAACTATTGAAAGGGCTGAGTGACTAAAGGTCAGAAAGAACCACTGCTGGCTTTGGGGAAACCAGAAAGTGCAAACTGTCTGTGAACTCTGCTGTCTGCTGAACTGAGGAAAATGATTTGAAGATGGTCAGGATCCCTCTGAAGGTTACACTTACTGCCTAGGTACATACATATTCGTCACTACTGGAAGAGAAAAATGACTTCTGCTTTCTACCTACCCAATTTCACACAAATGCTTATTATTAAAATCTAAGCTGGAATTCTGCTGACAAGAACCTGGAAAGTGTAGCTTTTGGATTCTAAAGCCTTTAGAATAATGGGAGTAGTGTTAAATATCAACAACCATATGTGATTCAGCCCTCCCCCTTGGATTCCTGGTATCTAAGAAATACTTCTATTGACAGTTAAACTCTTAAAAATAATAGAAAAGCAAAAAAAAAATAATAATATAAAAGCAACAGCATGTATCCCTCTAACATGATGATGGATGTTTTGCTATATTCTTTCTTCCCTGGTCTAACAGTCTTATACAAATGAGGTTGTTTGTTCCTACACCTCACCCTGGGGTGGGTGGGGGAGGGAGAGGAGAGACACAAAATCCCATGAGTTATTGTATCCATCTCTGTGTAATGATTGTTGTACTTCCTGTTCAATTACAAACTATATTTACATTCTATAACTTAAAAGAAAAAAATAGAAATATAAATAAAAATACTATACACATACCACATATAAAGTAATGTGGGAAGACAAGAAGAATAAAATGTAAAATTAGTTACTATGTACAAATATAATAGCAATCCAGCAGTTGGTGCTCAGAGTGAAAATGGTAGTTTGTGGAAGAGGCCATTGCTTTGATTCAAATGACTAGTGACTGCATATTGCATCCCGATTGGCAATAGACACTTTAAGCATCTTTGCATCTTCTGATTCACAAGGTCTAATTGGCTGAGCCTCTTGTTCTCAAGTCTCTACTGCCTGCAGAGCATTTGCTTCCCCTCATCCTCACTCAAATCCTGCGGCTTTGGGCTACTTGGTAAATGGTTGGGGGCAGCATGCTCAAATGTGGTATCTGTTTGCAGAATCCCAAGAGAACAAAAAAATCTTGTCTCTTTTTAGTGGTATGGGGAGTAAAGCAGAGCAATTTTTCTTTGATTTTGGAGGACACTTTGGCAAGGCTTTGAAATTTAAAAACTTTGTCAAAGTGGCATGGCTCTGCATTCTGAATTTTTGTGAGGCCAAGCTTGATTTTTACCAAGTCTGTTATGGTATTTGCTACTTCTCCTTCCCACTCTGATATGGTGGACCAGAGACATGTTCTGTTTATCAACATCCCTGCATTTTATTATGTTTCTTCTTCTCTGGTATGCACCCTCAAAATCCATTCCTACACATACTCTCCAATTTTCTTTTGATATAAATTGACAAAACAAGTAGGATTATTTTGGTTTATATGTTTCCTCCTTTCAGGGTAAGCTGGAAGGAAACAATTTCTTTAGAATGAACTGGGATTTAACTTTTGTTAGCAGTATGTAGGCACTGAAATTTGGTGGGGATAGGTCTTGAAGAGAATTAGCAACCCTTTGAAATAAGCAAATTGCCTCATTATAGGGTCTTCCAATATGAGGAGACTGATCTCAGGCAGATGAGAAGGAAATGGTTCTGTTGCCAGGGAAGACACAGTGAAATTCTGAGGTTCAGACTATTCATAATCACCAGAATTTACTAAATATCATCATTCTAAATTATTGTGTCACATTTTTTTCTTTCATTCAGTGCTTTGAGTTTCATATAAGGGCCCTACAGAGCTTATGAAGGACTGTGAGTATCCAAGAACTGTAATTTTGGACCCTGAAAGGTTTACTTTGGTCTTATTTTTAACATTGACCCTGAGGTTCTAGGGGATTAGAGAGCTTTTTTTTTTACATCTGTATTGGAGTATAATTGCTTTACAATGGTGTGTTAGTTTCTGCTTTATAACAAAGTGAATCAGCTATACATATACAGATATCCCCATATCTCCTCCCTCTTGAGTATCCCTCCCACCCTCCCTATATCACCCCTCTAGGTGGTCACAAAGCACAGAGCTGATCTTCCTGTGCTATGCGGCTGCTTCCCACTAGCTATTTTACATTTGGTAGTATATATAAGTCCATGCCGCTCTCTCACTTCATCCCAGCTTACCCTTCCCCCTCCCTGTGTCCTCAAGTTATTCTATATGTCTGCCTCTGCATCTTTATTCCTTTCCTGTCCCTAGGTTCTTCAGAACTATTTTTTTTTTTAGATTCCATATATATGTGTTAGCATATGGTATTTATTTTTCTCTTTCTGAATTACTTCACTCTGTATGACAGTCTCTAGGTCCATCCACCTCACTAGATTAGTTTTTAAAAGCAGTAATATTGATAGAATCTTGTTTTTAATTTTGTTTGTTTGTTTTTGGTCTTGACTTAAGCCAAAAATTTAAAGCCCTGAATTTGTAATTTTTTTTATAAGCTAACCACGCAGTCAGAAGTAGCCATCTCAAAGTACTTAGAGGCTTTATTTCCTCTATTAGGTTCTACTGCAATAATCACTGTGGTCTCTCAAAGCCATACATTGAAGAAACATTTCCTTTCAGGCAACTACAGGCATGCTGGAGCCTACTAATATTTCATTTATTTTAGTACTTATTTCATTATTGTTTTCAAATAAGACTGAGTCAGTTAACCAATTCAAGTTTCCCAGCACTGAGCCATTTATTTTACAAAATTCTGAATCAGTTAAGGGTTTGATTAGGGAAAAAACAGAAATGACTCTAACTCAGAGGGCACAGAGGGAATTAGACGCTCACATCTGAAGAGCTAGCAGAACTTGGACCAGGGAGAAGCACTGCTGTATTTAATGCAAGTAAGATGTGCAAGTGTTGTAGGAAATCACTGTTAATGATTTCAGACTCCTGGAGCACTGAAGCTCCAGAATCAAAGGAATTTTCCAGGAAACCAATGAGAGCTTCATATATGTAGTCTGTTCACCCACGTCCTTGAAGCCTCTAAAGGAAGGAAAATATACTTCCTTCTGATTTTTGAATCTCAAAACTTTACTTTCCTGTTGCAGTATAAAATAAGACCCTGCTGGCAAAGGATTCTGGGGAATACAGTTTTTAGGTTTCCAGACTCTGTGACAAGGGAGATAGTTTGGTGGCTCAGAACATCAATGCATATATAAAACCTACAAAACTAGTACTCTTAACGAAACTTTGCATCACTGTCACTTACATCAGTATTTTTCACATATCATCTGACAACTTCTCCATGAGTTTGACATGACAATCCTGTCAAGTAATCATCCTGAAGTATCTCTTATAGTGACCCACTTTTCCCCATCCCACTCAGTGATTCTAAATCTGTCCATCATCATCTTTCTTTTGGTTTGCTACATGAGCCTCTTAATTGTTCTCCCTACTTCAAGCATCATTTGCCCCCAATCTAGTCTCTCTGAAGTCAGAACAATATTTCAAATCGAGAATCAGACTATGACATTTTGTTGTCCCAAATGTTCAATTTCTCCCCAACGTTCTTTAAAGTAAAAACTTATAAACACAGTCTATTAAATTTCATTATTTGGACTTTGCTACTTTTTCCAGCCCCGTCATTGCCACACTTTGAATAATGCTCTTCATACTTCATAATTTTCCATTCACAGCTATGTGTAAAATTCAAGTTCCTTGATCAACTTTCCTCTTCTCTAATATCATCCCTAATTTACTCTGCATTTCCCTCCCCCTGATTACTTTTCAATGTCTGACCAACCCTTTAAACATGCATAAATTCTCATCCAAATATTTTTTTCAACATTTGGACTCCGCCACAGTCTGACTCTTCCTGTGCCTGCCAGCTTCTCCTGCAGGGACATGCTTCATTCATTCCTACTCCATTTAGTCATAGACAGAATCTGCACTTCCTTAACTCTCATTGCTACTTCCCAAGCAATGCTGTTTGGCTCATGAAAAAACTTTCCTATCTTTGAAGCTTCACCTCTATTTATCATCCTTTGATATTGTCATCTGTTGAGGCCCTTGGGCACACGGCTCACAGTATTTCTTTTCTATTTCAAATCATCACAGCCTCTATAATAACTTCAAAGTGTATGTGGCTAGAGCACTAGACACCTTATTCTCATGGATGTTTGACATCCTGGATCCGAGTTCTCTCAACTTCCACCTTCCTTTAGACAACCATTCCCCTGGCCTCAGTTAGATTTTATCATCATTTATATTTTTATTACCTTCAATATAATAAATTTAAAAATACTAATCTCTGATCGGAGCCTCCGTTTATTTCAGCCTCTCACTTCATTACTTTCACTATACAGTATTTATCTTCATCAAGTCTTTGGATTTTCACCTCCTTCCTCATTTTTCTCCCATTCCTATTGCTTCAGTTTATTTCCTATAAATCCCAGCCTTGGTGGTGAGTCATATCAACACTTTACTTGAAGTTTGCAAAGTGTTTGAACTGGTTGTTTGGATTGCTTTTCTGGCTTATATAATTTTTTGACATAAGCGCCATAAAAATTTTTGTAAGTTGCTCAATAAAGCCATCTACCTCCTCTCCTCAGGATGCTGAGACTTGCTAGAGGAAATCATACATCGATATAGATTGATGCTTCTACACATTTTTTTCATACTCACTGGACACTCAGTTCTATTAGCAATCATTTTACTTGTTCACCTTGTTGTCGTTTCTCATAATACCTCTTCCAAATAGTCATTTTTGTACTCAACCATCTTAGCTAATCCCTTCCCATTTCTCAGTTATCAAAATATCTTGCCTCCTTTTCTACAGAGAACTTTTAGGCTACGAGGTGTGAAAACACTTGGGCGCCTCACATCCTGTCCCCAATAAATCTAACTGTTTCAGTGTATATCTATAGTCATTTTTAACCCTTTATGAGTGGAAGAGATGGTTCCTTTGCCTGTAAAGGTTGATTCCCCAACCTGGTTCTAAATACCATTTTATCCATCTTTCCTAAATAATTTGCTCCCCAAAGGATCTCTTTCTCATCTCTTACCACACTGCCTACTCTCACTTTGCCAGTCATGCCCTGGGAATTATATGCTTTTTTTTGTGACTGGGGGATTCTGCACATATAGAGTCATATGTCTAGACCTTGTGTTTTTACCTCTCATAGCACACTTTATTATAATCATCTATTTATTTGCATGTTTCTCCATCAAATTCTAAAACTTTTAACACTATTTTTTAAAACTATTTTTTCAAACTTTTTTACTGGGCTTAGAACATAGTATTCCAACAATACAAATATATTGAATAAATGAATTTAATGAAAAATTAAATGAACAAACCCAAGATACAAGATTTTACTCTAGTCTTATTAACAAGAGCCCCTCCAGTCTTTGTTTTTTTGGTAACATGTTGCTACCTCTATTGAAACCCTCATATCACAGTGGACTATCTTTCAATAGGACCATGTTTTATTTTGGGCATGTATTTAGTTTCACCAAAATGTAAGCTGAATGTTCAATACCATAAGTGAGTTCCACTGTATAAACTTGCACATATTACATAATTTATTGTCTTTGATATAGATGAATTAATAAAACTGAATTATTCATAGGGTGCCAGCTGACCCTATGCTCAACTTACAATGTATAATTAGGTGGTAGTGAGTTTTTTGAAGGAAGTGGGAATTTACCAGTTTATATGATATTGCCTGCTCACAGTAAAATTAAAGGTGGTTACACACAAAAATCCATTTGAACTCCCTGACATTAAGTGAAAAAGAGGATACAGCAGAAATAGAAAGTGTTTCCTATGCTTCCCATCCTCTTTTGTCTGGTGATTTATGGATGACCAGGAATCATGACATGTTTCCTCTCAATGGCTCTGGATCTATATCCTAGAGGATTTACTATGGTTTAAGATGCTGCTTGCTTAAAATTTCTATTTCACTATAGCATCCAATTAATTATATTGACTTAATTTGAATTATTTGTTTGAGAATCTATCACTCCGTCCCTGTGACATAACAAATATCATGTACCCACTTGCTTTTGTGGCGGTTACAGATTTACTTTTCCAAATGTTAATGCACATGAGCTGTTCTGTGTCAGTTTTTATGCCATAAATCAAATTTATGTGAGTGTTTGTTTATAAGATTTCATATTTGATTACATTTTATTAAGTATTTTAGAGAAAATTACCATAAAAAGAGAAGGAAGGCTGAAGAACACTGCAAAAACTCAGCTGCTCCATTGTCTCTTCCCAAGAACCGCAGATAAGTTTAATCTTGGAAACTCTAAAATACGCTCACTGATAGCGTGCCATTTATCACACCTAAACAAAAGTCCTGGGTCCCACCATTTAAACGAATCTCATTTTACTAACACAACAGAGAGATGTTTTCTCCCTTAGTACACACACCAAATTTGTTATTGATTTTTTTTCTTGCTGATTCTATGGGCACTGTTCCCACTTGTATCTCCTTTTGTTTCTCCAGCCTTCTACAAACCACATGGGTGATGTATTCACAATAGAGATTAGGTCAATCTTTTGTTAAGTTATTCTTTCTTTTGGTCACTAAGATATTTTTGCACTTTATAAATTCAGCAGCTTTTAATGTTTATCCCAAACAACCAGAAACCCTATCTTCCTTACTTGCCTCAGTGTCAAACCCTTATGGTACCAACTATGTTTCCATTCCAGGTGCTTCTGCTTATGTAGAGAACTTTTACTAAGAGTGTTTTCATTGTTTTTAGCTTACTTATTTAGATAAATTTAATAATTCTCATTTTACATTTTATTAAATAGGAAAACTGTTTTAATAACATAGGGACTCAAAAGATACTTCATTCATAAGGTTCCTAAAGATGTCTTTTTATATCAACTTAATCATCTAGTTGTCCAATTTATGATTTAAAAACTGTCATGATAAGGGGACAGAAAACTCCTAATATAGCTTTTTTTTTTTTTTTTTTTTTTGCGGTATGTGGGCCTCTCACTGTTGTGGCCTCTCCCGTTGCGGAGCACAGGCTCCGGACACGCAGGCTCAGCGGCCATGGCTCACGGGCCAGCCGCTCCACGGCATGTGGAATCTTCCCGGACCGGGGCACGAACCCGTGTCCTCTGTATCGGCAGGCGGACTCTCAACCACTGCACCACCAGGCAAGCCCTAATATAGCTTTTATTTTCCATCTTCAGACATCAGTAACTGTGGACAACCCTTTTTTATAGTCACCTGAATTCTTTCCTTCTCATAGCTGGGAAGTATGCAGCTCTAAAAGTCTGAAATAGTTTGGGTCAATTTTCAGCACTGAGATTATGTTTATGTCAAAGTTTTATACAATTCTGACAGTTGGGGTCTCAAATACATGAGATATTATAGAAGGCCCTGTGAATAAGAGTTTGCATTTACCTCCTCATAAAAATGGACAAGACATAGCAGTGCCAGCAGTGAAAGAAAACACAATTGCAAGACCAGGAGGACAGAAAATCCCATATCTAGCACAGCTCCATTTCTGGGGTAACTTGACTTCACACTACAAGCAGGAAGGTCAGGATTTATAGGCAAACACTTTGAAGAAAAATATATAATAGGTGGAGGTGGGAGAAGGCACTGTGGAAAGCACTTCAATTGCATTTTCTTTTTTCCCTCCGTAGGATTTCTCAGACAGAATGACGTATGATCCGGAAAGTACTACCATAGTCACCTTCACTTCTTGAGTGATTATTACTGATTCTGTTTGCACTTACCAGGGACCACAAAAGTTGCTTCTCGAAAAGTGTTGAAGCTCCTCCTCCAGCACTTCACCCCTTGCCCCAATTTGTACACTCAGACAGGCTACACCACAATTGTCTAAGAGAGAGAGATCTAGACAACTGTGGCATAGAAGTGACCTGAATATCATACAGGCAGAATCTACAGTCTTTATATTATTAGATACAGTTGCCACTGTCAGCACAAAAATGAATAAAATATAATGCCAATCTGAGATGCATTCAAAAACCCCAAGCTGTGCCATTTGAGGAGAGGTCACTCCAGGTCTAGTCTGAGTGTATTTTGCATAAAACACAGCACGGACAAAGAATGAAGCCACTGTCACCTTTAATAGCTTTTAGTGTCATATAGTTATCCGGACATATACTTTCCCAGTTTATTCTCTGCTCTCTTGAATTTACATTTCTGTCAATCACTCTTTTTCATTTTCTTTGTGTTCATTTTCTGAGAAAGACTGTCACATGCATTATGCCCATTAAATCTTAGTGCTAGCAAATTTCAGGTAAGAATAATTTTCTTAGAAAATTGAAGAAAGTGCAGGCATAATAGACTAAATTCCTTGAAAAATTCACTTGCATTTTTCTGAGTTATATATTTCATACTTTGAAACAGTTCTTTCTAAGACCCCCAACTTAAAATTTTAGCTAAAGAAACAGAAATTCTTCCTGAAAAAATATTTTAAACACTAGGCAGGGTTGTCAGGTCAGTAGTAAGGCACCAGACCGTATAAGACTTTGTTGGCTATGCTAAAGATTTCTGTCAAAGAAGATATTTGAAACTACTGATGGGTTTTAATGGGAGAAATGTCTTTGTCACATTTATGTTTTGAAATAATCATCATCATTATAGAGTGGATACTAAATTGCAGCATGGAAAAAGTGAAAGAAGGGAAATCCATTTTGAGGCTATTTCTTTCCAGGTAGGAAAAAAGGTCATAGCTTGATCTAGGGTCATGTGATATGAGATGGAAATAAGTGGAAAAATTTGAGAATTAGAAAGTAAAAACTTGCAGGATATTGTAATGGAATGAAAGAGAGGCTTGGAAGGTAGGGCGACTTCTAGGTTTCTGACATGCAAAATGGGTGTATAAAGATGCCATTTACTGAAGCAGGGGACACTGAAGATCACTTATTGCATGGTACCAGGAGTTAAGAACTGAAGTTATAAATTTGGAGTTATTGCCACACTAATGATAACGGAAGCCCTGGGAAAGGGTAATGTTTCCTAGAAAAAGATTGTATTGAAACAACAATAACAAAAACAACAAATCCTGGTATAAGACATTAATGTACTCCTATACTTATTATTGTTTGTTGTAAGACAGGAGACTTGAGTATATTTAAATGTTAATGTGAAGAATGGAGTTAAGAGAGAAGTTTTATGTGGAAGAAACAAGAAAGGATTAACAAAGTCCTTCAGAAGGTGGAAGGAGTTAGGATAAAAAGCACAGAGGACCAATAAGTATTATTTCTGCCAATGTATAAACATATTAATTAGTGATTTGTCTGAAGTGTAAAAAAGGTAGTATTTTTCCCACCTTTTAGTTTTGTGACATTTGGCCAATTACTTAAATTTGCCTTGTAACTTTTTTCCATGGTGATGGTATATAGGATTAAATGAGTTAGTGCATGAAGAATGCTCGGAACAGTCCCAGGCACAAAGTGAGAAACCAATAAATATCTGTTGTTTTTATAGCACTTTTAACATTGTATGGAAATGTTCTACATAATCATTCTGTCTAGGGTACAGATGGCTCTAGGAGAAAAGACAAATTTACTCATGCACCTGTGGAGATGAGCTCAGTGCGCGGAAGAGTGTCCTTGATTGATGTCTGGTGATCAGAATTTAAATGAATTTTGCAATTGGCAGGTAAGAAGTTTGCTTCTCAAACACTAGTGAAGGGACGTATATGACAAATGTACAACCATTTCTATGCAGTGGGTTATTATACTTTAAAATAAAGGAGGAAAATTTGCCCAATTAAGAGCCGTGGAGGATATAATCAAACATCTTTTTTTTAATTGGTTTTCAATACTGAAAATAGAAGGATAAGAGTACCATCATGTATTCAACAGAATTATGTGCATTTGTTCCCAACTGATGTATACAAAACTGCTAACCCAACAAAGAGGAGTTTTTCTGTAGTCATTTTAATCACTGTTATGATTGAATCATATTGGAAACAGGGCTTCAGTTGACTGTTTAACTGATAAGAGACCACAAAAGTTGCAAACAGTCTCCATCTAAGGGAAGGTCTTACTGGTACAATAGAGATATGAATATGAATGTGTTTGATTAAATTAGATTAAATTAAATTGTCGCCTTGTTATTCTAAGATTGTCTCATGTGGACTTGCTTGTTTGTGACAGAGGATTATTTATTAAATTTCCTCTTTCCTCTCTGGGCTCCTAGGATATTCCATGGAAGCTATTCATAGAAAGCAGTCAACCATATTATCAGAAAGTAGACATGTTTCCACATGGGACAATCTTACTCAGATATTTTGACTTATTTTTAATAGCATCAATTAACCTTAATGTTATGGTCACTGAGATTTTTCACTTCAGTCGTCTGTTGTTTAAGGAACAAGCTTGTAGAGACTCTTGTCTAAACAAGATGAAAAGACAACCCTCAGAATGGGAGAAAATATTTGCAAAGGATTAATCTCCAAACTATACAAACAGCTCATGGAGCTCAATATCAAAAAAACAAGCAACCCTATTTAAAAATGGGCAGAACACCTAAATAGATATTTCACCAAAGAAGACATACAGATGGCCAAGAGGCACATGAAAAGATGCTCAACACCATTCATTATTAGAGAAATGCAAATTAAAACTACAATGAGGTATCACCTCACACCAGTCATAATGGTCATCATCAAAAAATCTAGAAACAATAAATGCTGGATAGGGTGCAGAGAAGAGGGAACCCTCCTGCACTGTTGGTGGGAATGTAAATTGATTGAGCCACTATGGAGAACACTATGGAGGTTCCTTTAAAAACTAAAAATAGAACTACCATATGACCCAGGAATCCCACTACTGGGCATATACCCTGAGAAAACCATAATTTAAAAGGACTCATGTGCCCCAATGTTCATTGCAGCACTATTTACAATAGCCAGGACATGGAAACAACCTAAATGTCCAACAACAGATGAATGGATAAAGAAGATGTGGCACATATATACAATGGAATATTACTCAGCCATAAAAAGGAATGAAACTGGGTCATTTGTAGAGACGTGGATGGACCTAGAGTCTATCATGCAGAGTGAAGTAAGCCAGAAAGAGAAAAACAAATATCGTATATTAACACATATCTGTAGAATCTAGAAAAATGGTACAGATGAACCTACTTGCAGAGCAGGAATAGAGATGTAGATGTAGAGAACAGACATGTGGAAACAGTAGGGACGGGGAGGGTGGGACGAATTGGGAGATTAGGTTTGACATAAATACACTACCATGTGTAAAATAGATAGCTAGTGGGAACCTGCTGTATAGCACACGGAGCTCAGCTCGGTGCTCTGTGACCACCTACGTGGGTAGGATGAGAGGATTGGGAGGGAGGTCCAAGAGGGAGGGGATATAGATATACATATAGCTGATTCACTTCATTGTACAGCAGAAACTAACACAACATTGTAAAGTAATTATACTCCAATTAAATAAAAGAAATAAAGTGATATGAACAAGTAAAAAAGAATCCCCATTTTCCTAGAATTACCAAGGAATGGAAAAATATACAGAAGCAGTAATCTCCTAGCAGTCCTACTGTACATGATAGATAGTAAAAGCCTGGCTGGATTAATATATATATATGTACATATATATATATATTAAGTGTACATATATATATATATTAAAACATATATATACATATGTATATATACACATACATATATCTTCATCAGCAGGTCCATTTATGCATAATAGATGAAAGCAATGATGTTAGGATAAATACAGTACTTACAAGCTTTTCCCTACAAATGAGAGTTCTCTGAAATCTACCAAGGACTATAGTTTAGTGTTAAGTTGGATGAGTTCTACCTATAATTTTACTGTTATAAAACAAGATTTTTCAGAAGAGTTTAGAGGTCAAATTAGGGGGGTTTTACTCTTGAAGTTTTCCTACTGTTTCTGTCCAACTGCATCTAAATGTGAAAAGTTAATGTAAAAGTGAGGTCATGTTGCCTACTCACAGGGCAATTCATTGGTTTCTCTTTGGGGGATATTAGGTCATACTATAAGAGTGAATAAACAAAAGGAGTGTTAACTAACACGTTCCTCAGAAAACTGGAATAACTGATTTTATACTAGAGATTGTTCAGAATCAATGAAAGCATAGATAGTGGAAGCATAGATAAATTCTCTTTAATTAGTTAATTCTTAGTCTTCTTATAATCTCAATTTAGACATTACTTCCTCAAGGAATCCAATTTCCAAGATTTGATCAAATCTATCTGATATAAGTATTCAGAATACTTGTTCATTTGCCTTATTCTACACATCCCATATATAACTAAATGATTTTTTTGTAATTAGTTGTTATATGCTTGGATTCTTTACTAGATTTTGAGACTAAAAGGTAATCCATAAATTTGGGACTCCATGCATACCTATCACATATAGTAATAGACATGCATAAATAAATAGACATGCATAAATAAATTTCAAGGCATATTTTACTTAAAGACAAATTTTGTATTATATATGCCCCAGAAAATTAATAAATTGCATTAATTTAATAAAAGAATATGTATTGCTGCATTTTGGATACAAAATTTCTGCTATAATAATTTACAGACTATAAATTGTGTGGGTAGCACAGTGTCCCTCAAAACTCACATCCATCTAGAACCTCAGAATGTGACCTTATTTGGAAATAGAGTCTTTGCAGATGTGTCAGTAAGAACATCGAGATGATATGCTTAATTTAGAGTAGACAATAAATCTAATGACTAGTGTTCTAATAAGAAAAGGAGAGCACATATTTCTTATTTTCTAATAAGGAGAGTCATGAACTGGAGTTAAGCTACCACGAGCCAAGGAATGCTTGAGGCCACCAGAAGCTAGCAGAAGCAAATAAAGATTCCTCTGTAGAGCTGACACCTTGATTTCAGACTTCTAGCATCCAGAACTGTGAGAGAATAAACATATTATTTAAAGAAAAATTTAAAGAAATAAAACCCATTTGTTTTCCTCTTCCAAAATCATTTGAAAAATAAATGGCAAAAAAGTAGATATTTGTCATTAAGCAAATTAATTATTGCTCTTGTCTTCCTCTATCAAAATGTGCTTCCTATTTCCATAGTAGTATGTTGTACCATCGAGAACTAGGGTTTAAAGGTCAGAATATAATAGAGGTTCAAACCCTGACTTTGAGAACAGTTTTCATTAAACATATATTTTAATATATGTTTAGTATATGTTTCATGAAACATATATTTCATTAAAATATAATGTTTTAAAAATGTTTAATGCAATTCTTTTTATATGACATTTTTTCAATAAATAAGAACTGTTATGGTTCTAATAATACTGTAAATTTCTTGTGGCAAAAGTTTTGCTTTACTTATATCTATATCCCTAGTTCTGTAGTGACACATAATAAGTGTTCAATAAATGTTTATTAAATGAGTGAATGATTAAAAAATAGAGTCTGTCAAAGAGAATAATCACCTAATTTTTTAATACATTTGGACACTGTAAACAAGTAATCCAGATACTTCCATGTAAGAAGAATATGCAAATAGCTACTACTTCGTGTGCATTTATTATATTCTATGAACTGTTAAAAGTTTTGAACACATCCTAAGAAATCTATGAAATATGTGAGGTATGTTTTTCTATTTTAAAGAATAAGTAAGTTTGAGAGAGTTCAAATGGTTTTCTTGCAATTAAATAGCGAAGTATGGCAGAAATGGTATCTCAAGTCAAGTCAATGTGATGGAAATATCATACCTTTCCTCATACACTATATTAATAAAAACTACTTAAATGTTCTAAGTATTCTGCTCAATTTAACCAAATTTTTTTAGGGAAAAATAATTGGCCTAATAAGATGAATGTATGTGAAAGAATATTGGTGTCTCCCTCCCCCATATAGAGAATATTGGTTTTCCAAAAATTCAACAAAAACAAAGGAAACAAAACAAATACAAAATTTTTTAAAAGACACATTTTTGAAAGATAGGAAATACTGACTGATTCTTGTTCCTGTGCTAGTACCAGTCTTTTGTTTGGCCTTGTGCTAATCTTAATTGAGATATTTAATTATTGTTCAAAATAATAATGGTTATCATTTGAAATTCCTCTTGGAATAAGTTCATGATTATTTTAAATTGAAGATGGGCTTGCTCTTAAAAACTATTGATCGTCTAGAATAATCTTACAGTCAAGAATATTTGAAATACTATGCCAAAATAGAAGTCTCTGAATGCTATTTAAGCTAGAGTAATTAGCTTTGTATTTGGTTAAGAATTAAATGTCCCATAGTGGCAAAATATTGTTTCCCAAAAGAGGTTTTGCCTCTCAGAAAACCTGAGAACATTGATGCCTCATGTTTATAGTATTGTCAAATCAACAATTTTATGGATGTTTTACTTTTAGATGGCATTAATGATTCACAGACACATTTAATTACATAGAAAAACATTGCAAAAATCATTGCTGGTTAAATGATGTAGAAAAACAGAACAATTATTTTGCAGTCCAGTGATTTCATTGAAAAAGCATTTTGATGCATCAAGGTATATGTGTTGACTTAATAAAACACGGCAAGGGACTACAATAAATAATATTAATATGACCTTATTTGGGGATTTCATAAAGGTTTTTAAAGAAAGTGTGAGTTCAAGAGCCTTTATCTCAGGTCTAGTACAAACAAGAAAAAAAGTAAGCAACATTATTCAAAAGTTCATTCCTTAGGCACTGTTAATATAACTATTACCTACACAGAACTAAAATGCAAATATCTATATAGAATACTTTGCCAGGGATGATATTAAATTTTAGTGAAATAATCAATTTCTAAACTTATACTCGTTATTCTGAAAGAGAAAAAAAAGTGGTAGAGTGTTTCAGTCTTCTCTCGGATTACACAGCTCCTGAAGGTTCAAACTCACCTGGATCCCTCTGGGACGATGGTACTATAAAAAACTGTTTAAAATATTTTTGTAGGATGTATAAGTGCAGAGAAAATAATTACACATATTGTATAATATATAATATATAATATAAGGGGGTCTTGATTGGGTCCTGTATCAAACACCTATTGACATAATATCATCAGCTATGTGATATCTTTGCACTTCAGAGTTGTCAGATGCCAAATAAGGATGCTAATAAACTATGCTTCACAGGGGTAGTGGGAGGACCAAAAGAGAACACAGACAACAGAGACTTTTAATGAACTGTGAATGCTGTATACATGCTGATGGTTTGTGTGGTTACAATTCAATATCCATTGCTAAGATTTTTGCTTTCTCTTCTGTTTGTCTGTTTGCTTCTTTTATAACAGAGTACAGTGATGAGAAAGAAAGGTAGAAGACTTATCCCATGATCTGAAATTTGGCCACTGATTGAACAACTGAATATGAAAAAACATTCTGTATCTTAGTTAGGAAGAAAGAGTAATGACCAAGCTATGTTCCTAGTGGTTGTATGCAGCTTTCAGGACCTCTCAGAGCAAGACAGGAAATGTCTGAGGCACACACCGGTGGAGGCTGCACCCACCATTTGTGCAGCCCAATGTTCTTCCTGCAGGCTACCAGGAGTATTGCAAATAATGTTGCTGGTCTGTGGGCTAAAAATGCAATTTAAAGTCGTTTAAATCAGTCTTTCTGTAGAAAAGCCACTTTCATTAAGCTTTATGGATATTAAATATATGTTTTACTTGGAATGAAAGGAGTCAAGGTGTTTTATGTGCTAAAATATAAAGATTACAGAAAGGAAAAACCGCTTTTCATCTCTGAGCAAACTTGCCACATGGTGTTTTCTGGAATCTCACAGTTCTACATAATATCATTTGGTCCATTACTTTCATAAAAAGGTTCCTTAGAACAGCTACAATTGTGCTTTTTAGATCCAATGCTTTCCCTTTGCACATCTGCCTTATGAGGCTGTTCTGACCTTGACAGCTTCTATCACATTACTGAAATATTACAACAATAATTGAGAAACACCATGGTTAATATAAAGTATATAAAGTGACATTTAGATGCCTAGAGATTTGAATGTTGGGACATTCTACATTACCTTTCTTTATGGTTTTTCAATGAATCTCAATTCTGAAATCAATTGGATTCAAATTTTAAAACAAAAATTTTAGTTTGAGTTTTCCTGGAAGAGAGCAGGCTCTTTGTTTCTGTGGAGTCAGTGTGTGTAGTGTGGAGAACACAAAACAGAAAACCATACTTGGCTTCTCAATAAAATGAAAATAAGGTTATATCCATAGTAAACCCACATGGCATTTACTGGGACTGTTCTAAGCCAACGTTCTTCCTTTTTTTTTTTTTTTTTTTTTTTTTCCTGAGATAGGGAAAGGTATAAAAAGCTACAGATCCAAGTCGAGGTTAAGATCCTAAGTCTCCTGATCATGCCTGTTTTGGTAGATGATGGACTAAGAAGGTCTGGCTGTTTTCACAGGCCTCAACCATTAACTACTTTTAGTATTTATATTATGCTTGTACAGTGGAAGCAAGTTTATAGGTGTTACTCAACTCACAATAATCTCTCTCTTTATGAATGTCTAACTCAATCTTACTCCCAGAATGGGTTTCAGATTTTTCATGACTCTGTGTTATCTCTAGAAAATGAAATTGGTCCTTAAGTACTCCTCAGTACTATTTAATGACACCTAATAGAAGCCTAATGAAACTCAAACTCAGATTTATGGTAATTTAATTATACTCTTACTTCTGTTTCTCCTGCCCATTCTGTTCTTTCCCTCTTTGTCTCAATCTTTTATTCTAAAAGACCATGTCCCTCAAATATACCACCATGAGAATGTAGAACCTATGAGGCAGGTAGTTTTGTCTAGTTTTCTCATTGCAGCGTTCCCTGTGGGTGCTACCTAATAGTAGCAAGTACACAATAAATATTTGCAAAATGCAAGAATAAGCCTTTCCACATATCAATGGAAGAAGGTATTTTGCACACTTTTTTTCGCCTGCACAGTGCCTGACACATAACAGACACTAAATAGGTGTTTACTGAATAATATAAATGTGTTTACTGAAAAATACAAATGTATATAAGCAGTGGCTTTTATACCCTGTCTTAACTCTGAGTACTATAGGTGTTCCATCACACTCTACCTAATTATTTTCATAGTGCTTTATTGACTCATGCAAGTTCCTTTGCCTAAATCTTACTCTCTACATGTTTCTATGCTCTAAGTGTGTCCTGACCACTTTCTCTTCTCATCAATCGACAATCCTTTTTTTTCTCATATGATACTTAGGGATGAACATGTCCATAAAGTGGGATTATACTTTACACTTTTCTCCTCATTGCACTCATTAAGCAATCAGTTATTTACTTATTTTATTTATCCATCTCTATTCAAAAAAGCAATAATCTCTTTTTACATTTACCTATCCAGTCATTCATTTTAATAATAATTTATTAAGTGCTTAATACCATTTATTAGCAATGTACTTGATTTAAAATGTAGATTATTTATCACCATTATAAATCAATTTTCAAAGTGCATTATTTCTTAAATTTTTAGAAACCTTGTCAATATTCTTATCCTGTTGGATGCTCATCTTGTTTCTCCAGCAGAATTTGCAAAAGTCACACTTTCCTTTTTATTCTAGCCTGGATTATCAGTTCGTTGTAATGCAGAAAGAAAGAAACAGCCATCATTCTCAAATATACCAGAATTATCACTGGAATTATTTCCGATAGCAATGTAAACATGTAAAATATTGTATACCCTCAATTTACATCATCCTACATTTGTCCATAAGCAGCACAAAATTTCAAGAAATTTAATTTAAAAAAATTGTATGATTGAGTCATGTCAGGCCCTCTTACCTATTCATTTTACTACCCCTAGTACATAACATGATGCTGGGAGACGGTCAGTACTTAGTAATTGTTGCTTTAAGGAGTAAATACATGGATCAATGTATGAATATATTGGCTAAATGGACCAGAATTATTTGTGTCTTATATAGTCACATCTACATAGTCTTGTTTATTTGAAGGGTATAAGCTATATACCATTGTATGAAGAGGGAATGAAGAAAGAAATTTCTATTATATATTTATAAATATATGATATATAATCTTTCTATGTTATATATATGATCCTTCTGTATTATAGATTTATAGAATTATATTATTGAATTATTTATTGTTATATTACATTATGTATATTATGTACATTATATGTAATACATTGTTAATATATATATTGTTACATTATACGTAATATAATGATATATAATAAAAACAACGTAAGTGTCCATCAATAGATGAATGGATAAAGAAATTGTGGTGTATATATAAAATGGAATATTATTCTGTCATAAAAATAGAATGAACTCTTGCCATTTGTGACATGGATGGACCTTGAGGGCATTATGCTAAGTGAAATAAGTCAGACAGAGAAAAATAAATACCATATGATCTCTCTTATATGTGGAATCTAAAAATTATATGCAGTAGTTCCCCCTGATCTGCAGTTTCACTTTCCATGGTTTCTGTAACCCACCAGCAACATTCACCCAAAAATATTAAATGGAAAATTCCAGAAATAAACAATTCAGAAGTATTAAATTTCATGCTGTCATTCTAAGAAGCATGATGAAATCTCATGCTATCCTGCTCCATCCTACCTGAGATCCCCTCATCATCAACACCATCAGCTCCTGATACCCAACCATCAACAAGTCATGGCTGGATGATCCAGGATAACCCCAAGCAGATGATCCTCCTTCGGAAGTATGGTCAGACAACAATGTCTCTGTAATTCACCTTGTTTCGTCTCATCACATAGGCATTTTTATCATTTGACATTGTCACAGGAAGAAGGAGGTGAGTACAGTACGATAGATATTTTTAGAGAAATCACATTCACGTAACTTTTATTACAGTATATTGTTATAATTGTTCTATTTTGTTATTTTTTACTGTTGTTAATCTTTTACTGTGCCTAAATTATAAATTAAACTTTATCATAGGTATGTATGTATACCAAAATGCTTAGTACATATAGAGCCTGGTGCTATCCACGGTTTCAAGCATCTACTGGGGGTCTTGGAACATATTCCCTGTAAATAAGGGGGAACTACTACTGTATATTTTTTTAGCAATCTCATAGATGCAGAGGGCTGATTGGTGGTTGCTAGAGGCAGTGGATGGGGGATGAGAGAAATGGGTAAATTGCCTTTTTGGGTTTTTTTTAATTTAAATAAATTAATAATATAAATCTGTATGATATATATTGTTCTATAAAATCCTATCTAGTCAAAATTAAAGAAAGAAACCATTTCTCCACTGTGGATATTATAGGTAACTGTTCTTTATGAAAACTCATAAACCAAGATTTTGTGTTATAATATGGAAACCAACAAACCAAATCAGAACAATAAAGCCTTTTATTAAGAAGATTCCATAAACATTATGATAGAGAAATTGCAATGTATTTCGGCAAAATTAAATGGAAGCAGAATTTGTTCCCAAAAATCTTTACGTAAAGTGTAATATGGAATAGAATTGCTTACATCATTACATTTTTCCCATATACATAAATGGAGACAGCTACATAGAGGTGTTTCCCCCTTTTCAGCTGGAGAAGAGTTTGTGGAGGGAGTTATCATCATGAACATCAGGGAAAAGTCCTCATACTAGTAACATTTTGGTCCTCATATTGTTGATGGGATGAATAAATTCCAACTATTGTTTATTCCTTCCTCAGTTTGAGAGTGTGAGTCTAATTGGTCCAACTTAGGTCTCTTACCTTCCCTTAGGTCAGGGAACATAATTAACAATCCCATCAGACTACATCTAATAGAAAATGGGTAATTTCCCAAAAGGTAATTGAAATGTGAGGAAAGTTTATGGAGTCTCTGTGGTCAAAAATCAACAAATGTCCATTATATTGGCTAAATGCAGAGGTAAAAAAAAAAATCAAGAGTTCTTTGTATCATGTCATATTTACTTCATAACCAACATTTATTTGCAGAAAGTACAGATTTAAGTTGACATTTATGATTTTGTGGGTAGCAATCATAGATTTCTAATTTATGCTAATGTTGTAAGAAAGCCTGGGTGATAGAGCATATACAAATTAATGTAAATCCATGCACTATTGAAGAACCCTGATTGCCTGCCTTAATGAAGAGGAGTTATCAGTGTCACATTATATATCAAGAATGACACTGAATTTCATAGTATATTAAAACTCATGGTATAGTTATAAATGCAGATTTAGGTGACATGTGATTCATTTCTGTCTTCTTATTCTCCCCCATTCTGTTCACTTCAGCTACTGGATGTGGAGAAGAGGGCAAAGTCAGGTGGAGAAAGAACAGATAAATGTAATAGAAAGCAGAGAATTCACTCACCTCCAGAATTATTTTAGCCCAATATCCTTCTATTTCTCAAAAAAATTAGAAATATAATTACCATATGTCATCTAGCAATTCCATTTCTTGGTATATACACAAAACAATTGAAAGCAGGGTTTCTGAAGTGATATTTGTAGACCCATGTTCATAGCAGCATCATTCACAATAGTGAAAAGGTGGAAGTAACCCAAATGTCTGTTGACAGATGAATGGATAAACAAATGTGGTATCTCCATTCAATGGAATATTATTAGGCCTTTAAAAGGAAGGGAATTATGACACATGCTACAACATGAATGAAACTTGAAGGCATTATGCTAAATGAAATAAGCCTGTCACAAAAAAGACAAATACTCCATGATTCCATATATATAAAGTGCCTGGAGTAGTCAAATTCACAGCAACAGAAAGTAGAATGGTGGTTTACAGGGACTGAGGGAAGAGTGAAATGTAGAGTTTTACTTGAGTATAGAGTTTCAGTTTGTAAGGTAAAAAGAGTTCTGAAAATTGCCTGAACAATAATGTGAATGTGAATGTACTTAACACTACTGAACAGTACACTTAATAGCAGTTTAGCTAGTAAATTTAGAGAGCAAATTTTTATAACCACAATTAGAAATTATACATATGAAAACAAATGCCAATGAAATGGAAATGGACACTCCTTGAATTCCTTCCATGTTCTAGAAATCCTCTGAAACCAGAATATTATTTTCCTTTGACATATAAGTCATAATGAACAATTATCACAAGGAGGCCCCAAATTGCAGCTGGGATGAGCTCCCTGAACTCGCAGTAATGTGACCATGGATTTTGGTAGAACTTTTTGATTTTATTTATCATGTTATGAAGAGGATATTTCCTGTAATTCACTTCAAAATACATATATTTGACACAATGATGCTCATTATGAATTAACCTTTTCCATTCTGAATCAAATTGGTGAGTTCTCTATCTATCTTATTACTCTGTCCCTGATTGTTGTTCCCTGGGACACTTGGGCATATCCATTCTGAAAGGAAATCAAGAGTTCTTTCCTTTGAGTTCTAAATGGAAAAGTCATTTTTAAGATCTATTGTTATACTCAGCTTGCTCCCTAGTGCTTACATAAACTCTTGTTTTTTCTGATTAGAAAAAGTAGGGGATGGGGCTTCCCTGGTGGCGCAGTGGTTAAGAGTCCGCCTGCCGATGCAGGGGACACGGGTTCGTGCCCCGGTCCGGTAAGAGCCCACATGCCGTGGAGCGGCTCGGCCCGTGAGCCATGACCGCTGAGCCTGCGTGTCCCGAGCCTGTGTTCCACAACGGGAGATGCCACAACAGTGAGAGGCCCGCGTACCGCAAAACAAACAAACAAACAAACAAAAAAAACCAGTAAGGTTTACTTGCCAGCAGTGGTCAAATTTTTACAACTTAGGAATACAGTTGTCGAATCATTTTGAAACAATTTGAAATACTCATTTTCTTGCATCTTCATTTGTGTTTAATAATCTTTTTACAGTTATTATGTTTTCATGGACTTCAGATATAATGTGTTAAAATTTTGATTTTCTACACTCTCCTAACTTATTTTGACCTACAAATATTCCATCTATTTACCTAAATTATGGGATACCAAGGCTGAAGCAGGAAAGCCAATCACGTTTAAGAGTAAAGCTATTTATTATTTGTGTCATCACAACTGTAGACAAATAGTTTAAAGGACAGAGAGATGGTTCCCATGGAATTAACAATATATCAACATTTTCATGTTCAAATTGGCCTAAGGAAAAACAGATTTTTGCTATGTCAAATAATAACAATTGCATAAATTCAAGAAAATTGTTGTGAGAGATTTCAAAACAATTTCAAATTTTAAAATCTGTATCTTGCTGGCAATGGCTATATCAGTAGCTTCAAATAAATGTAGAATATGTATATATGTCAGAGGCTAGAGTCTATTGCAATTTATGTGTGTGCTTTTTAATATGTATCTGTATATTTTTTCTGTGAGTGCTGTGTATATGTGTGTGACAAGGACATGTTAGAACAACAATAGGGCATTGAGTGCAGGGATTATGGAGTATTTATGTGCTGCATAAAATTACAATAAGTATGTTTTCTTTTTTCTTTCTTTTTTTTTTTTTTGCGATACGCGGGCCTCTCACCGCTGTGGCCTCTCCCGCTGCAGAGCACAGGCTCCGGACGTGCAGGCTCAGCGGCCACGGCTCATGCGCCCAGCCACTCCGTGGCATGTGGGATCCTCCCAGACCGGGGCACGAACCCGTGTCCCCTGCATCGGCAGGCAGACTCTCAACCACTGCGCCACCAGGGAAGCTCAATAAGTATGTTTTCTAAACAGCATTCAAAATAGTTGGAATGTTTCAAAATCAGGATATAGTGTTTTTTTTGTAATTTTAACAAATCTAATACAAATCCGTTATTCCCTTCAAGCATACACAAAAATGAACTTCACTATTTAGTGTAGATAGGAAATGAGCTTCTTGCCCTGCTCTTTCTCATACATATTCTGCTCTATATTCATATTCAAGTAGCTTCTTGTATCAAGAGAAACTATAGAAGCAGTATTTGATTTTTATTTCCTACCCATGAATTTTTGTTTTTTGAGGCTTACAACTTTTTTTCTCATTATCAAACTATCAATTATATGCAAGCTCCAAAACTGTCTTGAACTTGTATAATGAGGGAATAGCCTCTATTTCCATACATGTCATTATTCCTGATTCCATGACACTTTATTGGAGTCCTGAAATTACCTTAAATACATTTAACAGTTTGTCCTAATAGTCCAAAATATTATTTTAATATTGTTTTTATCCAACAAAGCTTATTGCATAAAGGTTTCCTAGATGTACTGGGGCATGCAGATTCTTCAGGCAATTAATCTCGACAGATAAAGACAGATATTTCTAGAAGGGGAGTTAAATTATGCATAAAATTATACGTTATAATTCAATATTTTTTTTCCTGAAGGACAGCCTAATGCTTTAACTCTTGGTAAGTAAAATAAGCAGCTTCCAAATAGCCCTGATTGCCCTTCAGAAGGGCTAAGAAAGTGTCCACTACCTTCAAATTTTGGGTGCTTTAGTTATTGGTTTGGCAAATTCTATATGCTTGCCTATTGTTAGATGAAAGAGTACCTCTGATCTTAGAAAAAGTTAAGCTGGTCTTCTACCATTTGCTGGCTACACAGTGTATTTTAGAATCATTTGTTATAAAGCACCTAAGAGAGAAGACAGAATTTTGGAAATACATTTTACCTGAATTTTTTCGTATTCAGAAAAAGTACACACACAATACATTACAGTCTATCATTTGCATCAATGATTAAACTAGTGGAATAGGGAAAGTGTAAGTGATAATAGGCAGAGCTTTAGAGTAGAAAAGGATTTTAAAAATCTCATCATGGAAAGGACACAGCAAATAAGACTATAAACATACAAGGAACATTGAATTCATTCATATAGCAAAGTATATTATTCATATATCAAGAAAAATATAAGAAATTTTGTTTTGCAAAACAATCCTAAGTAATACACTAGTGTCTTCAAAGTGCTTCAATGTTTAAAGCTCAATATGCTATGGTTGACCATATAAAGCTGATAAATTTGTTTCAGAAGGGCAGTGAATCAAGGTCATGCTTCCTTAGTTCCATATAGTCCAAACTCCTTCCCCCTTCATTGACTCCAAAGTAAGAATGAAATAGTAAAAAATTATATTACCACAATACCTATAAAAACCGTGAATGCAATGAGATTTTGCTGGAAGAATATAAAGTATGTCACAATTGCAAGCAGCATTGCCTGGCATGGGATTTCCAGCCATATGGATGGGTGTTGTTACTTTTGGATTTTTATTCCATACCCTTTTAGGGGCATTTCTGAGGTATCATAAACTTCTCTCAATGAGGAAATACATATAGGGCATACTTGAAGTCTCTCTATCTACCCATGTGTAGAGTAATAAAATCAGGCATCCTAAGGAACACATTTATAGTGGGGATACAGCTTATCTTTTAAATTGTGGAAATCCTGAATAGGAATTTTCACTCTGCTGTTCTTCTCATGTTAATCTGTAAGGATTTTTCACGCTTGTTATGCTCATTACTGACTCTAAAGTTTCCTGGTGATAACATGCAAGATTATCTCTTATAGTCATTTCCTTTGCAATCTAAGTGCTTTTTTAAAAAATAATTTCACTGACCATACTGTTATCTTTCTTTGCTGCAGCTATACAGTAGATTAAGTGAAGGTTTTAAGGGATTCTTTTTAAGGAAGTTCGAAATCTCTTTTCATGATCAGTATGCTGCTGCACTTCTTAGGAAGAAATATTCTGTCAATCTGTTTCTGAAAAACATCACGGCACTGCTTTATTGGTATTAAATTGAATTCAGTTTAAAGTACCTCAGAAGAATGTTAACTCTTTTATTTTTGGTCTGGGCATAGAGGTACACAGCACATTAATTCAAATCACAAATAATACTAAATTGGGTGATGATATGAACACCCAGAGAACACAAACAGACAATAAAAAGAGATCCACAATGGAGTAACCAAATAATGTTCACACTTCTTAATGCTATTTTGGATATATATATGGAGAAACATCCAAACACTGATTTCTAATAGCTGGAAAATATTTTCTGCATGACTACCTTACAAAGAAACTTGTGGCTTATAGAAATAAAAACAAAGTAGGTACAAATTTATAATAAAAAACAGTATCAAAGGAATTTTAACAAATGTGATTAGCATATACTGAAGTATCCCATCAGAGCCTAAAGAAGTGAATGTTCCTTTTAAAATAATAGTATTTTCTAAACACAACCTATCTGTTAAATCAAGCTGTTGTATTGATTCAGAAAAATCATCAATGTGGGGAGATACAGTCAACCGGTAAACAGAACTTCTAGTGCTGTTGTAAGTAGAAATAGAAGAATTACGTGGATAGAGTATAACAAAATTTAAGTTCATAAATGTCAAAAACGGAAATGTAATCCAAGGCAATGGAGAGATGCTTCATCACCAAATTGTTATAAAAGTGGAAACCAGTATGTTTTAAAGAGAACCTAAGAGAATGCATGTCTCTGTCATTGATTTCTCTAATCTATATTTCAGTTTGGATACATTTTATTAGTTTGTTATATTGCCAATTTGTAATTTTGAAATGAAATTATTATAGGCCCTGGTTAGAATTTGTCCATTAATATTATTTTGAAATACAAAAGGATGCCACATAATTTCTGTATTGACCAATCCTTCTTGCTTCCGACTTCTTTATACAATGCAAAAAAAACTGAATGTGAATCACCATACTTATACTCAGGTTCTAAGAGTTTGCTAAAAGCCTCTTGGAGTGGATCAGAAAGTGAAGCAGGCTATAAAAATCAGGAGCTCAGATGAGTCATTTAAACTATTCTCCAGGGCTTCAAAAAAAAAAAAAATTAGACCCTTTTCACCTCAAATTTTATTTACTGTTTCCTAACCTGTGCATATTTGTACCCTTGTTGGTTTTTTTCTTCTCCTTCTCCTTCTCTTCACGCTCTTCACCGTCCTCCCCCTCACCTTCCCTCCCCCTTCTCCCCCCTCTTCTTCCTCCTCCTCCTCTTCTTCTCTCCCACTCTCCCCCAACCCATCTCCTCTCTCGCTGTATATATCTTTTCAGAAATGCTCGTGCTGTTAAGGGGGAATCAAAGACAGCACTCACTCAGAATCAGAACTGCGAAAGCTACACTGAAGTTCCAATTAAGCAGCAAGGACGTGAAGGCAGGGCTTGGAGTCCCACTGTTTCCCCTTTGTTCTTCAGAATTATACTCAGTTACAAATTTCTATGATTCTGAAATTCCATTATTCAGGACCAGCTGGGGCTAACATTTGTTCCTTTAAACCTTAAAACATATTGCCTTCCCCTTTTTTCTTATGGTTATAAAAGATCAAAATAATTTTTGGTATTCAAATGACCTTATTTCTGTCTATGTAGGGTAATCTGAATCACACTATGAAATCAAGTCTTTGAAATCGTTGATTTAGTAAATGTGGGTTTTTCTCAGATCTTATGGGTTACAAAATTCCGATGGGTTTTCGAAAGAAAAAAACAGAAAGAAAAGCAAAGAAGAGAAAGGAAAAGAAAAATGATTACTGTATAAAACCCTTTAATACAAACAGTTCCAAACTGAGGACTTGGGAGGTTTGGGGAGGGTAGCTCAGTTTACCTCTCCTGATAAGGAATTCAGTACATGTAATGGAATAGAAGTTGCTGTGGAAAGGAGCAGTGGGAAGGAAAGCAGCTCACTAGGAAGGATTTGTGAAAATATTAAAATCAATGTTTTTATTCTAATATATAAGCTCTGGTTAAAATGAGGCTTATTTATGTTAGATTGTAGTCATTACATTATTCCAATCCTGTTCATTCCATCTCCAACATGTATCTCGGATTCATTCACTTCAATCCAATATAAAAGTTTCTTAAATGAGCTTCCCACTTCCAGGCTCTTTCATCTCCTATCAGTGCTCTAAGCAGTTTTCAGATCTTCTTAAAATGTACATTGGATCATACGCTCCTCTGTTCAGCATTTTTCAAGGTCCTTCCGTGACCCAAGCATAAACTCAGAATCCTAACAAGGATAGAAATACCCTGTCTTATCCATCCTCTAGAGCCTCTAGCCCCATGTCATGGATCTAACCCATCCTTACTTCTGGTATAACGGTCTTCCATTCCACTCTATTTCTGACCGGTTCCTTTCGGCTTCTTCCCATTCAGATCCTGCACCAAAGTCATTCCACTGAGATGCCTCATGACTCCCTGCATTTTTCTTTGATAGCACTTGCTGTGGTTGGTAACTATGTACTTATTCCTGTTAATATGTATATCATATTTTTCTCTTCTACTATGTTTGAGTTCTATAAATGGACGGGCTCCCTTCTCCTTACTAATTGTCTAAAAACTGTGCTTGATGCATAGTTAGGTGTTCATGTCATTGCTGGACATCACAAGTTCAAAAAAACTAAGTCTGGGAGGGGGGAGGTAGCAGATTGAAATCTGTCTCTTCTGCCTTACCCAGAGACAACAGAAATCCATAGCAGTGAAGTAATACTATCCTGGTTGTAATTAAAACTGATGGACTTTGTTTTTTTATGGAAAATAAATCTTTCAGGAACTATAATTTTTAATTATTGAAAATATTTTTAAAAATATTAATAAAACTGATAAGTACAGTTCAACTTTTTCCCCATCATAGTTCATATAGGGGATGATTATAGTTCTGCAGAGGAGCAGAGTAAATAGTCAAGGGAGCTTGGATGTCCTGAGGATGAAGGAGCCTTGGGTACTTGAAACCCATAAATATAGAAGAATTAGGATCACTAAGTCCTATTAACTCTGTCCCTTAAATATTTATCTCCTCTTTTCCTAGTCTATTACCATTGTTCAAGTTAAGGCTTTTATAATTTCTCACCTGTAATGTTTCAATTATCTTTTTAATAATGTCTCTGCATTTAGTATTTCCATATCTCATTTTTTCTTCATATTTCCATCAAGTCATCTTTTTATAGCAAATTTGATTAAGTCACTCTCTGACTCAAAATCACCCAGCTCCTCCACTTCACCTCTGGCATAGAGTCTAGAACTCCTTCTCAGGCATGTGAGATGACTGTTGATCATCTTGTTTGCCTTCTTGTTTCTGGTCAACAGAATCACCAATGCCTTCTATAGTACTGCAGTACTAAGCCAGAGTTCTTGAAGGTCCTTAGGCCACCTCAGAATCTGTTCCCTTTGATCAGATTTCATCTGGCCTTATTTTATTTTATTTATTATTATTATTATTATTATTTTTTGCGGTACGTAGGCCTCTCATTGTTGTGGCCTCTCCCATTGCGGAGCACAGGCTCCGGATGCTCAGGCTCAGCGGCCATGGCTCACGGGCCCAGCCGCTCCGTGGCATGTGGGATCTTCTCGGACCGGGGCATGAACCCGTGTCCCCTGCATCGGCAGGCGGACTCTCAACCACTGAGCCACTAGCGAAGCCCTTGCCTTATTTTATAAATGCTTAATTAACTTTCTAGTCTCAGAATAAATCCTCTGTTGTCTTCTTAGCCAACTCATACCCTCTTTGTCCTATGTTCTCACACTGTACATTGTACATACTTTCAGAAAGCAACTATGCTATTATAACTCTTTTTTTCCTTGAGCAAACATATCTTATCTTTGCAGTCAAAGCCTACCATCATGCCTGAACAGAGTAGCTACACAATATTTGTAGAAAACACAAATTTAAGTACTATTCTCTTAAAGTTGCCCTGTGTTTATTTTATTCCCTAAGAAAAAGTATTTCCCTAAAAATTTTCTCCTTATAAAATTGAAGAATCTCAAATTACTTCTTAGCTTTCTTTTATTTGTTTTTTTGTAGGATTAGATTGCCTTCATCTTTCTAAATTTCCTATTATAATCTCATTCACTTGGCTCGAGAGCCTTCCTTTTTTTTTTTTGTTTTCTCATTCTTTGTTTACTCCAACTTTCCTCTTGTTGGTTTTTGTGTTGTCGTATCTTGACTGTGCTACTTCACTCCTACCACCACTTTCTGCCCTCCAACTTCTCTTTTCTCCTTGGTCATGAGAAAGAGTTTGCTTTCTCCTTTCTTCCATTCATTTTAACTTTTAAAAAGTTATAAGAAATACTCTCAGAGAGCAACTGTTTATAGGAGAGAGCTTTCTTATTTTGACTTAGGTGCTTTCAACTTCCCTCTTCAGTTTCTACCTTTTTTTGGTGATAAAATCATTTTTTAAATTTTTCCTGGAGTATGGTTGCTTTACAATGTTGTGTTAGCCTCCACTGCACAACAAAATGAATCAGCCATTCACATACAGATAACTCCTCCCTTTTGGACTTTCCTCCCATTTAGGTTACCACAGTGCAATAAGTAGAGTTTCCTGTGCTATACAGTATGTTCCCATCAGTTGTCTATTTTATACATAGTATCAATAATGTGTATGTGTCAATCCCAGTCTCCCAGTTCCCCCCACCCCACCCCTTTCCCCCTTGGTATCCATACATATGTTCTCTACGTCTGCGTCTCTACTTCTGCTTTGCAAATAAGATCATCTATACCATTTTTAGATGCCACATATATGCGTTATTACATGATATTTGCTTTTCTCTTTCTTACTTCACTCTGTATGACATTCTCTAGGTCATTCAGTTTCTACTTTAGAAAAATATGTTCTGAGAATTTCACAGGAACTGGAATAAACTCTGTCTTATAACTGAATAATTTAAAATTTATAACTTATAAAAACTATAAAAATTATAATTACAAACATTATAATTATAAAATTAAAATTATAACAATAATTAAAAATACTGTTCTGATAGTATATGTATATAGGTATGTATACCAATGTGAAACAGTTTGAAGGTAACAAAATAGTTTACTTCATTTGAATAACCAATGAATATTTAAATGTCTTTTAAAAAATTTGGTTAGGAAATGGCTGCCAAACAAAACTGGTAGATATTAAAGATGACATATCAATATACTGAAACCAACAATTGTTCACCTCTTAAAAGCATGAAGTCATCCTTGGGGCTTCCCTGGTGGTGCAGTGGTTAAGAATCCACCTGCCAATGCAGAGGATATGGGTTCAAGCCCTGCTCCAGGAAGATCCCACATGCTGCGGAGCAACTAAGCTCATGCACCACAACTAATGAGCCTGTGCTCTAGAGCCCGTGAGCCACAACTACTGAGCCCAAGTGCCACAACTACCGAAGCCCACATGTCTAGAGCCCGTGCTCTGCAACAAGAGAAGCCACTGCAATGAGAAGTCCGCGCATTGCAACGAAGAGTAGCCCCCACTCACCGCAACTAGAGAAAGCCTGCATGCAGCAATGAAGACCCAACACAGCCAAAAATAAATAAATCAATTAATTAATTACAAAAAGCATTAAGTCATCCTTTATTTTAGCTACAACAAACTATCAAATACATCAAACATTTCACTTGAATTTTTTAAGTAATTTGAATTATGCAGATGTTTGCAATCATGTAAAAAAAAAAGGCCTTCTGATAGTCTGTATTTTGTTTTATGTAGGCATCATTTCAAAGGAGCATCCATGGTAAGGAAAATTATTCTATAAGGCAATAATTTGGTGGGTGGTGACTTGATGCTGGCCAATTCATTTGATTAGACTTCATCACTAATGAATAATACCAAGGCAATGTTTTGTCCTTCTACTGAACCATTTGATTTAGTTAATTTTAATTAAGATTCCCATTTAACCTCAGCCAATTGTCTTGCAAATACATGCTTTTGGTTACAAAATGGATTGTGCCAAATGATCAGTTGAACCTACTTTGATTATTAGAAAACATAATGCAGATTGGTGCCAAAGGGTCTGCATATAAATGATAATGCTTTAACATTAGGTAATTTTTTCACACTAGTCATTTTTCAAAAAGGAAGTACTAGATCTCTAATCATTCAATTATAATCCATTTCATATACTGCAAATAGACCAACAGATGGAATGAATGCTTTATCCACATGAGTAATGATTAAAAATTGGGTTAAGTCACTAGATCTTTATTTGGCATATTAATTGCAATAATTTGTTTGCCCTTTACATTAATGTATATTGTCATATATTTCTAATATATCATCAGAGACATTTTTGTTATGTTTTTCCAGGGTTCTTTTTTGCATTTATATTAGCAACATCAATAGTAGAAACAGAATGAGTACCCACTGCATGTGTTAGACCCTAGGTCACTGGCCTGTGGTAACAGTTATCTCAGATATTTTTAAAGATTAAGCTTTGTAAAGTATGACATGTTGATCAGATATTAGCAGGTACAATGCACTTTAACATGCTTTTTAAGCTTCAAGGAGCAATAATAACATCAAGTAGTTTGTACCAAAAAACCATACAAAAATACTATTTTGTCCAACTGGGAACTAGGAAATTGATGAGATACAGTAAGTGGCCTGCTGAAGGCCACACAGAGGTGTTGGTAACTGACAGTTGAACCCTGAACCCAGGTCATTTGACTTCAAAATATTTAATGCCTATGCCACAGACTCTATTCTGGGTACCCTATGAGTCATAAATGGAGAAAGAATATAAGACATTATACATTCTGAGTTAAACAACAGGTATAAAAGGTATCTTTCTTTCATTGAGCAGTGACATTTGCTAATTATACCTGAAGTCACTAGATATTTTTTCTTGCAGGAAAAATTTAAACTGATTTTGAGAAATATTGCCAACATTTTAATATAAATAAAATACAGTTCAGGAAAAACACAATATTATGGAAATGTATATTTCATTGCAGGCTACTATTTAGTGCATCACATGGAAAATTAATCATACTAAAATGTTCAACTTTCTGCTATATCAACAGTTGCAGATGAATAATCTATGTACGTTTCAAATGATTCTTCCAACAAAATAACAGCCACAGAGATTCCAAAAAGTTTTGAACATTATCAAAAAGGTAGATCATCTGAGCAGAAAAATGAACCTTTTGTAAATGAGAGTTGATCTTCCTTTTGAAGACAACAAAATTCTGTTTTCAGATATTAAGAGTGACAAAGATAGAATTCTCTTTTTTTCTTAATACTATCATTGTCATTGCTCAATTTTTTGGCTTCTAGTGTTCATGGCTTTCTTAAATTTAGGTAGACCCCTATTCATTCAAAAGCCACTCATTCCTATTATATGCTATTGTATACCCAGAAGTTGGATATACAAAGATGAAGGATACAGTTCCTACCTCAAAGAATTTACAACCTAGTTGGTGAGACACACACAAGTAACAATATTACAATCCAGTGTAATACATGCCATGATAGATATAAGCCCTGGGTGTTAACACAGTACAAAGTAGAAGAACCCTATGCAGAATTGTGGGGTAGTGTAAAGTCATTAGTGATGACACTTACTCTGAATCTTGAAGTGTACTTAACACATCTAAAAAGACAACTGGGGACAGATAATGGATGGTATTTTACATTGGGCTAGATGGCATCCTCTTCAGGAATGATTCTTAAAGTGCAATGACATGATGACATTGATAGATAGATAGATAGATAGATAACTTTTATTAAAAATATTTCAAGATGAAATTATATTAATAATTAAACATACAACCATATATCTACCACCTAGTTTTCTCAAATTGTAAAATTTTATGGTATTTGTTTTAGATTATTTTGAATTTTAGTAATAAAATATTATAAATAATTTTGAAACTGTGTTACCATCCGCAATCTCATTTTCTTCTCTCCCTTGCAGTAATTCATAATCCTAAATTTGATGGATGGACTTTTACAATTCCTGTGTATATTATACTTATGTATTTATAACAAATATAGTCTCAAACATATATGATTTTATAACGTATGTAAAGCATTAATTATATTTTTGTTTCTTCCTTTCTCCATGTGCCTTTTATTTGTTTATCTTGTCATACTTCCCTGGCTAGGATCTCTATTATTATGGTACATAGAAGTGATAATAACTTTCATTTATAAAACCATCTTAAAAAAAAAGTTTCTAAGGTACCTCCATTAAGAAATATTACTAACTGCAAGTTTTTTATCCTATATGAGGTAAAGAAAATTTTCCTTCTATTTCTAGTCTGTTGAGCACATATTTTAAAAATTATGAATCATTCTTCTGCCTCTGTGAGACGATCATCTGTTTTTTTTTTCCTTTAATCTATTAATGTGTTGATGTTATCCTTCCTGCTGTGGCTTCTTGCAACCAAAATGACGATAATGACGATACTCACCAGGGGGCATGTACAGGGGGTGCTCAGAGCACTGCAGTATCCTGACAACATGCCCCTCCTCTCACCCCAGTATCATCATTGGCAGGAATAAGGAGGATGCCAAGAAAACTTCAGGTGCTCCTGGCAAGCCTCTGCCATGCACTTATTCCCTTCTTATGACCACGATCTGTCAAAGAGTCCAGTTCTCAAAGGGAAGCTATAATTCAAACTAATTATCTACTTCACCTCCAGGAAGTGACCACCTACATGAATCCATTTATTTCTTATTTTCCTATTTATCTCAGTTACCACCAAGCCCAAGATTTCAAGGCCATCAAACATTTCTTAAACTCTTATTCATACAGTTACGTGAGGGACATTTTCCCAGCACTTTTGCATCCTTCAACACCTCCACTCTGGAACACAGTATGTGTCATCATCAAAATCTCGTATCCTAGCCTTTTCTCTGGAGGATCCTTTCCCCTTTCTCTACATGAAATCTTATCCATTCCCTAAATCCTCACTCCAATTACCTGAAAACTTATGACTTCAAACTTTACCACCAACACCCCTCCTTGCTTTGTTCATATACCAATATTCAAGTCACTAGCTCTAGACTTGAAGATGTTACTATTTCTCTCAACATTACTTCTTTATAATTCATAGTTATTTAAACATTCATGATGACCATATTCATTCAGTCACTCACTCCCAGTTCCTTAACTTCCTCACCCCTAATGATTTTCTTCTTCCTTGTGTCATGGCCATTGCACTTGCCCATTTACTATCGAAATTGGGTAGAGATTTACCCACAGATGTCCAGTAGGTTACCTGAATACTAAATATATTCTTTGCTGCCTCCCATTATATAATCTCATCCTACCTTCTGATAATGAACATGGCCAATTACCTCTATCAGAACGTTGACTACTTTCCTCATCCATAGGGTTCAATACTCCAAGAACTTGAAGTAATCAGATGGCATTTGTGGCATTGCCTTTTGAGAACCAGAACTTCTGGACCTCCATGATTTCCTACCTATTGCAGACACAGGGCCATATAAGGATCATTAACTTCAGGTGTATACTATTATGGATAATAATTCCCTATCCTTGCAGGTATCTGCTCAAAGGAAGCTGTGTTTTTAAAATGTTTTCCAACACTCAATCAGGACACAATGTACCGGACTACTGAGTCCTGTGGTTATGTACACTTCTTTGGCTGTAATGTGAGTCCCTTGTTGCAGTGCAGTGTTGTGTGGGATCCTGTATCAGTGGGTTAAACACTCTGTAGGCCTTTGGATAGTAGTGCTGTCAGAGTCCCTGTGGTCAGAGAAGGAAAACCACAGGCACAATGTTTATATACTCTAGTCAAGATAAATTGTTGTCCTTTCCATGGTGATAGGGGTCTAAAGTAATTAAAGTACCACTATGTGGTTATTGGATGTCCTTGAGAGATAGTTCCATATATAGGGCTCGATATTGGTCTCTGTTACCAGTAGTCTGGGAATTTGATGGCAGCAGTATAGGCTCATGTATAACCTCCATCCTTCTCATATGATTACTCCCTTTGTGTGTCTACGGTGTTAACACTGGCAAGAGTGGGAGGGGATGAAGAGCAGGGAATGGTGACAATAACTGAGATTGGCTGATGTCAACTAGTTGGTTGTTTAGTGACTTCCACAGTGACTACTCTGGGTGTCCTTAACATGTCATACAAAAATCTTCATATTTCATAGCCACTCCCATCAGTCTATCCTACATGCTTTTTCCTCTGATCTCCTTGTCCCCATCTTCTAATTTTTCTCCTTACAGACCTGTAACTAATTAGCCAGGCCATGTGCCCCTGCCCAAGAACCTTATACTTGTTTCTCTTTCCATACAAAGTAGGTGACTTAGTGGGAGACTTTTTCTTTCTGCTGTCTTTGGAGACCACCCTTGAAGGTATTACAGCCATAGTCCACTTTTGGCTGGCGCTCACATACTCAGCTGAATTATCCATGAATTAAGCTCAACATTTTTACCTCTAGTAGCTGGCTATAAAGAATCTCATCATATGGCCAGAGGGTATGACCTGAGGAAGCAGCAATAGTACAAATATGGTGGATATCACAGGAGTCTAGACCAGCTGCTCTTGAAACTTAATTGTGCCTCTTGGCCCTGATCATACCCAATTTTGGATATACCACATCCATCAGAGTGGATTGCTCATTGTCATTTCATGTCCTTCGAACAAGCAATCCATATCTACTAGGGCCTAATAATATTGTGTCTAATTATCTACTGCAGATGGCAATGTCTTGCTCCCCATCAGCAAGGATCAACTTTGTGGTTCTCCTATTGGAGCTTACAACGATTCCACATGGTATTTTTCTACCATAGAGATCTCTAATATATAAGGTCTGCCAGGCTGCATGGCCAAAGTAGCAGAGTTACTTGCACCACAGTCTAGACTCACTAGACCCCACTCAAGTCTGGCAAACTTCCATGTCACTCAGAGAAGTAATCCCAAGCACAGGTTATGCTTCGTTTAGAACCCAAAAGGGTTTAGTCAACTTTGTGATTTCCTTTTTTCAAGCACAAGTATGAACTACAGTAATTTGGTTTTTTACTTTGGAGGAGATGTCCTCCCATACTTCTGAATCCTTAAGAGCTTAATTGATGTGATAAATCCTTAAATAATCATACAATTTACACCGCCCCCCTTTTTAAAATTCATGTGTCTTAATGAAGCTTCTAATGTGCATACTACTTCTTGCTCATATGGCTTGCTTAATATTATGCCATCAAAGTGAAGAACCAATATGATATTCTACAGAATGTGTGGATAGTCTAAGTCTCTTTGAACCATATTACGGCCGTGATTGGAATGTTAACATAGCCCATGAACAAAACCATAAATGCATTAGTTGTTCATTCCAGTGGATGCGAGCTATTTCTCTTCTGTTTCTCAGATAGGAATAGAAATACGAGATCAGTTATCACATATCATGTACCTGAGGCTATATTAATCTGCTCAGCAAACACACCACAGTTGGCACAGCAGCTACCTACAATTTTGAAGTACTAATTAGTTATGTTTTCAGTAGTCCACTGCTGTTCTCTAGAATCCACCCAGTATTTCTAGGGGCCAGACTAGTGAATGAAATGGAGATGTGATGAGTATCACCAGCCAGGCATCATCTAGGTCTTTGAGAGAGGTTCTCATTCTTATCTTTGTCCCCAGAGTGAAATATTGTTTTAAAATTACTCCTTGCTTTGGTGTTATTACAGTTTCTGATGTTTCTATTTGGTTTTCCTCAACCATAGTTTTTAGTCCAAGGCCAAGGAATAAATGTGGGAGTTTTGCCAATCAACAAGTATGTCCAATTCAGTTGTAGATTGGGATTGGGGAAATGACCACTGGATGGTTTCATGGATTCAGTAAACCCACTGTGGAGTACACAAGTGTCAAGACCTCGTTTATTACCTGGCTTACATATGCTTCCACTCTGAAAAAAGCCCCATGATGTTGCTTTGACTCTCTCAGTAGCAATACCAACTCAAACACATAGTGGAACAGTCCTGGGTGTCCCTTTTCCCTCAGTATATAGTCACCTGAATAAATAGCCATAGTTCTCTTTAAGGGATCATCACCATATTCACTTACTGTAGCATCACCAGGTCCTGTCCTTCCTCTTAACAATGTTGAACTTTACCAGAGCCCCATAATACTAGAAAAAACTGATGGTTAATAACCCCCCCACACCCTTTGTGTTCAAGGAAACTGCTTACTTCAAAGAAACATTCTTTCTCATATGACTTAGAAAGCCTCCTGGAAAACTCTCATATTTATCTATGAAAAAGCCAGACACAGACCCTCAAAATTCCCATTCTTTATCTCATAAATGATTACTGAGGTGTTTGTCCTCGTTGATTAATCACAACCAAATGCTTGTTAACTTGACCGAATTCTCTCCTTTCCACAGGGCCCTGAACTTTCACTCACCCCTAAGCCTAACTGAGCATCAGAACATGGGAAAAACCTCTCTCCTTAACATGCCTCCAGCTCCCCGGGAGAAGCAACTGAAATCAGGGACAAAAAGTAACTATCTGATCATGACACCCATTCATTCCACTCCCCCACACCCAGTTCCTTCCAGCCTATTTATTCCTCCCTATAAAAGAAAAGCTCTTTTTTGCCTGAAGTTTGGGATGCTTGCTATGTTTGGAGCTCTCTCCCTATGGTAAGGTCCTTTGCCCTGTATGCAATAATACACCTCCCCTTATTGCAATACTCCTGTTGAATAAAGCCTCATTTGACCTGTGCCTCAATTTTTTTACTTGATACTAATGTTTTTTAAAGGGTTCCAGGTCAGAAAATTGGGTCCAGACACTGGATGAAAGATTATATCTCTTCATTGGGGAACCTTGTTCTGATAACATCTCCATAGCTCTCGTTGGGTCATTCTAGGTAGAATGTCTTGCCACTTGTTATATAATTGCATCCGCCTTACTTGTGATGATTAATGTTGCCACCTGGCTTCTCTAATTTTGAGATCCTATCATTCCCATTACATTCAGAGAGGTATGTTCTCGACAGCATCTCTCATCATTACCCCTGGCTTACAGATGATGGGCACTACTGAGTTTCTCAATGATTCTTGTGCCCCTTTCATGAGAACATTCCTTACTGCTTTGGTAAACAGTATCCTTCAGGCCTTCCCCCTAGACATTGTTTATATACTCTAGCATGCCCACCTCTCTGAGATTTTTTGTTTTTAATCTCTTCTCCCACCATATTTCACACAGTTCTGGCATTTCTACTTCATTTAGTCTGGAGCTATTGCTTCCAAGAGCAATTCACAGCCTTATCAGTGGGGTCATTGCCAAGGTATAAAATTCTGTATCACAGCACAATACTGACATATTGACTGGCTTTTCTACATCCGATTTTATATTCCAACCTCTTTGATCCAAGAGGATTGGATTCAATCCTATACACATATTCTTCTGGCTCCTGCTGGTGCCTATTGGCTAGATTCTGATGATCCTTTGAGTTATAAATCCTTTCTGTAGCACGCCCATCCCTATCACTTCCTTGGCTGGATTATGTGAGGTTTTGTGAACGAGAGGAGGATGAGGACGGGAAGGAGGCATGAGTTGGTTTTTCAAGGCAATCTTTGCATCAGGTTTCAGCAAAGGGGAACATTATCCATTAACAGAGAGGAGTAGGCCAGTTAGGTAGGCACAGCGAGTTCAGGGAAATTTGAGCACTCAAGAATTCCCAGTGCATCAATCCAGATGTTACTATTCTAAATGTTAGCACCCCACTCCTTCCTAATTAGTGGAGCAGCCTTGTCTGGGTTGAGAGTTTAATCTTCTCTGGAACTCTGCTACTCTTTGTTAAGTTCTGAGCCAGACCCTCCCTGAAACTAACACAACATTGTAAATTGACTTTACTTCAATAAAAAAATACATAAGCAACAATAATATATTGTATAGTACATGGAGTTATAGCCATTATCTTGTATTAACTTTTAATGGAGTATAATATAATCTGCAAAAATATTGAATCAATGCTGTACACCTGAAATTAATATAATAATGTAAATCAATTATACTTCAATTTTTTAAAATGTAGTACAAAAGATAAAAAATGTTTGATTTTCTCCTGCTTAAAAATAAACAAATAAGTAATCAATTAAATAATAAAACAGCACTTCAAAAAAAGAAGAAAGAAAGAAAGAAAAAAAAGGAGGATAGAAAGAAAACATAAACAGATTGGGAAAAAAATTGTCTTTATTCACAGATAACATGATTGTCCATGTGAAAATCCCAAAGAATAAATAAATACCTGGAACTAATAAATGTATTCCTTAGTAAAATGTCTCAGTATGAAATGTCCATGTACTAAAATTTATTGCTTTCCAGTACACTAGCGATTAACAATTGGAATTTGAAGTTTAAAAAAAATACATTTAAAATAACACCTAAAATGAAATATGTATAAATCTAACAAAATAAGTACAAGCTCTGTATACAGAAGTGTAAAAAACATTGATGAATAAAATCAAAGAAGATCTAAATAAGTTGAGAGATATTGTGTGATTATGGATAGGAAGATTCAATATTGTTAAGATGTCAATCCTCACTATCAATTAAATGCAAATCCATCAAAATCCCGGCAAACTATTTTGCAGATATTGACACATACACAAAGGCAATCCAATGGAGAAAGAACAGACTTTCAACAAGCGATGCATGAACAATTGCATGTGCATAAATGTTCATAATTTATACAAATAAATGAATAGACAAACCATCCTAGACACAGACCTTACGTCTCATAAAACTAAGTTACAATGGATAAGAGATCTAAATATAAACCGCAAAACTATAAAAACTTCTAAAAGAGAACATATGAGGAAGTCTTTGTGACCTTTGAAATGGATATGAGTTTTGAGATACAACACAAAAAGTATGATCCAAGAAAGAAGAAATAGATAATTTGAACTTCAATAAAGCTATTAAATTAGTAACGAATTTATTAAAATTAAAAACTTCTGTATTGCAAAAAATACTGTTAAGAAAAAAAAGCAACAAGCCACAGACTGGGAGAACATATTTACAAAACACACATCTATGAAAAAAGTTGTATCCAGGGCTTCCCTGGTGGCGCAGTGGTTGAGAGTCCGCCTGCCGATGCAGGGGACACAGGTTTGTGCCCCGGTCCGGGAGGATCCCACATGCTGCGGAGCGGCTGGGCTGGTGAGCCATGGCCGCTGAGCCTGCGCGTCCAGAGCCTGTGCTCCGCTACGGGAGAGGCCACAACAGTGAGAGGCCCACGTACCGCAAAAAAAAAAAAAAAGTTGTATCCAAACATAGAAAGAACACTTCACAAGTCAAAAAACAGACAGAGAAACAAAAAATGGACCCAGTTAAACGTATGAGTAAAATATCTGAAGGTACACCTCTCCAAGGAAGATGCACAGATGGCAAATAACATATGAATCATATTGAAATCACTTGGTGAACTTGTAAAACTACCAATCTTCCATGGCATCCCATTAATACAGAATCTCTGGGGGTGGGGCTCAGTCAATAGAATTATTTAATTTTGATTTGTAAAAAGAGACATGTACTATTGCAGTTTTTTGATAATACTTTTAAAAAGTGGAAAACAGATGAAAGTCTACAAATATAAGCAATAATAAATATATTTTTGTTTTATTTGTTCATAAGACTATGATATCAATTAAAATAAGTGAATGAAAGCTACATGCATCAATCTGGATAAATATCAAAAATATATTGAGTAAAGCAAGTCAAAAAATGTAATGTTTATTGAACATAAGTGATAAAACTATTATTTTTTGGATATTTACCTACACAGCAAAATAATAAAAAGTAGTCAGTAAATTTTAAATGGTCAGAATAATAGTTATCTCTGAATAACAACTATCATGGAGGTCTAAGAATGGTAGTAGATGTGGCACACAGGTGATATAACATATTTGTAGTATTTTACTAGTTCTAAAAACTTTAATGTAAATTTGGATGAATATTAAGGTTCAATAAATCTAGGTGCTAAATACAAGAGTATTCTTCATATCTATTATAAAGGTCACTACTAAACACAAGGAAATTCTTTTATTTAGCACTCTTGAACATTTCTATGCACACATTAAAACAAACAAACAAACAAACAAACAAACAAAAAACAGATTCCATGCAAAGATCTTGAAGAACTGGATAATAAGACAAATATATTTACTGGGGGAATGGTGGCTGATAGAGAAGGGACTACAAAATGGTAAACCAATAGGGGAGGCATAAAGTATACAGTAAAGTGAAGAAATATTCAGTCTCCCATAGAAATGAGGCATTTTACCATTTTCTAATAACCCAAATAGCAATCTGCTCTCAAACCAGAAGAGATGACAATACATATACACAGTGAAATCAAGGAGAAGGATTGTATTATGCGAACAATACTATTCAGTGATTTCCTATTAACAACTAAAAAGAACACAGCACAGGGTGTCTGAGACAGCTGGATGTTTCAAACAAAGATGAAATCAATAACTGTTTGTTCTAACCAGAAAATGAAAGATAGAGCTGAAGAAATCTGAATTCCTAAAGTCACAGGTATATTTTCTTTCTCAGAATAGCTCAACAATCCTATGGCAAATGTTAATAGATCACAAAAATTGAATAATTTTAAACAAAAACATACATTTCCTATAGTTGAACTCTTTGTGAATGATTTATTTCCTGGTTTCATGGCTATACTCTATTTATTAACAATATTGCACATATTGCTGAAATAAGAAAATGGTAGGAATGAAACAGATGAATGCATAACAGAGAAGGAAAAATTAGGCGGCTAGAATGCATTTCTCTAATAGACTAACAGGAAAAAAGTAGAGTTTTAGACAAGAGCATTCGAGGACTTTAAATAAAATACCTGAAAGAAATGATTAGTAGAGAGAACACAAACCTAAGACAAAAGCTTCAGTGACTTACTTACCTCGAAGAAGCCCAAGCACAGGTTGCAACTTGAGATATTGTACATTAATATATAATTTTAATATGCAGCCTTATGGGAGCTAATTTGCATGTTATAATTACCTTTCCAACTGTCTTTCATGAGATAAATACACAGCCATTAACAAAACTTTAATGTATCACATTTTTTTACTAAACAAATTTGCTTTATGATATTGCTTAATCTTTCTAAGGAAATGTCAAAACACCCTTATGCTTCATTAAGCACAAAGAATTGGGAATATTTGAAGTTTTGATTTTTAGTGTGAAAGAATACTTCATAGCAGTAGCTAAATTAATGACATTGTTTTTCAAATAGCTGCTATGTTTTTCAAATAGCTGCTAAACAATAACTCTCATCTTATTAAAATTATTAATTTTAGTTAAATTAAGTCTTGGTTTATATAAAACTAGCTTTGTGGCAATCAAGAAGAGAAATGATAAGATCACAGGAAGTGGAGAGGGAGAGGGAGATTAATGTTTATACTCAATTCACCTTCTGATATGTTAGTCCCTATTCATTTCTGGGAAAAGTGGGGAATTAATCCACTTATATGCAAATAGGAATGCTAAATAATTATGTTCCTCACCCTCTAAGATTAGTACATAAATGTCCAGATACACACACACACATACAGGAGAAAAAAGAAAAACATATGTTTGAATCAAAAGTTATTTTCAAAAGGCACAAATCAGGGACAATAGGGCTTTTAGATGTGACTATAAATAACAAGCAACTTATATAAAATATAAAAGTCATGTTATTTTGACAAATTCTTTGCTGCTTGATATGTGATCTGATATACAAACTGCCCCCTTTGCATTACCACTCTAATCTGCACTACTGAGGTCCAAGTGATCTGTGTTCTAGCTCAACTAGTGGAGTCCCTACTGCCAGTTAAAATGAACCAAAATGCAGCATTATATACAATAGCCAAGATATGGAGTTAACCTAAATGCCCATCAATGGATGAATGGATGAAGAAGATGTGGCATACACACACACACAAACACGCACACACACACACACACAATGGAATACTACTTAGCCATAAAAAGAAGAAATCTTGCCATTTTTGACAACATGGATGGACCTTGAGGGTATTATGCTAAGTGAAATAAGTCAGATGGAGAAAGATAAATACCATATGATTTCACTCATATGTGGACTCTAAAAAACTAACAAGCAAGCAAAATAAATGAACAAACCAAACAAAAAGATACAAAGGATAGAGTAGTGGTTACCAGAGGGGAAGAGGTGGTGGTGGGTGAAACTGGTAAAGGGGATCAACTGTACCGTGATAGGTGGAAACTAAATTTTGATGGTGAGCATGCTGTAGTGTATAGAGAAGTAGAAATATAATGTTGTATACATGAAACTTACATAATATTGTAAACAAATGTTACCTCAATAAAAAATAAGTCTAAAAAAAACCCCCACTAACATGGATTCCCACCTTCATGCCCACGTGAAATGATCTCTCTACTTCCTTCACAGGCTGAAATTCTCCTGTCGTCTGAGGTTGAACTCAAATACTTATTACTCCAAAGGCCTTTCCAAACTACTCCCACATAGAAGAAATCTTATTCTCCTGTTATTATAAGAATTTGGTCTTATTTACTTTATTATTCCTGTTATCAACCAGGCCACTGTCAAGTATATGAAAGTGTTTAATAAATAAATTTGTAATAGAATGGAATAGTTTAATTAAATGAAAGATATTTTTCCCTGAGATTCAAAACACAGAAATAGGACATAAAATCGCTTTCAGTATACCCTAAAGTTATAACTGTTTTAATTTTGTGTAAATATGTTACATAGAAGTTTATATCTTTTCCACTGGCATAAATTACTAAGAAGTATTTGCTCTCCCACCTTAGTTATAGTTTATTAAGTGAGTAGGAAGAAGCAGAGAAACTGAAGGCAACTTGCAGTAAATATGACTTTAAGTTTTATACTTAAGAAAATATTTTGCTAAGAAAAAAGAAAACCTGTGTTTTAGGTCAATCATTTAAAGATAGTCATGAATGGTGAGGTCCTTTTTCTCTATTTATGTTTATTTTTGCCAGCTTGTCTATATTTACATTTTACATTAAAAGGTCATTGGAATCTTCAGTGAACCTAAGATTACTGATTATAGTTTTAGGGGAACTATTTTCTGTTTGCATGAATATGTATTCAAAAAAATCTATTAGAGCAAAAAAATCAGAGAAAACAAGGAATTTAGGGATAAGTTCAGCACCATTTCTCTTCAGAAAAAGAAAGGACAAAGAGAGATGAAGAGGCTTCACAAAAGTCACACCCAGCTGAGCTCTGGCTCAACTCAGCCTATGATCTCTGACTCTGATTGTTGTTACAGATTGTTTGTATGTTTTCCTTATTTGTTCTTATCCATTTTTATGATTTTTTCCCTTCAGTCTTGAAGGGAAAATTTAATCAGACTCATAGCTGCCTCATCTCATAAATTTCTCTTCTATACTACAGATCAATATAATATATATATATTTTTACATCTTTATTGGAGTATAATTGCTTTACAATGGTGTGTTAGTTTCTGCTCTATAACAAAGTGAATCAGTTATACATATACATATGTTCCCATATCTCTTCCCTCTTGCGTCTCCCTCCCTCCCACCCTCCCCATCCCACCCCTCTAGGTGGTTACAAAGCACCGAGCTGATCTCCCTGTGCTACGCGGTTGCTTCCCACTATCTATCTATTTTACGTATGGTAGGGTATATATGTCCATGCCGAATGGATTTGAGGATATGGGGAGGGGGAAGGGTAAACTGTGACAGATCAATATAATATTGAGGTTAATAGTGAAGGTCTTAGAAACACAGCACCTAGCTGGGTGTGTCCACTCCAGCTCTGTGAAATTACTCAAGAACATGCTTTGTAGGACTGTCTTATATTTAATGTTTAAATACTTATATTCAATGTTTATTATATTAATATAATATCTATTATATTAATATTTATATTTAACGTCTTATATCCAATGACTCAGACATATGAACACAGTAAGCACTCAAAAAAGGTTATGTAAGTCTAGATTTTTTCCTAGACTTCTACATCCATAGATAATTCATTGCCTTAGGGGCTCTTTGTTTTCATGCCCCAGTTACTGCAAAAACCTTCTAACTGGTCTCCCTCCTGCTTCAGGAATGCTTTTTTAAATTGTATATTTGACATTCAGTGAAGATATGACAGACAGTTCACACTTTGATACCATACTCTGCTTCAAACACTTAGAAGTGAGATATAAAATGCAAAAGAGAACACTAAAGGGGCACAGCTCATCTCAAAAAACAAAAAACTAATAAATAATTACATAAGTAAATAATGTAAATAACTTCAGGGATTGTGAAATGGACAAGAAACACAAAGCACTGAGAGGGGCTGATATGGATCTCTTGATTTTCAGTTATAAAAGCTGGTAGTGAGTTCGAGACTATTGTTGAAGGCCATAATGAGAGAAGGGCTTTATGGCCTTCATAGGAAGTTGTGGCAATGACACTGATGCTTCCTTACAAATGTGTATTAAATAACACTATTAACTAGTTTCTTATCTGTCGTTTAGATATCTTCAGTGTAAGCACAAGGCAGGAGACTCCAAACACTACTATAGAACCTGGCTCTATATTGAAATTGGAGATGTGAAATGAGGACAAACAAGATCTTCTGAAAAATCCTCTCACTTTAACAATACTCAGAAGCACTAGATACTAGATAACAAATATCCTTCAAAACACATAGTACTTGCTCTCTTGCTTTCTCCCTCTCTCTTTCTCATATACACACATACATACACACCCATACACACATGGAAATCCCCAGAAATCAAATAGAAACATAAAGGTGGAAATCGGGGGAGTGGTAGAATTATTTCACAAGTGATGCTCTGCTTCTTTTGCAGTGCTTAACAGCTACATGACCTATATTCTTAGTTTCAGTGACCAGAGAAAGGGTAGAGAGTAAGGCATGCACCTTCTTAAAATAGTGAGAATTAAACTGCCATATAAAACTGTAACCCTTAAAGGTTTGAAACTTATCTTAGTGTAGGCCTTGCATGAGGAAGAAGTCTATCTTAAGAATTAATAAATACAAACTTAACTTCAAAGAGGTTTGTAATATGAAGTTGCATACCTGCATGGTCCAGAAAATCCAAAGCTGAAAAATAGCTTGACAGGCCTAATATTTATAGAAGCAACTTCCTTCTGGAGGAATATGTGTTCAAGTCATGTCTAACAGACTTCACACAGATGAATTTCAAAAGAACATAAGCCTGAAGTCCTTCACAAGTCAATATAGGCAAGTTTCAGAAGAGACAAATAACAGAATTAAAATATTAAGGAATTTTAGAGTAGTGATTAGATACAATATAAAAAGTAGGTAAAAATAATATTTAAGGTTAATTCAGGATGGAAAAATCATACAAATGAAAAGATACAGATATTTTCAATTAAGAGATTTAAAAAATAACCAAATAGAATTTTTAGAAATAATTAAAAACCGAAAACCTGGTAGATGGGCTTATTAGCAGATTAGCTATTATTAATAAGAGAATTAGTGAAGTCAAAGAATAAAATATAAACAGAATGCTATAAAAAAAGACAAAGAAATTGAAAACAGGGAAGAAAGGTTAACAGACATGGAAGACAGAGTCAAACAGTACAAAATGGGTCTAATTGGATTAGCAAACAAAAGGAATACATTTAAAGTATTACTAGGGAAGGACTTACCTACCATTTTGTTAATCATTTCCTTTTCTTCTTCTGGTTATTTGTCCCTCTTTTCCCATCTTGCTAACTTCCTTTTGTGGTTTTTTTGTTTTGTTTTGTTTTTTGGGTTTTTTTGTATTCATATGCTTTAAATCATTTCTCTCTCTCTCCCTCCTCTCTCTCTCTGTTTTTGTTTTTAACTTCTCTCTTTCTCTCCCTCACTTTACACAGACACATGTGTCTGTGTGTGCTTGTGTGTGTCTTTTTATTCAGCCATAAAAAGAAGGAAATCCTGCTATTTGAGAAAACATGGATGGACCCTGAGGGCATTATGCTAAGTGAAATAAGCCAGACAGAGAAAGACAAATACTGTATGAGTCTCTCTTAGTGTAAAGTCAAGATTGGCTTGGATCATTGCAGTGGTTTATGTCACTAAAGCTGGGTGCTTTCTCAAAGAAGACAATTCCAATCCCTATAAAAATCCCAAAGGTATTTTACACAGAAACAGAAAGGACAATTCTAAAATTCTTTTGGAACTCCAAAAGACCTACAACAGTAAAAACAATCTTGAAACAAAAGAACAAAGCTAGAGGCATCACACTTCCTGAGGTCAATAGATATCATAAACTACAATAATTTAAACAGAATTATACCAGAATAAAACAGACATGTAAACCAATGGAACAGAATAGAGAGACCCAAAATAAAGTCATGCATATAAGGTCAGCTGATTTTCAACAAGGGTGCCAAGAATATATGCAGGGAAATGAAAGTCTCTTCTACAAATGTTGTTGGGAAAACTGGATAACCACAGGTAGAAGAAAGAAGTTGAAGCCCTATCTTAAATTGTGCACAAAAATTAACTCAACACTGATTAAATTCTTAAACCTAAGGTTGAAACTGTAAAACTTCTGGGAGATAACATAGAGGAAAATCTTCATTACATTGGTCTTGACAATAATCTTATGGATATGAGACCAAAGGCACAGGCAACAAAAGCTAACCAGACAATGGGACTACATCAAACTAAAATGCTTCTGCATAGCAAACAATCAATAGAGTATAAAGGCAACCTACAGAATGGAAAAATGTTAGCAAACCATACGTCTAATAAGATGTTAATTTACAAAATATATAAGGAACTCAATATTTTATTGCTATAACTCAATAGCAATAAAATAAACTCAATTAAAAAATGGGCAAAGGGGGCTTCCCTGGTGGCGCAGTGGTTGAGAGCCCGCCTGCCGATGCAGGGGACGCGGGTTCATGCCCCAGTCCGGGAAGATCCCGCATGCCGCGGAGCGGCTGGGCCTGTGAGCCATGGCCGCTGAGCCTGCGCGTCCGGAGCCTGTGCTCCGCAACGGGAGAGGCCACATCAGTGAGAGGCCCGCGTACCGCAAAAAAAAAAAAATAATAAAATGGGCAAAGGACCTGAATAGACATTTCTCCAGAGAAGACATACAACTGGCCAACAGGTATATGAAAAGATGTTCATCATCACTAATCATCTTGAAAATAAAAATCAAAACCACAATGAGATATTACCTCATATCTGTTAGGACAGCTATTATCAAAATAAAAAAGACTATAAGTGTTGGTGAGGATGTAGAAAAATTGAAAGCCTTGTGCATTGCTGGGGTAAATGCAAAACGGTGCAGCCAGGATGGAAAACAGCATAGAGATTCTTCAAAATATTAAAAGTAAAACTACCATATAATCCCACAATTTCACCTCTAGGCAGTTATCCAAATTAATTGAAATAGGGATTTCAAAGAGATATTAGCACTCCCATGTTAACTGCAGCACTATTCACAATAGCCAAGATGTGGAAACACCCTAAATATCTATAAACAGATGAATGGATTTTAAAAATGTGGTATTTATATACAATGGAATACTAATCAGTTTTTAAAAAGAAGGAAATCCTGCCATATATGACAACATGGATGAACATGGAAGCCATTAAACAAAGTGAAATAAACCAGCCACAGAAGGACAAATATTGCATGAGGTCACTTATATGAGAAATCTAAAACAATTCAATTTGTAGACTCAAAAAAATACAATAGTGATTATCAGGGGATGGGGAGGGAGAAATGGAGAGATGCTCATCAACAGCTATAAAATTGCAGTTATGCAAGATGTTCTAGAGATCTGTTGTACAGCACTGTGCCTATAGATAATAACAGGGTGTTGTGCAATTCAAAATCTGTGGGGAGGGTGGATCTCATATCATGTGTTCTTACCACAGTAATAATAAAAAAAAACAACCTTGCTATGAATATTGGTGTACTAGATTCTGCCTGAAAATATGTCATCAATTCAGAGTGCAATTACTGGGATTTCTAGTTTTGAAAGGAACTAACAAACTATTTTCCAGAGTAGTTGTACCCTTTTACATCCAGCCAGTAGTGTATGAGTGATATTTCTCTGCATCTTCTCCAGCATTTGGTATTATCACTATTTTTCATTTTAGAATTCGGATTAGTGAGTAGTGATCCTTCACTGCAGTTTTAGTTTGCATTTCTGAAACGGCTGATGATGTTCAGCATTTATTCATGTGCTTATTTGATGTCTGTATATCCTACTCAGTGTAAGTGTGTATGGGTTCTGCCCACTTTCTAGTTGGATAATTTGTTTTTTAGTGTTAGGTTTTGAGGGCTTGAAAAACATTCATTCTGGATACTAGTCCTTTGTTGAATATATCATTTGCAATTAATTTCACTCAGTCTTTCTATGCTTTTTCTTTTATTGTACTTTGATCAAACAGTCTTGCTACAGACTATGCCTGTTCAATGCCTGTCCTCCAATTGATGCTCAAATGCTAACTGAATAAATGAATGAAAACAGTAATGTCACATATCATTACTAGCATATCAAGAAGTTAGTAAGGATCCTGATGACAACATGAGTGATTAGAAGAGGGGGTTGGTTATATTCTATTTGCTGAATTACTGAAGCATAGAAGAGGAGTGAAAAAAACAAAATAAAAAACAAAACAGGGAAAGAACTTTGCTGATTTAAAACAATCTTTTAATTAGCATTCAGTTTAGAAAGTTTTTCATACCTCACTCACACGTTCAAAAAAAAATTCCTAAATAACACAATGTAAAGTGTTTATTCATTTGTACAACAGTCACATTACAAATACCTACTGAGTATGTATTCTGTACCAGGCATCATGCTGGGTGGGGCTGGAGGTTACACAGATAAGAAAGACACAAAGGGTTCATTGACAAGGGTGGCAATGTAGGAAGGGAAAATCAGCCCATTATTTTATATTATGATTGTGGTTTTGAGTGCGATATGCGCTGATCCAAGCAGAGGGCTGCTAGTCTGATCTTTCTATTAAAAACCACCATCACGATAACAGCACCAATAGTAATAGCTAAATTTATCAAACACTTACTAAAAATAAAGTACTGTTCTAAGTATTCTACAATTAATCCTAACAACATAATATAAATTGAGTGCTATAAGGGTTATTTCACAGGTGGGGATAATAGCAAAATCAAGATTGATTTTGATAGCTGTGGGGAGAGGATGGCACACCTCTTTATCTACCTTCATCTATCTATCTATCATGATTATTATTATCTATTTATCTAAACTCTCATGGGCTAGTAACAGATGCATAAATGACCACATATTGAATTATATGATTTGTTTAATACAATAATTCGAAGTCTGTTTTATTCAAGAGAATAAATTTTACAGCCTATTCTTTAGCTATGCCTCTAATGCCATACTCATAAGATCTTGAACTAAATGGTACCCCTGAGTCTCAGGACACAAAACCGGCTTATTGCCCTATCCCGTTTCTAAAGAATGAACTTGGTATGTTCCCTGGGTAGATAAGCAACTATTGAAAATCAAATGCTACATGTCAGACAAATTGCCTCTGTGTAGTGTTCTACTGGATTAATTAATTGCCTTTTATGCAGTTCTGCATGAACGGTCAGTCCACTGTGGCATATTATTGGGAAGAGAGAGAATAATGGTTTCATAAATCTTTCAGGAAAAGTTTCCACTTGTTGCTTAATTTGAATGTCTAAGAGTGAGTCTCATTTGCTCTGACTAGAGGGACTATAATCAGAGTATTTTTAGATAGAAACGACTATTAATACTATCATCAAAATTATTATTTTTTATATTTCCTACAATAGGACTTTTTCCTCTAGTATACCATTGTTCTCTCTCTTAAGAAATAAAAATTCTTCTGATGTCCTGTTAATATTAATTTTTCTGAAATGTTTTCATCCATTTCATTTATTAACATAATAAAAGACAACTAGAAGTTGCCAGACTGTCTTTTTCTAATGCCATAGTACATAATGAAACAATTTTCCATATCTGGATAAAGTACGGAAGGTTTGACTGATTTCCCCTGTCACAGTCACAGGCAGAGCTGAAGAGTGGAAGGTGGATGAGATATGGAGTTAGAAAGGTTGATTTGGATCCTAAATCCACTGCTTGCAGTCTATGTGATATTGAAGCATTTCTAAACTTCTGTTATTCAGTTGAAGGCTGAACTGAGAGGTGAGCTCATGCTTATGAAATCAATAGGCACCTCTTTAGTTCCTTGTTATGTGACAAATATATTTTTCTTCACTTTTAGCTGAGACTTGTTTTCACAAAAATAATACTTTTTAAAGTTCATTTTTTTATTATAAAAGAGCATGCTTATGATGGATAAAATATGAATAGTTCATATTGTTTCACAAGTAATATGTGACTCACATTATAAAAACTTTACATTCCCTATACTGGAAATCAATACAAATATCTTCAAGAAATAGTTGTTCAATTATTTAACAAATGAATGAATGAAGGTTGAAGCAATCTAGAAATTTAATCAATGAAAATATAGGCTTGCCAAAAATATAATATACTTTGTTTCTCGTTTCATTAATCGTTGATGTTGTAAATATAGAATCTTAAAATATATGGAAAGAACATTTTATTCTCACAATTATTTGTGTGTATTTGGAGATGAGGTGCTTCTGTGTAAATGATGGCTTATAAATCTTTCATGTATAATGAACATTAGAGAGAATTCGGCTTACTTCCATTATATGATTAGGAAACTGAGTCTCAGGGCAATTAATCTCAGGTAACTTAATTGATAAAAGAGATCATGAGACTTCAGATACATATCGGAGGATTTCAAACATTTTCTTTCAGCAGAGCACTTACTTCAGTTAAAATCCTTAGGAATCCTATACACACACGCACATGCATATGCGCACATAAACACTTACACACATATACAGAACTGTTCTGATGAAGAGTGATGGGGACTTCCCCTCACCATTTAAATTTCTTTTCCACTCTCACCCTCCTCATTTCCTCTGCCCAATGTTCCCTAAAAGATTCTAAACAACCCTAGATGATTCATGAAAAAGTTTGAAAATTATTTGTCTCTTCCAGTCATAAAATTGATTATTCAATTTTTTCTTCCAATTTCATTGAGATATAATTGACTAATAGTGCTATATATATTTAAGCTGTACAGCATAATGATTTGACCTTCATACATCATGAAATGATTACCACAGTAAGTTTAGGAAACCTCCATTATCTCATATAGATACAAAATAAAAGAAAAAGGAAAAAAAATTTTTCCTTGTCATGACAACTATAACACAGAGCAGTGTTAATTATATTAATCATGTACATTACATCATTATTACTTACCTTATAACTGGAAATTTGTACATTTTGACTACCTTCATCCATTGATTATTCAATTCTATAAAATGATATATGATAAAAATGTTAGGTTAATTCTATATTTCAAAATAATATAAAGAAGAAAAAACTACATAATACAATAAAATTACAACTCAAAATTATGTATTGCCTTCCTGGCTACTTTCATTAGTAGTTATGATAAGATCTGCGATGAGAGCTTCATCATAAAAATACATGCAGGATATACAAGAAATCAAACTATCCAAAGATGAGAATATTACTATATTTTAAGCATGAAAGATTACTTCTAAGCTTATTAAAATTGATGGAATTTTAACTCAGCAATAAAAATTTATCTCAATTTTAAGGTATCTTGAAGAAAACGGTTAAGAATTAATATTTAACAGAAATTTATATTTTTTTACAACTTGACCAATCTTTATTCTAATACAGCAAAACTTGTTGCATAAGCATATTTTTATAGTAGGCTTACATGAACAAACTTACTAAAAGAAAGAATTAAAACTGTTGAAGCATTTCTTTGTGAGAATTTGTGAACCTCCATGATTCATATGAACATGGGTTCATTTTTCAGTCTTTTCCTGGCATCTTTCTTTACAAGTGAAAAACTAGGGCACCATAACTCACTTAACCACTTAGAAGGGAAATGGAGCCAATGAGATAATTTCTGGCCTTTATATTCTGCATTAAGCATAAAGTTAGTAGTGTGTTTTACTGAATAATCTTTAAACAATAGCTCAATTAAAACTATGAATATGATAGATGTCCTACTAAATATATGTGTACTATTTAAGAACACAAAGGTTTGCACTAATCTAGGAACGTTACTAACAGCTTTTCAAAATAATATATCTAAACCTGAGCAGATAGGTGAGTTAAATCTTATATATCAATTCTAATTAATCGATAGAAAGTGGAACTCTGTTTTGAGAGGTTCTTAGAGGCCCAGGCTAAGGAAGTAATATGGCTGCATAAGGCATATACAGAAGAAATATTGGCGGAAATGCAGTGTACCTGTTTTAAAACAATTACTGATAATGAAAGACATTAATCTGAGTGTTTGGAAATATATACATATATATGCTATATGTAGGAACAATGTGTATTATTATTATATTTTCCTTTGGATATATATATGTATATATATGTATATACTATATGTGGGAACAATGTTGTTTATTATTATTATATTTTCCTTAAGGATGCAAAATTTTTTTTAACACTTAGTTAAAACAGCAGCTATATTTCAGCTACGGCTGAGACTTAGCTCTTAAAACTCCATAGCCTTTTCCAATAAAAATTCTTAATTTGAGATTCAGAGTTTCTTTCCTGATAGGAGGAGTAATTATTTCTTATTTGTTGTGGGCTTCTCTGTGTACATAATAAGGAGGGTTTTTTTTTTTGTTGCGTGTGTGTGTGTGTGTGCGCACGCACTTTGTTTGAATATGATGCAACTATGTTTGCCTTAGTGCATCAATAATTCTGCCACTGCAGTGGAATGCATGGTTATTCAAGCCATAAAGGTCTACTAAATACATTATTTTCCTTTATTAACCCTTTAAGAAAAATTTATTGTATTTTTTTCTATTTGATGGCAACCATTCTGTATAGATGTCATAATATCCCCATGGATCTTACAGTTGATATTATTTTGATAATATCATGAGTTATTATAAAATTTTATTTCTTCATTTTCCCAATTTTAGCAAAGTTAAATTTATAGGAAATATGCTCAAGGCTTCTGTAAAATTCATTTCTGCTGAACCAATTACAGTTTGCTTCAAGTTTGTCTACTTTGTATGATCAGATGTGTCCCTACAGAGGTTTTCTTCAATTTTCAGAGCAGTCTGTATTCAAATTCCTGATCTGCCAGACTCAAACAATATATAATTTGGGTAAACTACTTAAACCTGAATTACATCATCCATAAAATGTGCATAACAGTAAATGTTCCCAACTCATAAATAATTATGAGGATTAAATCAGATGGCCAACATAAACTGGTAGTCAGAGAACCTGGCATATAGTAAGTAAATATTGATACACATTTGCAATCATAAAGCCAACCTTTCTCCCTAACTCAAGAGGAAGGCAATTAATTTTTTCAATGTGAAACTTTTGAGTTGTAGTTTTTTGTTGTTGGTGGTGGTTTTTTGTAGTTTTTTATATATATTAAACTATTGAGAACTATAGCTGATGGTTTAGCTCCGGACCTCAATGTCACCATCACATTTATTTATCTCCTATGTTTTGTGGGATGAATTGCCCCATCATGGTTCAAAATTATTATATTTCCCCCATATCATGCCACATAAGAACACAACAGTAACATGCATCATTATTTACAAAATTATATGTGGCAGAAAATACTGCCTATAGTGTATGTTGTTTTACAGAGAGTTTTTGAAATAGGCTAAAGTTAATTGGTTTCAATTATAAAAAAGTTGTAAGCTAATGTAAATTGTTTCCTTTGGTTTTAATGAACAATTTCCCAAACCACCCTTGATTTCATAACTCCCAGAAACCTTTGTTTAATGATTTCCCAGTCTTATCTACTCATAAACACACCTTCAGGTTACCTTTTGACTTATCTGTCCTTCTAAAGGAAGACAATAAAGTACTCCTAGTGGCTTGCTATGGCTATAAAGAAGTCCTAAATCCTTTAAACAAATGGTTACAATCTCATTGTCTCATCTACTTATTGGTGCTAGAGCCTTCTGTCATTGAGTGCTGTTGAACTTGTAGTGTCTCAGAGTCACAGATAAGCTTTAAAGAGTGGAGATAACTTTTATTTGTTATGGGCAATAAAACCAACATCCCCACTGACTACCTGAAAAGGAGGTATCTGATGATGCAGATCCAGTCAAGCAGAACACAAATCAAAATAGTGTCTAAAGGGCAAGGTGGAGTCATATGTGGTGTAAAACATACACAGTAAAATTATATGGCAATGAGATAAAATTAGAGAACAGGGAACAAAGGCTAACACAGATCCTGTCATGGTAAGCTGCAGTAGGAAGCATAAATCTTCCCATCAAGATCCTTGGATAATGTCTATTTAATAAATTTTTAATGAAAACAGAAACCATTCAGTTTTATATTTCTCAAGCCTCTCCCTTGTGTATATGTCATATTGTGTGTGGTTACATATTCAATTTTTATGAGTCTAACATGTAAGTGAACTCTGAATTTTCCCTCATAAAATGTTAAATTCTGTATTTGGGTTTTGGAGATACAGACATTTATATATATTTCACTTCATACGATTTAATGAGTATTAATTTTTAAAAATTTGCTGTTTTTTTCATTGATGATGGGTTCCATTTTGTCTTTGTAACCATTTGCTGAGGCCTGGAAGGGATAAGGAGTGTTGAAACACAGTTAAATCTCCTATGAGGCCATCACAACATGATACAAGATATCACCTGATAACAAATTAGAGCAATTAGCAACTTTCACCTTCAGGCATGTCTTCCTGTAACTCCCCAAATGCTCTCAAATTAGTCCAGCCATAATGTGTATTTGTTTAATGTAGTTGTTAATGTTTTAAAGTTTTTTTCTGGGAGATATAACTGAAGACATGCCAAGGAGAATTAACTATGGTTGCTTGAGAACAAAACAGTCAAAAGCACTTATAAATATGTTAAATATATGCCATATTTATGGTCATAAGTTTATTTCAAAAAACCTGATTCTTCTAGAAGATATATAAAGACAATCTAAATGTGTAATTATTAAATTTATATATTAAGTCTGTATACAAAGAATGTAATTATAACAATTTAATACTTACATATAAATATTACTTCTTAAACTTCTTTAAAAATATTGATTGTTTCCAATGTACATTGTCTAAAGAGGTAAGGTGAAATGGATCTTTGATTACGTCCTAAATCTTTCTTACTAAAATCTAAGCAAGTAAAGGGAGGGCATTTTTATTTGCTTGAAATTATTCACATAATCACTTAAGTTCTCAAATTTGCCCTATAAAACTTGACACAGAGTCACTAAGTACCTTTATTATGCAGTTTTCCCTCAGTTTCTTCTCTACAACATCCCTAGCTTTCTAGACATCATTATGGTACAGCAATACCTGGGAGGGGACAATAGCAACAAAATTTTCTGGAGGAGTTACTATCAGCTCCCTGGCATTGGCCCCTGTTCAGGCCTGCTTCCTGGCTCCATTACAAATAGTATTGGCCAATTGGCCAATGACTTTAATTCTTGTCTCCTTACCCTGATCCTTGGAACATCTTCTATGTATTAACTCTATGAAGAATACAGTACTCCAAATAACCCACCTCTATTTCCCCTACTGCAGGTGCAAATTAGATCCAAAAGATCACTGAAATCTAATTTCAAGCATTAAGTCCTAAATCCTTGGCTAGAAATTAGCTCATGTCCTTTATTCCTTTCTTGTCTACAGCTAAGCCACTCAATATTTCAACAGTGTAAGCTCTTTTCTTTTTCTTTTTTCTTCTTTTTTTAAATCTGATTTTCAAAAAGGGGGAATTCTGTTTTAGTTCTTAGATGCTCAACTCTTCAATATCAAGCCCACCCCTCCTTGCACTCCCTGTTCAAGCTTAATCTCTCTGAAATCTCTGGACATGTCATTTTTGCTAATGAGAATTTCTTTCTACAAACCTCCTTCAAGCTGACCTCCTTAGGAGAGCAAGTATTTTAATTCAGAAGTTTTCGTTGAAGTACTGGTCTTCTCTTTGATGATACATTACCCTAGTTTTGTTCATTTTTCCCCCTTTTTCTTGTTCTCTCTCTCTTTTTGGAAATACTTGCATATGTATATAAATTATATATTTTATATATTTATAAAATTACTGTTATTACATAAAATGTTCCTGCAACCATAGTGCCTTTTTAAAATCTGTCTTCTATGTGAATTGTTTTTACAGTGAGAAAGAAAGCCAGAAACTGTTTTGAACTGGCATATTCTACCCCATGAGTGTAACAACAGTGATCATCTCCTAAGAAGAGGATTCAGATTGCCTGGGAGCCTATCTAACTAGACTTTGCAGCCTCTGATTCACTGCTTTCTCTATGGATTCTATGCCTCAGACATACTGAGCTGCTCAAGCATATCACATATTGCCATGCTTTCATAATTTTGTTCATGCATTGCTTCCTTTTGGCACATCATTTCCTGATAACTTACTTGTTTTGTAGATCTCAACTCAAAAACCACTTCTCTGAAGCAAATGAAAATGATGAACTTCCTCTGCATTGAATTCATAAGAATTGGATTTTTACTCCCATTATGATACATATAGATTTGCTCTTGAATTAGAGTTGGCTCTTTCCTTGTATGACTCTACTACTATGTCACAAATTCTAATCAGACCTAACCAACAGGCCTAGAATTGGGATTTACAGTTAGTAAATTATTTAATTCAATGAAAAAAATGTTCATATTGGAAATAGAAATAAACTGGTAGGTAATGTACTCTTGTTGACACAATTTTAAACATATAGTAATTATCTCATTCCTTAACAATTATTTATTTAGTGATTACTGTGTCCAGCCATTGTATAAGTTATTGTGGATGAGACTAATAAGAGAGTTTCTATTCCTCAGAAACACAATATCTAGTGTAAATGATAGAAAATAGAAAGATAATTACAATCCAATGTGAAAAGTATGAGGATAGAAATGTGGATTGGATATTAAAGAAAAAAAAAAAACAATGTGGAGGCAACTCTTGTACCAGGGATGAGTTAGGGAATGTTTTCTGGAAGAACTTTGATAAGATTTAGTTTTTAATGTTGAATCTTAGTTGATGAGGAAAAGAGGAAATAAAGGGCATTTCAGGAAGAGGGAGAAAGCCCAAGAAATAGCAAAGTACTAAAAATAGCACCATGTAGAATGGACAGATAGGTTCTCTCTTCATCCCTTTCACTGCAAAGCTAGTTTTTGTCCCTCATACCACTTTAGACTTCCACAATAAAATTCCCATTCTTCTTACCCCTCTACCTCATTTGTACTCTCCAAAACACCATCAATGCAATATATTTATAACTGAAATCCCTTCCTTCATGATTCCTCATTGTCTATATCAGTGTGGTCTCCCCTAGTCACACAATACTAAAGTTCTAGAAATTGTTGCACAATAGTAAAGCTCTGAAAGTTGTTCACTGGTGCTCATTAAAGAGCACCTATGTGTGTAAAAACAAACGTGTTTGTAAAATGCTCAATACTATATCTCATTTTTTGGATGGTCACAATACATATTAGTTTATGACAACTTTGAGAAGTCTGGCAGTAAGAATACCTGTTTAAATTTGTTTTCTCTGGCCTGAGAATTTGCTAAACGTTTATGGTTAGAGAGCCCCCTCTTAAGATTTACTATCATCATCTTACAGGGCTGTATAGAAAACATTTTTCAAATCTCTGACCTGAATGATCAAATTCAAGTTTCTTAACAACACATGCAAGACTCCCCATGTTATGGTGCAGCATATCTCTCTCTAAAACCATCCCTTGCCACTGACTACTTCAAGCAAGTTGGTAATTTGGGGGTGTAGTGTTGTAGCCTGGCTGGGATGAGGACCCTACAATAACAAGCACAGGTAGGTGCATAGCCTTTCGTGTTTCCTCCAGTTACATAGTCAAAATATTTAATAATTGTTAAGGCATAGTCACTGATCTGTCAGAACAAACAGTGGCTGTAGTGGTAAACCCTGAAGAAGTGTGCTACACCATAATCCTGACTGACACAAGTGGCATCGTGGAATGGTGCTCATGGAGATTCCGTCTGTGCCAGCCAATATCTCTTACTGGATAGTAGAGAGGTTTCTGAGTGAAAGGTGCAAATGGGGGACTTCCCTAGTGGGCCAGGGTTTAAGACTCCACACTTCCACTGCAGGGGGTACGGGTTCAATCCCTGGTTGGGGAACTAAGATCCTGCATGTGGTGAGGCGTGGCCAATAATAATAATAATAATAAAAACAAATAAATAAGTAAATAAATAAACGTATGTTTTAAAACCAAAAGGTGCAAATGGGGTCTAAAAACAGCAGTTATGTCAAACATTTTCCCAGTTGGTATAGTTGTCATGGTGCACAATAGCTGAATATGAGCTTACGTTGTGTCAACCCAACCTCCCCTCAAGTCCCAATCAGTAGGGGAGCTACATAAAAGACCAGTTTTTAGGAGGAGTTTCTGGGAGGTTTTCTGCAGGGTAATTTTGCCTTGTTAGGTATCAGGGAGGCAGGGAGTGATTGAGCTCAGTTTGCTACCTAAAAGGCTCTCTGCTCTGAGACATGCTCTCCACTTCCCTCTGTCCTTCCCCCTCTAAGGAACGCTCAAAGTCCCTTCCCTGAAGGAGTACAAGTTAAGATATAGATTTTCCATTTCTCCTTTTGGGTACAAATACTTATGTGGCTGATAAATCTCAGAAAGAAAACTAAACTTTTTATGGAAGAAGAAGGCACATTGATGGACTAGACACAACAGGAATTTAAAATAAAAGTTCTTAGAATTAAATGCTTATATTGGAAATAGGAGGATGATACCAGAAGTTAAAGAAACAAGTCATCTTTAACTACAGAATGCTCCGGTATTTTTTCCATAAGAAAAATAATGCTATGTATTGATCTATAACACTTGTTTTTTAGGGTTTTTATTATACACTCACAGATAAATCTCTTTTAGACATATTTAGATATAAATTGCCCATAACCCATGGTCATGTATTGATCTGAGAATCTTTAGCATGCACAGTGCTGTCTCAAGGCCATATGTAAGAACACCAAGATTTCATCAGCAATTTAAAAAATTTTACTAAACACAGTTACTTTTTTCCCCTCTACTGAAATATATCACTGGAAATTAAATAGCTTTTGTTCAAAGTCAGCAGAAAGTTTCTTTAAAAATGATCTTCAACACTTAGTCCTGAATGTGTGACCACACCAACTTCTCATTACTTTGAAATTTCTTTGATGAATTCTCAGGGATTTGGCAATTTATTCTCCCTTCATTTACCTTACTTGGCCTGTGTGATGGTTCATGTGTCAACTTGGCTAGACTGTAATACCCAGCTGATTGATCAAATACCAGCCCAGATATTGCTCTAAAGGTATTTTCTAGATGTGACTAAGGGTTAAATCAGTAGACTTCGAGTAAAGCAGATTGGTCTCCCTAATGTGGAGCCTCATCCAATCATTTGAAAGCTTTAAGAGAAAAGACCAAGGTCCCGTCAAGAGGTAGGATTTCTGCCTCCAGACTTCAACATAAAAGTTCCACCTGAGTTTCCAGCCTTCCAGCTCAAACAGCAACACGAACACTTGCTGGAATTTCCATCCTACCAGCTTCCCTGTAGACGTGCAATCTCCACAATTGTACAAGCCAATCCTTTAAAATAAATCTCTTTCTCTTTCTTTATATACATCAAATTGGTTATGTTTCTTTGGAGAACCTTAGTAAAACATGTTTTTTTACAAGCTTTTTGTATACATGTCAGTTACAACATGTAGCATAGCTTCATTTACTGGAAGCCATCTTCTTTTCTTAGGTCTCATAAAGTACTTGGTTATTGTGTTGCAAGCACTATGAAATTGTGCACATCCCTTCAAATACAAATATCTAACTCACTACCATCAACCTGACCCTGATGTCATTCTTCCTATGCCTTGTTGTGTATACAGTAAATTTTCATTTTAAGGTCAAATTATGGTTTAATAGTTTTGAAGTTCACAAAGAAATTAAACTATAAATGTGCAGTGTTAACAGTACCAAGGAAAAACTCACAATCATATGAATAGCTTTAACCTAGTTCATGCATGCATGGGCAGTAGCAACTACTCAATGACAGCTACCTGACAGTGGGATATTTGAGATATCATCAATTGTTAGATATATCTCAGTTTTAAAGAACTGAATGAAAATATGTGCATACTGAAATCAATGGCATATGGTATGTGTTATGTAAATACATATGTATGTATGTGCATAGTCAAAGTATATAATGATTGTACCTCAATTTACTGAAGAGGAAGATCAACTCCAGCACTCTCTTGGAAAATATCTAAAAGAAATAGAATTTTTAGAGTGAGATAAGAGATTAAAAATGCAGAGAAAAAAAAGCAGACGTCAATATATTTATAATGGGAGTCACAAAGGAGAAAAAAAGTAATAAACAGGGGAAAATATATATATTTTTTATTAGTTTCTGCTTTATAACAAAGTGAATCAGTCATACATATACATCTGTTCCCACATCCCTTCCCTCATGCATCTCCCTCCCTCCCACCCTCCCCATTCCACCCCTCCAGGTGGTCACAAAGCACCGAGCTGATCTCCCTGTGCTCTGCGGCTGCTTCCAAGGGAAAATATTTAACGAATTAATTATTTCCTTGAATTAAAGAGAGATACGGGGTCTCAACTAAAATTTATTTAGAGTCTCAAAATGATATTAGAAAAAAATAAAAATAAAAAATACATTATAAAAGTATTATGGGGAAATTTAAGAAAATTAAGAAGAAGGATACATTCTAAAAACGTTAAAAAATGCAACTAACTATGAAGGAAGAATATTGTTTGTTCTCAGAGTTTTCAACAGTTTGCTGGATGCAAGGTGACTATTAATATTTTCAAATCGATAGAGAAGAGGAACTTTGCACAAGTAATTTTATAGCTTGATAAACTATCATCTAAATCTGCAAGCTAAATAAATGTATCCTTAATCTAGATTTAATTATCCCACCGGTGCAAGTTGGTTTTGCGAACCCAGCAAAATCGAGAATGTGCTGAAGTTCTTGCAGTGTTTCAGTGAAGCATATAGATATTGAGAAATTAATTGGCAGATTAATTGTATTAATTAATTGTATCTTAATTGGTAGATACAATTAAGAAAATGGTAGATACAATTAAGGGTAGATTTTAATAATACATTTTTAAATTCTGCATAAAAAATTTGATTTATATAGTGGAAGGTAGGAAAAGATACAACAGTAAGCACAAAATAAGATGGCAAAATTTCTTATATAATGGAAATATAAGAAAAGTTAATAAGTAAAACTCAGCCAGAGAGAGACAGAGGCAGTGATAGAGAGAGGGAGAGAAAGAGATGGAGAGACCTCTTCATGTTGGATACAAATATATAATCTAATACAATTTAGCTAAGGAAATCCTATTTAAACAAGCAAGTAGTATGCTTAAATTAAAAGACACTAAAACCTGTACAAAAAAGAAGCTTTAGGTCTAAAAGTGAAGTTAAGATATAAACATAACAAGAGATTAAGAGAAGCGTTACACATTGATAAAAGGAAAAATAAATCATGGTCTTTTGTGTATGTCTCTAAATGTATAGCCCAGAATTAAAAGAGCAAAAATTCTAGAACTTAGAAGAGAAGCCAGAACTATATCAAAGTGTACAGTGGGAGATTTCAACACCCCTTTCAGACACTAAGAGATTACCATTATATTTAATATGTAAAGGTACCACAGATTTGAATAAGAAATTAATCTTGGGCTAACATATAACAATACACACACACATATTAAACCCAAGAAGAGCTATTCTTTTAGGGATCACATGGAATATTCACACACATATCCAAGCACATACACAGAAACACACACACAGAATTGACTCTGTGCCAGGCTATCTGCAAAAGAAGCCTAGAATGTTACAAAGAATCAATATCATAGAGACAATGTTTTTAGAACATACTGCAAATAACTAGCACATTTATATAGAAGTGCATCACACTTTCCAATAAACACTTTACATTGCATGTTAAATATTTCTTCCTCCGTCCTTCTCTCTCTCTGTATACAGTCTACTCACTACCAAGCTCTTCCCTTGGCTGCACTTTCTGATCATGTTCCTGCTCCTTCTCAAGGTCAGTGCTCTAGACTGCGGGCTGGCACCACTCTCAGGGGCAATTTCCCCGGTGTTCTGGTGAGTGTGGTTTTTCATCTTATTACAGGTGCAATTAGAAGCAAAGGAAGAGAGAGGGAGGAGGCAAGGGGAGAAAGAGAGAGAAGGGGGGAGGGATGGGAGAGAGGGAGGGAGGGACCTTTTCCCTAGCCCCTATTTATGTACGCTGCTTGCACACGTAGCTTTTTCTTTCTTTTTTAAGGGGCCTGTTTTATTGGCAGCAAATTCTACATCATTTAGGATGGTGGAGAACGATTTGGGGTCTTGCAGCTTTCCCCCTGACTTTGCACAGACGAGAGACCTTCCGATTGCTGTGGGGTTTTTCTACGATGCGGTGACACCTGTGTAGTTTAGGAAGCATTCCCAAGGAGAACCTAGGTAGGATATCAGGATAGTGTATCTGACTGCAAATCAACTACCCGATTCCTAGGACGGAAGAATAACTGGCCGGGGATGTTATCTGTTCGTGTGGCCGATACCAATAAATGAGTGTATTTATTAACAATTTATTTACAGCACACAGATTGATTTCACTAGGGCTGCAATGGTCAGCTACTGCAAAGAGGAAGTAAATGATTTCTCCCAGAGTTTTTAGGAATCGGCTACTGTAATAGAGTCAGTATATATTGGAAGTGACTATCAGGATATAACGGTAAAGTGATGAGCATTGCCGTAAAGAACACAAATGAAACCTATCTGGAAAACAAACTAGTATAGATTTTGATTTACATATATACAATATAACCTGCAGCATCCCAAATTAAAGGAGAGAGGGCACAGATCAAATAGAGTCAACAACCTAATCATGCAAATGATGTTGAGGATAATTATAATCGGGTAGTGTAATGGTACAAAAGTATTTCATATTTCTTAATTAGTGAGAGTGATATTCGTAAAAATGAAAGGGAGAAATTAGGAGAAAACATTATCTGAGTTTGTAATCTATACCATCTGAGTAAAGCAAAAAATGATAGGATCAGGATCCAAAGATATAGTATTTTAATTGTCTGATTAGTCTTAATCAAGTGTATATCTGAAGCTCATTTCAGGAAAGGAAATCTACATTTAAATACATGAGTATACAAGTAAATCATTTTATCATCTGCAACATCATACTTTCAAAATATAAATTATTATCTAATCTTCAAAACAAAATAAAAATATAATCTTATATTTGGGGAGTATTCCAAATACTGGAAGTAGTAGAATGTATATAAAAATAAATGGAAAGTGATAGTAGGTAGTATATAAAAATATGGCTGTGAGTATCTAGGCACTATTTTTTCTTCTTGTGAATACATTTATACTCACTCTGGGGAATATGGAAAAGGAAGGTATCCAAAAAGTATTGAAAATTTATTTGGCCTGAATTTTATTTTATTGCTAAAATAACTTGTTGGTTTCTATGGTTCCTTTCAATTAAAAAAAATATATATATATATATGATTTTAGAAATAATTATGGCATAAAAATATAAGATTTTGGTTACATCAGGCAATTACTAGGAAAAGACTATTGTTTTAGCAGTTTAAAAGTTATGAAAATATTATTCACTTTTGCTTCACATTTATAAAGATTTGAGCTTGGAAAACAATTCCATGGTATTTACTGTAATTTACTACTGGTTAAATTGTAACTATTAAACCTTATGCTGTTGACATAAAAATCTTTTAAATCCTGATCCATAGATGTTTTGATAATATGAGTCAGCAAAAACACTGCATATGAAGAGCATGTAATTTTCTCACAGCTAAGCCAAGTTAAATGTCCTTTCCTTCAGTTTCACAATATTTAATAAATATGAAAATGCATATAACTTATGAGATTTCATCTGCAGTTATTTACTTTAGAGAAACTTATGTGCATGTGCATAAGGACACAAATTTATTGCAATACTGTTTATCATAAAGAAAAATCAGAAACAACTCCAACTTCTATTGTGGTATTTGCTTATGGAGGAGCTGTATACAATTACAATGAATGATCTAGATCAATGAATTTGAACTGTATTTATCATCATGGCTAGGTCTAAAAAACAATGCTGAGTGAAAACAAAAGTTGTAATATGTCACTTAAGTCATTTATCACAAGAAAAGAATACATTCTTCAAACAATGTGGAGATACACACACACACACACATACACACCCCACACACACACTGGAGGATACACACCAATTCATGATAACGGCTTCTTGTGAGGAGGAGCGAAGGTAGAAAGTGGGATGATAAAGGGAATAACTTCATTTGTAAAATATTTTACATCTTTAATTTGAAAAATTTGAAGGGACAATGATGAATCAACTCTGGTCAATTACAAGATGTAGGGACATGAAAATCATGGACTTATTCTCTGAAATGATCAGATCTATTTAAATATTTTTTAAATTGCTGTCCTAATCACCACTCACAAATGAAGGAGCCTGTGTCTATACTATATTATGAGTCATAGTACACAATATTTTTAAATAGCACTGATATTACAATGAAGATGACAGTATGATGGAAGCACCAAAGTAAATATTTATTTATAAATATTGTAATTACAGTAGTAATAGAAATATATAAAAGCAAGCTGAAAATGGATAATGTATAATTTCTGGAGTTAAATTTTATGGAAATGGCAAGTCAAGCTTGACATTCTGAAGGAGGTTACAGAAATAAAATGTGTTAGATTAGCTGATATCCTGGCATCTCTTATTATTTCCTAGAATTCCAGTCTGCATTGGGCTGTTGCATGTAGAATTGGACTTTCCCCCATTAGAGAGCTGAAATGGAAATCCTTGTTAGAAACATAAATAATGAAGTGTTATGATTTGTTGTGCAACACAAAGCTGATGAATCTTTGTCAACAAGAATGATTGAGAAAGAAGATTTTTAAGGCTGTTGTTGCTTGTGGCCCGGCATTCTTCTCACCTGCATGACTCTCAGAACATTTAAGGAAATTGTATGTGTCAATTCCCTAAGGAAAAAATAGCGTTTATAATGGAATATTCCAGGATTCTATTAGAGCAAAATCTGTATGTAACACATACAATCCTTGGATCTGTTTCTCTCCACTTAATGAAATTCTAAAGCAAAATAATAGAGAGGGTGAATATTAAGGGGAAAAAAGGGTGTGTGTGTGAGTGTGTATGTATTTGGGAAGGAGATAAATGATGTCATCTTGAATAAGGAATGAAAATGCTTAATAAATAGTCTCTTCCAGAACAAGTGGGCACTGCTGCTAATTATACCAAACAGACCTTAGAGCTTTCTGGCCATACCTTTGAGATGGAATGGAAAAATTAATCATGAAGTTGAATTTAAAAGCCATAAATGACAGGATAGAAATTCTGACAGGCATAGTAGTTAATGACATAACAATTATGCATTGTTTCTGTGTTGTTTGGAAAATCTGATCCTGAACCACCTGCTGAAGACAGTATCACCCAGACAAAGGTTGATGATTAAAAACATTTATTTTAATCTGACAGCATACGCTTAAATTTATGGGGAGTTGAGCTGTCAGGAATGATTACTCTTGCCTGAAACCCTGTTCTTTCTTGGCAGCAGCTATTACATTTAACAGTTCAAACAAAATGTTCTTCTACTACTAAGTTATGTGGAAATTTCTACCAAAAAAAGGAAACAATATTCCCTTGACTAATTCCAATATTTTCCAGAATTCAGTTTTGGGATAAAATTATGTCAAATTGAGAATGGAAAGGCTACACATGAAATAAATGATTTATCTCTTTTTTAAATGTCCACATGACCTTTTTGACTTTTCAGAATTCACCGGAAAGCATATGAAAAATACAACAGTTTATTCTTAATTGAATTAGTACATTGAGAAAATAAATGCTGTTTTTCCTCCAAGGCACAATTTGGCAAAGCACCGAATAAGCAAGTAGAGATGTCTGGGATGGGTGGCTTTCTATATTTTCCATTCTGATGTTTAATATTGATTAATTTTTTCCAAAACTAATTGTACTTTCAGGACCTAATAGCTGATCTAATTCCGCACTTCACTGTGTTTTATTTACTTCTTTTAAAAAATGCACTATGTTTAGCTTATTACTCTTTGTTACTTTTTGCTATATTTCTTCATCTGTATTAAGTTTATTCAAGTAAGAGTCAGTATGAACAGGGAGTGAAGACCCACGGAGTACTCCAAGCACATCTGTAAAGGAAAAAGTGGTTGCTATTCCTTTCCTACCTGGGTACCTCCTCCATAGAACCTAAGCTTAAAATTTTTTTCTTGTGCTTCCAAGCCAATTAGGAAATCTGGCAAACTCATTCATTAGATCTATCTGTAGACAATGGTAGGTTGGAGAGACTGGGTTTCCCCTTCATCTTTTCACGCCCTTCTGGAGACAGCCTTATATTTGTACCAGAATGTCATGCTAGGCACAAAGAAAGGGTGAGATCATGGCAGATGAACACAAAAATATACTTATGGGCAGCTGAAACCTTGCAGTTCTCAGTTCCTAAGGCTACATTACACTAAGCTGACTCCTTGAGAGGCATTGCCTATCTCAGCAAAATGATCTCAGCTTTCTTGGAAAAAATAAAGTGATGCTCATTGTTTAGGAAGAATCTGAAGGGCACTTATTTTGTCAGACTTAAAGTTAACTTTGTCACAGGAATCTGTTGAGTATTAAATAATTTTAATCCAATTTTTACTTTAGATAAGGAAGATTACTATATTTCTGTGGTAGCAAAATAGAGCTTTTAATCTTCTTTCAAATAAATTATTTTATTCGTACATTAATAGCTTAAGTAATATTGAATATTGTACAAACACTTGTGCATCCAGGTGTTTTTCCCTATATTCTATATTTTAGATTATTTCAAGAGCATGTGGAAGCATCTAGAGGTAGAGATGACTTTCAGTGAAATACTGTATGTATAGTTCATAGAACCTGAGCTTAAAAAAATTTGTTTTTACAAAAAGATAAGTTCAAATAATGCTCTTTTAAATACTGGGCATTATTTTAACCAAATCACCCTAGTTTGCCCTTTGTCTCTCTGCATCAGGAAATATTAATGAAAGAGTGGTTGTTCAAGTGTGTGTGTGTGTGTGTGTGCACACGTGTGTACACAAGTGTGTGCAAATGAGTCTATGTATATTTTATATATTTATGGATACATGGGGTTAGAGCTTTGTGAATTGGTGTTCTAACCTTTGTGCCTTAACCCTGTTCTCACCAGCCACTTTAGTTCTTTCAAATTTGGCACTGATGTTTACACAGTACATAGTTGCTGTGAACCTGTCCACAGGCCCTTCCTTACCCTGGCCTGAGAGACCACTAATGCTGTTAAAGGAAATAGGTAACATCTGGTTCTTATTCCAGCTTTCATCATGAGTTTCTCTCTAGATAGGGTAAAACATTGCCGACTAATTCCAACCTCTGATTGACCTCCTGGCATCTGCCTTCACCCATCTTCCCTCTGGCTTCCTACCCAATCCAGGCCACTTTATTTCCAAAGAGGCATATGACCCATTTATATGCTACCTCACCAAATGCTGCCACTGCGTAGCCCTCAGAGGTCAAAAAGGAGGGCAGAAGTATGAAAATAAGACTTTCTTCAACTTTTCCTTAAAATGCTTAGGAACTTTGAGGGTAAAATTAAGGACTGCTAAAGAAGAATAGATATCTTATCAACTTGCTTCATTCTCTCATGTCGTGAAGTGTTTTTTTTTTCAATAAAATGTTATTTTATTTTTTAAAAATACTTTTATTCAACAAAAGTGAATACTTTAAAAATGTGTACTCCTCTGACTATAAACACCCCATATTCTCCATTGTGTTCTCCACTTAGTGGTGCAAGGTGGAAAATACTAATGTGGGGGAAATAGGAATGATTGGAAAATAAATTCTTGATTTAATTTCCCCTCTGCATCTAAGAAACAGTCAACTTAGTGTAAAACACATGAAATCTGAGCATAGTCAAAATCACAAGTTAAGTGGAAAATATACAATCTTTAAACTTGGAGTGTTGTAGAGAAACAGAAGTAAGAATAAAGCAAATAAAAAATGATTAAACAAAAAATAAAAATTCTAAGAAATTGAAGAAGAGCCATCGGGTTCATTCCAAGTCTGCCTGTTGTTCTTTTGTTCAGTGGTAGTAAGACTATGAAATATCCCCAAGTAGAGCCTCAATTGCCATTCTGTAGCACTAATATTTTTTGAGAAGATACCATGTAGCAGCCATGTGTTACAGAGTGGTATGCATATTTTTTCATTATGTAATAAGAACTAAATAGATTCTCAGAAAAGAATGAATTTTGAGCAATTAGAAAAACTAAAAGAAAATCATAAAAAGGGTTTTCTATGTTTCCTTTCCCCATTTTTTACATTTTCATTCACCTTTCAACCCACTCCAATCTGCCCTTAATTCCAGTTTTCATTAGGAACAGTAATGACCTACCTCCCTGTCTCTCAATTTGATAAGAATGTTCTAGATCTCATTGTATTTGGTCTCTTAGTAACATTCGACACTTTTGAAGTCCCTCTCCTTGAAATATTCTCCCCCATACACATCACTTTCTTGAATTTCCTCTGACATTTATGGTCTTTAGCCTTTCTTTTGGAAATGTTCCCTTTACCTGGTCATTAAATGTTGGAATTACTCAAAGTTTATTCCTGGATTCTCTTCTTTTCTCATTGTATATTCTCCCTCTAATGAATGGTATCTATACTGCTTCAATTTCCACCAACATTTGGTTGACTCATACACTGCAACATTTCATCTTGGATTTTTTCAAAGTTGCTCCAAACTTAATGTATTGGACACTAAATTCACTCCTTACCCCTGTGAAAGGCATCCCCATAGGAGTAATCCTTAACACATCCATCTCCCACATTCCATATCTTATATATCATTTTTATTTAATATTAATTTTTAAATGCTTCCAAGTCTATCTACTTGTCTGGATCTTGTTTTCACCATCTTCCTTTCTAAACTAAATTAAGGCACTACCTTCCTACATGGTGTGTCCCTATTAATTCTTCTCTTGCTTTTCAAAATCTATTACCTACCACAGCTTAGTGCCACTTCAATAACTTCCCAAAGCTATTAGGATAAATACCAATTTCCTTAAAACGTTGCTCAAGGCAGTCATTTCACACAGGTTTTTCATTCACATGCTGTACTGTTCGGTATCCTTGATTATTTCATATATTCGCATGCTTTTGATTGGAAATCTCTACTTCTAGTACTCATTTTGCCTGGTTGAATGCCAACTCCTCCTACAGCTCCCATCTCAGTTCTTAATTCTTTAGGTCAGCTTTCTTCTGACATCCCTGATTGGCTCAAACTTCTCTGGTATGTGGTTTCACTGAACCCTGCAACTCTACTCCATAGCATTTATTATGGGTATACTTATATATATATATATATATATGTATTTTTGTAATAATAGTATTTAAGATTTGTATTTAAGTCATAAGCTCTTACCAAATCTGATACTACTTGTTATCATTTTTTTTAGTGTCTATAACAGACCTGGCACCTGATAGGCATTCAAATATTTATTGATTAAATGAAAGACTGTAAGAAAGCACAGTTAAGATACAAAGTGGAGAGATATGAAATGCTGTGGAGAATGGAATGGCAAGGACAGCAGGGGCAGATTAGCAAATGAAAAAGAGGAAAAGGATATGGGTCCCAATGAGTGGGGATTATGGGTTAATATCAGGTCTATTTATATATTACTTTTACTTATACTTGTAGTATTTATATAGCTTCATTATGTTAGTTGTTGTAAAGGATATATGTACTTACTATAACATATTAATAGAAAGGACTTAAGAAAATTGTTCAATAAAATACAGATAGAGTATAATTCATACACAATGATTAATTCATTTTTAAAATAGTTCATTGTCTTTTTAAAGATATGAGTGATACGTCCTTTTAGGATTCTTAGGAAGATGTGGCATTTATGATAGCAATTTGGGCCTTAGAGTGAATAGGATTTATAAGAAATATCTGCTCCCAAATGATGTACAAACAAATCTCTGTTCTCAGTTTGGGAACTCAGTTTAGATGAGCCACCATTATTGGTTTTCAGGTAGAAATTGTAAAGTTCTGTCTCAGACTAAACTGTATTCTAAGTAAGCTTCAGTAAGAGCACTGTGTTATTGCTGAGCAGCCAGAAAACACTGAAGATATGTTCTACACTTACATTGTGTATAAGTGTCAGGGGAACCATTGATCGAAACCACCTGCCCTGGCCACGCAGATAATAACCATTTGCATGAGTTATCTTACAACAGGAGGTCCTGGTAAGGAACGTGGAACTAACAAGTGACCACCAACCGGAAGATTTCAGGAAAGGTCCAAAGGAGAGAGGAGACTCCAGTCCATATGTCTTACCAACCTCTCAGAATCCTTCTCGCTTGATTCCATCTAGGCTGAGTGATGCGTGTGCCACCAGGAAGGGCCATGAGTCCGAATGATTGACCAGAGACAGCCCAGAAACTAACCCCATCACCATAAAACCTGAGACTGCGAGCCACATGGCAGAGCAGTTCTCCCGGGTTCCCTTATCCTGCTGCTCTCTGCCCGGGCGCCCCTTTCCAATAAAGTCTCTTGCTTTGTCAGCACATGTGTCTCCTCGGACAATTCATTTCTGAGTGTTAGACCAGAGCCCACTCTCAGGCCCTGGAAGGGGCCCCCTTCCTGCAACCTATGCACACATTATTTCTTTCTTGGAACTGCTTACTATTCTGTTATCTCATAGGCAGAAACAAAATGTATATTTCCATCTGTAAAGCTGCATTTTCCTTCCTTCTCTTACTATTAAGTTTTAGCAACAATAATAATTTGAAAAAAAAAAAAAAAAAAAAAGCCTGAAGACAAAGGGGAAAATGGTGCAAGAGGATACGGCTTCTGTTTAATTTAATGAGATTAAAAAATCATTTAAAATCTATTTGTTCTTCTTTGTGTTACCACAGTGCATAATGACAGTACTTGGAATTAATGTACATCCACCAGCATTACAATGGGTATTCACTGTAACTTAGCAACAGCTAAGTGTGGCTTCTTCAGCTTGTTGATTTCCATTGCCAGACTTGGGAGGCCAGAGAAAATTCAATTTACTCTAAATTTCTTATGTTGGCAGTTAAATGTTAAGCTCTTGTTTACTGAAAGCTCTTTTGTGGATAGCCAGTTAGAATTCAGCAAGCTCTGTTCTACACAGCAGGAGGTATTGGCCATTTTCTTTTTGCAGGGAGGGTAGTAGAAAACAAGTTTCCTCTATAGCAAGTTTCCTCTCTCTTGTGTCCATATGTTTTCATGAGGATGGTTCCAAATAAGAAAAGCAAGAGAGTTATATCACTCACAGAACTTAGAACAGAACTTAAACTCATGGAAAGTTCATAACTCTACATGAAATAATTAAAAAGAAATGCCCTTTTACTCTGTCGCAATTTATATTCTAACAAGTGAGTGCATTTAAAAAAATAACTACTTATATCAGCGCATTGTAAAAGCAAAATAAATGTTTACACAAAAAACTGAGGAGAGAATTTAAATAGAAATTTAATAAGGTCCTTTAAATTCAACACATTTAGTTTAAAAACAAACCCCATACTTTGTCCTTGTTTTACTCTCAAACAGTATTGATAGGTGACTCTGAATTGAGAAAGACTCAATTCAAAGGTCATTTAGAGCTATATACCTACATTTTAAGACACTTTCTATTTTTAAGACATTAAGCTGCACCTTCACTTTTTTTTCTCCAGCGAAGTATCAAAAAGAGAAAGAATAAATTTTACTTTCTAAGTGTATGTATCTCAGTGCTAGGCAGTTTATCTTAATATATTGCTGTTATATATCAGGTCAACAGGAGGTCTGTGTTAGCTTAGTTTATCACTGACTTCCACAAATTAAATAGGATACTTGTTTTGGAAGACTGAAAAAGTAAATTCTTGAGAAGTTATTATGGAAATAATTTCTGACTTAAACTACTGATTAATCAAAAAGTTACATCTTATAGCACTCTAAGTTTTACATTCATGTTTGGACATATGAGACTGAAAGTAAATGGAATATATCATTTGAATGACCCAGTTTATTGTACATTATTTTTAATATCAGCTTATGATACACTGAGAAATGTGTCTCTTTCTCTTTCTGTGAAAATAAGTAATTCCCACAAGTAAAGGCTTTAATATAGTCACAGTTTGCCTGTGAATGTGTGTTCTATTTTTGAAATGACTGTATTATGAAATTTGGAATTTTTTCTATTTGAAAATTTTTTTTGCATCAACAGCTCTTATTATCAAGATCTCTGCCACATAGAAAATTTTATATCCTTTTTTTCTATTCACAAACTGTTTAAAGATCTCAGAGGAAAACTGTCCCAAAGTATTTTCCCATAATTTCCTGAGGCAAATAAATTAAATTTGGTTATCCCCCCCAAATTTTTGGACCTCCGTCTTAATTCACTTTAAAATACGGCAAAGAAAGATAACAGGAAAAAGAGTAAGACGGAAGTCAATAAGATGGCTAGTGATGAGGTAACAAGTGAGATAATGCTACAACAAGAGAAATCTCATTGACAGGGTAGCAAAGAAGGTTTAAAAATGGCCTCAAACATTTGCAAAAAAGTGAAAAGCATACAAATACTATCTGCTTATTATGTAATAAATTGGAAATGAACAATGAAAGGGGACACAAAAATATACCCTTCATTTGGAAAGTATAAACCACTTGACCAACCATCAACAAACAAAAATAGCAAAACCCAACAGACAAAAAAAGGAAACAGACACTTCTAAACAATAAAAAAGATAGTCATAATGGGAATTATTTAGAAATCAACACAATAAAATCTCTGCAAAGACAACTCTGTGGGACAGTTCCTTGTAGGAAAATTTATTAGGGGAAAAATCAATAAACTAGGCATTCAATTCAAGAAGCTAAGAAAACAAGTAAAAGAAAAAAACAGAATAGTGTAAATCCATACTAAGGAAAAAGATTTAATTTAAAGCACAAATAAGGGCTTCCCTGGTGGCGCAGTGGTTGAGAGTCCGCCTGCCGATGCAGGGGACACCGGTTAGTGCACTGGTCCAGGAGGATCCCACATGCCGCGGAGCGGCTGGCCTGTGAGCCATGGCCGCTGAGCCTGCACGTCCGGAGCCTGTGCTCCGCAACGGAAGAGGCCACAGCAGTGAGAGGCCCGTGTACCGCAAAAAAAAAAAATAATAATAATAATAAAAAAATAAAGTACAAGTAAATATTGAAAAGACCAGTAAAATAGGCAAAACTGAAAAGCTGATGATAAAGAAAGAAAAACAAGAATACTATAAAAATCAATAAAGAGAAGCCTTAATTAAATAGAGTCAGGAAACCAGAAGGGGAAACTCTCATGCCCTATGACAGTAGCAGAGCCCAACAGGAAGAAGAAAGTCTTCCTCTTCTTGCCTGGCAAGAGCTCTGCCAATGAAAGACTTGGTGGCCAGGATGGCAGAGTAGGAAGACCTTGAACTCACCTCCTCCCACAGGCACACCCAAATTACAACTATTTATCGAGCAACGATTGATGAAAAAGACCTCTTCTACAACTAAAGATATAAAGAAGGAAAACAATGAGATGGGTTGGAGGGGCAGAGACTTGGTATAGTCAAGACCCATACACCCTGGTGGGAGGGCCACAAATGAGAGGATATAGTTGCAGAGGTTCTCCCCAAGGAGCGAGGTATCCAAGTCCTACATCAGGCTCCCCATTTCCAGGGTCCTGCACCAAGAAGTTAAGCCCCCAGGACATTTGGCTTTGAAAGCAACCGAGCCTTACTTTTAGGAGACTCAGAGCGCTGTGGGAAACAAAACTCCACTCTTAAAGGGTGCACACAAAATTTCACATGCTCTGGGACCCAGGATAGAAGTAATTTGAAAGAGGCCTGGGTCAGACCTACCTGCTGATCCTGGAGAACCTCTCAGAGAGAGAGGAGGCAACTGGAGCTCACCCTGGGGAAACAGACTCTGGTGGCAGCCATTTTGGGGAGCTTGCTCTACCATGAGGACCCTGATGTTGGCAAGCTCCATTTTAGAATCCTTCTTCTAGCTTATTAGCACTGGGACATGGCCTCACCCACAGCCTGTGGACCTCAACCCCAGCAGCTGTCTGGGCAGGAGGAACACAGCCCCACCTGCCAGCAGGCCTGCTGCCATAAGACCCTCTGAGACCACAGCCACCTCAGGACTCAGCCTTGTCCACCGGAGAGCCCAGGACCAGACCTCACACACCAGTGCACCTGCACTAGCTTGGGGAAACTCATGGCTCTGCAGCCAGAGACCCATGGACCCAGTTCTACCTACTAGTTCTACCTACTAGGGGCCAGCACTAGACTAGGGACCCAGGGTCCTTGCTCTTGAGTGTGAGTTTGGAAATTTGGGATGGAAGAAAGACTCATATTTTCAATATAAATGTATTTATTGATAGGAATTGTCTTTACCAAGTACATGCATGCTATTTTTCATAATAGACTTTAATAAATCAAAAACACTCTCACTACATACTCTTAGTAGATAGATAGATAGATAGATAGATAGATGCCTCAAAATCATGAGAAAGGCAGTGATGACATTTAACTAAGAGGACTTTTGGGAAAAAATTACAAACTTCCTTGAACTTAACTCATAATATATCTATGCTCTGCCCATAGCCTCCCATCTTTCCACCTCTCTCATGCTTTCATTTCCTATAAAAGTCTTTTGAAAAATCATAGTTCCTCTTTTGAATTTCTCTACTCCTGGTAGTGTTTCTCATTCTGAAAACCATTGGGACATTTCAAATAAATATTGTCTTTTTTTTCTCAAGTCATATTTCTTCTCTCCTACCAGCTAAACTATAAGATTCTACTGTTTAGTATATTAAAATGTAGAATTACACTCCAATTTAGAACTTTCACTACTGCTGGTCCATTATTATACTTAGCCCCGGATGGAGTCTTTGCAATTGATTTTACACTTAACAGTCTCGTCAACTTTCCTGACATCATCCTCTACTTTTTACCTCTAGCAAATGCTCTTTTTTCTTGTTTAACAAAGATATAGATACTATGCTTTGAGTTAATTTCTTGCCTTCACTCATTTATTCATTCAACATAAGGCTTTACTCTGTCCTCTGCAAGATATCAATATTTTATATTGGAGAAACAAGAAAAAATATGTCTGTCCTCCTTTAAGGGTTCAGAGACTGGGGGAAGCAGTAATATGTGCATCATGGTAAGTGCCTTGAGGAGCTATGTAGCCTATACTCTGCAGATACAAAATTGAGCAGAACATAATTCTACAAGGGAAGGCTACCTATTGGCATGCATATTGGAGAGAATATTCCTAGGAAAGATATCAGCATGTGAAAATTTTGCAAGTGTTAGAAGGCATATATAGTTCAAGAAACCACAAGTATTCATTCATGACTGAATCAGGAAATAACTTTTTTTTCACACACACACACACTGTATTTTATTTTTACAAGAGATAAATAAACTGACACCAAGCATTGTAAATGGACGACCACAACAAAAGCAACAATGATTGCAATTACCAAACACGAAACACACTCATACTATGTCATGATATTGACATTCAGTCCAGTAATCCTCCACTGTAACAGCTCCTTTACTTTGCAGTGAAAATTGATTTGTATCTTTTTTGCCTCTGAGTCCTTGTGGGTTTTTTTTTTTTATTCAAACAGAAAGTCAAAAATTATAATCATCCTCATCAGTTCACTCAGTCCGATGTAATTAATTTTTTTTTCATCTTGATCTTTTGTTAGCACTTTTATGAGTTCATCAGTTTTTCATTAGAGTTCTGAAAATGCTTATTCATTCAGTTCAGCAGTACAGTCAGTTACCAGAAACCTGTACTTGTCAGAGTCTTTTCCATGAATTCCTTGAAGATGAAACCCTTTTATAGGAACATATTTGCAAAAGCATCAGAGTACACCCAGAACTGTCTGTAAATGACAAAAGACTTAAAAATGACCACGGTTAAAGATTTGATGAAAGTTCATAATAATGCAATTGACAAGGAAATTTAATTATTTCTGAGATATACATTTTAAAGTAATAACTAGAATTATGACTTATAACATTATACCAGAATATATAAGATTTTTAGAAATTTCATGTAATGTCTGAAACATTTATATTAACATATTTCCATACAAATAACCCAATGAAAGTTTAGTATTAGTTGTTTTGTTTGTTTGTTTTTTTATACTGCAGGTTCTTATTAGTCATCAATTTTATACACATCAGTGTATACATGTCAATCCCAATCTCCCAATTCAGGAAATAACATTTTCAACTGCACATTTTAAAAAGCTAACCACAACAATAGTATGATGTCCCTGAGATTGTGAAAAATTAGGACAGGGATAGCAGTTTGAGGATTTTTACAATAGTTCAGGGACTAAATGATGATGTCTAAAATGAGTCAGGGGCATTGGAAAGAGAAAGGAGATGATATAGATACTGAAGAGCTAGAAATGGAGGAATTTGGGGACTGATAACATATAGACAATAAGGAAGAGATATTGATCAATATTGTTGCTATTCTTTGAGAATTTGAATATAGGAAGGAAAGCCAATTTTTGAAGAAAAGATGTTGAGTTTATTTTGGCCATATTGAATTTGAGGTGCATTTTAAACATTCAGAAGGAGAATTGTAAGCTATTGAATACTTTATACCCCTAAATATACCAAGATTTTTTCCCTTCACTCTCTTCCCCAAAAATCTCTAAGAACTACTATTGTGTTTGAATCCCTCCCACATCTCTCATGTTATGTTTGTTGTTTGTTTTTTTTTTTTCTTTTCAATTCCTTTATTTGGAGCATCAAAGTAATGTTGAGAGAGGACACATTAGCCTGAAATGACTTCAATCAATGCTAATTTGGGAAACTTATAGAGGTCACCAATAGAAACGTGAAAAAGGAAGCAAAGAAAATTAACACCAATTAAGTCATTATTCCTAGGAGTGTGACCTCACAGATTTAAAGGCTGCATGTCATTACAAACAAGCTCGTTAAATACTTTAAAGAAGTAATAGAGAAAATGGTTATGTAGCAGAGATAACAAAGCTTTTCCAAGAGGAAGAGAAATTTTAAAATGTTCTGTTATACAAACGGCTTATTGTGGCTTTGGATAAAATTCACTGTGACAGCATAATACATGGATTGATCATTACCCACCTCTCAGACAACATAGATGCTCAAAAAAGATGATATTTTATAGAAATCTGTGTTACATAAATCCAAAAGAAATCACTCTGATAAAGTAAGAGTCTCTGATGTTGAAAATTAAAACCCAAATAAAAGTTTCATTATTTTATGTAATGTGTAATTTTAAATATGTATAGTAAATTAAATATTATACTTTTGAATATTTAATCTACAATCTGAAAGTAGAGTAAATATATAAAATTCCCAAAGGGCACTGTATTTACCTTATCTCTCAGCATACACATTAAATGGATCTGGAGCTCGCAAGAGTGGCAAGTACCATACATATGCCAAATAAGGATCTGAATGGCACACCCTGTACATTGAATTATCAGCCCCTATCTTCCCACTATACAACTTTTACCCTACCAACTGTGTTCAGTCCATGCATTTTAATCATTTCAAGTCTTTATTTTCCCTTCAGTTTCCTATGAGAACTCAAGCCTAGCTTTAAAGTCAGATAACAGGGCTAGAGTCCCTAGTTCCTAGCACTTTATAACCTCATGATCAGAGTATTAAACCATATATTTCCAGCTGCTAATTGACATTCCATTTTAAATTAGATACATCCTCTCTGGATTCAAAACACATCTGCCCTCTTAATGCAAATGTAGGCAATAGCCAGAAACGACTGCTGCTGGGCTTCATCCACAAATTGAAATCCCCCAGGTGCTATGGCAATCATTATAGTTGCATAATGAAGAATGAAACTTAAGGTGGTGTTGACAAACATCCTGCGGCCACAATGGGGAGCCTACTGACACCATGCAAGTAAGAGCAAAGAGACAGAAAGAAACCAGATCCATGAACAATATTCAAAAACTTTTAATCCAAATCCTGAAGTCTGTTTAAGTTCTTGCTATGTAAGCCAATGAAACTCCTTTATTATTTAAGGTATTTTGAGTTTACTTTTGTATGCAACTCAATTCAACTTTATCAATATTTACTATAGTCTACATTCTTCCTTAAACACAGTCATTTTTTTTCCCACTGTAAAGGTATCCTCCCTGGTCTTAGTTATCCCACAGTCAGCATACCTCTCAGTTGAGTTTGTATAGGTATTATTATAACATCTATTGATTCTACCCCCTTTTAGTAGTGGGTGTAAACTTCTTCTTGTGATATTCGAGGACTTTATAATCTAGTTCCATTTAAATTCCCAGACATATCCCCAGCCACTCTTCCTAATACTGTCTATGCCCCAGACATTGTTCCCTGAGTGCATTTCTTTCACAATGTGTGGTTTATATATGATGGTCTCTGTATCAGATATGTCTCTTACCCACTTCTCTAACAAGTATACTTCTACTCATCTTTCAATACCCAGCTCATTATTTCCATTCTGCTAGGAACATGATTTTCCAGTGCAGAGTAAATTATTCTCCTCACTGTGTTTTTCTCCACTGCACTCTTGGACACTTCACTCCTGAAATTATTTATCATTCTCTCTCTCTCTCTCTCTCTCTCTCTCTCTATATATATATATATATATATATATATATATATATATATATATACTGGATTATAAGATCTTTGATGGCAGAGATTGTATTTTTTTGTCATTTCTTTTTTGGAACCTGGCACAGTACTTTGCAGATATCCATGTGTAGCAGACAAAATAAATGTTAGATGGAAGAAAAGGAGGACAAGAAGGAGGGGAAAAAAGGGAAAACGTAAAATTGCTCTCACAGAAGAAGGAAACTCTGAGCACAGGAGACAGTTTTTACAGATGAGGAGTACAGCCATACTAGTCACAGATGACTGCTTCCTAAGAGGTGATCCATGAAATACTTAAATGTTCCTCCGCTAGGAATCACAAGTAGAGCTCACTTTCATCTAGTGCTTGATAACTAGTAAAATGTATCTTATTCGTTTAAGGGTAATAAAAAGTAGTTTAGTTTCAGTTTAAAGGTCAGAACATGAAGATGACCCAAATATATTACTTTGAAAATCAAATTTGATCAAATAACATCTTGTGAGCAAAGCATGAGGAAACACAAGTGCACAGATTAACACAGGATTCATGCAGATTCTTCGGCAGAAGGAAGCGCTGTCTAATGGTGTCCATGAGAATTTGTAGGAATCAGTCCATGAAGTTACAGAGAATACTTTGACATAGAAAAGCAACAGTGTTTTTTGGGCATCTTAGTTATAAACATATTTTTCAATAAATTGTGAAATATTTTTCAGAAATCAATACCCTTTTCTCATTGTAGTTACTGATTGTTTCTTTGGATGATGTTAAGATTTTGAGTTTTACTGTGATCCTAAAATGAGCAACAAGAACAATTTTTTTTAAATGAGCTTCTGTTTGTGGGTACTTTTTTTTTTTTTTTTTTGTGGTACGTGGGCCTCTCACTGTTGTGGCCTCTCCCGTTGTGGAGCACAGGCTCCAGACGCGCAGGCTCAGTGGCCATGGCTCACGGGTCTAGACGCTCCGCGGCATGTGGGATCCTCCCGGACCGGGGCATGAACCCGTGTCCCCTGTATCGGCAGGCGGACTCTCAACCACTGCACCATCAGGGAAGCCTCTGTTTGCGGGTACTTTTAAGCCTTCCAAACGACAGGTGGATTGATTGGACCTATGAATATATTTGCCTGATATAGAAACCTAATACTCACAGGAGAGTAATTAGAGGATCAATCATTAGCCTAACATGGCTGTTTAACCTCGTATTAGCGGCTTTGAGCATATTCATGTTATTCAGTCTAGAAACATTCTCCCTTCCTGGAAGTTGAAGCCAGTGTGGCTGAACCTGCTTAACTGAGTAATATTCAATCTCTCAAAGTCACTAACTTTTGAAGTTATAAAGGTACTATTCAGTTAAAATGAGTTCTTATAAAAATCACCTACAATAAATGTCTAAGGGTATACCTCCTCCTGTAATTGCTATTTTGATAAATGGTATTATTTTCCAAAGAGTCAACCAAGCCAGAAAACAAAGTCATCTTGGATTCCTCCTTTTCATTCACTTATTAATCACCAAGTCCAATTGTTTCTACTTCCTAATTGTCTGTCTACTCTACTCTCTATACTCAATCCCTCTATATTTTTATAGTCCCTCTGCTAAATTTCTAAATTGTTTTCCAATGTCCATTCATTCTTCTTCTCTGAAAATCTATTCTCTACATGTGGCTTTCAGGCATCATCTCAATCTCAGTGGTTAAAAAAAATACCTCTACTTTCACATACTCCAAATGTTCCTCCCTTAAACTTATTAAACGGTAACACCATTTTTCGAATTTCTCAGTTTCAAAAAAAAAAAAAACCAAAACTCTCTTATACTGTGTCTAATGCATAAGCACAGCATATAGGCTCAACTCCTTTAATGTATCTGTAATCAACTGTTTCTCACTACCTTGTTCCACTGACATCTAATATCTTTGTCTGACCCACCATTATCTACTGCATGGTTTGTTGGAACAAACTCCTGCTTCCAGGCTTGTCCCACTGCAGTCTATTCTTTATACTGTATCGAGAGGAAACATTTTAAACATAGCTCAGAACATATCACTCTTCCCTCTAGATTTTCAATGGTTTTCCATATCACTTGATCCTAAATGAGGCTTATAAGGACCTAGACAAATTTTCTACCAGCTACTTTTCTACCTCATCTAATACGTTGCCCCTTGCTTACTTCATTCCAGCCATGTTGACCTCTTTACCACTCTTTGTACATGCCAAGCATATTCCTGCCTCAGGGTCTTTGTACCAGCCTGGAACACTCTTCCCTCAGACAAACACTTGACTAGTCTCCTCATCATTTTTGTCTATGCTCAAATATCATAAAGGTCTTCCCTGACCACCTTCCTAAAACAGGACTCACTTTTCTCTTATTTTCTGTCTCCTTACCTTGTTTCATTTGTATTCATAGTACTTGCCTCCACCTGATATTTATTTATTTGCTAACCTAATTTTTCTCTCACTAGAATATATGTTCCAAAATAATAAGAACATGACCTGTTTTGTTCACTATTGTACCTCCAGCTTAATGACTGAACAGTGCTTGGCACATAGTACAATTTAAGTAGATGTTTCTTGACTTTGTTAAATCCCTTTAAAAATTGTCTTCCTGGGCTTCCCTGGTGGCGCAGTGGTTGAGAGTCCGCCTGCCGATGCAGGGGACACAGGTTCGTGCCCCGGTCTGTGAAGATCCCACATGCCATGGAGCGGCTGGGCCCGTGAGCCATGGCTGCTGAGCCTGTGCATCCGGAGCCTGTGCTCCACAACGGGAGAGGCCACAACAGTGAGAGGCCCGTGTACCGCAAAAAAAAAAAAAAAAAAAAAAAAAAAAAAAAAATTGTCTTCCTAACATATGTGTGTACATTTACAATAAATATTTGTGTATACATACATATAATCAACGTTACTCTTCAATTTAAAAACCAGTCAGTGGAAATGACTACCAGAATGACAGTGGGAGAACTTTCAGACCTGCTCTCCAGTGAGATTGGTGAATATCATTTTATAAAACAAAAACAACTATTGAAAGCCTTTGGAAATGGTTTTAAGGGCAAACAGCAAATAAAGAAACATCTATTCAAGAAAATCTATGAAAATTCAGCAAGAAAGGCAAGAGGATATGGTATTTGAACAAAAAAAATGCTCCCTCCTTTTCCTCTCAGCTCAATAAGTGAAGATTGCACATCAGATTGCTACAGCCAAGAATGTAGGGTTTCCTCTCCCCCCCACCACCCCAGCTCTCAGTCATAGGACTTTCTTCTTGATAGGAGTTAATGTCAGCATTTCTCATCCTGCTTCCAGCTATTTTTTGCTGAAGTTAACTCCCAGGCATGTGGATGAGAGGTAAGAGCTCTGTTCTTCTGGCCAGCATCCACTCAACTCATGGAATGAAGGGTCTTTAATGGTTAAAAATACCATTTTGAAGAACCATATATATATGTATATATATTTTGTAAAATAAAGAATATCTTTATAAGCCAAAGAACCTATAGTTTCTAAAATGAGACTAGACACTTTAACTGTACCTTAAATCTCTATTATCTCTAAGAGGAGAACTGGAGCATTTAATTAAGAAATAAACTTTTCCACATCCTCCATTTTTAGGGTGGTGGCAGCCATGGAAACACACAACTCATTTCTACCTTCAAGAGAGCTTGTTGTAAGGTAAACTGACATCCTCCATCTGCTGCACTTGTGCCTCCACAACAGCATTCGTGCCAAAACCACTGACTTCCCAGACTGCTACTAACCAAGGACAGAACACGATGGAAGTATTAGAGCCTGGCCATTTCTGCACAACGTGGGACTCTTCAAATGGGTCATATATGTACTGAAGCTACACATTGGTCTGGCTCAGCCTTTCTCAGAGCTGTTCTGCAGTCTGAGGCTCTAACTACATATCCTCCATTCTTCATCTGTCTTTTCACAGGTCTCAAACCTGCATTACTGTCAGAAGGTGCTCCATTCCAACTCCCACTTCTTCTACTCTTTTTTCTGCATAGGTGTTTACCCAGTAAATCTCCTACATGCATAATTCCATCTTGGTGTCTGATTCTCAGGAGATCCGAGTCTTCTCTAACATACTTGGTGTCTGTGTTTTGATAAATCTTTATTGTATTTGTTTTTTTAAATTTACACGTATAAGGCCTATAAACAAACAAACAAATTAACAGACATCCTAGCAATCTCTTGAACCATACCTCCTCATGACAAACTCTTACTCTTTTCAGGTAAATATATTAAAATCTTTCTAATAATATGTTATACAGCCATTCCTTAAGTTTTCTACTTAACATCAATTTTTTCTTAATTTTTCTTTATTTTGTCTCAGTTTTTCTATTTATCCCCATTGTGAGATATATTTACTCTCATATACCCCCATGCTCCCAATATCTTATTTAATTGTATAAATGCAATAGTTTGAGTGACTGTATAAATATTTTGACAGCCGATCAACACAGTGATTGGCTTTCTTGTTCACTGTTTTGTTTTCTGTGGCATTAACTCCCTATTGTTGCTCTTTGCATGGTTTTCTACGGATCTTTTACTTGTTTATCCCCAAACTCTCTTCCAGAAGTGTCTATATCATCCCAAAACATTTAAAGCTTTAGGCCATCTATCAATTTCATCTTTTCTTTCCCTGAGAGATCTTTGGAGCCTTTCCTTCTCATGCTTCCAACTGGACTGCTTGCTTGTTAAGCAGCAGCATGGTGGGAGCTCTATCTCTCTATTGCCATCATCCTGGCCATTCCCTTTACATCACTTCTGGGGTGAAACTCTTGTATTTCTTTTTCTTTGTTTACTTCCTTGCATAGGTGGAGCATATTACTTAGTAACTTCCTGAAAGACGAAATACATTTATTTTGAAGTCTTGTATTTCTGAACCTAGTTTTACTCTACCTCTTTCTCAATTTGCAGTTGGATGAATATAGAATTCAAGATTGGAAGTACATTTTCCTCAAGATTTTGAAAGATTCTCCCATTATCTTCTAGAATCAATTTAGCCTAGTAAGAAGTCTTAAGTCATTCTTACTTGCAGTTTTTTCCATGAGACCTATTTTGGTTTTCTCCCTAGATGCATTTGGGATATTTTTCTTACCTACTGTTTTGGAAATTTCTTGATTATTTACATTGGAATAGGACTATTTTTACAAATTGTGCTGGGGAGTTGCTGGGCCCTCTTGGTCTAGAAATTCAGAATCGTCACTTCTAGGAAATTTTACTTTTTACTCACCTTATAATTTCCTCCATTAATTTTCTTACCTTTACTTTCCATCTTTATATTTTTGTTTCATATTTTGGGAGAACTACCAAATTTGACATTCAAATTTTGATTTTGTTTTCAGTTTTGGTGTCATGTTTTTATTTTATGAGACCTATTTTGGTCTCTGAATGTTCTTTTCTTTACAAACTTTTATTCTTATATTGTAAATGCAGTATCTTGTCATATACCTAATGGAATTTTATTATTTCTTTGAAATTTTCTTCCACTGTCTGCACACTATGTTTTGGTTTTCTTTTCTTATACTTGTTTAAACTCTGTTTTGCAGAGAGGGTTTGATGAAATGTCTGGCAACCATTGGATAGATCACATTCAATGAGATGCACTAAAAAGCTGAGTAGAACCTGTATTTCTCCTAATTGTCCGATTGTAGTGGTTAGTTAGTCAGTTTTCCTAGAGAGGACCTCTCCAATCTCTTACTTGGGATGTTAGTATTGATGGGCTGAATGGAAGAGGGAACCAGCTTTCTCATTATTCAATGTGTAGTCTTTCACTCATTCCTCTGTTTGGGGGATAATACCCCATCAGGTGTTGAGCCTATGTTCTCTGAGACAAAAGTGTTTCTAGGAGGGGAGCTGTAGGACCTAAGTCTATAAAAATTTCTATTTTTCAGCACCATTCCACATTCCATTTTATGAGATACTTGGTGCCCCCGTTCTTAATATTTTATGCTGATCTTCAGTGAACATCACTGACTTTTGTGTTTCTCTTGCTGCCAGGATAGGTTTCACTTTCTTCATCAGTTTAGTTAGGTAGCTGCTGTCCATGTATATTTCAACAAGCAAACAATTGTCCTTTCTTCTCCTTTTTTCTTTGCCCTGGCTGATTTACTATTATTATTTTTTACTCTCGTTTTATGGAGGTTTCAGTTGAAACAGTGGTAAAAATATTTATGTACAATCCATCATGTTTATATGAAGTTGTGTGCCTCTTTTTGGGTTCTCTTCTGAACTATTATTATTCTTTACAAGTATTATATCTAGGCAAGCATATATATAAGCAAACACATGTTATCCATCCTTACATTATTATAAATTCAACAACTGTTTATTGAGTATCCATAATATGCCAAGTAATATTTAGGCATGTTGAATACACAATTGAAAACAAAATGGGGGGATTCCCTTTCACGTGGAGCTCACATTTTACAATTAGGTGGACGTAAAAAGAAGAGGAAAAAGGAGGAGAAGAAGCAGAAGAAGGAAGAGAGGAGGAAGAAGAAGAAGAAGAAGTAGGAGGAAGGACAAGGAGGAGGAGATGATGAGCAGGGGGAGGAGGTGAGGAGGAGGAGGAGGGGGAGGACATGATGATGAGGAGGAGGGGGAGGAGGTGAGGAGCAGGAGGAGGAGGTGAGGAGGAGGAGGATGGGGGAGGACATGATGAGGATGGGGGGAGGAGGTGAGGTGGAGGGAGGAGGAGGGGGAGGAGATGATGATGAGGAGGAGGAAGGGGAGGAGGTGAGGAGGAGGGGGAGGAGGTGAGGAGGAGGGAGGAGAAGGGGGAGTAGATGATGATGAGGAGGAGGAAGGGGAGGAGGTGAGGAGGAGGGGGAGGACATGATGAGGATGAGGAGGGGGAGAAGGTGAGGAGGAGGGAGGAGGAGGGGGAGGACATGATGATGATGAGGAGGAGGGGGAGGAGGTGAGGAGGAGGGAGGAGGAGGGGGAGGAGATGATGATGAGGAGGAGGAAGGGGAGGAGGTGAGGAGGAGGGGGAGGAGGTGAGGAGGAGGGAGGAGAAGGGGGAGTAGATGATGATGAGGAGGAGGAAGGGGAGGAGGTGAGGAGGAGGGGGAGGACATGATGAGGATGAGGAGGGGGAGAAGGTGAGGAGGAGGGAGGAGGAGGGGGAGGACATGATGATGATGAGGAGGAGGGGGAGGAGGTGAGGAGGAGGGAGGAGGAGGGGGAGGAGATGATGATGAGGAGGAGGGGGAGGAGGTGAGGAGGAGGGAGGAGGAGGGGGAGAATATGATGAGGAGGAGGAGGGGGAGGAGGTGAGGAGGAGGGAGGAGGAGGGGGCGGACATGATGAGGATGAGGGGGAGGAGGTGAGGAGGGGGGAGGAGGAGGGGGAGGAGATGATGAGGAGGAGGAGGAGGGGGAGGAGGTGAGGAGGAGGGAGGAGGATGGGGAGGACATGATGATGAGGAGGAGGGGAGGAGGTGAGGAAGAGGGAGGAGGAGGGGGAGGACATGATGATGAGGATGAGGAGGGGGAGAAGGTGAGGAGGAGGGAGGAGGAGGGGGAGGACATGATGATGAGGAGGAGGAGGGGGAGGAGGTGAGGAGGAGGGGGAGGACATGATGAGGAGGAGGAGGGGGAGGAGGTGAGGAGGAAGGAGGAGGAGGGGGAGAATATGATGAGGAGGAGGAGGGGAAGGAGGTGAGGAGGAGGGAGGAGGAGGGGGAGGACATGATGAGGATGAGGGGGAGGAGGTGAGGAGGAGGGAGGAGGATGGGGAGGACATGATGAGGAGGAGGGGAGGAGGGGAGGAAGAGGGAGGAGGAGGGGGAGGACATGATGAGGATGAGGAGGGGGAGAAGGTGAGGAGGAGGGAGGAGGAAGGGAAGGCAAGGAGGAGAAAAAACTAAAAAAATCTCCCAGAAAATAAGTGTTATGGAGGATGTAGAGAAATTGGAACTCTTGTTCATTGCTAGTGGGAATATAAATGATGTAGCTGTTGTGGAAAATAGTATGGAAATTCCTGAAAAATTTAAATGTTGAATTTGATACAGCAATTTCACTTCCAGGTATACACCCCAAAGAAAGGAAAGCACAGACTTGAAGCAATATTTGCATATCCATGTTCATAGTAGCATTATTCACAATAGCTGAGTGTCCACTGATGAATGAATGAAGAGAAAAAATGTGATATATATACACAAAAGAATATCTTTCAGCGTTAGAAGAAAATTCTGACACAGGCTAGAACATGGATGAACCTTGAGGACATTATGCTAAGTGAAATAAGGCAGTCACAAAAGGACAGATATTTTATGTTTCCACTTATATGAGGTACCTTGCATAGTCAAATTTATAGAGACAAAAAGTACACTGTTGGTTGGCAGGGCCTGCAGAGAGAGGGAAATAGGGAGTTAGTATTTAATGGGCACAGATTTTCAGTTGGGAAAGATGACACAGTTCTGGAGATGGATGGTGGTGATGGTTGCACAAAAATGTGGATGTACTGAACACTACTGAACAGTGTACATAAGAACAGTTAAAATGGTAAATTTTACACTATGTGTATTTTTTCACACACACACAAAATGAATGGTTAGGATAGCTGTCACTAAGAAGTTGTCTTTTGAGTAAATACTTGGCAATGGTGAGGGGTTGAGCAATGCAGAATCCCCCAGGAAAGGAGGCTTATTCTACTAAAGTGGAGTAAAGAAGAAGGGAGTTACAAGATGAGGCCAGAGAAGTAATGGGGTGAGGAGGACCGATCGAAAGGAACGTTAAAACTGAAAACAGACTATTGGATTTGACAGTATAATAGTCACTGCAGTTATTACTAGTTTTTGGAAAAGAACACTTTTTATCGGGTGGTAGGCTGAAAACTTAATTTTAGTGGGTATATAGAAAAATTGTAGGAAAGTGTATCCTAAAATATGAAATAAAATGAAAGTCATACATTTTGGAGTTAAAATAGAATTGTCTTCCATCTAATCTAATATTCTTTCTTACAGGAAAGAATGAAAAAAATTTTGTGACAGAGCAAAAGGGGCTATAGACTTGTCTAAGGTTTTGCAACATAGTTACCATGTGCAATGATGTTATTTTCTTATCTAACATGGAATCTACTTAGTCATTTTTCACTTAGCTTCTTGTTTACTCAAGGAGTCTCAGCTGACTTCTTTTTAGAGCTTCAGTTTCAATTTCTTCTTTGTGGTTGAAGGGCAATGTTATAATAAGCCCAGATTTAACTTTGCATTTTAAAGGTACAACCAAATCATCATGAGTCCTGTTTAATAAAAATTCTACTTTACATAATTCCATTTATTATTATGAGTCCATTTAATAAAAATTTCCCCTCCTTCTTAAATTCTAAGTAAATTAAATGAAATGGTCTCCAAGGTTACTGCTATATGCAGACTGTATCAGAATATAGGATATTGAACTATAATCTACTTTCATCCCATTAGAGTTATGTCACTCTTAGTCTTCTGTTGTGATTAGACAATTAGATACAAATTGTTCTCTAATGGGTTTACTACAAGATATTAGAGGAGAAAAATTCATGATCTTAGCTCATTTCTCTTCCCTTTAAAGTGTAAGCTATTAACTGTTCAAAAAAATCTGTTAATTTGAATACCTTCTTTGAGTTGATAAAGTTATTGGTGATAATATTGACGGATACCAGTACTTTTTTTTTTTTTTTTTTTTTTTGGTGCACGGGCCTCTCACCACTGTGGCCTCTCCCATTGCGGAGCACAGATTCCGGACACGCAGGCCCAGTGGCCATGGCTCACGGGCCCAGCTGCTCCACGGCACGTGGGATCTTCCTGGACTGGGGCACGAACCCGTGTCCCCTGCATCGGCAGGCAGACTCTCAACCACTGCGCCACCAGGAAAGCCCCAGGTGCTTTCAATCAAAGTATATGACTGAATATTTTGGATATCTTCCCAACTCCGAGGGGCGGTATAGGGATGGCTTGAGGGAAATTAACCATGTGTTTCTCTATGAAGAAGAGTTGTTTCAATCTGAATTTCAAGTTTTGGAAACTTTTTTCTTTTTTCTTTCTTTCTTTTTCTTTTCTTTTCTTGCTTTTTTTCTTAGCCAATTAGCTAACAAATATATGTGCCTGATCCAGAGAGGGAAGGATGGAGCTTTGAAGTAACTTATCTTATCAACTTGTCTGTTGAACTTCTTTAATATGATGGAAAACTAATTTTCAGTGGAAAGCACAACATTACTGCCTATAAAATTGTTTGTTTTTTAAAATAATTTAATTCCATATAGACAGTTACAGCTGTCAGATAATATTGGAGCATGAAATGCTGCCTTAAATATTGGGACATTGTTAGCTGATGAAGATAATGAACATCCTAGATGATTACAAATACCACTTTGTGTTTAGTGTCACATTATCAGTTACATAATTCATCATTGCTATGCAAAGTGGATTGAATAAAGCAAGTGCCATGACATATTTTTGCTTTACATCATTAGTGATGGAAAATGAATTTGACAAGATGTCTTTAATTCCATTCCATGGTCATTTAGCTGACTATGTGTTTCAATATGACAAAGTTTATAGAGATGGATAAACTCTTTGAGTTTAATAAACTTAAAATATTGCAATTTTGATCCAAATTTATAATATTGTTTATGAAATATGGCATAATATAAATTTATCTGTGCCCAAATTCTACATTGACTTTAAATTAAGCAAATTCAAACCTCATTAACTTGACCACATTCCTTAAGATACTGTTAAATTATTTCTTTGGTATAATAAACTTTACTCTGATTAGCTAGAAGGAAATTACTTCTAAGTACAGGGCTTATCAACAATGAGATTTTAGGCAGTCTGTACATTTGGTTTTTCAATTTTGAAAAACCTTCTTTTGTCTGAAATAAATGGAGAAAGCATTATATACAGAACCTTAAGGTCCACCTTCTATATTAGAAAACATGAGAAACTCTGAGAATGTCTCAACTCTATGCTCAAATTTGTTTCTTTGCTTCTAATTGATTCCAAACTTTTCCTCACTGTAGTTTCATTGTTTTATTAAGGGATGGAATTTCTATTAAAATGCAAATATTAACTCTCAAATATTTTCTTATTTAAGCTTGAGTATAAATGAATTTATGTGAACCTTTCTAATTAACCAGTGCATTAAACAAATTTTGACAAGAATGATGGGAAAATAGGACAAGGAGAAAAGATTTCTGAGAAATTGTGAAATGCAAGGCTTCTAAAGGAAAGCCTGAAATGTACTGTGTACATTAAAAAAAGTAACTTGAGATGGTAGAAACACATGGCATATCAGATATCTCCCTATAGTTATTGGCAATGTATTTTTATGTTTCTGGTAAAAGAGCTAATGTTATTTCATAATATTATATGCTTTTGTAAATCACTACCATTTTAAAAGCAGTATCTATGACAGATATCAACAACATTTCTCCAATACCTCTGATTCTATCTTCATTTCCTATGGGCAGCAGGAACCCCCAAAGGTTTACCTGGACACAGATCTTACTTTTACCTTCCCAATGTTGTTAGCTGCTGTCATGCAACTAAATTCCAGTAATGTTGGAGCTTTGGGATCATTTCTAAATGATGTAGCTTATCTTAGGTTTGTGAGATTCATCAGTGCCCTTCATGTAGATGTAGTTCATTAATTCTCACTGTTGTATGATATTCCACTGTATGAACAGACTTCAACTTATGCATTCCGTTATTGGTAAAAGACAAAATTTTTGTGTTGTTACTTGCTTGTGTTTACTGTGAATAATCCTTCAATGAACATTCTTGTACGTGCATCTGGTAAAAATGTATTACTTTTTCTTTTTCCCCCCCAGCTTAATTGAGATAAAATTGACATATCATTGTGTAAACTTAAGGTGTACAACATGATGATTTAATATGCCTATGTATTGTAAAATAATTACAATAAGGAGTTAACACATCCATCCCCTCCCATAATTATAACTTTTTTGTGTTTGTGTGGTGAGAACATTTAAGACCTGTTCTCTTCTCAAGTGTCAAGTATAGAGTACAGCATTGTTAACTATAGTCACCACACTGTACATTGAGTCCCTAGACTTATCCATCTGTAACAGGAAGTTTGTATCCTTTAACCAACATCTCTCTATTTTCTCCTACTCCTCAGCCTGTGGTAACTACCATTTCACTCTCTGTTTATATGAGTTTGACACTTTTTTTAGATTCCACCTATACATGAAATCAAACAGTATTGGTCTTTCTCTGCTTCACTTATTTCACTTTTAGTATAATGCCCTCATGGTTTACCCATGTTGTCGCAAAAAGCAGGTTTCCTTTTTTTTCATGGCTGAAAAATATTTCATTATCTACTCTCTCTCTATATATGTGTGTATATATATGTTTTTTTCTTTATCCATTCATTTATAAATGGACATAGGTTGTTTCCATATCTTGGCTGTTGTGAATAATGCTCCAATGAACATGGAGGTGCTAATATTTCTTCAAGATAGTGATTTTATTTTTCTTGGATACAAACCCAGAAGTGGGATTGCTAGATCATATGGTAGTCCTATTTTTTAATTTCTTGAAGGACCTCCATACTGTTTTCCATAGTAAATGTACCAATTTCCATTTTGATTTGCATTGCCCTGATGATTTGTGATACTGTGCATCTTTGCATGTACATATTGCCTGTTTGTATATCTTCTTTGGAAAAAAAATGTCTACTCTGTTCCTCTGTCAAGTTTTTCATTGGACTATTTTGCTATTGCTACTTTTGCTATTGAGTTGTATGAGTTCCTTGTATATTTTAGATATTAACCTCTTATATAATATATGGCTTGCAAGTATTTTCTCCCATTCTGTAGGTTGTCTCTTGAATCTGTTGAAGAAGACTTTTAGTTTGATGTAGTTCTACTATATGTTTGTAATATAGTCTGAAATCAGGAAAAGCCTCCAGTTTTGTTCTTCTTTCTCAAGATTACTTTGGCTATTCAGAGACTTATGTTTTCTATATGAATTTCAGGACTGTTTTTTCCATTTCTGTGAAAAATGCCGTTGGAATGACAGAGATTGCATTGAATCTATAGATGGCTTTGTGTAGTATGAACATTTTAACAATATCAATTCTTCCACTTCAAAAACATGGAATACATTTCCACTTATTTGCATCTTCTTCAATTTCTTTCAACAATTTTTTGTTTTCAGTGTATAGATCTTTAAATCTTTTGGTTAAATTTATTTCTAAGTATTTTATTGTTTTGATGTTATTATAAATGAGATTATTTTCTTAAACTGTCCTGCAGATATTCTGTTGTTAGTATAATGGTGGTATGTAAATCACTTTTATCTCTAGTATAAAAGTTAAAAAACAATATTAAAAATAACTACAGCTACAATAATTTGTTAATAGATGTACAGTATAAAAAGATGCAAAGTGTGGCATCAATAGCATAAAATGTAAGGGGAGGAAAAGTAAAAGTGTATAGTTTTTGTACACAATTGAAGATTGCTGTTATCAGCTTAAACGTGACTGTTATATCTATAAGATGTTTTATGTAAGCCTCATGGTAACCACAAAGAAAAAGTCTATAGTAGTTACACAAAAGATAAATAATAAGGGATTAAAGCACATCACTACAAAAAATAAATCACAAAGGAAGACAGCATGAGAGAAAGAAAAAAATAAGGAAACTAAAAAAGTAGTCAGAAAGCAACTAAGGAAATGGTAACAGTAAGTCTTTAACTATGAGTAATTAGTTTAAATTTAAGAAAACAAAATTCTCCAATCAAAATTCAAAAAGTGGCTGAATGGATAAAGAAACAAGAGCCAAAAATATGTTTCATACAAGAGACTCAATTTACTTTAAGGAACACCCATAGCCTGAAAGTGAACAGTGGAAAAATATATTCCATGAAAATGGTAATCAAAAGAGAGCAGGAGTGGCTATACTCATATCAGATGAAATAGATTTTCAGTCAAATTCAGTCACAAGAGACAAAGAAGGTTATTATACAATGCTAAATTGGTCAATTCATCAGTAGGATATAACAATGATAAATATAAATGCACCTGTCATTGGAACACACAAATATTTAAAACAAATATTAAGAAAACTGAAGGGAGAAATAGATAGCAATACAGTAATAACAAGGCACTTCAATACCCCACTTTCAACACTAGACAGCTCATCCAGAAAGAAAATTAATAAGAAAACAGCATATCTGAATAACACTATAGAGCAAATGTAACTAACAGACACATCTAGAGCGTGCCATCCAACAACACCAGAATATGCATTCCTCTCAACAGCACATGGAATGTTCTCGAAGATATATCATATATTGGGTCACAAAGCCAGCTTTAGCCAATTTAAGAAGGCTGAACTCATATTTAGTATCTTTTTCTGTCCACAATGGTATGAAACTAGAAATCAGTAACAGGAAAAAAACCTGAAAAATTCATAAATACATAGAAAGCAAACAACACATTCCTGAATAACCAGTGGCAAAAGAAGAAATCAAAAGGGAAATCAGAAAGTATCTTGAGATAAATGAAAAGGAAAACACAACATATCAAAACTTATGGGATGCAGCAAAAGCAGTTCTAGAGGAGGGAAATTTATAATGATAAACACCTGTATTAAGAAAAAAGAAAGATCTCAAATAAACAACCTTACTATACACCTCAAGGAATTATAAAAGAAGAATGAACTAAGCCCAAAGTTAGCAGAAGGAAAGAAACAATGAAGAGTAGTGGATAAATAAATAAGAGACAAGAATGACATTTAAGAAAGCATTGAAACTCAGTTGGTTTTTAAAAAGCTAAACCAAATTGATAAACCATTAGCTAGACTTGCTAAGAAGAAGAGAGAGAACTAAAATAAATAAAATTATAAATAAATGAGACATACATCTGACACCAGAGAAATATAGAGCATCGTAAGAGGCTACTATGAATAATTATGCAGCAAAAATTGGATAACCTAGAAAAAGTGGATAAATTTCTAGAAACATACAACTTACTAAGATAATCACAAAGAAATATAAAATCTGAACAGACCAATAGCAAATAAGGAAATTGAAGCAGTAATCAAAAATTTCCCAGGACCAAATGGTCTCCCTGGTGATTCTACCAAATATTTAAAGAATTAATGCCAACCCTTCTCAAATTTTTCCAAAATACTGAAGAGGAAGAAACACAACCAAACTCATTTTATGAGGCCAGCATTACCCTGATACCAAAGCCAGGTAAGAACAGTACAAGAAAAGAAAACTACAGGTCAATATCTCTGATGAATATAGATACAAAAATTCTGAACAAAATATTAGCAAAGCAAATTCAACTGAACATTAAAAAAATCATACACCACAATTTAGCAAGATTTATCCCTGGGATACAAGAATTGTTCAACATATGCAAATCAATTAATGTGATACACCACATTAATAAAATGAAAAATAATTATATGATCTTCTCCATAGATGCAGAAAAAGTATTTAACAAAATTCAACATCCTTTCATGATCAAAACTCTTAATAAATTGGGTATAGAAGGAATATAGCTCAACACAATAAAGGCCATATATGAGAAACTCATAGCTAAAGATATGCTCAGTGGTAAAAGGTTGAAAATCTTCCCTTTAAGGTAAGGAATAAGATAAGGGTGCCCACTCTTATCCTAGGCACTTAGGAAGTCCTAGCCAGAGCAATTAGACAAGAAGAAGAAATAAAAAGCATCTACATTGGCATAAAAGAAGTAATATAGTATCTGTTTACAGATGAAATGATCTTATATATAGAATCCATCAAAAAACTGTTAGATAAAATACTCACAAAATATTCAAAAATCTAGTAAGAATTTGTTCAATATAAATATTTAGCTGTAACAAGTAGTATAGAAACATTGTAGGGTGTTCAAATATTAATGGTAATTTTGTAAAGAGGGGATATATAACTTAACTGATACCATTTTTACTAGCAATGAATAATATCTGCAATAAAATGTAACAAAAGATTTTAAGATCTTTATATAAAAATTCATTATGTAGAGCATTAAAATACCTAATATATTTTCACAAAATATACATCAAGTAACTTCATATTGTATAAGTAAATCCTCCAAGTTGATCCATATTTTTAATTCAATTGCACAAAAAATTCCATCAGAGTTTTGAAAATAAGTTGACAGAAGAAAAAAAGTTCAAGAAGAAACAGCCAAGACACTCTTGAAGAACAATACTGTGGAGTCTTTATATTTCTAATTATTAAGAAGTTTTAGGAAGGTATGGTAATTAACCTGCAAGTTTGGGGCAGAAGAATAGACAAAGGGACCCGTGGAAAAGTAGAGAGCACAGAATGAATTTACACAGGTACAAAACCTGGACTCTGACAGAATGGCACAAAGAATCAATGGGGGAAACAACCTAATCAACGAATGGTCCTGAAAAAAATATTATTTAAATATAAAAAATATATTACAATGGATTCTTATCTGACAACTCACATGAAAATGAATTCCAAATGGATAAGAACTCAAATATTTAAAAATAACTTCAAAATCAAAAGTAAACATATGTATATATATATATTTATAACCTTGGATTAAGGATGTGTTCCTTAAGACCAGATGGCATTTACCATAAGTGAAAAGACTGATACATTTGAATACATTGAAATTAAGAATTTCTCTTATTCAGAAGACATCATAAAGAAAGTGAAAGTATAATTAACAAATTAGGAGAAGATATGTACAACATATACAGTTTATGAAGGATTTATACCAAAATACATAACTCCTTTGAATCTGTGAAAAAAAACAGCCTTCTATTATAAATATGCTCTAAAGGTACAGTTAAAAATATGCACCAGTAGATCCTTATGAAGCTATGTACATTTATAATACCATCATAATAGCAACTAATAACACAAAACAATACAAAACAATTTCAATCAGCAACTGAATGAAAAATAAATTATTTGTATATGCACAATATAATATTATATAGCAGTGAAAGTCAACAAATGAAATATATATACACACAGAATGGGTGAAACTGAAAAACAGAATATTGAACAAACAAAGCAAGTCACAAACAATATAATATAATTTTATTTATAACATACAGTCTTCAAAAATCAAGCCTAAAAATATATCTTTAGTATACATTAAAGTATGTAAATCTATTTTTGAAATGACTACAGAAAATAAGATACACAGTTATGTCAGGGGAAGAAGGGCTATGACATCTATCAGGAGTATATAGACGTCTTTGAATTAGTAGTCAGTTATATTCTATTTCTTAAGTGAGATATAGGTAACATGGATATGCATTTTATTGTTTTCTTAATTATGATATTCAACATGAAAAATATAAAATTAAACAAAAATAGATAACATTTGGATGCCAGAAATGATAAAAGAGAGGAATGTGTCTCAAACTGACATGCTGACTGATTTTACCCTTGTTTCCAAATTTTATATAATATTTTTTAATTTGTTAAACATGGTTCATTTTAATATTTTAAATCACATTAGAACTATTAGACTGGTAAACTTTTCTTATTAATAATAGCATTTGTCAAAATGCATCACTGTAAACAAAGATTATCATATACATATTGATATATCCTTTAAAAAGTTGGGATATTTCGTATGCAGTTAATATGTCAGTCAGGGACATTTTTTAAAGATGGATAAAATATTTACTACTAAAGATAATCTGGTTAGGTGGAAAGAGAAGTTGACTGTAATAGGAATGGACAAATTACGTCAGACGTCAGACTGTAAAATGTGCTCAGTTTTGTTCAATGTATTCTCTATGTGATAGAATCATATGACAGAGGTCTGGAAGATTAACCCTGGATAACACATGCCAGCAAGCAAATCTCCAAAGTATCTTCAAGCTGAGTAATTTACCCCCAAGCTCTCAAGAGGTCCTATTATGCTTTTCTTTTTTTAATTCTTTAATTAATTATGTCATTTTATGGTCAAATAATTACACACAAAAATATTACTCTAATACTAAAAGCGAGAGTGAAACAAATTCGATGAACAGTCAAATATATTTTACTTTAAATATCCTATTTATTTAACTGTAACATTAATTTAAAATAATAATAGTATTAATTTGGTGAGAAATTGTTTACATCATGAATAATAAACTCAACAGTTGCTAGATCATAAGTGTCTAAAATTGATGGGTAAACAATGAACAAATTATTTGATTAACTGATTTCAGATCACATACTATCTCATTCAGTAGTTTCCATTCACATTCTGAAGCAAACCAGCTTCAATATGATAAATATTAAATAAGAATCTAGCAGTCTATTGAGAATTATTAAACTGACATTGTATGTCAGGAAATTTAACTATTATAATAACTAAAACATGTTTTCTTGGATATGTGACCAACACAATATGGCCAGAAGGAAACAATCCTAATTTTGTTTGTTTGTTTTTTGTTTTTTGTTTTTGCAGTACACGGGCCTCTCACTGTTGTGGCCTCTCCCGTTGCGGAGCACATGCTCTGGACGTGCAGGCTCAGCGGCCATGGCTCACGGGCCCAGCCGCTCCGCGGCATGTGGGATCTTCCCAGACCGGGGCACGAACCCGTGTCCTCTACATCGGCAGGTGGACTCTCAACCACTGCACCAGCAGGGAAGCCCCAATCCTAATTTTTAAAATCAAAATATCTAATACCCAAGCCCATCAAAGAACACATTTTTTAAATGTAGTAAGATCCTGCATCTTGTTTAACACCAAATAATTTATTGTAAACAAGAAACATTCTCTCCTCTTTTCAGGTTAACTTGGTTTCAGGAAAAAGCTGAGCTACAGTAGCGCTGCCAACTCTGTTTTTCTCTTTCGCTCCTCCCTCTTAGAGCTCTCAGTTCTGCCCTGCCCTGAATTAGTTCTTTCATACATTCTTCTCTTTTTTCCTGATCTGCTCCTTCTCTCTTCTTTCTTGCATTAGCCTCTCTACAGAAATGATTCTAACAGCCAGCCCTGAAAATGCCTAATAGCTAAAGCATTTTTTGAGTACTAAATGTTTAAAGTAGTTATTTGGTTGAAGCATTTAAATCCCATCTGCTAGGAATGAATGGATTCATACAATTGTAGTTTGCAGATCAGACTTTATTTCTAGTTTTCCATGTAAATTTAAAGAAGCTAAGTCTGTAAACTAAATATAAGTTGATGGAAAGTCTTCACATTGAATCAGTATCTGCTGAAATATATTCAAAGATGGACATCCACAAAAACTTTTTAAAATGATTTTCCTTAACAGCTGACTAGTAATCAAGGAAAACATATATTAAAAGCCAGTTTGAGCTCATGGATAGTTTTCACTGAGTTCACAATTGAAAATGTGGAAATTATATATGCAAGTTTTTAAAATATTATCATTTATGAATTTGATATTTCTGACTTTAAAATATTTAATGCAATTTAAAGGATTTATAATTTCTATAGTTGTGAAATTGAAAACACAAAATTATATTATTGAGATTCTTTCAACCTTTTGTTTTTTTACTTTTTTAAAATTTGTTTATTTATTTATTTATTTATTTTATTTTTTAATTTTAGCTGTGCCAGATCTTAGTTGCAGCACGCAGTATCTTTTTTTAGTTGCGGCAGGCATGTGGGATCTAGTTCCCTGATCAGAGATCAAACCTGGGCCCCCTGCATTGGGAGCACGGAATTTTACCGACTGGACCACCAGGGAAGTCCCTCAACTTAACTTTTAACAATGGTTTCTATAGGGACTTCCCTGATGGTCCAGTGGTTAAGACTCTGAGCGTCCACTGCAGGGGGCATGGGTTTGATCCCTGGTCAGGGAACTAAGAACACGCATGTCCATGCTGTGTGGCAAAAAAATAAATAAAATAAAATGGTTTCTATAGTTGTAAAATTGGAAAATAAAGCTGTATTATTGGGATGCCTTCAACCTGTCTAACTTTTAACAAATGGTTAGTAAGACCAATTCATTACATAGTGATAAAAAGTATAACTCCAATTTTATCCAAAATATAAAAAGAACTCTTAAAACTCACTAATAAGAAAACAACCCACTTTTAAAAATGGGGGAATTCCCTGGCGGTCCAGTGGTTAGGACTCTGCTCTTTCACTGCCAAGGGCCTGGGTTCAGTCCCAGATTGGGGAACTAAGATCCTGCAAGCTGCGCCATGCAGGGAAAAAAAAAAAAAAAAGGCCAAAGATCTTGATGGATGCCTGAGCAAATAAGCATATGAAAAGATACTCCACATCATATGTCATCAGGGAAATTCAGTTAAAACAACAATGAGGTAACACTACAAACCTGTTAGAATGCCCAAATTTTGGAACACTGAAAACACCAAATGCTGGTGAGGTTATGGAACAACGGGAACTCTTGTTCGTTGCTGGTGGGAATGTAAAATGGTACATTCACTTTGAAAGATAGTTTGGCAGTTTCTTACAAAACCAAACACTCTTACCATGGTCCAGCAATTGAGCTCCTTAGTGTTGACCCAAAGGAGTTGAAAACTTTTGTCCACACAAAAACCTGCACATGGCTGTTTATGGCAGCTTTATTCATAACTGCCCAGCAATGAAGATGTCCTTTAGTAGATAAATGAGTAAACTGTGGCATACCCAGATGATGGAATATTATTTGGCACTAAGAGGAAATGAGCTCTAAAGTCATAAAAAGACATGGAGAAAACTTAAATGCATATCATTAAGTGAAAGAAGCCAATCTGAAAAGGCTCCATACTGTATGATTCCAACTATAGGACATTATGGAAAAGGTAAAAGTTGGAGACAGTAAAATGATCAGTGGTTGCCAAGGTTTGGAGGTGTGGGGAGATGGAGAGGCAGAGCAAAGAGGATTTTAGGGCAGTGAAAATACTCTGTAGGATACCATAATGATGGATATATGTCATTATACATTTGTTCAAATCCTTTGAATGTACGATACCAAGAGTGAACTGTAATGTAAACTATGGACTTCCCATGATTATGATGTTCAATGTACGTTCATCAATTGTAATAAATGTACCACTCTGGTAGGAGATGTTGATAAAGGGAATGCTATGCAGGGGGTATATGGGAAATCCCTGTATCCTCCCTTCAATTTTTCTTTAGACCTTAAACTACTTGAAAAAATAAAGTCTTAATTAAAAAATAATTAAAAATGTGCTATACACATAGAAAAAAATTAATCTTATACCTAATACACAACCTAAAGCAATTAATCAGAAATCTATGTAGATGTGATTTATATGTATTAAGGGAATATTTTCTTACTTTTTATAACATCAAAAGTAAAAAATCAAAATATTAATGCTATAGAATGATATATAAAATATATTGATAAGATGCATTACTTTGCAATTACTAAGAGTTATGCTTCAATTTTTTGAGAACTTGATAAAATTCTCCTCTGAAAAATTTAGTAAAAAATGTAGAACAACAAACTTTACATAGTCAGACCTTTTTTCATGTGTATGTGCAAATTGTCAGATGTTTCTATACAACATATATGATACTTTTATAATTTTACTATGTATTAAGAGTGCTGTCATTTTAAGGAATTCTAAAGAAAGGTAATTTGTAAATAGATTACTCCCCATTTAAGGCAGTATGGTAAATCTAGAAAATATGTATTATATTTTTGTAAAGCAGATGTACTCATCTATTTATGCAAAGCCCTACTGTATATATCCCCAGTCTTCAAAACACTAAGTGGGTCAGAGAGAAGGATAAGGCACCGTCCATCACAGACAGCAGTAATCACCCTCTTCTCCTAATCCCAACACACACACACACACACACACACACACACACAATTAACCACAATTAATTTCCACCAGGATGAGGTAGAAAGCAGGTTTTTTTGTTTTTTGTTTTTTAATTTATTTTATTTTTGGCTGTGTTGGGTCTTCGCTGCTGTGCGCAGGCTTTCTCTAGTTGCAGTGAGTGGGGGCTACTCTTTGTTGCGGTGTGCAGGCTTCTCATTGCGGTGGCTTCTCTTGTTGCAGAGCACGGGCTCTAGGCACGCAGGCTTCAGTAGTTGTGGCTCGCAGTCTCAGTAGTTGTGGCTCATGGGCTCTAGAGCGCAGGCTCCGTAGTTGTGGCGCATGGGCTTAGTTGCTCCGCGGCATGTGGGATCTTCCCGGACCAGGGCTTGAACCCGTGTCCCCTGCATTGGCAGGCGGCTTCTTAACCACTGCGCCACCAGGGAAGCCCAAAAGCAGTTTTAAGAAAAACTAATTTGGATATTAATATCTGGAGATTTGCACTTGGATTCAGTGTCTTGGTTTGGGGTTTTGATCTAAATTCATGCATTGTATGCCCTACTACAGCAGAATACATATCATATATGTAATATATGAATAACGTTTATTATAAAAATAAAAGTAATTTCAAAATTTGTTATTCAAACAGTATTATTTAATGACTAACAGAATTTTGCACTGTTTACATATTTCACCATTCTTTCTACATGTAATATCTACCTTAATAAAATCAGATATATAAAATCTGAATTTAAAAATGCTACAAAGAGATACTAATTATTTCAAAGAAAATTTTTGATGGCAATTGTACTGGTGGTATCTGTTTATTTGTAGACTAGTAAACACTGTCAGAGACATTCATAGAGCATCTTAGGTACTCTTTTTTATTGGAAATTAATCAAATATCAATACCATAATCTATAAAATTTAACATCTAGAGTTAATTTGAAAAACCCTTATTAAAAAACACATTATTTATAAAACAATTTGGCATAAATTTTTAGGAATTCACTTATGGTAAAGAGTAAAATCTTTAGTGAAAAGAGCAATAAAGAATCTACGTATAGAATAAATCAATACAGAATAGTCATTCAATTCTAATTTTTCTATTCCTCCCATAAAAATTGTTTGATATTTTGTGCTTCAAATTCAACTGAGCCTCCTCAATACAATCTGTGAGAATAACCATGGGTTAATGAAGGGATTGATCAATTTGCTAGTTAATCCATAGTGCATGGGGAAGTAGCTATTAGAGAAACCATGGAAAGAACAGCTGGTCTGCTCGTTGAGAAAAAAAAAAAACTTATTTACTGGGTTCATTCCAAAAATGCTAACTACATAGTCCCCAGGTACACTGGTGGTGGTTGTTTCCTTTATAATCATTCTGAACTGTGATTTTAATGGAATCACATGGGCAATATTTACTGCCCAAATGGAACAGTACTCCCTATATACTAATTATATTCAGCACAAACGAATATCTTCAAGTATTGTTCAGTCAATGATATTCTGATTACCAAACAGCTGCAGTGAATATTTTTCACTTGTTATATATTGTCCTTTATTCCTTTAAAAATAAATAACCATTATAAATATAATTAAAATAAACTCTAGAAATGTTACAGAATCCAAAAATGCAGAGATTTTTGCTTATGATAAGCCTACTTTTTACTGTAGTACACAATGACAAATATAACAATCATTTTAATACTTTCCCTTTATTATTCATTTTGCCACTCTTTCTCAAAAAACACAACACTAATAGAAGGAAACCCATTGATCAGTTCCAATTTTAGTAGATTTAAATGAAATTATTTTTTCTTCTGATTTTGTAGACATTCATCCTTATGGAACTGTTTGTTCTTTAAAAATGAAATAATAGAACTATCAAAGGGACTCAATTCAATAAAACAAAAAAATTCTGTTGTCACTTTTTTTTGTATCAGTAGTAAGAAGTTACTAAGAAAATACAATCCTTTGTGCCGTGTACATATAAAATATGTATTGTGCTTCTAAGAGGCAACAGGACACAAGGTTTTGACTAGAATCCATTCTTCTGTAAAATTAAGGATATTACCTGGTTAGTATAATAATCTGAGGTAATCATTGTAGTCAAATCTATACTATAATCAAATAACTTTTAAATGAAACATAGGTGTTCATAAAAGAAAGCCTGTATACAGGGCTCACATAGCTTCTACTTAGAGTCAAGGTTGTACTATCTAGAGATCATCTAATGCCTTTGTGTAGAAATAATTTCATTAGGGATCTCTGACAAATCTCTAATGTCATTCTTTTCAGGTGGGGTGTGTGTGTGTGTGTGTGTGTGTGTGTGTGTGTGTGTGTGTTGCCAGTAAAGAACCCTCCATGAATGGCCCATATCAAATGACCAGTATCAAATTATATGACTAATGCTACAATTTAATAGCTCTACACACAGTTTTTGAACCATCGCCATATTTATTACATAGTCCTGTCTATTTTGCAACACTCTCCCCATTTCAACAGAGACATTCTTCATGTTAAGTGTTTATGCTAATCAACTCATAATGTACAATCATTCCAGACTTGCAATTATCAGGCTACAAAACACTGCTTTACAGCAAACTGTACACCAATAACGTAGAAGCGATTAATCTCTCTAGTATTGTTCATTTGTTGCTATGGAAATACTGCTCCTCTACAGAGCTATTAGTAAACATTATATTAAGACTGCTGCCAATGACAGAGTCAACCTCGACAAACTGCAACAAATGCAAAGCAGCATTATTGCAGTCATGCTCTGCCAGGCATGCACACATCAGAGCATGTTTTTTATCAGGATGATTTTGTTTCAGTGAAAAAATGCAATTTCTATTATAAAACATGTTGACAGAGAATTGACTACACATTGGTATTTATTGGGAATGTATGCAATTAAAATGTATCAACAATTTAGAATTCAAATATTTTTTATTTTTCAAAATGAAACTGTGTATGCATATCCTTATTAGAGTTGAATATTTCTTTGACTACAGTGAACACTTGGCACATTTCCCTTCAAACTGAAAAATATGTAATTCTTTTCTTTCTAGAAACACTGCAAAGATATTAAAATATGTTAATTTTTAAATAAAAAGTAATGTAGCACATCATATATTAGCTTGGGAGGAGGGGCAGAATCTTGTGTTATATACAACACATTTGGTCACATTTGATTGAAGTGACATGTGGACTGAAATAATTTATTCATTTCCATTAGGGCTCATAACAATATATTTCTGTAAATACATTTCACTTGGCACAAAGTGAAGAAAAATATTTTTAATTGCCATGCAGTATATTTAGCTGCTGGAAAAGCTGGTTTTGATAAAATTTTTCTCTAAACAAATGTAGATTCGGCCTGTATCAATCACGTCAAAAGGCTTAGCATATCTTTTTACTTATTACTAGAAGATTGTTGTTATAGTTGCCACTTGACAAAGTATTCTTTGAATCTAAGATAATATGCAATAATCTCAAATTAGTGAGCTGAATGTATTAGAGAAATAATTGCATTAATTTAATTGCCTTAGTGCCTTTATTTTATTTTTTCAGTTTTATTGAGGTATAATTGAAGGATAAAAATTGAATATATTTAAAGTGTACAGTGTCATATTCTGATACGTATATATTATGAAATGATTACCACAGTCAAGCTAATTCATATATCCATCGCCTCACGTAGTTACCTTTTGAATGTGTGTGTAGTGAGAACACTTATAGCAAATTTCAATTATATAATATTGTTAACTATAGTCACTATACACTGTACATTAGAACCTCCAGAACTTATTCATCCTGCATAACTGAAACCCTTTTGTCATTTATTCTTTCACTCATTCACTCATTCATCATAAATAAATATTTGAGTGCCCACTTTAGCTTACTTTTAAGAATAAAACATGAATTAGATACTCTGCATGCTCTTAAAGAACTTAGGAACTAGTAGAATCAGGGAGAGAGACAGGTCAGATAATTAGTGAATCAAGTGTTTTGAGATAGTTTCACAGAGGTTGCTTTTATTTAGTCCAAACGAATAATTTAGTAATAAACTCAAATTGTCTACAACAATTGATCACTTCATTAGTTGACCATTTCAGAATTAAAAAAAAAAAAGATGTCATTGTTTAGAAGTTAACACAAAGGTGCTATTTTGAAGTTTTCAGAGAAAGTAGCAGAATAAATAAATTTTGCACTCCAGATTAATAAAACAAAGCTGATTTTCATGATCAACCATTATTTTTACCCAATAGGATAACATTTGTGTTTACCTACACAATAATATTTTAACAGCTATAAAGTATTGCCTAATTAACAAAATTTTTATTATTAAAAGTCATTTTAGGGACTTCCCTGGTGGTACAGTGGTTAAGAATCCGCCTGGCAATGCAGGGTACCTGGATTTGAGCCCTGGTCTGGGAAGATCCCACATCCCGCGGAGCAACTAAGCCCGAGAGCCACAACTACTGAGCCCACGTGCCACAACTACTGAAGCCCGCGCTCCTAGAGCCTGTGCTCCACAACATGAGAAGCCACCGCAATGAGAAGCCCACACACAGCAATGAAAACCCAACACAGCCAAAAAAAACCCCCCAAAAGTCATTTTAGTATTTAACAGATGATAAAATGCCTACTGCTAGATTGACCAAAAGGAGATTTCCAAAATCATTTAAAGGTCTATATCACAAGTGTAAATGTTTCAGTTCATTACAGTTAATGAAGGATGGTGGGTCTGGAAAAGATTCCACATCGGATGTAGTCACGGTCATTTGTTCTGTTCATTAAATCATTATGTTATCATACTTGCACAAACCTTTCAACTTTAATATATTAATCCAAAACCAATTTTTTAAGAATTTGTGTCAAATGATATACTAAATGTAAAAACTGTGTTTTAAATGTTTTATATGTGTGTATACACATAGACACACATACACACCACGCACATATATTATATACATATATACACATATACCCATAAATAAACGCATATAATACATACATGCAATTTCCTATCATATTGCACTATTTTTAAAATCGTAAGCAGTATTCTTTAAGGACTTTGTTCATCTACTCTTGTGCTATAGTAATATTTACATTTAAATCAGTTGTAGTTAATTAATAAAATATAACTATCGGACTTATTGAATAAATACTATTAAAGTCAGCTAATATTTGATAGTAATCAGCTTGAAAGTGAGGAGAAATAGCTTTCAAGAGCTAATTTGGACAGTGAAACTCATTTTCATCTAAAAAGCATTAATGTGTGACAAAGTTGCTAGATTCCCAAAGGCATCCTGGAACTCATTTTATCTGGCTACATCATTATGGAAATCTTGAACTCTGATCTTAATTAGGCACTCACACTTTTATAATTTTGGTTAGATACCACCCATACCAGTGTTTTGCATCAAATGTTTGAACATGTAGTTTTGGTTTAGTAAATGAGTGTGGGGTGCAACTGAAACTTAGGGGTTGAAGGTAATTGGCACTTATGCTGAGTATTTACAAGTGGGAAACACTTTCTTGGGAATAAAGCAAGTGAAGCTGTAAGAAACAGCAGGTTTTCTAAACTGAAAATAATTGGCAAGCCGATAGTTTTAAATCCAAAAAATCCTGAGAAACGTTTTCTCACATTTCATGTAACAATGATGGTAAACAGCACCCAAGTGCAAAAATGAACATAAGGGCTGAGATGGTATACTGTCCATTTTTGGACAGGACAAATGAGTCTTATGCAGTGAAGAGTGCTAAGTATCTTTAAGTCCACAGTGTGATTAATAAGAAAATTCACAAATGTAGAAAAATTGAGTTGTTTTAATAAAATAATAAATTGTCAATAAGCTTATTTTTGTTTCATATCTGTATGGAAATAATAGTAAAATTTCATTACATGAAGAAGAGAAAATCCTTTATACCTTATTTTTGCTTGTCCTCTATAGAAAATCGTTGGAGACTGAGGAAGTGCAAAATATTATCATTATAAAGCATTCTAACTAGACCAAAAAAACACAAAGGCCTATCTTATCTTCCAGGGTTGATATCACCCATAGCTTAAGTCGGATATTTGTGTTTCTTCCCATTCTTCCTTCTTTTATTCCCAACATTCCTCTCTCAATGGTTTTTTAAGTGCATATGAGAAAAATCTGAGGATATTTCAAAAACATCAAAATCCTTCCTTTCTTCCCTTTTTTCACTATGTATTTATAAATCAACTTTATTGAAATAAAGTTTACATAACAATTCATCCATTTAAAGTGTCCAATTGTATGTATTTTAGTATATTCATAGAGCTGTGCAACCATCAACACAATCTAACTTCAGAATATTTTCAAATTTCTGCCAAAAGGAAATTCTTACCCATTAGCTGTCACTTCTCATTTTACCATAACCTGAGCACCTCTGTCCTATAGAACCATTAATCTGCTTTTTATCTCTATAGAATTGCCTATTCTGGACATTTTAAGCAAACATAATCAAACAATATGCAACCTTCTGTAAATTCCTTCTTTCGCTTAGCATAATATATTCAAGTTGAGGCATGTATCACTACTTATCTTTTATTGCTGAATAATATTTTAGTGTATGGCAATAATACATTTTATTTATCCATTCGTCAGTTGATGGACATTTGGTTTGTTTTCCCATTTTGGTTATTATAAATAATGTTGATCTAATCATTTGCATATATGTTTTCATATATTCATATGTTTTTATTGAATCTATAGATCAATTTTGGAAGTATTGTCTTAAAAATGTTAAGCTACATGAACATGAATTTATTTAGATAGTCTTTAATGCCTTTCAATAATGCTTGGTAGTTTTAAGTGTAAAACTCTTACACCGCTTTGGTTAAATTTATTCCTAAGTATTTTGGGCTTTTCTGGTGCTATTATAAATGGAATTGTTTCCTTAATTTTGTTTTTGGATGGTTCATTGCTAATATATAGAAATGAGATTAATGCTTGTGTATTGATAGTGTGTCCTGCAAACTTGCTGAAATTGTTTTTTTACTTCTAATATTTTTTCATGGATTATTTAGGATTTTCTATGACAAGACCGTGTTATGTGTTAATAGAAATAGTTTTACTTTTTCCTTTCCAATCTCAATACTTATTTATTTATTTTTCTTACCTAATTACCCATGCTAGAACTATCAGTACAATGTTATATAGAAATGTCAAGAGAAGACTTCTTGGTCTTATTTCTAATCTTGGAGGGAAATAACTCATTTTTTCACCTTTAATTATAATGTTGATTGTGGGTTTTTCATAGATGCCCTTTAACAGTTTGTGGAAGTTCCTTTCTACTCCTAGTTTCTTGAACATTTTTATCATAAAGGTGTGTAGGATTTTGTCAAAATTATTTATGCATCCATTGATATGTTCACATTTTTCTTTATTGCATTAATATGGTATACTATATCAACTGATTTTGAGATGCTTAACCAACCTTGCATTCCTATAATAATCCCCTTCATCTTAGTTTATAACTCTTTTTATAAATAGCTGGATTCTGACTGCTAGTATTTTGTTGAGGGAATTGTACATATTTACATTTGAAATACTGATCTGCAGATTTCTTTGCCTGTGTAATATTTGTCTCATATTAAAGTCAGGGTTTCACTGGCTTCATAGAGTGAGTTGAAATGGGTTCTCTCCTTGGTATGGGCTGAATATTTGTGTTTCCCAAAATTGATCTGTTGAAGACTTAACCTCTAGTGTGACTGTATATGGAGATGTACCTCTAAGGGAGTAATGAAGGTTAAATAAAAATGGGACCTTGATCTGATGGGAGTAGTGTAGAGATACAAGAAGGAGCATCAGAAAGTTCAATCTCTCTTCCTCCTTGCACATAACAAGAAGAGGTCATGTGATCACACAGTGAAATGACAGCTGCCTTCAAGCCAAGAAAAGAGGCACCAGAATGGCCTACATTTCTGCTACCTTGATCATGGAATTCCCAGTCTCCAGAACTTGAGAAAAATATTTCTGGTGTTTAAACCACCTAGTCTATGGCATATTATAATGGTAGCCTGAGCTGACTACTATACTCCTCTTGTATTCTGGGCAGAATTTGTGGAAGATGAGTATAGATTTCTTTTTTTTTTTAATTTGGTAGAATTTACCAGTGATGCTGGCTAAGCCTGGGTTTTCTTTGTAGGAATTTAAAAAATCAAATTCAATCTTTATACTTGTTATAAGTCTATTCCAAGTTTCTACTTCTTCCTGCTTAGGTTTCAGTAATTTGTGTTTTTGTAAAGGAGTTTTTCAATTTACTCCAAGTTGTCTAATTTATTGGTATATAGTTGTTCACAGTATTCCCTCATAATTCTTTTTATTTCTGTAAGGTCTTATTGAAGGTGCTTTTTCATTCTTGATTTTTTAAATTTGCATTTTCTCTTTTTTTCTTGGTCATCCCAACTAAAGTTGTTCAATCGATTTTTAAAAAGTATATCATTTGAGAAAATTCTCTATTATTTTTCTATTCTTATTTCATTTATTTTTATCTTTGCCTTTATTATTTCCTTTCTTCTGCTTTCTTTGTATTTTATTTGTTTTTCTGTATCTGGTTTCTTAAGGTTGACTCAGGCTATTGATTTGAAATGTTTCTTCCTTTTTTTTTTTTTTTAAATGCTGAGCCTTCTTTTAATTTATTTATTTATTATTATTATTATTATTATTTTTTGGCCGTGTTGGGTCTTTGTTTCTGTGCAAGTGCTTTCTCTAGTTGTGGCAAGCGGGGGCCACTCTTCATCGTGGTGCGTGGGCCTCTCACTGTTGTGGCCTCTCTCGTTGCGGAGCACAGGCTCCAGACGCACAGGCTCAGTAGTTGTGGCTCATGGGCTTAGTTGCTCTGCGGCATGTGGGATCTTCCCAAACCAGGGCTTGAACACGTGTCCCCTGTATTAGCAGGCAGATTCTCAACCACTGCGCCACCAGGGAAGCCCATCTTCCTTTTTTAATGTAAGCATTTATAGCTATTTATTTCCTTCTGTACACTGCTAATTCTGCAAAATAGTTCTCCTGAATTTTAAAGCTTCTGGTGTCCTTGTTGAGTTTTTACCCTTGTTTTTAATCTTTTATCTAGGGATCTGCCCTGAGTCAGCATAAACATCTCATTAGTTTTGAATGCTCCCTCCTTAGATGGCTCTGCTAGGGGGATAGACAGTCTTTCAGACTTCCAGGGATGACTATTACAATATTTTTAAGCCTGGCTTCCTGAAGTCACCCCTGGATCAGAGTAGCTTATTGTTTAGTCAGATTTAAGAATTATAATGTGGTGGTGAATATTATTCAAAGTCATGATTCTCATACGCAGACCAACAAAGTATCTAAAGCCTGGGCTCTTTCCACTGCTTACTTCCATGTTCTAGTTTCAACACTAGTTTTACCAATACTATTCATCTTCTGACTCTTCTTACTGGGTTATTTTTCTCATAGACCATATGGATGACCAGGGGAAAGATTTAAATATGATAGGACACTTGCGGGCAAATTGGAGAAAATACATAGCTAGGACTCTATATTATTAGTATATATCTATATTAATCCATTTTCATCATTGTCCAAAAAAGTCTAACACATACATACTATTTCTCTGTTGTATATGATAAAAATACATTTTCTTGGCAGGTTTCTGATTCATAGACTTGAATTTCTGTCAACTTTTTCACTAATTGTAGTGCTTCCTTGTCACAGTTTCTTAAAACTAATGATGTAAAATAAGAGCCATCACAAGAAGACACACTGGAAACTAAAATAATCTAGCAGAGTCATGCTTAGGTCAGTGAATATGTGCATTTTATGAAGCTGTTAATATGTGTCTTAAATAAAAAGAAACAGATTAGCAAATTGCTGAAAAATTCACATCAAAGAATATTCTCTCTGTGTCTGTCTCTGTCTCTTTTTCTCTTAGTAAGGAATGGAATATGCTATACTTTTAAGGAACTAAAGATATCCAAAGTGGCTCTTTTCAATGTAAGAAATATTTTCATTTTTTTCTGAATGGCTGGATTTGAGATAAAGAATATACTAAATTCAACATTACTGCTCATTACTTGGAAGCAATTTTGTGTTAAGTAGGGAGTTATTCTATGATCTATTTATTCTTCATTTCTAGCGTTGAAGTAATTTTGAGTATTTCAAGGTCATTCTTTAAAGAAGGATGGACAATTTTTGGCAATTCTGGCTTAGTCATTACACATAAAAGAAACATTAGTTAAGTTCAAAATGAGGTAGTAACACTTCCCCCTGAATTAGCTCACCAGCCAGTGGAAGTCAATCGATTTTATTTGATTTACACCTAATACTTTTTGACAGTTGTAAGGAATGTGGTTACCACAGTGATTTTTGCATCAACACAACCATCAAGGAGAGATGGCTGTATTTTCTTTGTTAAATTAGAGCTAGGCTACTCTACCTTATTTACATCCTTAAGTACAGCTGAATTGGAATGTTTATGCCACTAATGAACATATGCTCCAAAGAGGGGATAGCCGGACACTTATGCAGAGGCTCATGTTATTTGGGACTTCAGTTTTCTGTGTCTAAAAACATACTCTTATTTACTGAGAGCTCAGTGTCTGCTAATGATGAACCAATACCCTAGAAAACAAAAGAAAAAATTTTTCTAGGGAGATTAGAATACACTGTGACTGGCCAACATGTTCCATTTTTATTTAAGTGCAGGAAGCCAGTTTATTTTCAGACCACTGCTTAGTAACTATGTAGGCAGAACAACAGGAATTTAATAACCTTAATACAACTCTCCATAAAGTCTAATTTTGTTTTTTAAAGCATTATATAAATAAATTTTAGTAACTCCATATTTCATTTTTCCCCATTAAGAAATTAAAAAACACACATTTGTCTACGCAAAGTTTTAGAGAAATAAAATCAACTTCTTTCATGATTGACTCCATCCCCACCATCACCAAAATCACTACCAGCAACAACAAAACAAAGCAAGGAGGCAAAAAAAAAAAAAAATCTGGAGCCTTTGTTTAATTCACAGTTTCTTATATTTAAAGGATCATGGGTAGTTTAGGTAAAATCTATTAATGTCCTGAAAACATTTTAGCTTTTTGAGAAATCCTGTCTTACAGAGGAGTATTCATCAGACACAATCCCTTCTACAGGAATAACCTACCGTAGGAGACCAAAATATAGATATTAAAATATTGTGCCCTTTTGTTAGTGCACTCAGATCCGAGAAACAGGATTAACAAGTCTCTAAAACCCATGTGCATATACTTGGAATTTTATCTCTTCATTCTGCCTCTATCTGCACACCTATTCCAAGAAATAACCGAGTTCTTCACAGTTTGATGTTTGTCTGGCACTCAACAATTAGATATAACAATTGTGATATTCTTGTTTTACTCATTGTCTTTTTTCTAAGTTATGATCTGTCCATTCAATTCAAAGGGCATCTACTTCTTTTGTCATCTGAACCAAAATTCACATTACCATATACTAATTCCATGTTAAATTCCATGGTCAGTATCCCTGCTGGTATAATTTCAGTCACACTGATATGAAATCATTCATTCAGGACGTGGAAACAGTTTGGAGGTATATATTTTGCCAGAGTTAATCAGGTAATAACTTTGTATGTCAAGTTATTATATACAAATGTTATTATTAACAGCAAGGGACAGAGCTGGAACTCAAAGCTAAAATGTCCAACCCTATTTTCCAAGTGAAACTGATCTATTTTGATAAAACAATCACTCTGCATTACAGAGTACTTATTATCTGAATCTTTAGAAACTGAGTTTCGTGGAAAAAAGGTCAGCCAAATTTTCCAACGAAAGTCATTATAACATACAAGCATTTACTAAAGAAGTGACTTCTCAAAAATTTCTTCTCACTTACTACTAGCTTAGGGCATATACTTTCTAATGGTGGTAAAATATTTATTAGTTTCACATATCTTTGTGTTGTAAATACAGTTCTATACATGGAAAAGTGAACAAATTATTTAAAAATATTCAGTATTCTATTTGGTGATTTTGGAATCGTTTTTAAATCATACTCAAGCTCACTGACTACTTAGAAGTTGACAGTTTGATCTGTTAATACTCAAATAAAAGAAAATCAATGAGAAGTTTCCACAATGAGTGAACCGAGTACAAGATTATTGATAGGATCTTTTGAAAATTGATGAACCATCACATTTTTTTGTTGTTTCTTAAAAATGCCCCAAAAGTCACTCTCAAAATGCTAAATGAATGGTAGTGTCTGAAATACTGCACACAATATAGAAAGACAAATTATGTCCTTCTGTGAATATTAATGATTGAATTATGTAGTTCTAAAATCTGGAGTGTAGTTGCTGTTATAATCCCAAATGTTATAATATAATACAAAAAAAAGTATTTTTACATGCTTATTTTCTCAAGATAGCCTCCCAATACAACTCTTTTCTTATTATTTATACTCTGAAAATTGTTTCACATTTTAAATGAAGTCACTTAAAGTGGCTGCTTTTTCCCCCAGATAATCCAGTTTTCCTGACAGAAAGTGATTTATCATTTGTCATTAAGAATGTTAAAGCAAACTTCAAAGGATTCATTAATTTTTTCTACAAATATATTTGAGAACCTACCATGTGCCTGGCACTGATCTAATTGTTTTTTGATAAGCAATAAACAAAACCTGCTTACATTGACTCAAATCTTATGAAAGTCTATAAACAGGTAGGTATATCAAGATGTGGTGTAGGATATGAAGAAAAGTTAAGCAATTGTAAAGGGAAACAGAGAGGTGGTAGTTGTATTAGTCAGGGTTCTCCAGAAAAACAGAAAACAGAACCATTAGGGTGCTGTGTGTATGTGTGTGTGTGTGTGGTGTGTATGTGTGTGTGTGTGTGTATATATATATATATATATATATATATGAAGATATATTATAGGAATTGGAAAATGGAGGCCAAGAAGTCCCACAAACTATTATGTACAAGTGGAGAACCAGGAAAGCCATGGTATGATTCAGACTCAGTCCAAAGGCCTGAGAAACAGTCAGTGGTATAACTCCCAGTCAGAATTCAAGGGCACCAGAACAAGTGGCTCTGGGGAGGAAGATATCCCATTTCAAAAGGACGGTGAAAGAGTTCTCCTTTTCTTTGTTCTTTTTTTGTTCCATTTGGGCCCTCAAGAGATTAAATGATGCTCACCGCATTGGTTAATGTTAAGGGCAAAGGGTTAATGAAAGAGTTAAGTGCAGCGTTTCCAGGGTGAGAGCACACTGGACATGCTGAGGAAGAGTAGCCAGGCCACAGTGTTGTGAAGTCACCGGTAAGGGAATAATAATAGGAGATGGAATCAGAGAGTTATCAGGAATAAGAGCATGTCATTCTAAGGATTTTAGATTATATTCTCATATGAGAGGGGGAACCTTTGAAGTTCTGAGCATAGGGGTGAAATGAATTACTTTCGTCTTAAAAGCATAACTATCTGCTGAATAGAGATTGGCATATGTCTCCTGTCTCATAATGCTGAACTGGGGAGAAAGGGCAATAGCAGGGAGGAGACCAGTAAGTAACACTTAATCTACCAGGAGGGAGACTTGATTGGTTTGGGGTGGTAGTCATGGAGGTACTAAGAAACAGTCAGCTTTGGGATATGTTTTAGTAGGAGCTGGTGATGGAGTTATGTGTGAGTGAGAGGGGAGAGAGATTGCTTTAAATATGCTGGTGGAGAAGAATAAATGAGAAAAAAAGTGTTTTTGTTTGTTGGTTAGGTTAGTTTTTCTAGAAGAAGGAGACCCAATTGTAAGTAAAGACTGAGAAGGAAGGACACACTGGAAAGAGAAAAATTGAAAATGCAATATAAGGAAATAATTGGTAGGATATTATTTTACATTAGTCAGGTTGGAGAAAGAAAGAAAGGTACAAGTGGAATAGCTAACTTTGAAGGAAGGGATACTTACTTAAACAGAATACTTCCTTAAACAATGAAGATACAGAGAACTTAAAAGGAAGAGAGCAGGAAAATGAAGAGATATCCATACTAGATGACTTCAATCATGTCTAAATTAAGAGTAAACAGGGTAGTGGTAGAAATGTAATGTTAGTTTTTACTTTATTCAATACAACATAGATCTATTTGTGTTCTTTGACTTTAAAATACCATTTAATTAAAACGGAGACACTGAGTCTAGACTGGTTGAGAAATAAAAAAAGAAACAAATAAAACAAGAGCCCACTGAGAGAAGTATTATTTTGCACATCTCCATATATCTTTCAGTAAAATTTCAGTATGAACTTTGGCAAGAATCAATAACCAAAAGGATTTTATGCCACTGGAATTGTACAGATATTCTCAGAAATGCCCTGTTCAAGGTTAGGAATCCTGATGTTACTCCATTTCGAATCAATAATCCATAGTCTAGTGCTTGCTCCATGACATTTAACCAACACTCTCTTCCATTTGCCAAGCTCAAGGAACTTTCCAACTCTTTCCAGCTCTTACTGTCATGCATTTTATGAGGGAAGGTGGAGGTTAAAGTTCTCTATATGGTTTAAGAGCCTATATGGTTTAAGAGGAAGTTTATTTCCATAGAATTTTGTGAAACTATCAAACAATATTCTCTTGACCTTTCATCTTTAGTAGAAACATGGATGGACAAAAGCAGCAGACATATATGGTAAAACAGAGAGTTTTCTGTGGGAGGGTATCCCATACAAAGGGGAGCCCTACTGACTAGATCCAATTGTTTTCTAGATGTTTTTTAAAGTCTCAATGTGTATTTTACTTTTTTGTTCTCTTCTGTACTATAGTACTTGGTGTCTGAAAGAGAGCTTACTAGATAATCCTAGAAAAGCATCTCTATTGGTTGGTGGTTGCTAAGGTAATGCTTCTGTCCACTAGTTCATATTGTAAAGAAGTCTTTGGGAGGCAGTAGCTAAAAAGAAGTCACACCAAATAGTGGTATATTACAGGCAACCTTAAAAGCTAAGGGAGCTCATGTTCTAAGAATAGATGGAGCCTACTGTATCTTCTTCAATTATGTCACGTAGTCCCAATTTCTTGCATAAATATTTAATATTTTATATCTTCCAGCTCTTTGAACCTGCCACCAAAGTATGTTTCTCTAGGTAAACTCTCAGCATAGCCCTGATCCCATTCACATCATTGAAAGGTACGAGCATGCTAGCTCAGAGGGAAGCAGCCAGAATTTAGTATGCTTCTTCAAAGCTGTCAGCTTTATTCAGTGTAAATTTCTGAAGTCTGGAAGCCTGGCTGCCTGGCAGAATGTTTCGCCCTCTCACTGTCATACTGGTGATCACTGTCTTCACACTACCAGCAAGGCCATCACATCTCCTCAGTCGTGAGAGACAAGTGTTACGGTAACACTTGGTTTCTTAAGAATCACTGTCCTGGTAGCTCAGAAGCCTTCATGATTTCAGTTGACACGTGTTCTGCATTGGCAAGGCTAGACCTCATTTCACAGAGAATTGGAAAAGAAAGTTGAAATTATACATGAAAACTAAAATTCTTAACTTAGGAGTCACATATAATCTTTCTCAAGATGCAAAGCTTGCAATGAGATGCAAATGACAACAGCTTTTTCTATTATAAACTATTCATCACTACAAAAGTGACCTTCTGACATCTATGTCCGTATTATCTCTGAAGACTTCTTAAATTACAGTATTCAAAAATTGTAAAAAAAAAAAAAAAATTGCTCCACAATTACACCTCTGGCCAGTGTTACACAATGAGTTTTCCTAGGACTCTTTTCATCTTTTCTTCTGCCTATGCAGCAGGTGGGATATGTGGTTTAGCTCAGCTCCCATTCACTTGGACTCTGAGTAATTTAAATGAAATATCCTAGAAGTAATTTGTGTTAACTAATCCCCTCTGGAAGAACTTACATTAGGTCCTTGGGGAAGTCTGTCATTTTTATTTGATGTTATAAGAATTTATACCCTGACAAGCACACTATCAGGGCATCACTAGTAGTATCAATTTAATTAAGGTAGTGTGAGCTCTTCTCTAGTTTGCACAGTTTAATGTCTCAGTCTTTTATAATTTAGTGGGTCAGAAAACTGGTGTTCAGTTTACTACCCCGGTTTGTTTCCTTTTCCTAAAGTGTGACTTGAATTGTTAAAACCATTCTTTTTTCATTTGGTGTGAATGTGGATAGATATATATTTTATAATTCTTATTGTATATTTGAGTCACTTAGTATCAGATGGCCTTCTAGTCCTACCCTCTATATGTTAAGAAACATTTAAAAATAAAATTAGTGGATCAGTTGTAATTGGATTGACTAATCTATTAAATAATATATAAAAGATATCAGACTTTTGAGATGTATTAAGATTTTTGAGAGAGCTTCCGTTTCTTGTGAGAAACAAAAGACATAATATTTGATGTATGAAATATAATAGTGTTTTTAAAATGAAAATGATTCTGTCTGGCATGTAACTATATTAACTTTATCAATCTATAATCATTTAAAATTAACCAATGTTTTGTTAATTATGTAACTCATTATAGGCAGCAGAAAGTGTAGAAAGAGTATAGTGTAGAAAGAGTGTTTAATTTTGAAATAAAAATTTTTGTTCAATAAAGAGTGAATTCTGCAATTAATTAGTTATGTAACACACGGGGACACACCCTATTCAAGCTGGAAAAGAGCATCAGCTGTCATTTCTACAAAACCTCACAACTGTAGTTGAGTGATACAAATACAGGTGTAGGTATAGGTATTGATAGGTATTGGTATAGGTAGAGAGACAAGAGAGGTAGAGATAGACATATGTAGCAGATAGGTAAGAATTTCTGACCAAAATACACAGCTTTTATATGAATAATCAATTCTTTCTAGCCTAAATCCTTTGTTGTGTGAATTTTAATTACTCACTTTCATTTTTGTGACATAAAATGTGAATATTGGATAAGACATATAGGCATTTAAGGACATTTTCAGTTTTAAAACTGTGAACCTAAATGCTAAGAATCTAGTTTCTGAAATTATATATGTTCACATGTATATATATATTATATAAATACATATATATAGATAATATATCTGCATATATATGTTATGAATCTGGACAAATGTATGGACATATGTCCATAATTATACTATCATGCATAGTATTTTCCCTGTCCTAAAAATCCTCTTTGCCCTGCCTTTGCATCTCTCCCCTCTTCCCTTGAATCTACTGATTTTTTTATTGCTTCCATAGTTTTGCTCTTATGTCATATAATTGGAATCACACTGCATGGAGCCTTCTCCAATTGGCTTCTTTCACTTAGTAATACGTATTTAAGTTCCCACCATGTCTTTTTATGGCTTTATATCTCATCTCTTTTTAGCACTGCATAATATTTCATTGTCTGAATGTACCACAGTTTATTTTTCCATTCACCTATTAGACATCCTGTTTGCTTCCAAGTCCTGGCAATTATCAATAAAGTTTCTATAAACATTCATCTGCAGGTTTTTTGTGTGGACATAAATTTTCAACTCCTTTGGGTCAATTCCAAGGAGTGTGATTTCTGAATTGTATGGTAAGAGTATATTTAATTTTGTAAGAAACTCCAAACTGTCTTCCAAGATGGCTTTACCATTTTGGGTTCCTACCAGCAATGAATGAGAATTCCCATACCTCCATATTTGGGCCAGCATTTGGTGTTCTGGATTTTGGCCATTTTAATAGATGGTTAGTGGTATTTCATTGTTGTTTTAATTGGTGTTTCCCTGATGACATAAGATGTAGAGCATCTTTTCATAGAGAAGTTTTTCATAGGGCATCTTCTCATAAAGATGACATACTTGCCATCCTTATATCTTCTCTGCTGAGGTGTCTGTTCAGGTCTTTGGCCCATTTTTAATCATCATTATTATTATTATTATTTTTTGTGGTATGCGGGCGTTTCACCGCTGTGGCCTCTCCCGTTGCGGAGCACAGGCTCTGGACGCGCGGGCTCAGCGGCCATGGCTCACGGGCCCAGCCGCTCCACGGCATGTGGGATCTTCCCGGACCGGGGCATGAACCCGTGTCCCCTGCATAGGCAGGCGGACTCTCAACCACTGCGCCACCAGGGAAGCCCTCATTATTTTTTTTATATAGATTTACCTTTTTCTGTTTTTAAAACAAAATTCATTTCTTTTGTCTTTTTGCTATTGATTGCTACTTTTATTTCTATAATGGGAAGATGTGGTCTCTGTAATTTTTTTTTTTTTTTTTTTTTTTTTTTTTTTTTTTTTTTTTTTTTTTTTTGCGGTACGCGGGCCTCTCCCTGTTGTGGCCTCTCCCTGTTGTGGCCCCTCCCGTTGCGGAGCATAGGCTCCGGACGCGCAGGCTCAGCGGCCATGGCTCACGGGCCCAGTCGCTCCATGGCATGTGGGATCCTCCCGGACTGGGGCACGAACCCGCGTCCCCTGCATCGGCAGGTGGACTCTCAACCACTGCACCACCAGGGAAGCCCTGTAATTATTTTTTTAAACTTTTTTGAGAGGTTGTTTTTTTTGGCACAGTATGTGATTATTCATTTGTAAATGTTCCTTGTATACTCAAGAAGAATGTGGATTCACTAGATTTGATAGCAGTGTGTTTTAATTGCCCCACAGTGTCAAGCAAACACATTATTAAGTTGTTTAAATCATCTACAACTTCATTGTTTTAATTGTGTTTTGACCTATCAATAATTAAGAGTGCCATTTTGAAATCGCCCACCCTAATGGTGGATTTTAAAACATTTTTCTGTTGTTCTAACAAATTTTGTTTTTATATTTTGTGAATGTTTATTAGGTGCATGAAGGTTTTGACTTCATACAGCTTCCTGGGGAGCTGATGTTTTCTTATTATATGGGAACCATCTTTATTCTTAAGACTTTTTGCCCTAAATTATATTTTGAATAATATAAACAGCAATCTTTTAGTTAGTGTTTTATTACTTTCTATCTCTTGCATTTTAATCTTTTTTTATGTTTTAAGTGAATCTCTTGTAAAAAGTACAAAGCTCATTAAAAAATACTATATGACAATTATCTTTTAAATGGTACATTTTGTCTAATACTTTAAATTTGATCACAATTTATAGACTTTCTGTTTATTCTGCTTTTGCTATGCTTCTTCTATGTTCTTTGATATCATTTTCCATTTAACTTTTTAATCATTTAAAAATTCCTACTTTTTTTCCCTCTCTGCTGGTTTGGGTGTTTTATACTCTCTCTTTTATTTTAAAGGCAATATCACTGAAACTTTACCACTTTATGCAAGGTAATACATGAAGTTAATGTCTTAATCATCTTCCTAAATAAAAGCTTAGGATCTTTTACTCTGTATCAACATACTTCTAATTTCCATAACATTTTTACCACAAATTTTCATTCTGCCCTTTTTTATACTCTATCAATTAGACATTATCCTTGTCAGTATTTTCTGTAGACAAACTACATGAAAATACATTGTAGTACTGAGCTACATGCTCAGCATTTCTTCTCTCATCTTAGATTGTTAGGGATCACTTTTGTTATTTTGAAAATTTGTCCATTAGAAGTTTGCTTTGTGTAATTTTCACGGTAGTAAGTACAAATTTTGATGGAAAATATGTTTATTTTTCCTTTGTTCTTGAACGATGATTTTTAGTGCACAAATTTCAGATTTTATGGTCAATTTCTTCCCAAATTCTGAAGAGATTACAGGACCGAATTCCAACTTTTTCTTTTGCTGTTTTGAAGTATGCTAATCACCTAATTGCTATTTATTTACAGGTAATTTTTAAATTTCAGTATTCTTCAGTTTCTCACAATGGGTTTACCTCGTAATTTTCTTTTATTTTAGCCTGCTTAGTATACATTATACTTTCTTCTTCTGTAGATTCATCATCAGTTTTGGTTAAAACTCAGTTATTATTTATTTATATTGCTTTTTCTTATCATTCTTTCTATGTGTTCTTGGTGACTTTCATTAGACATGTGTAAACTATCCCATTAGTTATTCATATTTCTTAACCTCATTTAAAAATATTTTTATATTCTTATCTTCTGGGGCTACATTCTAAATAATTAAAAACTTGTCTTTTGAGTTATTAATTCATTCTTTACCTGTGTCTAATTTTCTTTTTGCACACTTACTGAGTTTTTTTGTGTCAATATTTTATTTCTATTTCCTTATGTTTTATTTTTATTATTTTTCAAATCTGATAATTTCAGAATGTGTCTTCTTGGTTGTTTTTTATTTTCCATTTAAAAATTCCTGAAACATTTCCTAAATATTTAGTAATTTAAAAAAAAATTGGGGGGATCTTAATTCTTTTACATGCAGTAAAAAATTATGTCCCATGAAGGATTTAATTTATTTTGTAGTGGAAGGTCATTTTAAAATATCTTGTCTGCCTTAAGGTCAGAAATTGAAATTCATCTTTTTTCCATGTTACAGTTTTTGAATATAGAGTATTTTAAAATATAATTGCACTAATATTGTACATAAACTTTGGTATCATCTCTACGTCACAAGCTTTTTCCACGTTAAAAAATATCCTAGCAATAATAATAGCCCAGCAAATGACTATGGTATTATATATGTAATCATTTAATGATGCTGTATATATCATCAGTTTTTGTTGTTACAAGAATATCTTATGATCAAGTTAATGATCAATTTATACTGCCATTGGCAATATATGAAAGTTGCTTTTTCACTAGAAGAGGACATGGCCACTATTTTTTTTTCTGGTATGGTAACTTAGTGGTCAAAATGTATATCTATACTTAATTTATATTAATTTAATTATTAGAAAACATGAAAATAGCTTTCTTATGCCCTTCTTTTGTGAATTATATGATCAAATGATTTGCCTATTTTTGAAAATGAATTTTATTTATTTTCCTGATTTCTACCAATGCACTCAATGTGCTAACCCTTGGCCATATTCTACAAATAGGGTTCTCATTTGAAAATCAATTTGGATTACATGCTATATACTAAAGTTTTTAGTTCTTATGATACTGAAACCAAGTACATCTTTAATTGTGATATTTATTATCATTTTGAATTTTAGTATTTTCCCTTAAGAAGTCTGACACTTAGTTTCATTTTCTTTCAGACTTACCAAATTTTCAGTTGTATCTTTATTTATTTAACAAGATTTTAAAAATTTGCAATGTTATGAGAGGTTAAAAAAATAGGTTTCTTTAAAGCAAATAATTAATAAATTGTCCCAACACCATATATTGAATAATCTTTGTACTCTCCATTAATTTGTAATGGTATGCTTTATAAACACCTGGCTTATAGTAATCTATCCCATTTGCCTATCTATCTAGTCTTTGCCAATAGCACAGTTAATTTGTTATGTCTCAGTAAAGGATACCTCAATCCATCTAGTTGCTCAAGCTGAAAAGTGGGAATCATTATTGATGTCTTGAAATTTTCTAATTTTTACTTCATGTATTCCCTTTCTTGATTCTAATTTCATACCTCCTGCCAAATCACAAGTACAAATCACCATCACCTCTTGCCTAGTCCCTAGATATACCCTCCTAACTGGCTTCTTAGCTTCCAATTTTATATTTTTCTACTAAATTCTCCAGTGCATCAAAGCCATATTTTTAAAACATAATGATATTGTTTCCTTGTTTGAAACCCTTTTAATTGCTTCCCATGGCTTTCTTTGTTTGCACTACAAAGCACAAAACAGTGTTCTCCATATCCATTGCTTGCCTTATAACACATTCTTTCCCACAGGTCACTTTTACATCTTTCTTTACTATTTTGATTACTTTTATTTAGGAATAAAAGTACTGAAGAAAGTAAATATGTGAATGGATTTATAACTATATTTTTAAATCAACGAATACATTAATCCCGTTAAAAAACTAAGCACTGAGCTAGCAAGTGGCATTAGAAATTTGAACAAAACTAGCCTTTGATTTCACGTAGTTGACAATCAACATTGAACATGGCAAAAGAAGGGCATTTATGTCAGAGAAAGCTACGTAAGCAAAGACAGTTTAGTTTGAGCATAGGCAGTGAGAGAAACAAAGCAAAAGTTATTTTCTTCCATCCAATAAATATTTGAGCATCCACTATGTGTCAGGTATTAGTAAATATGCTGAATATAAAGTGGTGAAATGAATAAGTAATCCCAGCCCAGGTGAAGCCTATGAGTAGTTGTAAGACCTTAAGGTAAGTAGAGTAAAGAACAAGTTAAGAAATTTGGATTTCATCCTGTAAACAATTGGGAAGTGCCCTAAATTGAGGAGAAATATGAAACATGTTTGTAATTTAGCAAGACCAACACAGGCACTCTGGGGGAGACTGATCAAAAGTTCTGATACTGAGACCAATGAGATAATTATTGCCAGTAATAAAGGAGTAGAAACTGAAATGAAAGAAGATGAATATTAGAGATGTTATGGAGATAGGATAAACAGGATATGATCAGAGATTAAATGTAAGAGAGGATTGAAATATTAGACTCTTACAGAATTTCCAAATTTTTGACATGGGTGGATGGTAAATAAAGAATCCAAGTAGAAAGAGAGGAAATCTAGAAGAAAGAACACATATGAGGAAAATGATGAAACCAGTTTGGAGCATAGTCAGACTCAAGTGTCCATGGGCATCCAAGTGAAAATTAATAAGAAATTGAATAGAATGCACCTATATATAATCACACATCATAGGATGACAGCAGTATGTATTCAGGATTTCTTGTCTATCACCAGGAAGTTATCTAATTATTGTATATGAAATAGAAGTGAACTTTGATTTGATGCTATTATAATATGACAATGGCCAGAAGTCTACATTTTACTTTAAAATTTAGATCATCACAGGAATTCAGGCTCACTGGGGACTAAGATTACTACCTTTTTCTCAGTAGAACTAAAGTCTTAATTCTTGCTAACAGAACTAACAAAAACATTGCTGGACCAGGTAATTTTTTCCTACTTATATTTATTTGCAATATTTTCCTTTTGTCTTTGAAAATAGTTACGGGTCATAAATTATCACAGCCAACAAACCAGTCAGTTGACCAAGACAATCAATGACAATGGAAATTCATGTGTCCTCATTTATAACTGTTGGAAGAACATATTTTTTTCCATATTGAAAAATACCTAACTAATGGGATCTATACATTTTCCAAAAGGCAAGGTCTAAAAAGAAGCAAGCAAATTGAAATTTCTTTCCTATTCCCTTTCTTGAACCAGAAGACAGATAAACAGAAATAAAACTCTGTCTCTCTATTCTTTGTTTTAGTTTCTTGGTTCAATGGTCTTCAGTTACTGTGTATTGAGTCTTTGAGTGCTTTTGATTTAAAGAAATCTGCTCCTAATATTCCTTAAAAGGTGTCATTTTAGAACTTGTAGTGATTTTTTCCCACTCTTTGTGCAGTATATTTAAACTATTTTATGGTTGTTTTATAAATGCTATGAACATCTGGGGTTTTAAAAAGTCATATATATTTCTAGTGTTTTATCACCTTAGTAAAAACTACATTTTATTCAATTGTGCTGTACATATCTGGGACATTTTTGTGCTGTATATATCTGGGACAGTTTTGGCTTATAAATGTAATGTGTTGAATAAGCACGAAAAGAGTAACAGTATTTGTTTTAAATGACACACATAATAGGCAGAACATCAAAATAGTGTTTAAACTTCAATCCCAGTGTTCACAGGTCACTTGTCACAAGCTACAAGGTCATGGTTCTTTTGGACCCCAAAAAACAGCCTGAAATGTGGTTATATTTTCAGATGTTTCTCCAATAGTCACCTCTTTGGGCAACAGATTTTCTGAGGCTGTCCAAAAGGAAATTAGTAAGTGCTCTTCCCTGCAATTAATTTCAGATGTCTATGGGAAAATTCTGATTGACAAAATGATTATGGGTGGGTGGATGAACAAAATACATGTTACTGGTCTTGTCCTATGGATTTTTGTACATTTATAGAATCAATTTAAATGATGCTTACAAAATAAAGGAGTTTTAGTCATTTTCCTTTCAATGCAAAACACAAGTAAAATGTAAATTCTTCAACATTTTAATAGGTTGCAACACTGACTTGAAACAGATCGCAGATTTGGAACTGCATGAAGCCAACAAAGCAAAGGTTCACATCCCCTCCACACACACCCTGCAGAAATTTCCACTGTTCATTTATATTTTACCCATAAGGTTCACCATATTATGAATAGTTACTTACAAAAATATATATTTAAAATTGCCATATTTTTATAGAATATTAAAAATAGCCAATAAGATTAAAGTAGACTTTCTGTGTATAATCTTATTTAATAAGTTAAAAAAATTACTGAGTATCTTTAATATGTGAGTGTTTATGTAGATTTTTCATTATAATTACTTAAATGAAAACATATAGTCCATTGGCTAAATATAAAAGTAAAATGAATTAGAAAACCCTCAACTGCATAAGTTTCAATATGCACCTGAATAAAAACTAACTGGATAATTTAAGGTTAACTTATATGAGATATTGTTCTGAATTTGGAGGAATAGATGTAAAATGTCCTTGTTTCTTTGTGATGATAGGATACACTTAATCTTTAAAATTTTTTGATTGAATTTTTATTGAGTTAATTTATAGATTCACATACGATTGTTAAAACATAAGAGATTTTGTGTACAGTTTCCTTCGATGATAATATCTTGCAAAACCAGGATATTGACATTGCTGCCATCCACTGACCTTATTCAAAATTCCCATGTTTAATGGTACTCCAAGTTGTGTGTGTGTGTGTATGTGTGTGTGTGTGGTGTGCACATGTGTATTTAGTTCAAAACAATTGTATCACGTGTAAAGGTTTTTATATCCACCGCCACAGACAAGATATAGAATATTTCCATCCCACCCCCTACTTCCTGCTGCATACCTAACTCCTGGCAACCACTAAGCTGTTCTCCATTTAATATTTTTTCATTTTAAAATGTTGTATAAATAGAATCTTACAGTATGCAACCTTTCTGGATTAGCTTAGCTTATTTCACTCAGCAAAATTCGCATGAGTTTCATCAAAGTTGTTATGTTATCAATAGCCTTTGCTTTTTTATTGTTGAATTGTATTCCATGGAATCAGTATATTATGGTTTGATAAGCCGTTCACCAGTTGAAGGGCATCTACTGTTTTTAATTAAAAAAATTTAATGCATTTATGACCATTAATGCACAGGCTATGATCTTTAAGCTTACATTTTTGAATAAATATATTTTCTTTTCTCTGAGATAAAATGCCCAGGGACATAACTGCTAGGTCCTATAGTAATTGCATATGGTAATTTATAAGAAGCAAAAAGAAACTGCCAAACTATTTCCAAAGTGGCTATACATTTAACATATCATCAGCAATGTATGAGTTATCCAGTTTTTTGCATCCTCATCATCATTTAGGGTTGTCACTATTTTTTTGTATTATAGCCATTGTGATAGAAATGTTGTGACCTAAAAATATGACTAATTGTGTGTTAATCTTGTATTCTGCAACCTCTCTGAACACATTTATTATTATCTAAGAGTTTGTTTATAGGTTCCTTGGGATTTTCTATGCTGAAAGTTATATCATCTGTAAATTAGGGCAATTTTATTTCCTCCTTTCTAAACTTTAATGACTTTAATTTTCTTTCTTGCCTTATTGTAATGCCTTAATCACTCATATGTGATATTTTATATCTGAGTCTATGGCTATAATGTATAGGGTTAAACAATAAGCATTTTAAATGCACTGTTCCCATGGTTTCCATTAAAGTAGATTCAGTAGAGGTAGATGATATGTATATTTTAATTATAAAAGTAACACATTTTTTAATATAAAATTCAGAAAATCCTGGGAAAAAGAAAATATAAAATCTCTGTATTCCTACTATAAAGATTTAACCAATGTTAGTCTTTAATTATATATTGATATTGAAACATAATATCCAAAAAGATCATTTTTAAAACTAGTGAAATGATAAAATTGGGCATTCTTCAGAAGTTGGTTACTATTTTTATTTTCTGCTTTGTGAATTGTCTGCCCTTATCCTTTGTCAAATTTTAAAGTAAAGTCCTAATGTTTGAGAAGAAGTTTTAAAATTGGTCTCTCCTATAACACACAGATTATTGAAAGGAAAACTATTCAAAGGGAACCAAATCCAGAAGCTTCACCTACTCTGAAGTTACTTTAGAGTGATCTGAGCTACTCTTAGAAACAAGCCTTTCTCTTTGTATCCTAGAAATCTTTTAACACTGCTAACCACCTCTATAATACTTTCTTGGTTAAGGCACATGCCACCAGGCAGGAGTATACCATATTCTCTTCATAAAGAGAGGTACAACCAGGAATGGATATTTAGTGCATTTTTTTGATATCAAATAGTAAGAAAAAATATGCATTTATTGCTTACAATATGGGATGTTATTTATTTCATCAGTTTTAATACTAGCCACTTAAAGCAAGAGAGTTGTAATTTTTTAAATATTGCTAGCTACTCATAGCTCTATATTAAAAATTAAATTTGTACAATAGATTATAATCTTTATCCAGAAATAAAAATATAATAAACACAGGAAAAAGTACAGCTAGACACATCATAGTCAAACTTTGGTGATACTGAAAAACTGATGGAAATTGAAGATAAAAACACCATACTGAATGTAGCCAGAAAAAAAATCAAATTAGAATACAGGAGTAAAGTGACAGAAATAACAATTAACATCACTATATCTTTTAACAATATTGAAAGAGGGGTTATAGGATAAGATATACAAAAATGGCAGCAGTTTGGAGAAAACACTGAGGAATTTTATGAACTAGAATTTTTTTAATGACTGGATCTATGTCCCCATAATCTGACCCCCACCCAAGTACTTGCTTTATTTAATTTAATTGGATAGTATGTTAGAGTAAACATTCAATCTCAGTTTCTTTAAACTATAACTTAGTTACCTTGAATAGCTTTTTTAAACTTTATGAAACATTTTTAATTTGCTAAGGAATTTGTAGAAGTTTAAATGGGCTAATGTACATAAATTGCCCACCATAGTTTCTGATTATCATTAAAGTGTAACATATAAATTCAGTTTCCTAATCAAGTAATTTCTAATTTGTTATACTTGTTTATTTTAAATTCTATATGCTCCTAATTTGTGCTATATTTTAGATGGATGGATAGCAAACAGATACAGTATACCTATACAGTTAACATTGCTATATTAACACAGGGAAAAGTGCCTACGTACCAAATTTAAATGTTATATGGTATGAGATATTATATCAGAATCATAGAATCAGTTCTTATTAAGTGTAAAAAAACAATCACTCTATCTAGCTGACAGTGCCAGGCTAGATTCAATATTGTAAAACAAATAGAGATCTGAAAGTAATGGGAGCAATTTCGCCAGATCTACTATTGACTATACCTACCTGAAATCACTGTGCCACAAGAATAAACAAATGTGAAGAGTATCTCTAAAAAAAGTACAAAAAAAAATTTAATGGGACAAAAAGAAATCATGGTTTGAATACGTCTCCAAATATATCTTCAGATAACTTTTATGGTTCAAATTTTATGTCTTAAAACATAAAATTAAAGGATTCATCTAACAAATATCCATGAGTGGGATCTATTCTTAAACCTCTGAGTGTTTTAGCTTAATTATGTCTGCTATTAAAATGACTGTATTCTAAATGAGAAAATCAAACCCACTACATATATGTATAATTTGCCTTTCAATTCTGAAAAAGTTCTTCACTAAAAATAATTAGGTGGAAAATTTTCCCCCAAGTGTAAAGCTTAAGTAGGTATCACATAGAAGCTTTTGCTATATGATCCTTTTGCTATTTTCCCCTTAGCAAGCAGATAAAGAATTGGGTCTTAAAATGTATGAAAACAAGCAGAAATGAATGACTAAAATTACTGGTGATTTTCTGCAATCATAGAAAGGCAAATGATAATAACAATTCAACTCTTACTTTCTCTTTCAATAAATGTATTATGTATACTGGTGTGCAATAGGTGTGCAATCTGTTTTCTTTTTTCCATTTATGCAAATTTCCTCCTGTAAGGCAAATTTTTCAGGTATTAATACTTCTGCTTTTACACAACTCTATTTGGCCCTTATTAATATATAGTTACAGTTTTATCTTTTTTCCTTCCTTTCCTTCCTTCCTTCCTTCCTTCCTTCCTTTTCTTTCTCTTTTTAGCTTGTACAGAATTGTGAAAATTATCTCTACCTTTTCAGCTTATGCTTTAGATAAAGGAATAGTTAAGCTAAGTGCAAGTGAGAAATTTCCCAGACCTCTAAAATACCTTATATGTGAATATTTCCTGCCTTCTGCTGGGCTCACTACTCCTTCCATGTTTTCTAATTTAAAGAGAATGTTAATCCATTTGTTCAAAGTAGGAGACATTAATTCAAGCACAGTTATTTGTGGGGAGTATCACTGTGCGATAAAGTCATCTCTCATGTTTTTGCTTTCTCCATTCATGTTTACGTAATAAGAAAGTCCATCATTTTAGTTAAGATAGGTTACCTTCTTATTTCCTGTCTTTGATTTTTTTCTCATACGGAGGTGCTACACCTCAATATAGGCAGCTGAGTTCAGTTAAGCTGTAGATATCATTCTTCATTGCTGGTTGGTTCCTCCTTTTACTCTAACATAGAATGAATTGAGCATGGGACAATCTAAAACTAAGATTTTTTTTCCCTCTCGTATTATCTTACCATTTACAACAGCAGTAAATGTCTACTATGCTTCATGGTAGACACTTACAATATGAAAACATTCTAGTTCCTTAGGAAACGCTATAACTGGTGCAGCAACACTGTGTCATAAATTATGTGGTATGGTAGGGTACATTACCATAATAGACTGACTTTTGGGAGGGTTTGAAAATGAGTCTCATGAGAGATTAGAATTAAATTTATTTAAATTTTGTGATAACTAAGGTGGTCATAAAAGTGGGTGACAGATTAGGCTACATCTAACAAATAAGGGACTCAGATTATTAATGATAATGATTGAAATCACATCAGGACTTCAGATATATGAATATTAATTTATTATGCTATATGTTTTCTGACTGAGGGGATTTGTTTATTTTAGAAATCAAAACTCTTTGGGCAAACTTAACAATAGGAAGTCACTCATATTGTTCACATATAGGGCATATTTTTTCATTGCATTAAGCTATCACCCATATGAATTTTATGAAATTGTATAATGATGTGTGAGCAATGGAATAGGATGCAATTTAGGAAATAGAATCAGACTGGATCTTTGACCTTGAAGTAAATTAATGTCTTGTTCAAAGGGATCTGGACAGCAGCTAATGTGTCATGTACCCTGGTCCCAAGTGTCTACAAAGAAACAATGGTGTTTAAAAAATAAAGAATCATATATGACTATAATAATTTTTCCTTGATGGTTAACTCATATTGTCCCCTGAATGGTAAACTCTATCCATGACTGACCATAGATTTAATCCTTAAGCCAAACAGTTTAAGGAAAAAATTAAAATTGGGAGAAGAGGCAGAGAGGCTCTCATTCCTTTCTCCACACATCAACAATGCTTTTGCCTCTTTGCTGCTTTCTGAGGTAACTTATCTCCTCTCCTTTCCACCAAAAGGAGAAGAAAATACCAATCATGTCATATTGCAAATACTGGTCCATAACTAACAGTGGTTGGGATTGTTGTATGTAAAATGGTTATGCTTGTATGCACAATCTCCTCTTCAAATTCTAAAGTAGTCATGGACTTTTGTTTAAAGCTGACTTTCCTCAAGAAGAGTTTGATTTTCCTAGAATTGATATTAAATGAATAATAGAATGGTAGGAGGCCCTATTTAATCCTTAAGCATAGGCCATAGGCTTCTTCTTTAGATATGCTTTGGTGCTGGAAACACTTAGAGTAAAGCTAATGACAAAACACATTGTTTTCTATTGTCTATTATTCCTCTGTGTATATGTGTCTATCTCATTTAGGCAGTTAACGTGGAGTAAAAGCCTAAAAAATACCAAACAATCAAAACTCACCCATGTTCCTAAGAAGAATTTGCTCCTAAAAGGAATGACAATATTTCTATTGTTCTTCAACTGACATCTTTCTATGTGTCTATCCAATCAACACTAAAATCAGCAAAATAATTCTTGGATTGTGTTTGCATCATCAGTTGCCAGAATATGGAGTAGATTTTTAGAATAAAATGATCATGGTGGAATTTGAAATCAATGCATACACACTGATGTGAAGACTTGTTACATTTTGTGAAAACTTGTAAATATGAGATTATTCTTGGATTGATCAAGAATTATAACATTTTAAAACTAGCATATCCTTTCGTGTTAACCTTGTGAATGATTAGTATGCCATATGCTATGTAATTAATGAAGAGAACACTTAAATTATTATTTCTGCCTGGCCCAAAATATGCTTAGAAAATAGGCTTACTCTTGGTATCATATAGGTATTGTGTTTAGTGACACAAAATGGAAAAAAATCCAAAATAATAGTGTCTTGAACAAGGAATCATTTATAAAACATGTTGATTTTATTAAATGCTTTATATACATTATGCCAAATTGTACCATTAATAATCATCCTTTCCACACTGTGCAGGCACACAGCTTCTTAGTGAATCATCTTTTTTGAAAGTTTTAAATGATTAGTCCTGCATATCATCTGATCCCAATAAACTTGGTCACTGCTGATCGCCCTAGAAGTTGCTTTACATTGAGTCTAGAGTTTCTGCTGTGAACGATGAAAATTTTCTAGAGGTCTCCTTTCAACATTGTGCTTATAGCTAACAGTGCTGTACTGTACATTTAAAACTTCATTAAAAAGGTAGATGTCATGTTACGTATTTTTTATCAAAATTTTTTTTAAAAGTAAAAACAAAGTAGCAGCAGTTGTTTGGAATTTGAACAAATGATTTCACCTTCTAACTGAAGAAACTGAAAAACAAATACATAAGAAAACAAATGACCAAACAAAACAAAACAGTAAGTCATCCTTAAAAAGAAATAATAAAGAACAGAAATAGATGAAATAGTAGAGGCAATCAATAAATGAAAAAAGTTGCTTTTTGTAACAATTAGTAACATTGAAAAATCATTAGCAATTTAGTCAAGAAAATTAGAAGACAGAGAGGGAAAGAAAACAAAATAAATACTATTAAGTGAAAAAAGGACATCATTATGGGTTCAATAAAAAGTGGATGCCAATAGAAATAAAAGCAAAAATTAACAAATGGGACCTAAGCAAACTTACAAGCTTTTGTACAGCAAAGGCAACCATAAACAAAACGAAAAGGCAACTTACAGACTGGGAGAAAATATTTGCAAATGATGTGACTGACAAGGGCTTAATTTCCAAAATATACAAAAAGCTCATACAACTCAACAACAACAAAACAAACAACTCAATAAAAAATGAGCGGAAGACCTAAATAGACATTTCTCCAAAGGAGACATACAGATGGCCAACAGCACATGAAAAGATGCTCAACAGCACGAATTATTAGAGAAATCCACATCAAAACTAAAGTAAGTTACCACCTCACATTGGTCAGAATGGACATCATTAAAAAAATCTACAAATAACAAATCCTGGAAAGGATGTAAAAAAAGGGAACACTCCTACATTGTTGGTGAGAATGTAAATCGCTGCAGCCACTATGGGAAACAGTATGGAGGTTCCTCAAAAAAGTAAAAATAGAGATGCCATGTGATCCAGCAATCCCACTCTTGGGCATATATCCAGACAAAAGTATAATTCAAAAAGATGCATGCACTCCTACGTTCACTATTCACATTAGCCAAGACATAGAAACAACCTAAATGTCCATTTACAGATGAATCGATAAAGATGTGGTACATATATAGAGTAGAATACTACTCAGCCATAAAAAGAGTGAAATAATGCCATTTGCAGCAACATGGATGGACCTAGAGATTACCATACTAAGTGAAGTAAGTCAGAAAAAGACAAATACTATATGATATCACTTACATGTTGAATCTGAAATATGACACAAATGAACTTATATATGAAACAGAAGCAGACTCATAGACATAGAGAACAGACTTGTGGTGGCCAAGGGGGTTGGAAGTAGGGGAGGGATGGATAGGGAGTTTGGGATTAGCAGATGCAAACTATTGTATATAGAATAGATAAACAACAAGGTCCTACTGTATAGCACAGGGAACTATATTCAATATCCTGTGATAAACTACAATGAAAATAATATGAAAAATAATGTATATATATGTATAACTGAATCACTTTGCTGTAGAGCATAAATTAACACAACATTGTAAATCAACTACACTTCAATAAAATAATTTCTTTTTAAAAGTGGATGCCATACACAAATGTAAACCAATAAAGTTTATAACTGATGAAATTTTAAAATGTCTTTATAATACAATTTACTAAAGCTAATAATGAAGGGATAAATAGAAAATAAATATAATCCTACGTGTATAAAAAATGGACTTCATAATTAAAAACTTTTTTACATAGAAATTCCCATGGTTTCACCAATGAATTCTTATAAATTTCTGAAATATACTATAAATTTATGGTATGTGTACATGTCTACATGAATTTTATTCTTCAGTAATAATAATGATAATGATGAAAATAAATCCTTGCTCTGCCATTTACTCTTCATTCATCTTAAATTTAGTTTCATTTGTTATGAGTGTGTTAATAGTAGTATTTCCCTTCTAACTCAGTTGTGAGGATAAACTGAGATAATGAGTAAAGGGCTTAACATAATTAAGTATTATTATTATTTTCATAAATATGATATCATTTCCTAGACAAAATTTTTTATGCTATGAGAGATTTAAAATAGATAAAAGAGGTTTACGGTAAGATCTGAGATTGCAAAAAATGTTCCCTGTGTTCAGCGAGGCTTTAAATCATATAGCTCCTCCATAGTGGTCACTATTCAGTAATACTAGCTTCAGGAAAGATGGTTTTAGTCAATACTGAACATGTTTACAATGTGCTTATTATGAGTAATGGAAGCAGAAGTATAATATTGCATAATTAAATATCCATATGTATAAGATATTCAGAAGCCCAATGTTCAGTATGGGAATACTTGCCTAGCCAAATCTGATTGTGATTTAAAATCTAGTTGAAGAAAACTATATCAGATCTATCTGTGTATATACAGAGAACCTGGTTTCACCATGAAGATTAGATTTTATATTAAAGCTATGATAACTTATATGAAACTTTGTGTATTCAGGAATTACTACTCATATTTGCTACTCCAAAACTGAAATTATTGTCGTTTATATTTTTAGCTTATTTTTTTGTGATTTATATTATCCCTCATTTCATATTATATTTTATTACTAACTTTATAAATGTGCATAGAATAAACTAGAAAGTTGGTTATAATTTATTTTTTGCGTGTAACAATGGCACTGTATCTTCATGTTTATATGGCACTTCATACTTTAAAATGTCACTATAATCATTAATTAGTCATATAGTAAAATTCTTCTAAATTGGTTTTCACAAGATCTAATATTAAAATATCCTTCCCTTGAAATCTATGTATGAAAATGAGAAAATTCATTTCAGTCTCAAAATCTGGCATTTAAAATTTTTCATTTGATTAACAAAATCATTGTTATCTAATAATTTACTGTCTTCACATTTTAAAATATTTTATGAATTACTATTTTCATCCCATGTAATTTTATTCCTTAATTTCTCTTTATTTTCTTGTCATGTAGGACTTCCCAGTTTCCCCAATTCTCCTAACATCAAATTTGTTCAAGGACAAACTGGGAATTTTGTTTTTGAGAAATTCACTCCTTGTTAATTTCCCTTGATTTCCTAATATACTCTATGTATCAACTGTCCATTTTTCTAACATTCCCATTCCACATTCTCTGAATCTTTACAAGAATATGAAGTTAATAGGCATACCTGAACCCAGTGCTAAGACAAACTTTTGTTATATTTAGAGTGTTAAACAAATATTTCTTTAAAATCACTTTAACTCAGATATACCTAGGGAGAGAGATGGCCTTCTTTGGTTAAAAAATAATGTAAATTGAAAGAAAGTGCTTTAACTTTTTAAAAAAAGTTATTTTTTAATAAAAAGAGTATTTTTTCTCACATATCTAAGAATTTTCGTAAATAAATACACATTCATTTATTTCTTCATGAGCTTTCATCTCCATTTGTATTTTATTCAGCAGGTGTGAGCACCCTACTGTGAAGGAATGCCGTGTTACAATGTAGGTCAAGATTTAACCAACTGTGAAAAACAAATAAACAGTAAGAACACATTTTGCAAAGCAATGAGCATTTGGAGAAGAGCAATTGTAGTTTAAACAGATATATTTTATGAGTGGCTGACCTTTAACCTCATTTTATATCTAAAATTGACTTGCATGCTTCTATAGATACAAACAAGAAGATATTAATTGAATCTGATCTTTGCAGAGGTGATAGGTACATCCTCCAAAGGAAATCTGATCAGATCTCAGTTATTATTACAAATATCAAGGACTTCCCCTTCACTGTGGTTCTTTGAAGTGGGAATTGAATAATTCCTTGCTAAGGAGAAAAGTCATGGAATTCAGGTGAAGGGCTGAGCTGCAAATTAATTATATTTTAGTTCAATACTGATTATTAATCATGTCTTCTGTTGCTTTTATTAAGCTAGTGACTATAATTCAAATGAATATCAGTTGTTACTCTAGAGTAATATTTGATGATAGAACAGATCCATCTTAGATTCTGTACAAGAAAAAACAGATACTGGAAATAAAAATATCTCATTTTAAGGTCTCATAGCATAAACCTATACTTAAGATCCAGTTGAATCATCAATTTAGTAAATAAGAACTCATATTACCTAATTTTATATATGTTAATTCAGTTCAATTTCAAAGAAGCTTAGGTTCACCAGACAGTTGCACTGATTATTATTACAATCAGAATGCTATTAAAGACTGGTACAGCTAGAATTGTGGAAATGATTGGTAAGGATGTCATTATACTGGAATCCCAATGAAGGGCTTAGTCTCAGAATGAGACCATCCTGCTAAATAATGGGTTGTTCTGTAAATTAGATAACTGCAAAATTTTATTCTTTTGTCTATTTTTAGAACTATAAAAATCATCATAAGTTCCTGCTGTGATCTTCTGGAATGTACAATCTAAAAGAAGTATACCTTACTGTTATTCTTCAATGCTAAACTACGTGGCCAAAAAGCAAATCAATTTGGAGTGGAAAATGGTCCATATGCATCTCAATAAAAGCAATTTTACCTACTTGTATAACAGCTTATACATTCTCCTAATGATGAAATAGCACATGTGAGGCAAGGTGGCATTTGAAATAGAGTTTATAACATGAATTATTGAGAGAATGTACAGTATTTTCTAGGAAGTACTTAACAGTGTCATCAACTAGCACTGCTAATTTATATTCAAGAAATGTATTATGTGTTTTCTATTCCATGTACAGTGCTAATATTTTTGTTCCATTATTAATTTCATTTTCTGTGGAACTTATGGATTATTTTTTAAGCAACTGCTTTTTTTTCTTCAAATATTACAAATGGAAAAAATACTATATGAAAAAAATGCTCTTGAAGCTTTAAAAGTGGAAGATACAACTCAAATGCTTCACTTGATCTGATAATTGCCCATGACTATATATCCATGCATGAATACACTAATACTTAATTATATATAGAAAGTAAAATTAACTACTATAGAAGCTTCATCTCTAAGTACACGTGAACTGAATTTTCTAATAATGCATCCAGTTAGCTGATAACACATATTGATAATGTATTATTGGGAGATGGGTATTTCTAGACCCTTAATAAATGTTTTTGTCTTAGAAGCCAACCACTCATCTATAATTCAAAGGAAAGCCACTGAAACGTGGGGAACAAAGAAGAATTGCTGCTCAGCCCTACTTGATATGGTTTAGAAACATGGTGGGTCACAGAACTCAAAATGAAACCGTTTCAAAAATGTGAAGAGAGAAAAAAAGGTGGTTGGGTCTCAATGGACAGGGGTGTAAGTAAAGGAAATAACAACCTAGGAAAGAAAAGAGCTGGGGGCTGTGGATGATGACAGACTATGAGAAAGCATTTCTCTCATGCTCTTGTCTTGTTTAGTTTCACTGTTAATTCTATCAATTGTTTCCAAATCTTTACATATAGGGCATTACAGTTCTATTTCAAATATTTCTTTTTAAAAGTCAGTTCTAATGTTGAAGCTATAATGCAAATTTTTAATTTTTGGAACTATACTATAAAGCACAAGGAAGAACTACTTATTTAAACAAAAAAGAGAGTATTATTTCACTAGAGAGTAGTGCAATAAAGAGATTTTTTTCCTCTTCATACCAACATCCAATGTTGTCAGACTAATTTCTAAACAGACGCACATTTTTACAAAACGTTGACAGTCATATTGTGCTCATAAATACTGTTATAAATATACTATAAGGTTTATTTTACAGCAAATACTAGTTTGCCAAGTTTGAGAAGGGGAAACACTAATTCATAAATTTGGTATTTCCAGCTAGTCATTTCTCCCTGCCTTAGAGAATGTGGTGACATATACCTTGTCACTACCACTGCCTTTGTCACTGTTGTACCCCTTATGACAGAACAATCACATCCTAAAAATGCAAGGCCTAGCAAAAAGCCTCCTATCAACTCTCTGGATATCACAATATTCTGTGTGATATATTTACACAGGGACAAGTTTCTGCACATCCACACTTTGAAGGCAAATTCATCCAAAGTAGCCAGTAGTCCTATGGAAATATATCAAAAATAATAAGCCATATGAGGAATGAAGGCATTAGAAAAAGATAAAACAAAACTTTAAAACAGGCAGAAGAAAAATACAGACATAGCAGAATACACATTAAAATGCATATTAAAAGCTTCAAAAGAAAGGGAGAAAGGGGATATTATTAAAAACATAAAGCAAGAACAAGTGAATATGACTAGATGTACATAATGTGTATGAAAAATATACAAACTCAACCTTACTTTGTAGACAAAAGACACGTCTTTACAAAAAAATAAAAGTATGGGAAAACTTTACCAGGCAAATGCAAGCAATAAAAATGCTAGAGTTATTACCATGATCACATGAGACAGAATTCATGTCCCCAAAGCATTAAGAATATAAAATATTTAAATTTTCAAATACCATAAGTTACAATTAAATTATGAATACCCATGCACCATATAACAAAGTAGAAATACTGATATGGCAAGAATAAATAGAAGAAATCTAGTAACAACAGGAAACATTAAAATATCATTCTTAGTCCAAGACAGGTCAAGTTATGGAAAAAACGAATATGTGTTCAAAGATGTAAGCAACATCATCAGTAAAGTAGATCTAATGGATCTACTAAATATATCAAAATTTTACCTACATATAGAGAACATACCATCTTTTCAAGTTTATGAGGAACATAAATGTATATCATTATTATAATATCATATTACTATTCATTTAGCAATGCAAAATTCAATAAATTTAATAAATTGGGAACAAGACAAACACCATTATTTTATTATGATGTAATAACAAAATTAAAAAACTAATTATCTTTCTCCAGGACATTCAAACATTTAAAAACATATTACTGAACAGTTCTTTAATAAAAGTGGAAAATTACAACGCATATATAAGGCATGTATCATTATTTCATATTCCAATTCTTTCCTTACATAGAGCTTACTTTGCTGCAGCCTGCCTTACTCACATTTTAAAACTCACTAAAAGCCATTTGATATAAATTTACCCATGTTAGTAATAATGGTGCAAAATTACACCATATTGAAGTTCCACAATTTATTCAACTACTTCCTATTGATAGGTATTTATTTTCCTTTCAGGTTTCTATCTTTTAAAATTGATCTTAATGAAGCAAAACTCTGTGTATTTATATCTCTTTCTTTAACAAATAATCATTGCATGTGCTTTCCAAGGAAACGTCAAAATCCTTTGATTAATTCAAATAAGACCCTCACAACAACAATGCACTTGCTGACTTCTTTAGTTCTTCCAACTGTTCCATATTTAATAACTTATCTAACAAAACTTTCCTGTGAGCTGTTTCGTCAGTTAATAACCTTCCCCACACAAACCTAACTTCACTGGGACTCTCTGGATATGCATCTCCCTCTGCTCCTTTACACTGACTTCCCTGAAGACAGACCAAGCTTTACACACAGCAACCCAGGCTCAGCCCTATGGCTAGAATCTTGCCAGCATCAATAAATTCCAAAGGAAAGAAGGTGTGAACATTATTTGGGTACAAAAATGACACAATTTTCAGGGTTTGTTTACGGTTTATAAGTCCAACTTGACACATTGTTTGAAAATGGACTATCCTGAGGATGCATCCTGTTCTTGGAATGTGCTACTCAAAGCATAGCTCTGAAAATGACAGTGATCTGTTAATTCTTAATTATGGTGAATTAAGACTGTACAGAGATAGTCTTTTCAGATCAGAGTAGCTGACTTTTTTTTTTTGGCTAAGATTTCAAGAAACAGAAATGGTTGTAATAGTCTGTGGAGGGCTACATAAGAGAGGACTCAAATAGAAAACAACAACAACAATGAAAGCAATATATTTTAGTACTTATATATGTGTATAATATTTATATATTATAAATATATATGTTTACTATATATAAATATGTGTAATATTTATATATTCTACAATATATGTCAAGACTCCATTATCTATCTCAAAATAAAATATTTGACCCACCCTATATTTGGAGATAGTTCAATCATGATTGATGTAACAGGACTTCCATTGAATTTTATAAAGTGTAACCCACATGAGAGGATACATGCTTAATGAACTTAGGAAAATTAAAGTTAGAACCATTAACAGTGGTAGTAGTAGTAGTAGTAGTAGTAGTAGCAGTAGTCGTCGTAGTAGTAGTATTTAGCTGGGAGCAAGTTTCAAACATATTTTTTATTAATCATTTTGAAAATCTTCTCTCTATTGTTTTTTAGTATTCAGAATGGCTAAAATTCTCCTTTCAAATATTTGTTTAAGACTCAAACACTTTTGTCTTGGGACTCCCTTTGCATTCTTAAAAGTCATTAAGGATTCCAAGAGCTTTATGTTATATGCATAATATCTATAAATATTTGCCTTATTAGGAATTCAAACAAATTTGAAAACATTGCTTATAATCTGATTAAATTAATAATAATAATTCCATTTCCTGGTAACATAAAAATGTTATAGAAAAGTAACAACTTTTTTCCAAACAAAAAAGGAAAATTATAGTAAAATATGGCATTGTTTTAATTTTTAAAATTCCTTTTAATGGACAATAGCTGAATTTTCATCTGCTTAATAATTGACAGATAAGATTTTAATCTTTACTTCTGCCTTTAGTGTGTTGTGATCTGTTGTTTTGATTGAAGTATGTGAGAAAATTTAGCTTCAGAAAGATAGTCAGCTGGAAAAGGAAAAAATATTTTACTTTTACAGACCATTGTAGATATTTATTAATATTACACCAAATCGTGGCAGATTGTGGTTTCTAAAAGGGAGTTACAGTAAACAACCATCCCAGTTTGCCTGGGATTGTCATGGCGTTAGCACTGAAGTCTATTTACTAGAAAAACCCTCAGTCCCAGGCAAACAAGAATAGTTGGTCACCTTAGGAGTTATAAATATCCAGGGAAGCTAGAAATAACTGTGTGGTACTGGATTAGAGTTGGAAGCATCACATTTATTTAGCTTAATATAGATCCAGATGCATAAATTCTGGGAAGGGCTAGAAGCAGTGACATCCTGATAACAACAAACATACTCAGAGCCCTGATACTGGTTTCTAACTACCGTCCTCCAATAAAAGGAATCAGAGCTCTTTTGAGAAATGTCTGATTCTAAAACTGGGGCAGGGAAAATGTAAAATGACACCGGGCATCTTGTAGTATCAGAAAGTAATGAAGTACTAAAAAGCAAAAGGATCAGGGCATATCAGAGAAACACAGGAGCCAACCTGAAAGAGCTCCCAATGGACAAAGCTGAAACAATTTGAACAGAAAGTTAATAAAGTGTCTTTTGGGATTATAACATAAAGTATAAAATAATATACATAAGTCCATACTGATATAATAAATTATTACACAAATAAATGGGGAGGTATTGAACATCTCCTTAACTACTCTTTCCAAGAAACGATGCAGCACTTAGTGACAGATTTCCAAATAATAATGTGGAAAGGTGGACAAAAGTAACTTTAGTGTGGAGCTGTCTTAACCAAGTAATCAGTTCAAACATTACCAGGGATAAATCACTTGATTGCATGTATTCTCTCTGAAATGTTGTGTATAATTTACCTCTGTGATGGTCTCCAAAATCCACAACCCCAGTTGAAATCCAAATAAAATCTGGAGGTTATTTTAAGATAATGTACACTATTGTTATACCAGTTTTGACAAATGTCTCCTGCTAATTTAAAGGGTTGACATTGGGGGAAACTGGGTGAAGGGTATATGAGAACTCTGTACTAAAAACTTTTTAAAATCTAAAGCTATTCTGAGGAAACTTTGGAGGCAGAGGTTCCAGCCCCTGTGGTGGTGGAGACCAATACTTTGCCAAACCATGAAACCAAGGTGGCCATGACGGTTCCAGCAGCAGCAGTAGCTATGGCAGTGGCAGAAGGTTTTAACTATTGCCAGGAAACAAAGCTTAGCGGGAATGGAGAGCCAGAGAAGTGACAGGGAAGCTACAGGTTACAACAGATTTGTGAACTCAGCCAAGCACAATGGTGGCAGGGCCTAGCTGCTACAAAGGAGACATGTTTTAGACAATACTCATGTGTATGGGCAAAAAAACTTGAGGACCGTATTTGTGACTAATTGTATTCAAGGTTATTTTAGTTTCTCTTCTGTGGAAAGTGGAAAGCATTCCAACAAAGGGTTTTAATGTAGATTTTTTTTTTGCACCCATGGTGTTGATTGCTATATGTTAATAGACTGATCATGGAGCTGAATAAATGTGTCTTTAAAAAAAATATTTTTTTAACTATTCTAAAATTTTAAAATTTATTAAATGTATCTCTTGTACATAATCAAAATTCTTATTTTGAAAGGTAACTTGAATTTGTTTTGAATATAAACATAACATAATATTATGGATTTAAGGATGGTTGAATTTTAGGAGTCGATGGTAAAATGAAATCAACAAAGGTTAGACATATAAAACCAGTCTGCTTTTATGTCAAATTGGGCTTTAAACTATCAGTCCAGCCTCTGTTTCTTTTGTTTTGTTTTTTTTTGTAAAAATGTGAAAATATAAGAACTAGCTGTTTTCTAAAGCCCTTCCTACTTTATTCATTTTGTGAAACATGCTAGTGATGATGAGTTCAGTCTTATAATATGCATTAAATAATTATTAAAATTAAACAGGTACATATAGTTTTATATAATCATAATGTACTTATTTACAATTATTTAGAAAATAAGAATATTTACTTTATTGTCTTGTAGCACATAAAATAATTTGCAGCCATAAGGAAATGTACTTATGAGAGAGGATTGTGGTTTACATGCATCAGAAAATTAAGACGACTGAGTTTATATCCCTAATTTCTTGTTTCTTAGAAAAAATATTGGCAACATGTTAATTATTTTCTAGACAACCATTAAATAAGCAAGCACTGAAAAGCTACTTGACAGAAAAGCTTCCCAAAGTGTGAGGATTTGTTAAAAGTCAGGCTAATAAATTATTGACTATTTTGTTCCCCCAATATAGTAAATTTCTTCTTGATTGGATAAGCATAGTCTTGGTTTGTGTGTGTACTGACCTGTGAGAGAGAGAATAACTAAAAAATAGAAGATTCAATACTACTGAAACAAACTTATCTGAGCATTTTTAAAATATAGGCATGGTGCTGTCTGATGGTATATGATTTTCATATATGGGAATACAAATTCACATATATTTAATCAGTGCAGTACACACATTTGGAGCAAGAGACTTTTATGCAACATCCGGGTCTGAAAAGAAATTTGAAGAATGCTTTTTTGATACCTACATATTGGAATTCCTGTGAAATACTGATAGTTTATAGGAACAACACAACACTGGAAATCAATTCCTTAGACTTACATGGAATTAATAAACTCTCTTTGCAGAAGTAATAGGCTCTCCTTCATAGCTTGCAGAAATAATAGTTCATTTAAGGTTCCTCTTTTCAGCTGTCCATATAAAATCACCCATTTTCAGGTGGAAACTTATTTTTAAAAAACAATAAACAAAACACTCGGCTTCAGAATCTGAGACAAGTTACTCTCTGAAGAAACAAACTCCAAGGTTCGGCCATGACCCCATACTCTCATTACTTTCTATCTCCCAGCAGTTTTTTGGCTGGTTTCTCCTCCTATTCTTGGTTTCTTCACATCACTGTTTCCCGTGGCTCAGTTCAACATGGGTTTTTGTTTTCATCTACTTTCACTCACTAGGTGATCTCATCCAAACCCGTTTAAAAAAATATAGAGATTTATGGTCCCAAATTTCTCTCTCTAATTGGGCCATTTCCCCTGAACTCCATGTATTTTTTTCCCTGTTGCCTACTTGAAAATTCCATTTGATTATTTGACAGACATATTGAACTTAACATGTCCAAAACCAAACTCCTTAACTTCCTTCAGAAACTTACTTTACCTGCAGTTTTCCCTATCTTGGTGGATGCTTTCAAGGTGCTCAGATCAGAAAATTTAGTATAATTCTTGACTCATCTTTTTTTTCTCCCTTTCCTCATACCCACTATTGCAGAAAATTCTCTTGGTTCTGTCTTCAAAATATATCCAGACTCTGATCACTTTTCTCTCCTTCTAGTTTTACCTTCCTACCCTCAAGTCATTGTTATTTCTTGCTTGAGTTATTGCAATAACTTCCACTCTCATCTCCTTACAGTTTACACTCAATAAAGCAGCCAAGTCGGATCATGTCTCTCCTTTTCTTAAACCCTCAGAATAAAATCAGTCAGTGCAATCCATAGGCCCTAGAGGACCCAGCTCCTCTTAACTCCTCTGATTTCATCTTCACTACTCCCCCTACTGGCCATTCAGCTGCAGTCACACTGACCTATTCCTCAAACACACTATTCCTCCCCAAACTTCCTGTGTCCTAAATGAATTCCTCAAACCCAATCAATAATTCTGTTTTCACGTTTATTTCCCCTTTGCTAGGTCTTTCCTAAAATTAAAATAAAATTTCAAATTACTTTGTAAAAATCTCTTCCTCGAAAATATGCAGCATTCTCCCACTTCTTGGAACTTGGCTGCTCTCACGCCTAGAAGAGTCTTCCATATATCCTCACAGCTTGCTCATGCTCTTCTTCTGTGACTTCAGTCAAACATCACTTTCACCAAGAGACCTCCCCTGACTACTCTTTATACAACTTTAATATTATACAATATTCTCTACACTCCCAATTATGCTTTTCTGCTTTAATTTTTTATAGCACTTATCCCAATGCAAAATAGCATACATTTTATTGACTTACTGTGTTAGTATATATTATCTCCACAAGAATGTGAAATTTTTTTTGCTGGAAGGGATTATTGTGTATGTTTATTCATTGCTTTATCACTGGTATCTAAAATGGTGTCTGCCACATAATAAAAATGCAACAAACCCAAAACAAACAGATATGTTGACTGAGTCCAAAGGGGGTGTTTTTGAGTGATTAAGGGATTAGAATATCTGAGGAGAGTATTTTATGAACTAGAGCACTGGAAGTGCTGCCCAAGTGAATGTGAATGTAGTGGTTAGCTTCTTTCAGTTTCAGAGAAATCAGTAAAATACAAAGTTGGGGACTAGGTTGATTCGAGCTCTTTATTTTTTATTTCTAAGCCCTAAACCCTCAGAAGGACATTACTGAAGAATTTCTCAGTCTAATTTATAAAAATACAGAGAGTATCTTTGAGAAACCTGGAAATTTTGTTTTATGCTAATTACCTAATTTAGTATTCAGGTTGGAATCACATTGTTTTCTGAAAAATGGGTCAAAAAGGATGAATTAGTTTCATTACTAACAAGAATTCTTAGCTAAGTAGCAGTTTTGCTATAGGCTCAGTAATTAAATCTTGATGTGATATTATGTTGCCTCTTTCTCTAGCCTTGTTCTTGTGCTAATTGCCCTTAATCTGTTATTGATCACTGAAAATTTCTCCCTAACCTTTCCATCTCCTAAATCAATATCTCGAATCCAATCAATAATTCTGTTTTCAGCTAGTTTCCTTCATTTCTACATTGCTAAGTCTTTCCCCAATTTAAGTAAAATTTCAAATTACCTTCTATAAAATCTGTAGACAAATTAATATATCACTATATACATCATTTCAGAGGACAGAAAATGAATTGGGTAGATTCCCTTCCTCTGGTTAACTTTTCAAGAATATAGTGTATAATTCATTTACTCTTGTTTTAAACATTCTTCTTTTTAACATTTTTATCTTCTGTAATGTATTCTATGTTAAATCTAGTGGGACAAGTAAGTAGTGTGTTCCATCAAGAGGGTTTGATGAAAAATTTATGTGAGAGAAGAGCAGTTAAGAGGACACTGAAAATAACTACCATGTAACCTTGCCCAGGGACTCCAATCTTTTAGCTGACATGCAAAGGTATCAGTCAATTTAAGAAATATTTATAAGCACATGTGCAAATATATATTATCTCTATTAGTAAACTGAAAATCAGTACATCATGAATGAAACATAGTAAATTGTTAATAAACTCTACATAAAAAACTGTTGGGCTGCCCTGGTGGCGCAGTGGTTGAGAGTCCGCCTGCCAATGCAGAGGACGTGGGTTCGTGCCCTGTTCTGGGAGGACCCACATGCCGCGGAGTGGCTAGGCCCGTGAGCCATGGCTGCTGAGCCTGCGCGTCCGGAGCCTGTGCTTCGCAACGGGAGAGGCCACAACAGTGAGAGGCCCGCGTACCACACACAAAAAAACAAAAAACTATTGCCATTTTATTATATGCCACGTTATTAATAATTTATGTTAACATTGATGTCATCTTATTTCATTTTCTTTTCATTTATTTTCTCCATTTTGAATACTTTACTAGCCAAAGAAAGAGAAAACTGAAAGCTGTTTAGAGGCATCCAAGTATAATGCTTTCATTTATAGTTGAAACAAGGAAACTGAGTACAGTGACATTGACTCCCCTAAATGACAATTACTTTTAGTAGCAGATTGGTCTAAAGCGTATATGTCCTCATACTTGTCCAATGTTATGATCTATATGCGACATAGACTCTCTTACTTGCCTTCAGCACACAAACGGAAAATTCACAGATTCCTCCCTCTTTACCCTTGCCGTACATTTTGCTGCATTTAAAATATTTTGCCAATACTTTGTCGTTGCATAATCTGTTATATGTCTATAACACTGTATTTATCCAGCACACAGCATGTCTGGTGTCAAATTTAAACATTATTTTTACTAAGGAACTATTAAAATGATATGCAGAACACTTTTAGATTTCCACAGTTTCATACTTTAAACAATAATAAATTAGAGGCAAAGTTACAATATTACAAATTAAATATTAATATAAACTGTGTGCATATCCCAAAAATTATTTTGAGAAATTTAATACCTGATTTCAAAAGTAAGAGTCAAATAAAAGCACAATTGTGATAAAACAAGTATATTGTAGTTAACAATTTAAAATGTTATTATTTTAGCAATATCAGATCTATTTTAAACTGCCACACTTGCTCTAAAATATAAGAAATGGATTTTAAACCTAAGTACAAAATCTATATATTATCCTAAATAAAATTGTCAGAGATAGGCTAGTACAATAATTTTTAAACTTAAAATGTTTGCTGAAACAAAATATTCCTTTTTAAAGGAGAGACTAGATCTTTAATTCTTTTTCTAATTTTAATTTTTATTTTTTTACCATCTTTATTGGAGTATAACTGCTTTACAAAGCTGTGTTAGTTTCTGCCATATAACAGAGTGAATCAGCTATATGTATACATATATCACCATATCCTCTCCCTCCCAGCCTCCCAATCCCACCCATCTAGGTGGTCACAAAGCACAAGCTGATCTCCCTGTGCTATGCGGCTGCTTCCCACTAGCTATCTATTTTACATTTGGTAGTGTATATATGTCCATGCCACTCTCTCACTTTGTCCCAACTTACCCTTCTCCCTCCCCGTGTCCTCAAGTCCATTCTCTATGTCTCTGTCTTTCTTCCTGTCCTGTCCCTAGGTTCATCAGAACCATTTTTTTTTAGATTCCAGATCTTTAATTCTTTATAAACATTGCTTCTAACTATAACATTTACACTGACTTCATGAGATAATTATAATAAAAGTAGGATACAAATGGAAGTCTTGTATCCCAACAGGCATATTTACTGTCATAACAAAATGCCTTCCAAGCTCAAATTTTAAAATGTTTGTCCCAAATTTATACATTACTCCATTTACAAGAAGAAAATATTCACAGATGATTATTCATTCTTTGAATCTTCCTCCTCAAAAAATAATGCACGCTATACATTTCAAAGGAGCAGAACGGCTTGTATTTCAAAATCATGGGAAAAGAAATATGTGAAAGTACATATCTCGCCAAGTGTTAGTATACAATATCTTTTGCGCTTATGGGCATCCATATACAGTAATATATTCCAATGCTTTATGAAGGATGGTTTATATGTTACTCTCTTATCACTGCTTTCCAAATGTTCAAGCACTCAGTACAGGAGTATTCCTATGCACAAATAACTGATTAACATAATTATTACTCATCTGGTTGGCTTTATATATTATTTTATATAAAATATTGTTGAAGAGGTAATGAATTAAGAAAAGTAAAATCTAAAATATATAAACTATATCATTTAAAAACCTCCTTCCTCCATTCTTTATCTGCGCAGTTCTCTCTGCAATACCACATTCCCCAGGTTACCCACATTCCCACTGTTAGCAGCTTCCTTTCAAAGTTTTTTTCAGGAAAACACAAGTACATGAAAATACTCTTTTTCCCCCCATTAGTAGTATGTTATATAGACTCTTCTGTTCCTTTGTTTTTCACTAACCAATACAATTTTTAGGAGTCCTCTCTCATTTTTAATAGCTGTGAAGAATTCCAGATTACAGATGGATCTGAATTATTTAGCTAGCTCCTAGTGATGGGATTTTGTGGTTTAATTCTCCTCTCCTTGATCTGGTCCAGCCTTTGTTTGTACTTCTATAAAATATAGAATGCAGTGGAAGTGTTAGGGGAACCATTGACCAAAACCACCCATCCCCGCCAGGTAACCATTTGCATGAGTTGTTTTACGATAGGAGGTCCTAGTAAGGAACACAGAACTAACAAGCCACCACCAACCAGAAGAATTTGGGAAAGGTCAAAAGGAGACTCCAGTCCATATGTCCTCCTCCCTGGAATCCATTTTGGCTGAGTAATGCATGTGCCACCAGGAAGGACTCTGAGTCAGAATGATTGGCCAGAGGCAGCCTGGAAACTAATCCCATCACCATAAAACCTGAGACTGCGAGCCACGTGGCAGAGCAGGTCTCCCGGGTTCCCTTACCCTCCTGCTCTCCACCAGGGTGCCCCTTCCCAGTAAAGTCTCTTGCTTTGTCAGCATGTGTGTCTCCTCGGACAATTCATTTCCAAGTGTTAGACAAGAGCCCACTCTCAGGCCCTGGAAGGGGCCCCCTTCCTGCAACAGAAGTGACTCTATGTGACTTCTAGGTGAGATTAAAAGAAGAAAATACAGTTTTCTCCTCTTTCTTCTCTCTCCATCTCTCTGTCTTCCTCACTCCCTTTTATCTTGCTTTTCATTTATCTTTGGATTTCCCAAAATCATATTTAGAAAGAAAATTTACTAGATCACAATCAGGAAAGAAAGATTTCATAGATCCAACATCTAGGGTAAGGAGAATTTATTCTTGAGCAATTTGCTTCAAAACTTCTAGGGTTTTGCTCTTGTCCTATTTTCTTTACATAATATTTAATCTTTTTGAAAAGTCCTAACAGACTATGCTAAAGATGGCGAACTGTAGAATTATTGCCAGAATTCATTCAGGAAAACAGATGAATTTTATTTAAAGAAATGAGAAGTACTATTTCTGATTTGTTTGTAAAGGCCCTGAAAATGGAAATTAAATAAATATCAGAAGCAGAAGAGGTAATGGTCAAAAACAGGACTTATTCCTGTGAAAAATATGGAGTTTTGCTGAGGTAAGCAAAGGACTCAGTGAATGAAGTCTATGAACCAATAAGCTTGCAGAAAAGAGACAATGGAAAGGCCAGTTGTCGCAATTAACATAACTCAAAACGCTAGTTTTGAAACCATTTGCACTTGAAGAACACTCAGAATTTCTTGAATATACTCTCATTATTGTGAAAATGATAATTAAGTACTCTTTCCAGTGAGCACTTAACATAGTGTAGTCTTGCTTGGTAAAATATTTTATGTTTAAAAGAAAAAAAGTGTGTTTTTCTTAGCAAATGTTATTACAGTGAAAAAGATTAAGGAAAGGGAAAACAAAAGTCAAAAAATGTAGGCAACTTTACTTTGACAGATGACTGCTTGTTTTCTTTGAGAATTGAAATGCTTTTTCAGTGGAGAGTTGTAATTCTCCTGCCTCCCTTGGAATCCACACTGCTCATTTAAACTACGTGCTTGATAACTTTTTCAACTTACCGAAGGGTACTTCTGTTGTAAAGTGATAAACTGCGGTCAAAACAGTCTTCCTAATGGTTAGGTGACTGTACCACCTCAGTTGGTATTACAGGTTATTTAGCATAAACATACATGTTCTCATTAAGAGCCACCTTTCCTGAAAACACAATGACTCACCAGTGAAAGAAATTTTGTCTGTCAATCTGAAACTAATTTCTCCAGTGCACACTCTATATGCCTAGTTGTAAGACTACACAAATGTCACTCATAAAATAAAATTATGTAAGAATAATACATATAGTAATTTATATGATTTTTAAACATCATATTACATAATCTATTCAACAACAAGACAAAACTGGCCTTGAGTGTTTTTCATCCTCATAAGAAAGCTCAGATAACATATAAACATCATTTAATTGACATGGATTTGACTTTCTTAGACAAAATATAATTTATACTTCACATATTTCTATTTTCAGTTTCTCTGGTTAAATGTTTATGGTCAGAGTTGGTGTCCATGCTATTCAAAAGACTGTGCTTTGGTAAAAGATGGAAATAATCACTTAACAATCTGACAAATAAAATATTTTGAAAGATTTAAGATACCAGTTCAACAAAAAGACATTATATGAAGAGAGAAATAGATGTTCAGTCAACACTTAAAAGCATATTTAACCTCAGTAATAAAGAAAGAAAAATTTTTTAAAATTAAAAAACATTGTTTATGTAACTGGCAAAGAGTGGGTGAGATAGATGCATATACTCTAGGGGTAGAAATAAAATTATAGTACAATTCTTATGAATATAGGCTTCAGTACATAATTATTATAGATGTTCATATATTTTGGTGCAGAATGATTCTCCCTACTGTATTCAACTAAGAAGACAATTGGTTACAATATTTTAAAAGTTTCAATGGCCTACATGCCCACCAATCAAAGAATCAATTAATAAATTATAAATATCAATAAAATTAAATATTTTGAAGACTAATTACTGAATAACAAGGAAAAGCTTATGACATTCTGTTAAATCAGAAAAGTACTATACAAAACTCTTCCTATCTCTGAGTGTATGTATATGCATATATTTATATGTAAGTCTGCATTTACTTATATGTATGTGTGTGTGTGTGTGTGTGTGTGTGTGTGTGTATATATATATATATATATATAAAATCTAAGAGAGTGTATTGCAAATTATTATCACTGGTTACCACTAGAAGTTGTAGGGATAGTGATTATATTTTATTTTCATAAGTATAAGATTATATTTTCATAAATGTGCCCCTAGACAAAGATAAGACACCCACTGATGTTTTAACACACCTCATTCTGGCCTTCTCTAACTGTGTCTCAACCCAGAGTGCAGAGTCCACAGGGCCCAAGTTTCATGTGAGAGATATAGACTGAGCTTGTGTAGGCAAGCTGAGGTAGTGGACGACATCCCTGTGGTATATTATCCTATTAAAGTGGAAAGAAAAAGGAATCAGTGGATGCGGGGAGTGAGGAGCAGCTCCCCCCACGCCACCACATTTTGACAAGGAACTCTGAGAATCCCCAAATTCTATGTTTTTCTTGTTTTCAGGTTGTTATGAAAGTATAATTATGAACACGAAATGCTTGAGTGTATTATACTTATTTCAAATATTTACACATATGGGTTTTCATTGACATAAGAGGTAGAAAGATAAAATGTTAGTACATTAAATTCATAAACTCTAATTTTAAGGCAATTCTAAATAGTCAAGGAGTAGATTACCCCAGGACAGGAAAGAAAGTATTCACCGTTAAAGTCTGGAAAAGTTTGAAATTCAGACTTTGTGTAGAGAGGTTTTCTAAATTCTTCCAGAGCCCAAATAACACAGCAAGGACTAAACCTGGAAGACTCAGATCATAGAATTCCCTTTTGTGCCATTAAGGATCAAGTCTGAAGACTGAGGTCAACAAAGAAGAAAGTGCTGCAAGAGAAAGTGTCGCTCTTTAAGGTTCTGAGACATTAAGGGTGAGTAAAAGAAAGAAAAGGAAGAGAGGGGGATGGTTGGAGTTGTGGTAGATGAGTGAGGGCAATGTTGAGGAAAAGGCAGGTTTCTGCCCTCGTCTCTGTTTTCGCTTTAGACCACAGGTGCTAAAACAACCAAGAGCAGGGTGGTACAAGGTGAACCTTAAGATTGAGCTTCTAGGGCCACTCTTCCTTCTCCTGAGGCTTGGATAGCTTCAGAACTTCCTGCAGTACCTCCTCCCCCACGTAGAGATGAACAGAAAGTAGCTGACCTGAGAAACAATTGACCGACTGTCGCAAGCAGGAGGTGCCCAGTACAGATGGAAGATGTGGCAGAGACTCCACGTGGGCTATAGGTAGCCTCAGTACAAGAGAGGGAGGCTATCAGAGTTCAGCAACAACAAAGAACATCCCAGTGAATGAGGGGCACTTTCCCTGCAGTATACTTCTAAATGACACTGAAGAACCCTACCCACCTCACCACACCAAAGTCATACCACACAACTCATGCCCTCCACTTGGACACCATCTTAGACAGAAGCTAGGCAAAAAGGATATTGAAAATGAGAAATACTAAGTAATTATTACAGAGGTTTCAGCACTAAACAAAAGACATGATTAAAATATTGTATTGGACCATGTTTTAAGAGATTGGGAGTTGACATCCATATTTTAATTTAAACTCTTTTGGTATAGATAACATTATACATTTAGTGGCATATTATGAGAAATATTTAGAAAGAAATGGCTAAATCTTTTAAGAAAGATTGGTATCAAAATGATAAAGATACAATATAATTAATATATTCATTTATATTAAGTTATAAAAAGAAGATAACAGTCTTTCTCATTTAATGAATAATGATCTAATGTTTCACTAAAATTGTGTTATCTTTGAAGTAAAGTATAAAAATGTGTGGCATTATTAGTTATAATATGTACAAATGTTATTTTGCTTTGGGAGGAATATTAAGTGCTAATCACATATAAAAATTATAAATAACTCCACTAAATTCTCTTTATGTCATTATTAAATTTTCTCTATGTATTCAATGAAAGACAAAAAAACTCATGCCACTAAAATGAATTGCTGCAGCAGTTAGCATGTAATTCTATTTTTAGTTAACAGTGGGTAGAGGATGTTTAACATTGGTAAGATGAAAGAAAGTGAGGATTAACTGTAATTAGAATACATATTTTGTGATATGGTTTGATCAAATATATGTTAACTATTTTATTAAATAATGCACAGAAATTCTATAAAAAAGCATATGAAATGTTATCTCTAGATTTTATCTACTGCAAAATAGAAGGAAAAAAAGAGTGATTCTTGAAACTATTCCAGTGACAACTGAACAGATTAGAATCAGTGAAGTTTTCTTTTAACTAATTATAACCTAGGATGAGAATAACTGAAAAAAAATATTGTTTACATTGGAATATGTGCAAAGAGCGATGGTTTAATGCTCAGTATTTCTTGCCAGTGTTCTTTTTGCTTTGCTCTCAGAAGACTCTTCCAGGTAAGAATTAATTCTTTGACAATTATGGGACATGGAAGAGGTGCACTTAGCTGAAAACTGCAACTACTCTCATCAACACTCCAGATGTGTATGACTTTCGATAATTCTCACGAAGGTCTTAATCCCTCACTCATGAGTTTTCACTCTTACCAGAAATATATGTAAGACAGTGAAATATAGTAAAACATTTTTTTAAAATCTTGATTAATTTTTAAAGAAAAAAACAATACTTCAAAATTTCCATTTGTTTTATGCTATAGAGTTTTTACTCCCCAAAACAATGAACCACATATTTTTAGGTACACATCCTTATGTAATTCTACATATAGTGGCTCGAATACAAGGAAACATTTCTGATAGGATAATCTATCTTCACTCAGTCACTCCACACTTGCCTCCCTTAACAAACTGCCCAGTGATTCTCACAAGATTCTGCCTTAGCTTTCCACAGAAAAGTAATAAAAGTAGTCAAGAGGCAGACAGCTATAATTTTCTAGCTTTATTTAAGATTATATAGTGGTCGGATCAGCTTGTGTTTGCTGATTTACCGTTCTTGATTTCATGTCTGACCTCTATACTATATTGTCTGACTTTTAAATAGCATTTTGAAAAAAAAAAGTTTTTGTTACTATTAAACTAAATATCCTATCTTCAGGTTCATTTACCAAATAAGAGTAATTTCTGACTTTTCTAACCTTTTTCATTTAGCATATGCTCTCTAACAAGTGTGATATAGTAAATGGCCATATGAATTATAAAGAACGCAAAATAAAGCCAAGAGCTACACTGCATTGAATTCCTAATGCTTTACATATATTTTCCCCCAATATTACCCTCTACATTTGAAATTTTGGAATTTCAGTTATTCTTGAAATTATTTCCATATTTCTATTATACACCTAAAATTATTACTCTCTATAAATTAGAAATTTAACTATATATATTTTTTCTCTCAACTAAATCATGACACTAGTAGTAATCTTTTTCTGTTAAATGACTATTGATCTAAACTTTTCTTGTCTGTCCCTAAGTGATTTGTCTATAAGGCAGTCTTAGAATTTTTGTTTATGAGAAATTTAACAAGATATTTTTAAAAGACCAAATCATGTTCATTAGATTTCCCATATAGAAATGTTTTCTTTCCTCTAGACTGTTCTACTAGGTTTATATCAAATAATTTCTGTTATTATTAATTCTACTAAGATAGGCATTTGACTTATTAGTGACTAATGCATGTATGTTCAGAATCATTTATGAATTCTTATTATATAAAGCACCCACAGAGTCACTTTAATATACTTTGCAAAAATGGTAATTTATAATAATGACCCAGAATTAGTATTAGCATAATTTTATCCTCGATTGTTCATGAAATCCTCAGGCTCTTGCCATCTGATTTTAGTATCTATGCTAGTCAGAGAGTTCTAGAAAAAAAATCTATTCTCTAGGAAAATTACAAGTATTTTATAGGATGGAAGCCTTATAGGATATTATGATTTGACATAAATATGTACAGTGAATTCTCCATGAGGAAATTGATTTATTTTCTTCAATACTTAAAAAATATTGTAAAATAGTACATTAAAGACACTATTTACTTAGAAGTATTTGATTAAAATATGATAATAAAAATAATATCCCAATTATTCTTTTTGGTTTCCCTAAGTTTAGATTTTCAAAAGAAGCAAGAGAAAGGATTTGTTACTTAAATTTCCTTTTGTCATAAAGACCAGAGCATTACCTAAATTTAAGTAAAGTTTCATTAGTCAAACTGATGTAATTATACATCATAAAATATAATAAGCAGAATATAATAAGCAGCCTGAAAGTGTATATCTTATCTTTGGGGGAAATATAATTTGAGAATAGTTCAGTTAGAGCTACTATTTTTATATTCTAAGGATGTACAATGAGGTGGTGCCATAAGAAAATGAATATCATGCTGTCATTCCATTATTTCACTTCTGTTTTAGGATTAATCTGACACCATGTTAAACTTTACAGAGGATAGAGTTATCTTTAACTCCACCTCAGTTATTATTTTCCTTTCATAAAAATGCACTTTTAGGGAGTTTAAGCATTTGAAGCAAAATAAGAGCAGAATAAAATCAGTTATATCATCATTATAAGGAGGAACAACATATTTGGACTCAGTGTGTATTCCTTTTATTCGTTTGCTTTTGTTTTGCTTTGATAAACGTAAGCAGAAATGTTGCTTCAATTTGTAGTTAAATTTGGATCAATTTTGGAAAGAACTGTTAAGATACATAATTCATATTATAACTATTTGCATGAAGCAGATGATCTTGTAATAGCAGAGACATACAGACACTGGAGTCAAAAGAGTTTACCATAATTATTTGGGAGCCTAAGAACAAAATACATTTATTCTCAGTCACTGTAGGGCTTATATAGGGGTGGTCAGGACTAAATGAGATTTTCATCCTGAAAAGATACTTGAGCTTTAGGGTGAAAAGTGGAGGAAGAAACTAAGATGTCTTTTAATAGGTAAATGAATAAACAAATTTAGTGAATCCATATAATGGAACAGTATTCATTACAAAAAATGAGTTATCAAGGTATACAAAGATACATATAAATTTAAATGCATATTGATAAGTGAAAGAAGCTAAATTACTGTTGGAGTGGTAAGTTACAGACAAGCAAGGGAAGAGGTAAGATTACTCATGTGATAATGGATTAGAGTTGGAGACATCTGTTAAAACTCATGCTAAACTTAGTAAGTACAGAGATGGTACATATAGAAATATTCTATAGATATGTGTATATACATGGATTAATATGTAGGCATATATTCCTTTGTTCTGTCCACTGACAGGGCCTGGAAGCAATGATAATACAACCAGTAGAAAAAACATTCCTAGCACCCAGATTTTGATTTCTAATACCATTCTCCAATAAAAGGAATCAGGGTAACTTGGATAGATAGTTAGTTCTAGGACTGGAACAGGACATATACAAGAGCCATATACAAGAGCCTGGAGCATCTTTTAAAGACAGAAACTAAGGAAGTGTTCAGACAAAGTACAATACTGAGTTATGTCAAAAGGACACAGGAGCCAACAGAAAGAGCTCCAGTGGCCAAAGCTGGGCTATTAAAGCAATAAAATTAATAAAATAGTACTAGATTATAAACCAAGGCATAAAATAAGTATCCAGTGGTCCATAATAATTCAAATAAACAATTTAATAAACAAATAAATGGAAACGGAGAGACAAATTTCCTGTGCAGAAGAACTGCAAATAATTTATATAAATACTCTTCCCTCAACAATGGGGAGAATTACTCCCCACTCTTTGTGTGTGGGTTACATATAGTGACTTCCTTTCAATTAGTACAGTATGGAAATGGAGAAAAAATAAGAGTAGTTTTATACTGGAGAAATCTAGCAAACATTAACTCAGCCAGGTGATCAAGGCCAAATAAACATCAATAAGTTATGTTGAGAGGATGTGCCCTTGATGTGATGTGATGAGAATAGCACTTTACTTCTGAGCTATTCTCCTCCTTCCCAAAACACAGACACACACACACACACACACACACACACACACAATCCCTGTATAATCATAATTAAAACATCAGACACATTGTGACTGAGGGATATTCTATAAAATACCTGACGAGTACTCCTCAAATCTGTCAAGGTCATTAAAAGCAAGGAAAATCTGAGCAACTGTCACAGTCAAGAGCAGCCTAAGGAGACTAATTATAATACAGTATCTTGAGAGAGAAAAAGGATATTTTGAAAAAATATGGAAATCTAAATAAAGTATAGACTTTGGTTAATTATAATGTGTCAATACTGGTTCATTGACTGTGACAAATATACCATACTAACATAATACTTTAATAATAGGGGAGGCTGAGTGTAGGGCAACTGGGAACTTGCTATTTTTAAGTTATTTAAATATTTCAGGCATTTTTCTAAACTAAGGAGAATGCAGTGGATATAGAAAGAAGTACATGGATTTTGCACGTAGGGAGTAAAGATCAGCAGGACTTGTTGGTATACACAATATGGATATTAGAGTAAATGTAACTTGTGTTTTCTACTTTGGGCCAAAAATGGGCCAAAAATATGAATTGAATTGTCTTACCAGATTTCTTGTGTGACTGGATTAGCTAAATGGAGATGTTAAATAGATAGTTTCTACAGGAGATATGAATTTGAAACTCCTATACACAAGTTATGTAGAGAGTTTAGGAATAAACCTTAGTAATGCTACAATTTAATGCCTGGATTGATCCTTCCAAGAAACCTGAGGAGGAGAGGTAAGAGTGGATAATGGAAAACCAGAATGTCTTGTTGTTCCAGAAGGAAAGATAAAAGAATGTTATAAAGGCGAACTAGTTAATAGTAGCAACTTGTTATTAAGAATTCAAGTAAGTAAAAGACTGAAAAATATTGTTCATTGGATTAAGCTACAAGCTGCTTATGAGAGTTATTTTGGCTGAATGATGGTGGAATGGTGGGGATGTCAACCAGATAGGCTTATGGTGAGATTGGTTCACCTTAAACCTCACTTGAAGGTCCTAATTTGCCTTCACCTGTCTTCTACACAGAAGCAACTGTACTGAAAAGAGAGCAATAAAACTTGAGTTGAGATATGATAGGATTAAAGGAAGAATTTACCTAAAGTTTACTGAAAACACTTTGTACAAAATTGTCTGAAGAGATAGTATATCTTCTGGGGTTACATTTACATCCATGGCTTCAATTATCTATATTTTAATGACTCAAGCTGGTAATTTTCATAGTCCATCTATTCTCTTAAGCTTTGAGTCACCTATATGTGTCCTACTGATATGTCTATATTTGTTACTATTTAATTACTTGCTTATGATATGGAAAACACTGGGTTGACATCAAGCATAAATTATTTCCAAGTTTCCTGATACTCAGTAGTGATAGCTTTTCCATTTTACAAGTGAAATAAGTGAAGTGTGGAGACTGATTAACATGCCTGGGATCTCAGAGTTAAATAAGAACCAGAAGTCACATATGTCTACCTTCAAAGCCCTCACTATTTTGGTGGTGTCATACTACATCCTAAATAGAAGACAATGGATTATTATTACCAAACTTTTAGCTCCTCCTCCATTCCATATTTCAATTAAAAGATCTTCCCCAACCCAGTCATTTAAGCCTGAAAAATGGCCAAGATCATTCTCTCTTCTTTACTTTCACAACTGATTGCTGAAACAAAAAAAATTCACCTATTCTATCAAATATCAGCCTGTTGTACATTCTCCCATCTACCCCATGCCACTGCCAAATTTGAGGTTATAGTTTCTTTTTCCTGAATTATATCAATAACCTCCGTCTTGGTCTGTCTTTAATCTCTTCCACATACACAATGCATTCTTCATAGAAATAAATAAAATCTCTGCATGTGGGTTCCCTGGTGTTTCCAAGTGAAATTTCTCCATGGTGCTCAAGAATAACCGAAATCTCATAGCCTGACACAGAAGCTTTCTATCACCTGGCCCCAGTGTAATTTTCCAGCATTATATTTTACCATATATATCCAGGCACATTTTCTTTAGCCATGGGGAACTATTTTAAATCCCATGAACATGCTGTGTTCTCACATATGTCTAGAACATTGCTAATTCTTTTGCCTTGGCCTGAAATACCTTTTTTCCCACTTCCTATTTGTCTGCCTGCATAACTTTTATTTTTCTTTAAAAACACACAACTTAAGAATTATATCTTTTTAGAATTTTTTTTTTCTCTGCCACTGCTATGTTGCATTGGATGTGACAACTGCACAAACTGTCTTTGTGTTGATCACCTTGACACTGTTGAGAAGTGCTGGTCAAGTTTTTTTTTGTTTTTGTTTTTTTTTTCAGAATATCCCTCACTTGGGGCTTGTCTGATGTTTTAATCATGATTGTATAGGGGTTGTCTTTTCATTTGGGATGGGGGTTAGGAATATTACAGAGGCAAAGTGCCGTTCTCATCACATCATATCTAGGGTTACTTTCTCATTTTCTGCAGTGCATTCACAGTCTGCTTATATCATGAATTTAACTTTTTAATTAATATTATATTTTGTGCAATTTTTCCTCTTTTGATTGTGAATTCTGAAGACATGTTCTCTTGAACATAGTAGCTGCTCCATTAATGTTTGCTTTCCTTGAATGAAAATGGTAGTGCAGATTTTAGAAAATGCCTCAGATATTATTAGAAGCTTGAAGTTAAATAATAAATAAATTTTTAAAAACAAATAATCACCAGTGAATATGTTTTCTATCAAAGTAGATATAATTTGAATCTGATGACACAAGACGAAGGAAACATTAAAGCAAGAATAATAATGGTTAAAAGTTCATCATCAGTAAGAAAATGGTGGGGATAACTCTATTGGCCATGCCATCTAGTAGTAGCATATAAGAACTTGAAGAGTGTTATTGTTATAATAAATGTTGAGAGCATTATGATAATATAAGTTTCCTGGGTGACACTAAAAGAAACCTTATATTTATATATTAATGTGTGTTTCAAACTGATGACCTAATGATCAATTAGTGTTAAAAAAAAAGGTATGCTTATTCTAAAAATACTTCTGCTTGAGTCTAGCGTGAACTAATAATACAATTGAACTATATTCTAGTTTAAAGCCCATAATTAAATAGTGAAGTTGGGGAAAAAAGACAAGGGGATAGGAAACTAGAAATGACAAGCTAGCAATGAAAGCTATAAGATGACTAAAGTAGAAATGGAGAATAGAATCCACTTAAGAGAGAACTCAAAACTGTCGGTAAAATGAGAATTGCTAGAATAAACTACTTATTCAATATGGAAAGGAAGGCAAGAGTAAGTATCATGAAGTTGCTGAGCAAATTAATTTAATTTTAATTTCAGTTTAGAAGGGTTTTCAGGACTTAACATACTACAAAGCAAGGCTCTAGTATTCTCATTGATTGGGAACCTACTGAATATCACAGATTAGCCCAGCCTACTTTCAATGTGCTCAGAATACTCACATTAGCCTACGGCTGAACAAAATCAACTGACACAAAACTTATTTTACAATAAACTGTTGAATATCTCATGTAATTTATTGAGTACTGTACTGAAAGTGAAAAACAGAATAGTTGTCTGTGTACAGAATGGCTGTAACCATATGGGTTGTTTACCCTTGTGATCTCGTGGCTGACTGGGAGCTGTAGCCGCTACCCAGCCCAGCATTACCAGGGAGTATCTTACCACATATTGCTAGCCTGGGAAGAGATCAAAATTCAAAACGGTTTCTACTGAATAGTATTGCTTTTGTACCATTGTAAAAATCATGAGCCAAACTATCATAAATTGGGGACTCTCTCTAATTGCACTCTAATAAAATAATTTCTTATCCATATCAATGGCTGCCTCCTTAATTGAAGATATGAAAGCCTTGTCATACTAAAGGTTACAGGATAGCAGTGAGGAGATTTGTCTCTGGTTACTGTAAAAAGAGAAAAAGCTTCTAAACCCTAACAAAAGTTAGCTACAATTGTAGACATTAGATAACTGTCACAGTCTTGTTTTGGCGGGGGGGGGGGGAACATAATCAGTAAATTATGTAATTTAGTAAGTTTAGTAAATAAAAGTTTAGTAAATAAACTTTTGTTTAGTAAATAAACTTTTGTCCTCATCCTCTGAGTGCCTGTCATCTAGCAGTGGTTTGAAGGTCCAGTGCTTTCCTTAAGTATGTGCTTATTCCTTGTTATTTGCATCATTCTCCCATCTCTGTAATGCTTTCCTTCCTCTTAACTTCTCTTTTGTCCTTAATCTTAACAGGTGACAAGGTTATTCGGTGGCAAGTACCCCAAAATATCAAACATTGTCCTAAGATATTTGTTCTGGGATAAACTTTATAAACTTAAAAAGATTTGCTAATTCAGGAAATACACACACATACACACAAACACCCATACACACAGCAGCAGCATTTTGAGCTACAACAATTCTGATGACAGGACAATCAATTGCTTTCATGACACTACAATATAAATCAAAATATGTCTTGAAGAAATTTTAAACAGAATAATCTTGCAAAAGTAAAATTCTAAAATATTGTCATCTGTGCAACAAAAATTTCATACAAGTAGATATCGAATTTAAAATTTCTTTATATTCCTTGGTGTTATCTGCTAATTTCCTTCTTACATGAGGTATTTAGTGTAGCATATTTGTTAAATGATGGGCTAGACAAGTGTCCTATGATAGGAATGCATTATTTTTTGATGTTTTATCATCAATTATTATTTAATTACTGAAAAAACTTTGTGGTAAAGAAAACCTTTACTTAACTGTAAAGCAACCTTTATTTAAGTTTAAACTGATGTTTCCTATCAGTGATCTTTCCTATCGGATGAATTAATAATAATACTATTGATCAAAGGAGTAATAAAGAAATTTAATATATGGAAATGTCTGCATTATTTTACTGTACAGAAAACAAACAAAAAAACTTTTGAGAATAAACAAGTCTCTTCACATAGATTCACAAAAAAGAACTATAGGTATATTATCCATGTAAAAATAAGCTATTTATTGAACACTGAATAAAGGTAGTGAGAGAGCTTAGGGAATGTGTGTGAAGAAATAAAAAGGCAGATGGTTCCTTAAAGGACAGGATTGAAACAGTAATAATGCATGTTTTGATGATTTATTATTATATATATACTATATGTTTTAAATATATATATTCACATATACACAGGTTTTAAATATTATATATATATTCATATCTATCTATCTATATACAAATGTAATATAAATAAGTAAATCCCAGGTAGTGTGGATACTAATGGCCAGTGGAACCTAGTGTTACAGTGGAATCACCTGGAGTGCACCCTAAGGACTGCACCCTAAAGAAACAGAGTGCTTTGATAATATTCATATATTAGGCAATTGCCACAATCACAGTAAAGTTTAATATCTAATTCACTTAAAATACAATGTCAATAAGACAAATTTCCAGATACCAGCACCTACAGATCAAACAAATAATTATTCTACTTCTTTATTTTCTACATAGATAAACATTACACGATATTTGGATTTTACCAAACTGATTTTAGCCTTATGCCTGTAGTTCAATTCCTTTTTCATATATCTAAACATAACTGGATGCCTCATATTTATGATAAGAGGGCCAGATGGCTTCTCCCACAACCAGGTATATAGCTTCAAAGAGAGAAGCATTCTGTGCCTCTTTATAAGTGCTCTGTGGACAATGTGATTGGCAGTGATGATGTCAATCATAATTCCATGGCCTCATTTAAGCAACATTAAACATCACCCTGGTATAATTTCTTATATAATCTTTGCAAGGATTCTATATTTCATGTATTGAATTAGTTTAAGGCTTGTTTTTGATAAACATACACATAAATTTCTGAAGGACTTACTTAAAAACAGTAGCTACTACTTAATAATAGTATTTAACAATTATAATTTATTACTTTTGTTTTTTCCCAAGAGTAAAGAAAAATTCATTGCTAAACTGCTTAAGCTTTAAAATTACTAATGTTATCCTGCAACAATTATTGAAATAAATAGATAAAAACTTTAAAATGAAAAATAACTAACAATAATCTTCCTAAACACAAAACCAATCAAACAAAAAAGGCCTTAATCCACAAAAAGTTTCATAAAACCATAACTTGCCTGAAAGCAGTGACTCAGATTTTGTTTCACCAGATGCGGTGGGTGATATAGACAGGTCTAGGTATACATAGGATTGTGTGCGATTCTGTGAACTCCTGCGTTAATATCATCTATTTCTTATCCATTCAAGGGAGCAAATCCAAATGTGCATGACCGTGAAATAGAGTCCACTATATTTTTAAAAACTATGTCATGCACACATTTAGGTTTAAAACTGGTAACTAGTTACTTGCGAATGGCACAACGCTAAATTTAGTACACCACATACCACGAAACTGAGACAAAGCCTCACTCTCAGAGATACTGTGAGGTATTCTGTTCTCATCTTCCCTCCCCATGTCATGCATGGAAATAAACCCTGGGAGCTGGGAGATGTTCTAAGACCTAGAATGATCTCACTGAGAGAAAGACCCAGAAGAGTCACCATTAGCAGCAGTTAACATCTAAAACCAGGAGCTGCTGCCAACGACTGTAGGTTTTGTAAGGATTGCCTTGCCAAGGGGGACTTTTGAAGATACTGCTAGGAGTTGTTCATGAGTTTTATATGCACCTCTCCAATGGGGCTGACACCAGAATTTTGCCATTGGGAAGAATAGAGAGAGTAGGCGTGGAAAGAGAATTTCAGTCTATGTATCGGTTCTGATCCATTAATAGTATTCCCAGAAATGCTATGTTGAAATTTTATATAGGCTTACTGTGAAATAAGTACACACACCTGGGTCGGAGGAAGATATGAAATGTTTGCTAAACCTGGACAAGTCTTATTTTATAGCTAAACATAATTTGTAGGATAACTTTAAATATTTGAGTTCCAAAAAGAAAGAAATTGGTGACTGGCTATATATATTTTTTAATGAGTGAGTTATATATATATATATATATATATATATATATATATATATATATACACACACACACACATATTATTTTTTGCGGTACGCGGGCCTCTCACTGTTGTGGCCTCTCCCGTTGCGGAGCACAGGCTCCGGACGCGCAGGCCCAGTGGCCATGGCTCACAGGCCCAGCCACTCTGCAGCATGTGGGATCTTCCCAGACTGGGGCATGAACCCGTGTCCCCTGCATCGGCAGGCAGACTCTCAACAACTGCGCCACCAGGGAAGCCCTATATTTTATATTTTTGATGAGTGAGTTTCTGCTGGAAATTCAGTGAACCCCAAACACAGTTACACAGACTACAAACACCTTGAACATGTCATTTATACTCTCTGTGCCTTAATGTCCTCATCTATAAGATGAGACTTCAAATCTATTTTACAGAGCTGCTGCTAGTAGTAAATGAGTGACATAGTGGAAAAATCACTGAACTGAGAATCAGATAATTTTGTGTTAGTTCTTGTTCTGCAACCAAGTAGCTGAATTGTTTAGACAATGCATTTGATATATCTGGCTTAGATCAATATCATCCTCCTCATCATCATCATCAGCAAGGACTTATCGGGCACTTATTATTTGCCAGACACAGTTTAAAATACTTTAAATGCATTAACTTATTTCATCTCCATAGCAGACCTATAAGGTATATAAATACAAAATGAAGTATTTTCAAGTATAAATATTTATAGTTCTTTGATCCTGACTTGATTATATCCAAATGGAACAAGCATTCCCTCACAGAAACAAATCAGACAATGAAGTTAAAATACAGAAAGAGAAAAACAAGATAATAATTATGTGCTACCAAAATAATCATTCAAATAAGTATAAAATCATTTGGAATTTGTCATTTCTTAGTAAACATCAATGTCTATTTTGTTAATTTGTTGTCTACAATATATGTCCATTGTTATAAACTTATCTTAATATGTTTTTATAGAAACAATATTGAATCTCTATTATACTTTCAGATTCGCTTCTTATTATCACTTTTAAATTTCCAATACATTATTTTGCATAGAATTGATGGGATGCTAGACACTGTTGAGATAAACAGAGGATTATACATATGAGTTTACAAAAATTAAATAGGGTGTCAGATGTTAGAAAAGGACATGTAAGTTTTAAGAAAGAAAAACAAACTCATTGGTGTCTAGTTAACCATTCTTCAAAATCTGACAAGAAAACAGCTCCATTAGATTGTGCATTAGAAACACCAAACAGACAGACAAACAAAACATATCCTAAAGGTAGATTTCTAATGATCAATAAATTAGAGTTAGATAATTAACTCCTCTTTTTTCTAAAGGATTCTTTCAAGGTGACTGTTCTAAATTTTCACCATTTCTGAAATGAAATGTTCTTTGGTATATTTATCTGTCTATACACAATGTATTGGCTATTTATGATAGGGTTGAAAATGATCACAATGTTAAATTAATGTAAGTTTTAGGTACATTTGAAAAAATTAGAAGCAAAAAAACTTAAATGAAACAATATTTACATATTTAAAATATAAGTAATATAATGATTAATTAAAATAGAAAAGATTAGAGACAGTTGGTTGAATCAACTCTTTAGCACATTTTATTGCTTAAAGAAAAAAAAGAAAGCAATTTGACCTGAAGCTAGTGTGAAAGGAAAGAAAAAGGAATGAGAGTCTGTTTTATTCTCACAATTCAGTTAACACCACATACTTAGTTCCCTCCAGTCCTGAGGCTGGAGGACTGTGCTCTACACTCTTGGAAACCTGCCTTGACAGATGGTCTTAGTAATTACTACAATCATGACACCCCAACTTATACCTCTCACTTCAAAGTCACTTTTGTTTATTAAAGCTATACCAGAAAGAGGGGCATTGGAACTACTGCTTTAAAGACAATATTTTTTCCCCACAAGACATATGCAAAAATTAAACACTTAGGAAAATCATGAAGTTATTATTGATGCACTACATAAATATCTTGAAAACTTTGTAAAATACAAGTTATTTAAGATAACAAAAAATTTATGCTTCAGTATAAAACAAGTGTGTATATAAAATCCCTCACTGTCCCAAAGAGAACTATTAAAATAATAATTTAGCCAATAATTAAAGAAACCTAATCAATCAAAATCTTTTTGTATATTGAATACAGCAATTGAGATACAAATACATGCTTAAAATCACTCATACACATGCATGTTCATATATGTATATACGTGTATGTGGAAATCTTGCTTAATCTGTCAAATTCATGAAATAATTTAATTTGCACTTTGGTCTTCATCATCAGAGTTGTGTTTTGACTCTAACCCAGTTTCACAGTAGTCATCTTTACTTCCATCTAAAGTCTTTGAGCTTTTGTATTTTTAGACTCCATATATGATGCCATCATTGAAAATTTAATCCAGAACTACTATTAATCATATTTAGCATTTTTTGTGTTGCAAAATATATACATTGATGTAGCATAATCTTGCTTTTTCTATTAATTTGCTAGGAATAACAAATCCAAATTTTGTAGAATAGTTGTAAAGAGAAGAATTTAACAGAAGGCAGTAACATAATTAGTATCTGCATTCCTCATGGGAACATTAGACTCCACTGTTGCTCCATGCAACATTGCTTAGCATAGCAAAAATATGAAACACTTTAACGATTAATGATGTGGTGATAGGTACAGTTAATTATGGCACATCTACTAAAGAGAATAATAGATACTTTGCTTAACTATATAATACATACTATACACACATTTGAATAATGGACACATTAAACAATGTCACACATTAGAAAAACTCTAAGTCTATGAATCAGTATGTCAAAAATTGGTAGTAGCCAGGTTATAGCATTACCAATGGTTTGTATTAACTATTTTTTGCTCAGTTCTAATTATAGAATGTTAAAATAATAAAAACAAATACTCATGTTAATTTTTGCAAAAGAAAAAAAGTCAATGTAACTGACTGATATTTGTGAAATATAAACATATAAATAAGTAGTCAATTCACAAGTAAAGCAGGGGCTTCCCTGGTGGCGCAGTGGTTGACAGTCCGCCTGCTGATGCAGGGGACGTGGGTTCGTGCCCCGGTCCGGGAGGATCCCACATGCCACGGAGCGGCCGTACCTGTGAGTCATGGCCGCTGAGCCTGCGTGTCCGGAGCCTGTGCTCCGCAGCGGGAGAGGCCACAACAGTAAGTAAAGCAGCATTTGGTGGTATTTCAAAGTGTGTCCATTGATTCCCAAAGTCTCTATACCTACTATTTTAATTCTTTGATTACAGTTTCTTCCTTAATGTAGTGACTATTAGTTTTGGCAGTTTGATAATTCTCAACCCTTTGATTTCATCTCCCCTGAAAACTTCCATTACACTAGATCCTAAATCCTCAGTAGCTGGTAGAAAAAGAAAAGTAGTTAGTGGGAGGAGTTTTTAGAAATCATATAAAATATATTTTAATATAACTCAATTTGTCATCACCACTGTCAATTACTAATCTTCAGAAATTTGGAAAAACTGCTTTGCCATACTCTGTACATTTCATTGAAAACCCCAAAACTAAAGATTTTAAAGCTTCATTGTATCTAAGAATCATGTGGGCTGCCTGGTAAAAATAAAAATAAAGCATCTCCACCCTGGAAATTCTGTTTATGTAGATCTGGGCTGAGCTCTAAGGACCTGAATTTTTAACAATTAAAGGATTTTCATGTGAGTTATTGGCTGACCACATTAAAGATATTGTATCATCATAATTTTATAAATAAAAGGCAGATTAAAGAACGGTTGTAGAAGTGAACTTCTCTAAAATGCTTGGTTATAAATATGCTTCCACTCTCCTGTGTGCTCGGTTTTATAAAATACTACTGATACTTACTAGTATTTTAAATGGTTTGAAAAAAAAAACTAACAAGCATCTGAAATGGGGAAGTGGTATTTTTTTCAACACTTCTGTGGAGTAAATTAATTTTGATCATACTCCCAACTTGTTTGCCATGATTGATACTCATGTGGTCATTTTTTTCTTTTAAAATCGTCTATTTATAAACAGCTGTTTTTAAGTTTGAGAATGCCAAGAGGCACACTGGTTTTATGCCAGGAAGATCGCAGAACAAAAACACGGAAAACCTAATAATTTTCCTTCAGCCTTGATTGCAAAAGCAAGTTTAGCAAGACCGTTCTTTACTGCCGTTTAAATATGGGTACTTTAGCCTCAAAAAAAAATGGTTATAATGTTGGCAATGAACATAGCAATTACTCAGGGGAGTCGGGGGGTGTGGAGATGACAGTGGTTTGCCACAAAACTATTTCAAAACTTTAAGGGAAAAAAAAGCCCTGCAATTAAACAGTACTCTTTTAAAGAAAGGTGTATTTACTTAGATTTTTAAAAATCATAACCTTTGAAAAATTATTTGCTACTGAATGTCTTAGCGCAGGTGTTCAGGTGTTCTGTATAAACGATTTGTCAAGAGTAATTGGTGGGTTATATTACCTTAAAAATAGGTAGTTATTTCATTGGTGAATAGAAGAGGAGGTGTATGGGGCAAGTTTTATATTCTCAGTGCGTCAGGTTTTTAAAAAAAGTCATCCATAGATTACGTAATTTCCCTATATATCATAACTGTAATTTAAATTAAAATAGGTGACATTATTTGATTTTGCAGTTCCTTTATGGGAAAGTTTTCTTAGATTTTAAGGATATAAGGAAGCCTTTAAAATCAATCCAAAACTGATATAAAGTAAATGAGGAGTTTTTCATAGTGACTGCAATTTTTCTGAGTGCCCTCCATTCTATAAACCTCATTTGCCTTCAGGGAAAATATCTAAAATAAAAGTGTCTTTGTGTTATCATACTGGTTTGATCAAACTGCGTTCTTGTGTACTGAGTCTGTAATTTATAAGCATCTTATCATTTGCCATGTATGGAACTTATGAACTTTCCTTATACCATTTAGATTCAGAAGACTTCTAAGTCCTGTGACATCTTTTTTATTTCTAATGGCACTTTCTTACCTCAGCATACAATGGAAATGTAATATAATATAGCAAGGTATTTGCTAGAGGGGAGCAAACTGAACTCCTTATTTTATACTTCATATATGCCCAGAATCAACTCACGTCCAAAATGGTACTCTGAGTTCATATCAATTTTTTATACAATGAGGTGAATTACTGTTACCTTAGTTCTATGTGAAAAATAAAGGGCATGGGCTCAACATGCAATAGAACTCTAGATTAACAAATATTGTACCACCATTTTATTTAGGAAAAATATTGTAAGGAGTTTCATTTTCAGTATTCTTTAGAACAAATTCCAAACTACTTGTCTGTATTCAGACAGGTAGTTTGGAATTTAATATTTTGGAATTTAATATTATTTGTATTCTGCTTTCTTCAAATACTGAAATCAGCTACTAAATTATGTCATCAGTGACTTGACAGATTAACCCAGTTACAATAACTTAAATCAAAAACTGTGTCCAAATCTTTTCTATAACCAGTCATATTCATGAAATCCCAGTCTTACAGATTCTAGTAATATTAACTCTTCAATTATCTGAACAATGAGAATTAAATCTCTTCATTTATAAATTTACTCAACAGAAATGATTTCTCTCTTTCTATTTCTCTCCTCTCTCTTCCCACTGTCTCTCTTTTTCTTTCAACCTGGGACCTTTCATTCAAATGTAAGGTTTATTTAAAACAGTGTGTGAAAAATATAAAAATGGAACTAAGCTGGTCGAAACAGACTTAGATGCCCAATCCCCTTCTCCCTTTTCTCAACACCTCCAAGGTCACAGAGGAAGGTCTCTTGTGCATAATTCAAATTCCCTGATCTAAGACTTATGAAAAAAAATTAATGAGGAAAAGAAAAGAGATAACACACTGGTTTCACATTTTATTTTCCTTTCAGAAATCTGAAGCCAGAACTGACTTGAAATTACCATAATTTTAAAACATCTTTCAAAATATTACACGTTAAATATACAGTTTGAAAATATGATTAAAAAAATTAATTAAGCTTACTATATATGTAATCAATAAAGGAATTTTTCTATAATGTTAAAAAAATACATAGATGATAACATTCAGTGCTATTTTTCTTACCCAAAAGGGGGTGCTATTTGACTATTGGAATAGGTCTTCATCATCATCATACACATGTATGCACACAAGAAAATATAGGTAGTAAACTCCTTGACATTGGTCTTGGCAGTAAAATTTTAGATATGATTCCAAAAGCAAAAATAAACAAGTGGGACTAAATCAAACTAAAAAGCATCTGCACAGCAAAGGAAACTATCAACAAAACTAAAAGGCAATGTACTTAATGGGAGAAAATATTTGCAAATCATATATTCAATACGAGGGTTAATATCCAAACTATATAAAGAACTCATAAAACTCAATAACAAAATAACAATTAGATTTAAAAATGGGCAGAGGATCTGAATAAACATTTTTTTTCTGAAGAAGACATATACTTGGTCAACAGGCACATGAAAAGATGTTCAACATCACTAGTTATCAGGAAAATGCAAATCAAAACCACAATGAGATATTATCTCACTCCTGTTAGAATGGTTATCATCAAAAAAAAAAAAAAACAACAACAAATAAGTGTGGGCAAGGATGTGGAGAAAAGGGAATCCTTTTGATCACTGTTGGTGGGAATGTAAATTGGTACTGCCATTATGGAAAACAGTATGAAGGTTCGTCAAAAAATTAAAAAATAGTACTACCTACCATACTATCCAGGAATTCCACCTCTGGATAAAGAAAATAAAACACTAATTCAAAGTCATGTATACACCCAATGTTCATTGCAGCATTATTTATAATAGCCAAGATATGGAAACAACCTAAGCGTCCACTGATGGATGAATGGATAAAGAAGATGTAATATATAGAAATCACACACACCTATATATGTAGACACACACACACACATATATACATATAAATATATGAACACTACTCAGCCATAACAAAGAATGAAATCTTGCCATTTGTAACTATGTGGATGAACCTTCAGAATATTATGCTAAGTGAGATAAGTCAGACAGAGGAAGTCAAATATCACATAGTTTCACTTATATGTGGCATCTAAAAAACAAACAAAATAAAACAAAACAAAACTCAGATACAGAGAATAGATTGGTGATTACCAGATGGGAGGAGTGTTGGGGGGTCGGGAAATGGGTAAAGATGGTTAAGAGGTACATACTTCCAGTTATAAAATAAATATCATGAGAAAAAATCTGTCAGAAATGTTGCTTCTTTTTTTTTTTTTTTTGCGGTATGCGGGCCTCTCACTGTTGTGGCCTCTCCCGTTGTGGAGCACAGGTTCCGGACACGCAGGCTCAGCGGCCATGGCTCACGGGCCCAGCCGCTCCACGTTATGTGGGATCTTCCCAGTCCGGGGCACGAACCCGTGTCCCCTGCATCGGCAGGCGGACTCTCAACCACTGTGCCACCAGGGAAACCCTGTTGCTTCTTTTATAAGGACATGAGGCAGTCTTTATAGTTAAATCCTTAGAGATTAAATACTGAATGGAAGCACATGTTTATTTTACATTTAAATAATTGATGACCAATTGAACTCTGATATTTTGTATCAATTTATGTTGGTATGACAAGCCTATAGAAGATACTCTATATAAGCTCCTCAATGTTCTATTAAGTTATTGACCATAAGATATGTATTTTGTTGATATTAATCCGGCTATGATGCAAATGTTTTATCCCATTCTATCTTTTATCTTTTTACTCTGTGTGTGGTATATTTTATCAAAAATGTGATTTCAAAAATAATATGCTTAAATTTATTAATGTTTTAGTTTTTGCTTTTGTATGTTATTTCATATTTTCAAAAGATCTTTACTTTCTAAATGGCATGAGTATATTATCCTATCCCCAATTTTTCAATTTATAGTAGTCCTATATTTTTCTGATACTTTGTAATTTGGCTTTTATATAGTTATTTACTTGAAATATTTGGATTTTAATTTTTGTAATGATCTGAATGGGAAATTAAATTATCTTTACTTTTTCCAATGATATTTCCAATGTTCCTATCATATTAAAAATTTCTTCATTTTCTCACAGAATTAAAATACCACCTTTGTCAGATACTATAACAAAACACAGATTTGGTACTGATCTTGTAGCCTCAATTTTTATCAATTTGTTTCTGTATTATACCATACTTTAATAATATATTTTACTATCTAATAAAGAAGGTTATCTTGTTTTAAAAACTTCTAATGGCAGGTATATACCCAAAATAATTTAAAACAGGTTCAAACAAATACTTCAACATTCATGTTTATATTTACAATAGCCAAAAAGTGGAAACAACTCAAATGTCCAAAAATACATAGATAAACAAACTGTGATGTATACATACATACTATTCACCATAAAGGAAATGAAGCAATAATGTGGGTGAACCTTGAAAACATGCTAGGTGAAAGAAATGAGACACTAAAGTTCATATATGGTATAATTCCATTTATATGAAATATTCATAGTAATATAGTAAATTCATAGAGACAGAAAGCAGATTGGTGGTTGACAGGGGCTAGGGTGGGAGGAATGGGAAGGAACTGTTTGGTGGGTATGGGGGTTTATTTTGGAGTGATGAAAATGTTTTGAAACTAGATAGAGGTAGTAGTTGCACACATTGTAAATGTAGCAAATGATGCTGAATTGTTCACTTTAAATGTTTAATTTCATGTTGTGTGAATTTCACCTAAAAACACTTTTAATGCCAAAATTTGTATATAATGTTTTCCAGATTTATTTTGCAATTTCCTTGTTGATTTGCATTCAAATTCTATATGATCATATTATGGTTGGATAATGATAGCTTTATTTCTAATTATTATTTTTATCTTTTTTTGTCATATTATGTTGGCAAAAACTTCTAATCAATGTTGGCAGAAGTAGTGATACTGGGAAGTCCTTACCTCTTTCCTGATTTTAAAGGGAAAAAGTGCTGCACATTTTGTATTTGTATTAGTGACTCAGGAGAAAAAAAAGTACTACTTTAGGTACCTGCAGTTTAAATGGAGGGACATTGGTAAGAGGGTTGTAAGAACAGGAAGAGCCAAAGTAAAATATATGATGTTGTTCAAATGTCTGAAATGGCCTGAGCGTGTGAGGAACAGAAGAAGAAATTTATGTTACATAAAGTTGAATAAATACACTAATGACTGAGTCTGCTGCAGTTTATGCTTTTAGAACTGCCACTTCACATCTGAGTAGAAATCTAAGAGGCAGTATTTGTAGTATATAAGACTGTCCATTATATGTCCAGTACTGTCCAATACAGTCATATTATACTGTCCTTAAAAATAGAGAGGTGAGGGTATAAGGGGAAATATGTATTAAGAGCCAATAGGCAAATCAACAGCAAACTCCACATCTTTGGCTACTAAGCAATCTTATTCATGCTACTACCCATATTTAAACTTCCATAAAGTAACAGCAGTGATAATTTGACTTTGTCCAGCATGATGCAACTATTTCTCATGCAAATGAAGGTGCACTAACACTTCTGCACAAAGAGGATAATTACAGGTGCGTCAGTCACTAAACGCATTTCTGAGGGATGTGAATTCCTCTTATTCAGACACCTGAATATTCTGTGACCTAAAAATACATTGTACAATTAATGATGACCAACACTCCTTATATAAAGTAGTAGGAAAAATGGTAAGCAGAAAAATTATTAATGTCTACAAACAAATACAAACAAACAAAAAAAAGCAAGGAAGCCAAAGTCCATAACTGCCAAGGTCTTCAGTTTGGTAATTAGAAGTGAGTGAACAGTTGATATTTACAAATTACACATCTAATGTTCTTCTCATGTGCCCTTTGCCCTCAGACAGTACCTAAAACTCATCATAGTTCTTGAGCTGGTGAAGTGACCCAAACCTCCAAAATGAAGGATCTGAAATTTTTGTGGTCTTGATTTTATTAGGTTGATGCCATCTTACATTTTATTGCTACACAACATGAAAGTAAAAAGAGAATCTCCAGATAATTTTTAAGTTCAAGGCGTAGGCCTCTCTATCTCCACTGGACAAAGCCAATCTTACTTCCCCACAGCTTTAGGATTGAGCTCCTCAGCCATTACACTGAACCTTTTCTGTGCATACTGATTAGGTCTTATATGGAGCCCAATATAACCATTAGGCCGTTTTAACTTCCATCCCAAGAGAACTATTGCTGTGCCCCTGGAAGAAGCATTGGGATATAAGACCTTTGAATCACCAGAGACCAGAGCTGACATATCATACACCGAATATTTTGTGAGTGGCTTATCAGGTGTAAGTGAAACCAAGCAAGACCCTGCTGGGCCCTCCTGGGCACAAAAGCCTTTCTGTGTCTCCCGTTTCTTGTTTGAAGGAAAAAGGCTTTTGGCCTCCTAGACCTTCCCTGAGTTCTAAAGGGCAAATTCAAACAGTTACTAATTAGGAGAGGGAGAGAACGCAGAAATAAATAACAGTGCAGCGATGGGGCCTGGTCCTGCCTGGTTCCTCTTCAGGGGGAATGTGCATAAAATCTGATACACATCTTTTAGTTCTTCTGCAGGAACTAAGGTCCCCACCCAGATGGAGGATGGTAACTTCAGGCTGAGCACAAGCATGTGGACCCCAGACTGGTTGAAACCAGAAGGGCGATGACTGAGATTCCTGGAACACCACTCTGTTACATCACCACCAACCAATCAGAGGAGGGTTTACATATGCTGCAGGCTTCCCCCCTAAATTTTGTCTATAGAAACTTCTTCCCTGAAATCCATGGGGGAGTTCGGGTCTTTTGAGCATGAGCCACCTGTTATCCCTGCATGGCCCTTGCAATAAACCTTTCTCTGCTCCAAACTCCAATACTTCAGTTTGTTTGGCCTCACTGTGTGTTGGGCACATGAATTTGGGTTCCACAACATAAGAAGTAAGACAGGTAGCTAGGACATGCTGGGGAAACAATGGAGCCCCAACTGCCAATGTTTTCAAACAATATATACTTATTTTTCTCCTATTTAAAATTGCATAATTTAATTAATTATTTGATAATTTCATTATGGAGTGGCTTAGGGCTCTGTTCCATGCTGATCTCATTCTGGGATTCAGATCGGCAGGGTAGTCACCCTATTATATTAACATATGTAGTGACAGAGGGGACAAAAATAAAGTTATGTTAAATGGCAGTCTGATTCTTAAAGAAGTGACGTGTAACAGCTCACACTTCATTGATCAAAGCAATTCATAGGGTAGCACATAAATTCTAAGGGGTCAGGGAAGTGTAACCATGCCAGATAAATTTAAAAAATGAACTGGAAATATGTGGTGCACACAACTGTGTACCACAACCTTCTGCCTTCCGGTTAACAAATGCTTGGTTGATTTTCCCTTTCACTGTAAAATACACTTGCCGTTTCTGCAATTCATTGTATCAAGCTCAAAATCTAGCATTTCAGGGCAGTTTGGAGTAGTCTTTCTATCACAGCTGATGCACAGAAGAAATCTGTCTGCACCAGATTTCTACTAGGTTGCCTTTTGGATTCAGAAAACAAATAAGAATACAAGCTACTTTCCACACACTTCCTTCATGGAGAAGCAGGATGTATACACTCCTGCAATAACCTCTGCGGGAGGTCCTACTTTTTCCATGTTTTCCTGTGATTTCATTTGGTGCTGAGCCAATGTCTCATTCTGCTACATGCTTGGAGAAATTTATTAGCTAATAGTTCATGTTAAGTTTCAAACATTGTTTCTTTTACTCCAAGTTGATAGACTTTTTGGCACTTTTAACAGCCTCATATATTTTATCGTATCGTAGTCAGTTCCATGTACCAATGATCGTGTCTAAGTTGTTTTTAATAAACTTCTTAGCCTGCCTGCCCTCCTTCTTTCCTTCCTTCCTTCCTCCCTCCCTCCTTCTCTCTCTTTTTCTTTCATTTTTTTTCTTTTTCTCTTTTTCTCTCTCTCTTGACTTAATTGAATATACATTTGTCTTCTCAGGCTTTGGTGGGAGAACTACATCTTTCATCTCTTTCCCTAAACTTTTTGTCCAATTTAGTGGATTTAATTAGTGGTATGCCCTTAAAATTAGTGGTATAGCCCTTTAATCTAGAACACATTAATACATACAGAAATTTTACCAGTGCGAGGGTCAGATACTCTTGACTGAATCCTTTAATTTCAATTTGCATTTTTTTTGTTGTTGTTCAAGACCTTCTTAAATTTATCTTTTAGCAGCTGGGTTTCTTCTAGAAATCTAAGTTCCTGGATTATGAAATTTACTCCATTTTATTCCTATATGTATACTATCCCTTTTCTGAGGCAATCTCTTTCTTGAACTACCTTGTCCAGTTTAACCAAGAGCAACCAACACACAGTACAAACACTCCGTTTTATGGCCTCTAGACTTAGAATATAAGTGCACACAATTCAATTCCAAAATCACCACAAGGAATATTTCCCAAATGATTCACTGCTGCATTAAAAGGGACACCATCCTTCCAGGCACTAACTCTCTGCTTAATAACCAAACACTACAGTGTTGGCTACTATTTAATGCACATATATATTTAATATATAATAAATAAATAATATATAATAAAATGAAACAATAGATGGTATCTTTCTTTTTTGTCAGTGCCTGCTTATTATAATGTATTTTAATCTTTCAGTATGTGGTACAAACTCAAAAATCTCAGTGGTTTAAAACAAAAAGTTTCATTTTTTGCTCATCTTACACATCTATCATACATTGGCTGAATCTCCATCCTGCCAGCGTTACTCTGGGAAACAATCTGAGGGGGCAGCCATCATCTCAATTACCGCTGGTCATAATACAAGAGTGAAGAAGTGCTTTGGAAACCTTACTGTTGAAAATTCTGCATGGAAGTAAACCATATCATATCCATTTTCAGTTTTTTGTTAATGCAAGTAACAAGTTCAAAAGTGGCAGGATGTGCATCTGACACTGTGCCCACACACAAGCAGTGAAATCTTTCATATATATCCATGTCTTGATTTCTAGTTCTATGTATTCTGGCAACAAAAGAAATAGAACCAAGAAATGGTCCATATTTCAAAGTCTATATATATCGTCTCATAGAACTATCCCAAACTTACAGTGTTGTCTCTTAGCTAGAGCCTAAACTGAGTATTCTATTGATAATTCCCACATTTTATGAGGCCAACTGATTCTTGATGATGGAATATGTCTCGAGGAGTAAACTTCATGGATGTGAGGCCATCAGTACAGTTATTTTAATGAAAACTAATTTTCTTTGATAGAAGAAAGACTTTTTATGATATCACAGCAGTGAATACTATTAGACATTTATATATTGTGGCTGACATAGCATTACAGGAAGGAAGATATTCAATTAAGGATAAATCACTGTCTATGACTCAAGGGTCATATAAATGTAAGCAGTCTGCCTCTAGGCGACTTGGTGGTCTCTTTGGTGAACTGTGCCATAGCATAAACTTAGGTTGATCTCTGTTCTTAGGAGCTTTGACACATGTTGAGGTGGTAGCTGAAATAGTGTTAGAGAAGAAACTCCTAAATTGTTAAACACACATGCAACCTCCCTTCCTGCTATTATTGCCTCTTTGTACCTGGTTATGTGGTACAAGCACTGATGTTAAGGAAAGAAGCTAAATGACAGCCAAATGAAGCTAAATGACAGGTCATCCTGTCCTCCTAGTTATTTCTAGCCTCCTTTGCAGTGAGTACTCTTTGCAAGCTTTCTTGTTATGCATAAATATCTACACATTCTGTACCCATTCCAAAAAGTCAACTGACATTACTCTTGCCCAGATTGCCTTTTCATCTATATTCCAATTTTGTTCAAGTTCCTGACTACTTGGCCAAAATGTTGGCCACTATCCATAAATTCATGCAGGATCTTTGGCTGTAACACATCCAGTCAGAGGTAAAAAACAAATGTACATTGTGATAGATTGCCTACTAGGAAGACTTTTCCTTCCTATTGTCTTCAGGCACAATCCTGAGTGGGATTGTGATGCTACAGCAGTCAGTTTCCAGATGATGTTGACATAATATGAAGACCCATCCAAAAATTAGGTGTAGACTTTTTTTGTTCATTTTATTTCCTCAGACTAGTCATAAAGAACAATTTATAAGGCTATAGGTGTGACGTGTCTCATTTTAAAGGACGGTTTATGTGCAACCTGAAAATTCAAAACTGGCAGCCTAATGATCATTGTCCAAGAGCCAGTGAGAATTTAACACTTCAAATCTCTAGATACTCTTACTATTAAAATTATTGAAATCGAAGAATCTAAGAATGTATTACATTTGAATGGCAAGAAAAGATGAATCAAGAGATAAAAAATACACAGAAGTAAACTGTGACATAAATAAAAGGCACAATTCACAAGAAATGAGGCTCAACAACAAAATATAATGTCATAAACTGGAAGATAAATCAAACTTGTTCAAAATTTGAAACACTCAACTGAATAATAGTATAGATGAGAAAGTATTTTATCAACATATGCCTATAATTTTATATATAGTTTCATAAAATCTCTTTCTTAAATACGGTTGTCTTCAACTGATTTTCAAAGGAATAATAATTAAGAAGAAAGGTGTGCTCCCTGCTGCTTTGTTACTGTGTGCTTTCTAGTTCTCCTTAACTGTTAAACTGGAGCTTTATTAAAACTTCAAAATGCAGTATAATGTCTTTAGTCAAAATAGTAATATGACAGGCAGATTTAAAAATTAGTTTAAGAATATTTATGGCATTTCTAGTGGGAAAATTACATGTTTTAAATGGACGTTATTATTTTTCATAAAAGTGCCTTAAAACCAGTATAGGCTTTCCACAGGATCTGGAACTAGTCTTCCTGGGCATTTTTGTCACTTACTGACTGTCTGTCATTGCCAAGTTAAGTTACTTCTTTATGCCTCAGTTTCTTCACTTGAAAATTGAATATATAGGCATAATAATATTACCTACCTTTGTAAATGATAATGGTTTATATTTACTGTCAATAGACTCATATATAGGGTATCACTGATAATTTATCATGGGCAGTTTCATGGATTTATGGCATAGAATCTATCAGCAATATTTATCAAATGCAATAGAAAGTTCTCTTATTTCACAACACTGCACTTGCTGGAGAAAGAAACTATCAACTGGTATCTTACATTGTTCTCATCTCCTCCATGGATCAAAATGGATCAAAATATTTTCTACATATATTTGCCTGGTCAAGAATTCTCTAATCATTGGGGAAATTCAAATCAAAATCATAATGAGATATCACCTCAAACCTGTCAGAATGGCTATCATCAAAAATCAAAAAGTAATAAGTGTTGGAGAGGATGTGGAGAAAAGGGAACCCTAGTACTCTAGTGTTGGTGAGAATGTAAATTGGTGCAGCTGCTGTGGAAAACAGGATGGAGTTTCCTCAAAAAATTAAGAATAGAACTACCACACCATTCAGCAATCCCACTCTTGGGTATTTATCTGAAGAAAATGAAAACGCTAATTCGAAAAGATATATGCACCCCAATGTTCATAGCAGCATAATTTACAATAGCCAAGATATGGAAGCAACCTAACTATCCATCAACAGATAAATGGATAAATGGTTAAAGAAGATGTTTGGCTATTTGCAGCAACATGGATGGACCCGGAAGATATTATGCTTAGTAAGATAAGTCAGACAGAGTAAGACAAATAGAGTATGTTTTCACTTGTATGTGGAATCTAAAAAAAATAAAACAAATGAACAAATGTAACAAAACAAAAACAAACTCACAAAGAACAGATCAGTGGTTGCCAGAGGAGGGAGGGGCAAAATGGGTGAGGGGCATTAAGAGGTACAAACTATACTAGGTATAAAATTGTAAAATAGGTAAGTTACAAGAATATAATGTACAGCACTGGGAACATATCCAACATTCTAACCTTATATGGATTTCAATTAAAAATATTGAATTACTACGTTGTACACTCAAGACTAATATAAGTCAACTATACTTCAGTTTTTAAAAACTCTCCTTTTATCAGATAAGTGTATTTTAATTTGTATTGTCTTTGAGAGTGGTAATTCTCAACTCATAGCCATTCTGTTTTATTTGTTGATATCTAAAACAATATGGAACAGAACAAATATCTGCAGTAAGATTGCCTCTAATTTATTAAGGTATTTAGTGTGTTTAATAGGGTGAATAGTTGTATAATAAGTGAATAGATAGCTAGCTGTCAAATCAATTTTAGAAACCTAAATAATACTGGATCAAATTTAAAAGTCTTTCTCTAGGCAACTTGAATATTAAGTATCTCAGTTGCAAATGAAAATGCTTGTTTTATTTAGGCCTACCATTATTTAGGACAACAGAAAGCATGACCTAAGATTAACCTGTAATTATGTGTCACTAATTATTTGGAAGAGATTCATATACTCAGTTGTGCCCAGGGAATCCCAGGCAATGTTTCCTAAATGTCTGAAATTTGTAAATAAGTGCTTTGTCACCTATATTTAAATATTATTTGAAGGCAGCTATTTTACTGAATTTAAAAAATAATTTAGTCCTATAAAATGCAGGAAAGTTTCTGTTATTGTTATCTTCAGCATTAATATTTCCTGTATCATGTTCAGAACTAAAGAAAAGTCTGGCTAATGGGATAATAATCTGTGTTTATATAATAGGGACTTCAGATTTTATAATAATATAATGAAAGGTGATTTGTATCAGGTTTCCGATTTCAGGTACATAATTGCTTCTTCCATTCATTCTTACCAGGCAATTTTTTCAAAGTATTTCTTTATGGGAGATATTTCAATTGACATAATTATTTGAGACAGTGCAGAATTCTTCAAATGTGATTACAGTGAACAGATTCTAGGGTGGCTTCTGTTGGGGAGACATTTATAACTCTAAGTTGTTTCTCCCTAGAATATAATGCTCTTCGTGTCTATACAAGAAACAGTGACCAACAATTTAATTTAATATGAAGAGCCAAATTTTTAATGAGATTTAGCGGTAGCATTATATTTTGCACCTGCATTTTTATAAGCATAGAATTTAATTGCTCCTTTATTTGGCTAATTATTTTTATATTTGGCTGTTTTTGCCACTACACCAAGATTCAATTGTGCACTTATTGATCCCCTTGGGAAATTTTGCTCCATGCTGACAATTCATAGTCATAATTTAATTGCAAAAATGATGCATGGAAGAAAAAAATGTATGTATTAAATCTATTGAGAAGAGGAAGGAGATACAGTTGGACTTAGAAATAAATTTCCAGAAGGAGAGCTATTACTGGCAAATACTTTCAAATCATTTCACAATTACATTTTTAGGGAGACATGTCTGATTATCCTTTATTTTTATTTTATATGAGCTCTTGCTTTCAGGGAGAAATAAGTCATAACACATATCACTATGTATATATACATAATATATTAATGTATATAACTTTATATATATTATTGTTGTACATTAGTTGGTAACTCTACTGCTCCTTCATAGACTAAATATCTTGTCCCAAACTAGCTAAGTAAACTTTATTTCGCCTTTATATTGAAGAAAGACTTATGAGAGACAAAAGTATGTTAATATATCTATATAATTTTAAATTCTGTTTTAGCCTAAAGCTCCTCCATATTTTGTTTCTTGTAGCATTTGTTAAAATGGCTTAGAATGAAGACATCTGAAATTTTCAACTGTATAATAAAAAGTAACAAAATAGTGGAGGGCAAGGCTTAATGGTTTTTATTTTAAGACAGCTTTAATGTAAGAAAAAAACCCAAACTAGTATATGTACAAGTACTTGAAACCTTTAAATCAAGTATCGAAAGCGAGCTATCAGGTGCTTTCATGAGCTCCGATTCAAAATTTTACTTAGATACCTTTACCAATGTAATGTAGTATGTATGTGACAAACATTAAAGTTTACAAAGAGTCCTATAATGAACAGTGCAACTCTAAACACTCACCTCAATCTTGTCACACTTTCTAGAGAAACAAATTTTAACTGGTTCTCATTTTAGTTTCAATGTAGTTTTTAAATTACAAAACAAAGCTTATATTATTAATTTTTCACGTTCAAATATTGATGTCCAGTTTAAAAAGCAAAGATTTAATTCACATTCCACAACCTCTACCTCCACTCAATCCCTCCTGAAGAAAATTTCCTGCACAATTGATTTTACCTCTTCTAGGGCTTTTAGATATAACTTCAGATAATATGCTTGAATCAACATTTTCCTTCAGCTTTGACTCCCACAACATAGAGTGAACATTTTAATGTCAAAAGCCTTTCCTTAATAGATGCTCTTTCACCTCCTAGTTCTTTCAGCTGTACCTTTACCTTTATATTTTCAAGGCTGATTGCACTTGTATTCTGCTCACTACCTTAAATTGTCCATGCTTTAACTTTTTTCTTTCTGTCTTTGAAACAATACCTGTATGTCTTCTTTACTATATTCCCAAGTTTAAACTGTTTTAAAATAGTGCATGAGGGACTTCCCTGGTGGCGCAGTGGATAAGAATCCGCTTGCCAATGCAGGGAACACGGGTTTGAGCCCTGGTCTGGGAAGATCCCACATGCCACGGAGCAATTAAGCCCCTGTGCCACAACTACTGAGCCTGTGCTCTAGAGCCTGCAAGCCACAACTACTGAAGCCCGCGCACTGAGAGCCCGTGCTCTGCAACAAGAGAAGCCACCGCAATGAGAAGCCCACACACAGCAAAAAAGAGTAGCTCCCTCTCGCTGCAGCTAGAGAAAGCCCGCGCACAACAACGAAGACCCAACGCAGCCAAAAAATAAATACAAATTAAATCTTTTAAAAAAATGCATGAAATCTATTTTTCTTGAAGACAGCATTTTTACTTTGAGAGGATTGTTCAAATTAGTACCAACTGATACCTCATTGATATCAATGTTCCTATTCATTGAACCTCTGGTTTACTCCCACCAATTCTTAAATCTCACAGTTTCCTCTTTACTGTTTTTTACACTTATTTACTAAAATGGATTCTCAGATTACTTTCTCAGAAAGATTCCGGGCATTTGATTTTTCTTAATTCTAGCAAGAGTGAAATATAGTTAGGTGTAGAGTTCCTGTTCAAATAAGTTTTCCTCAGTATAGGAAAGCATTGACCAAGTGTGTTCTTTATTCTTTGTTGGCAGTGAAAAGTGCTGCTAGCCTGATTCTTTTCCCTTATTTGTTTGTTTATTTGCTTTTGTATTTCCTCTCTGATATATGTGCAGAACTTTTCTTTATTCTTGGTTTCATGGCAAATTTTAATCTATTATTTATATTATAATTAATTTCTAATATTTCCTGTTTTTTCTCTCTTCAAAGCTAATTTTAGATTTGGATACTGGGTTTCCAAAATGCCCCCCTTGATTTTTTTTACATACTATGTTTTTATCTCTATCTTTTGCATTTTGTCACTATTTTAAGCAGATTAAACATTCTCTCCCCTTTCATGAATCCCAATCCCACCTGTATCTTCCTTTACAATGCTTCACTTGATAATACTGTTTGCTTTTTCTTTTGATTATGAAATGTATAATGTGAACACAGAGCTGATTTGCCATCAGTGGTCATAGTATGGCAGTACTGGGACTGGTTTATAGCACCGTCCACTCTGATGGATGGCATTATTAATTTGATTAGTCTGTAGCAGTGCCACATTTGTTGCTAAATATTTTCAATTTTCTCCATGCACATATATATTATAATAATTGAAGAATACAGAAAAGTAAAAAAGAAAAAAACACCTAAAATTAGTAAATAAAAATCACTCTAAAAATAACAGAATCTTCATAACATTTTTTAACTTTTTTTTTTTTTTGCGGTACGCGGGCCTCTCACTGTTGTGGCCTCTCCCATTGCGGAGCACAGGCTCCGGATGCGCAGGCTCAGCGGCCATGGCTCACGGGCCCAGCCGCTCTGTGGCATGTGGGATCTTCCCGGACCGGGGCATGAACGCATGTCCCCTGCATCGGCAGGCGGACTCTCAACCACTGTGCCACCAGGGAAGCCCCTCATTTTTCTACTTTTAACATTAATATTTGTTTACAAAATAAAGTTATTTACAAAGATTTATACCCTACATTAGTATTCTATTTTTTAAATAAATTTTGACCAGCAGCTTTCTATAACGTTAAATAAAATCAGTGTAAATTTCAACAAATGAACAGTTGTATTCTGTCTAAAGGTATAATCGTTTAGTTATTTAAACTTATTTTTTGAGACATCGAAGTTATATATTGCTTTGCTTTATAAATAACATTATGATGAATCTCATTGTACCTAAAACTTTATCTATAATTTTCATAGGAAAACTTTGTTCTTGTTTGTTGCAAGGCAAAAAAAAATTGAGGATAATGGTATATATTTTCAAATTGTGTTCAAGATATGTATACCATTTTAATCTCCCATCAGCTTTTTCTGCTGCTGATGTTCTCTATCTCTTCCTAGTACTGAAAATTCTAATACCTTCTGTAGTTTTCTAAAACTCACACCTGAAACGAGGGCCTAAATTTATTTTGCATTCCTTTGACTGCTAACTAGGTTACATATTTTCTAACATAACCACTTGAATAAATCTATTAATATTTTATAGAAATCACTTAGCTGGTTTTATTCTTTAAAAAGTGTTTTCCACACTGAAACCTAAAAGTTATTCTCTTACATTTTTTTTTCACTTATTTAAAACCTAAATGTATTTGGAATTCATGTTTGGAATTAATGTCATATATGAATAAAATTATGTTTTTTAAAACATTTAAAAACTGTGCTTGGACAAATTACTCAACATTATCAAATAGTCATACATTTCTTCACTCTTCCAAAAAGTACCTTAATTACATATGGAATTTTTATATTTTGAAGAATCTACTTCTAGGCTTTCTTATGCTTCCTTGAGCAATGTGTCTACCGTTCTAAGAATACTAAATTCATTTGATTAGCGTAGCATTTTAGTTCATTTTATTACTTCTGGGGCAAAGTTCACTGAATAATTTTTCATTTAAAACATTTCTGAGATTTTGTTCATGGGTCATTCTTCTCAGGTTAAATACAGACTTATTTGCCATCTTAAAAAGCTGTGACAAAGCGAGAGAGAAGCATGGACATATATACACTACCAAACGTAAGGTAGATAGCTAGTGGGAAGCAGCCTCATAGCACAGGGAGATCAGCTCGGTGCTTTGTGACCGCCTGGAGGGGTGGGATAGGGAAGGTGCGAGGGAGGGAGACGCAAGAGGGAAGGGATATGGGAACAGATGTATATGTACAACTGATTCACTCTGTTATAAAGCAGAAACTAATAAAAATAATGATATATGAATGGGGCTTCCCTGGTGGTGCAGTGGTTGAGAATCTGCCTGCTAATGCAGGGGACACGGGTTCGAGCCCTGGTCTGGGAGGATCCCACATGCCACGGAGCAACTAGGCCCGTGAGCCACAACTACTGAGCCTGCGCATCTGGAGCCTGTGCTCTGCAACAAGAGAGGCCGCGCCAGTGACAGGCCTGCACACCCTGAAGAAGAGTGGCCCCTGTTTGCCACAACCAGAGAAAGCCCTCGCACAGAAACGAAGACCCAATACAGCAAAAATAAATTAATTAATTAATAAACTCCTACCCCCAACATCTTCTTAAAAAATATGAATGAATAAACTCAATGAAAATTTGGAATTTTAATAAATCTATTAAGATATTTGGTGATTACAGAATAATCTTTAGCAGCAAGCCTTTGTAATCACAGAGAACTGAGTCTGAAGCAGAGTTCCTCTGTTTACTAATTTCCAGGTCTAATATTTCTCAACTGCAAAAGGAGGATAACAATATAAACCTCAGAAGGATGTTGTGAATTTTAAAACAGATAATTATTTTAAGTGCATACCCAAGACCCTGGCTCTAAATAACCATTCAGTAAATGGTTGCAGTATTAATCTAATTTTGTCAGAGGACTGAGTAGGAATGATTTACTGATCACCCTGAGCCCCTTTCTTATTGACAACAGGGGCTGATTTAATCTCTGCAGTACTTTTGAAAATTAAAACATTAAACCCCAGCTTTCTTTGTTAGAACGAGAGGATTACCGAATCCACAAAAGGTGTTATGATACAATATAAAAATTATAATTATGTGTGATGACGACTAAGCCTGTTAGAAATTTTCTGGCTTTGCCTTATGTTATATTAATGACCTCCAATGAATCATGCCTCCCTGGGTCCATGGCTCTCTGCACTGTGACATTACCATTGCTACCATCAAAAGTTGAAGTTTATCCACCCCTGTCTAGTCTGTTCAGTTTGCTATAATAAAATATTACAGATTTGGTAGCTTATCAACAACTGAAATTTATTTCTCACATTTCTGGAGGCTGGACACCCACGATCATGGCACCAACATGGTTACATCAGGGACCTCTTCCTGGTTCATAGCCCACATCTCTCCCTGTGTCCTCACACTGTGGAAGGGGCTAGGGAACTCTCTGGAGCCTCTTTTATAAGGCACTAATCTCATTCATAAGGGTTCCACTTTCATGACCTAAGCACCTCCCAGAGGCCTCACGTACTAACACCATAACCTCTGGGGGTTAAGATTCAACATATGAATTTTAGTGGGGGGACATAGACATTCAGACCATGGCAACTCCCTTGACTCGAGCCTTGCTTGTAACTTGCCTTGACCAATAGAACATAGCAGACATAGCATGCAAGTTCTAGAGCCTAAGCCTTGAGAGGCCATACAGTTTCCATTTTCACATTCTTCTGAGAACACCATGTTGTGAAAGTCCATTCTAGCATATTGGAGAATGAGAAGCCACTAGGTAGTGAATCAAGATGCCCAGCTGACAGCTTGCACCAACTGCCAACTATGTATGTGCCTCTTGAGCCCTTCAATCCTACCAGAGGACTGCAGCCACGTGAGTGATCCCAGCAAGATTAGCAGAAGACTGCCCAGATTCCTGAACACAGATTTCACAAAATAATGATGCATTGTGTTAAGCCATGGACTTTTCAGGTAACTTGTTTGACAGTAATAGAAAAATAAAACAAAATAGAACAAATGTGCAGGGAGAAGTGAATATCCTGTCCCTTCACTCATTCTGCATATAAACTGCCTGTTCTAGGGATGTGGTCTGAATAAAAGGAGATGGAACCTTCTGTCTTAACAATATAAACTAAAAACTAAAATTTCTTGAAGGATAAATCAAAAGGAAGCTCTTCCAGTATCATTTTATATAGGCCCAACCTGTAACTGAAAAAGACTCTTAGAGACATCTGGGTAAAACTCAATGTCCCTCTCTTTTCTGTGAACGTACTAAAAATTAAAAGAAAATGAAAATGGAAAGAAAACTCCATATCCATACTTGGAAACAAATCCAATTCCAAGCAATGATTCTTACAGAATGGCTCTCAAATGCAGTGACATTTTAAACAAATCTGGGGAATGTGCAGATGGTGGACACATTTTGCACCAGATATTAAACAGTATCCAGATGAAACATGAATGCAAAAAAGATGCATAAAATATGAACAGATGCAGAGAAAGCTTTCGACAAAATTCAACACCCATTTATGATAAAAACCCTCCAGAAAGTAGGCTCACAGGGAACTTTCCTCAACATAATAAAGGCCATATATGACAAACCACAGTCAACATCGTCCTCAATGGTGAAAAACTGAAAGCATTTCCACTAAGATCAGGAACAAGACAAGGTTGCCCACTCTCACCACTGTTATTCAACAAAGTTTTGGAAGTTTTAGCCACAGCAATCAGAGAAGAAAAGGAAATAAAAGGAATCCAAATTGGAAAAGAAGAAGTAAAGCTGTCACTGTTTGCAGATGACATGATACTATACACAGAGAATCCTAAAGATGCTACCAGAAAACTACTAGAGCTAATCAATGAATGTTGTAAAGTAGTAGGATACAAAATTAATGCACAGAAATCTCTGGCATTCCTATATACTAATGATGAAAAATCTGAAAGTGAAATCAAGAAAACACTCCCATTTACCACTGTATATATACTAATGATGAAAAATCTATATATACTAATACTTATACTATGTACTAATGATGAAAAATGTGAAAGTGAAATCAAGAAAACACTCTCATTTACCGCTGCAACAAAAAGAATAAAATATCTAGGAATAAACCTACCTAAGGAGACAAAAGACCTTTATGCAGAAAATTATAAGACACTGATGAAAGAAATTAAAGATGATACAAATAGATGGAGAGATATACCATGTTCTTGGATTGGAAGAATCAACATTGTGAAAATGACTCTACTACCCAAAGCAATCTACAGATTCAATGCAATCCCTATCAAACTACCACTGGCATTTTTCACAGAACTAGAAGAAAAAACATCACAATTTGTATGGAAACACAAAAGACCCCGAATAGCCAAAGCAATGTTGAGAAAGAAAAGTGGAGCTGGAGGAATCAGGCTCCCTGACTTCAGACTATACTACAAAGCTACAGTAAACAAGACAGTATGGTACTGGCACAAAAACAGAAAGATAGATCAATGGAACAGGATAGAAAGCTCAGAGATAAACCCAACCACATGTGGTCACCTTATCTTTGATAAAGGAGGCAGGAATGTACAGTGGAGAAAGGACAGCCTCTTCAATAAGTGGTGCTGGGAAAACTGGACAGGGACATGTAAAAGTATGAGATTAGATCATTCCCTAACACCATACACAAAAATAAGCTCAAAATGGATTAAAGACCTAAATGTAAGGGCAGAAACTATCAAACTCTTAGAGGAAAACATAGGCAGAACACTCTATGACATAAATCACAGCAAGATCCTTTTTGACCCACCTCCTAGAGAAATGGAAATAAAAACAAAAATAAAAAAATGGGACCTAATGAAACTTCAAAGCTTTTGCACAGCAAAGGAAACCATAAACAAGACCAAAAGACAACCCTCAGAATGGGAGAAAATATTTGCAAATGAAGCAACTGACAAAGGATTAATCTCCAAAATTTACAAGCAGCTCATGCAGCTCAATAACAAAAAAAAAAAACAACCCAATCCAAAAATGGGCAGAAGACCTAAATAGACATTTCTCCAAAGAAGATATACAGATTGCCAACAAACACATGAAAGAATGCTCAACATCATTAATCATTAGAGAAATGCAAATCAAAACTACAATGAGATATCATCTCACACCGGTCAGAATGGTCATCATCAAAAAATCTAGAAACAATAAATGCTGGAGAGGGTGTGGAGAAAAGGGAACACTCTTGCACTGCTGGTGGGAACGTGAATTGGTACAGCCACTATGGAGAACAGTATGGAGGTTCCTTTAAAAACTACAAATAGAACTACCATACGACCCAGCAATCCCACTACTGGGCATATACCCTGAAGAAACCATAATTCAAAAAGAGTCATGTACCAAAATGTTCATTGCAGCTCTATTTACAATAGCCAGGAGATGGAAACAACCTAAGTGTCCATCATCGGATGAATGGATAAAGAAGATGTGGCACATATATACAATGGAATATTACTCAGCCATAAAAAGAAACGAAATTGAGCTATTTGTAATGAGGTGGATGGACCTAGAGTCTGTCATACAGAGTGAAGTAAGTCAGAAAGGGAAAGACAAATACCGTATGCTAACACATATATATGGAATTTAGGAAAAAATTGTCATGAAGAACCTAGGGGTAAGACAGGAATAAAGACACAGACCTACTAGAGAACGGACTTGAGGATATGGGGAGGGTGAAGGGTAAGCTGTGACAAAGTGAGAGACTGGCATGGACATATATACACTACCAAACGTAAAATAGATAGCTAGTGGGAAGCAGCCACATAGCACAGGGAGATCAGCTCAGAGCTTTGTGACCACCTAGAGGGGTGGGATAGGGAGGGTGGGAGGGAGGGAGACGCAAGAGGGAAGAGATATGGGAACATATGTATAACTGATTCACTTTGTTATAAAGCAGAAACTAACACACCATTGTAAAGCAATTATACTCCAATAAAGATGTAAAAAATAAATAAATACATACATAAACTCATTCTGCTGTAAAAAAAAGAAAAAGAAAAAAAGTAAATTTTTAAAAAGTAAAAGTAAATATAGTAAATAATTTTTGCATTTCAGGATGAAAAATTCTTTCCTAAGCATAATGACAACAGAAGAAACTAATATATTGCTATATTTAATTTCATAAACTTCTAACATTTTATATATATATATATATATATATATATATATATATATATATATATAAAATAAAAAGAAAACCACAAAAAGTAAAAGGCAAATGATGAAATGGGGATGATCCATAATATTTATGACAGATTTATATAGCAAATATGCAAAGAAATTTACAAACAGATATCAGTAACATACCAAGAAAACTAATGATCATTTTAGAAAAGAGGAAATATAAGTATCACTGAAAAATATGAATACTGTACATATGTAACCACATTAGTTAAGCAAAATAAATAAATAAATAAATAAAGTAAGTAAGTAAGCAACTTTGAATTTGTTAAAAATGGTGGAGAGTTAGAAAAGATGGTGGTGAATGTGACCCTACAAGTGCATTACCAGTTTTTAAAAGAGCAATTTGTGGGGAGCTGGTGGAGAGATTGAGAGCTGGAGGGCAGCAATTACATAAAGGGCTACTGATCCAGCCAGGAGAAAGTATATGGACGCTATCATAATATGAACAATTTATAATCTACATAGTTTCATGCAAAGTTATAAAAGTCTTCTGATCACTCAAGAGTGAGAAATCCAGACTGCTGAGAGCACAGTGACAAAATATATATTAAGAAAAAGTATTGTAGGATATTATACTGAATTTCAAACTGTTATGTCCCTCATAGACTCCTTAGCTACTCCTACCCTATAATTCTTATTAAAGAGTTGGCATGAATAATGAACCTAAAAAGAGAGCAATTTTTATTAGAAATGGATTAATGTGGTGCCAATGCATACCTGCTCAATATTTTTTTTAATAGGAAAGGGCCATTTTACATAAATACACACGCACACACACACACACACAGGCATGCACACGCTCCCTCACTCTTGCTTTGAAAACAAACCAGTACCCTGAGTGGAAAAACAAAGAGAAAAGTGTAAAACAAGACTGAGAAGTATCTGATAACCTCAAGAATGGAATTAAAAGTAAAATATATTTTAAGTAGCAGAAAGGAGAATAATAAATACTGTTAAAAACACAATCGTGTATATAGAAAACATACGTAAGAAAGAAAACATACAAGACAATGGAAAAAGGCAAAGAATTCTGAATAATTAATTGAAAACTAATAGATATAGACAACTAAGGTGACCAAACATCTAAGTGACAGAGGTTACCAAAGAAGAGGAAATATGACAAAATATTAATAATTAAATTTTGTCCTGTTACCATTGCATGTGTGGTAAGAGGAGACTAGATCAACCTGTGCAAATGCACCATTGTAAAACAGAGTTCTCTTTTCATAATTATGTGACAAAAAATAACAAAGATGCATTTTCTGAAACCTTTCATGTTTGCTCTTCACCTGTACCATTTCTTGTACATTGCCTCATAGTAATTTTTTCTTCACATTTTTGGTTGCTGTTATATACATAAATACACCACCTCATTGACTTTACCTTAAAATATGACTCAATTCTGTCATAATAATTTGACAATAGGAATTTCCTTATTCTTTTTCTTCACTAATTAAATACTTTGCTTATTAATGTATCTTTTTCTTTGTGCTACCTGTTTCTGAATGCAGCCAGTCACAGTATTCTTCAGTTTCCTTGTTAGATAGCACTAAATTCAAGTTCAAATTCTAATATTGTTAGTATCTTAGAAAATTAAGATCCCTTAGTTTCTTGTTTGCAAAAACATAATTATTTTATTACCAGGCTGTAATGAGGATTGAAATGGATAATAATGTTGCACATGTAATGGAATACAATAAGCACCTGAAAGAAATTTGCTATCATTTACTATAAATTTAGTAGTTAGAGAAAAGTATATTTGAGATACAGTTTGTCATCATTTCCAACTTTTTGCATCAGACATCACAGAAATTAAAAGGTCACATACCTGTCACTCCCCAACCCAGGAACCAGGAACTGAATTGTAAGCAGCATATTCCTAGGGAGAAAGAAAGGGTAAATTTCTCTGAATATAGACTATTGTGTAGATTTAACTTGGGAAATATAAAATATTTTACATAATGTAAAACAAAATTATAAATTAAAAAAAAACAAGGTCTAAAAAACTAAAGCAAAATGAAATAAAATAACCTAAGCCTTACACATATATGCAAATCTATTTATACACATAGCACAGAGGTGAGATGATACAATGTCTGCTACTTGTTTCAATATTTCAAAATATATTTATGTATCAGCATTCATGGTCAGTCTCCTGCTGCCTCTCCTTGATTTTCTTTTCTCTATCTCTCAGAAATATTCCATACAGTTATGAAGTTTTCCTCATGGATAATCTATCTCCTGGATCTCAGTTTCTGGGTGACAGTTCTGTTAGTAGCTCCTTTGTGGAGCAATTCCTTTGTTCTAGTTTATAATTGGCTCCCCAACCACAGAGTTTTACTCCAGAGTATTTTCCAAAGTGTCATGGATTTCTTAGCTTCTTTCTCTGGCTTTACCAGGCTCTTACTTTTTTTACCCTTTCTGTTTACTGTCTTATGAAATAAAGTTATGAAAGAGAGCTATCTCTCTAGTCATCATAATGTTTTTATCCTGAGTAGAACGCTTATCCAAACTGTGATTTTTTTTTTTTAAGCAGAAGGTCAGTCTCATGGCCATTCCGAATTCATGATCGCTTTTCATTTGTTTCATCAAATATCTAGTTTAAACTGTACTTCTACACATATATTTATTGCTCAGTTTTGACATGAATATTTGTATTAATATCTATCATTTTCTTCTGTGATCTGTATAATTAAGGAGAAATCACAGAAGGGTCATAGTTAATTTCACAATTTATTGATAAGTAATGTAACAATTTATGGATCAATAGTGTAACATGTATCTTTTCTTTCATTCTGACATTCACAACCTTCCAGGATACAGAAAATACTTTACATTTGAGGATTTTTAAAACAGTTGTTTTCTTATTTGTTGTTACAATTTGTAAAATGAGGAATGTGAGCCATTTCCTATATAAAGATGAACACCTTCGTGCTACCCATTTCAACCTTGACAGTACTTGAATACATTCTTAACATGTTAGATTCAGGGAAAATACAGTTCCAAGCCAGCGTGAAAATGTGATCTGGGTTCCTCTGACCATGCCATCTAAAACCCTGTGTAATTGAAGAAGTATTTGTAGGGAATGGAGTTCTGGGATCTGCATGTCAATGAGCACCTCAGATAATTTTTCATACACACAAAATCGTTTGTGAACCATGCATACTTTCAGTACTGAAGCAGCTGTTCCCTACATTTGCAAATCAAGGAAATCTTATGCATTCAATTTCCTTAAGTAATAAAAACATTCCCATATGCTATGTATGTGTGTGTGTGTGTGTGTGTGTGTTTTACCCTGTGAGGTTTTGTGAAATATTCAAAATGCCATATTCTCCTACCTCTGTCAAAGGAGTTTATGAACCTCCCAAACCTATAACTATCCTACATCCACAGTATGTATTTTGTTCTGATTATCAAATTTTATCTTTCAGAATATTTGGAAAATACAGCAAAGTAAATATGAAACTAAAACCAACCAAAGATAAATGCTAAAAATGTTTTTTTGACTCTTCATTCTATGCATGCATATTTGCATAAAATTTACAAAACAATCTACATCACATGTATAATTTATATTTCTTTTTAACTTTATAAATTTAATTAATATTTGATTAGAAAATACATTCATATGGTTTTAAAGTAAAATCAAAATTGTATAAAGTGAGGATTCTCTATTCGCACTGCTTCGTATCTTCGGTGATTCCCATGATATCCCCAGAGAGTAGGTTATCACTGCTACTAGTTTCCTGTACATCCATCCAAAACTTGTATGTTTGTAAAAGTGGATGGATATATATTAGCTCCCTTCTTGTTTTGCACAAATATTTGCTTACCAATATTTGTTTACCAGCAACGCTGGGCTTCACCAATGGGGTATCTGTGCGTGTGAGTGTTCTCTATACACTTGATGTCTTGTAGAATATTTAGATTTTATATTCTGTTGCCAATTTAAGAGAAAAACTAGAATCTTATACATTCAGTAAATGTTTTGAACCCTATGTTTTGATCTTGCATATTCCTTCTCTTTGTCTTGCTTTTATATTCCCTGTACTTGGATTTTTATTAGAGTGCTAATCTCATAATCTGCTTGAGCTCTTTACCATACAAAATAATAATTTTTATCTGTCATCTCTTTTATGTAGTACAATATACCAATACCACCTTTGTACTTTCATTTGTGGTTTTAATTTTCAAAAATAGATGTCTAGTCAGATATCAATTCACTTCCAGTTTATGTTCTTAAGTTTCCTCATCTGTAATCCCTACCAAATTAGTTATCAAGCTTATTGTAAAGAGTTACACAGAGTGGTATGCCAGTAAATGTTTAATAACCAGCTCTTTGCAGAAAAAATAAAAAAACCCTTGATTTGTGCAGTTGTCAATTTTTATAGTGTAAAGATCTATAAAATCTACTTACTGCTCATGAGAAACCCACGTCAGGCAACCAACATGATGTCACCAGCTCACAGAATTCTGTAATTCTTTCACTCAGCTCTCACCTATCACAGAGTAAGCTCTAAATAACTGTTTCCTCTTATAGTTGTTTTGTATTGTCTAATAATTTTATAGCTATATTTTTTCATTGAAGTTTTTTATTCCATTTTAAATTTATTTTGATGTAAGTTGAGAGTGAGGCTCTAAACTGTTTTTATAATTTCCAGAAATATAATCAATTGTTTCAATTAATTTTAGTACACAATCCACTAATTCACCATTGGCTTATGATCATAGAAACTTTTTTACTTATTTGCATGCACACACCTCATTTCAAGTAGCAAGAGTTATGAAAATTAATGGGAGTCATTTCATTTATTAACATATCAAATAGGCTATGGTTCAAAGACTGTTCAACATTTAGAACTTGGAAGTAAAAATTCTTAATGATTCTTCATTATACATACCCATTTAGTAATAAAGATACTGAGAACAAAAAAACTTTACCTTGAACAAGGACCTACAAACTAATTATACAGTTGTTTATTGAGTTTCTTATTTCCCAGAATAGCCCTATACTATTGTCTTACTGTGAATTTTGGGGCTAAATCAAATGTTTAACAATGACATTTATGATGACTTTCATAAGTATGCAACTGATGGAAATAAAGTTATACAAAATAAAAGTAATGCCTCTGTCTGGTGCAAACTAGTAGGTGTTCATGACTATATTCCAAAATTCAATTTATCTTTGTATTGTATCAACCTTCTATTGAAGAAGATATGACTTCCAACTACTGAAAATTCCATAGACATAAGACATGTAGGAACCCTATGCCAACAGATTATCAGGCCAAATTTTGAATTTCACTAGTCTCTTCTTAAAAATAACATCTCCCCTGTCATCTAGTTTGTTATGTTTACTATCTAGTCAGTAGGTCTAGATGGCATTACATAAAAACTCAGGTTGGTAATTATTTGGAAATATGAGCAATAGCATAAAGCCAACATAGAGATGCTAAGACTAAAAACTCACATTTTAATTTTCCATTGAGGAAACTGAAATTCAAGTAAAATTAACCCTAGATTGTTAGTTATATAGTTATTCTGTCAGAATGTAGTAGAGTGTAATTTTTTAAAAGTCTGTTCTGAATTAACAGATTCCTTGCTTTACAGACATTCCTAATTAATTCTTAGTAGTTATTAACAGGGGGTTACTATGAAGCCACTATCATGGCTTCTTGATTAGAGATTGATTTGTGAATATTCCTACATTTATTCCAGGTACTGCCATTTAAAATTTTAGAATTGTGAAGATAAATGAGATTAACAAAATATTGCCCTTTTGGTTGAAGTAATTTTCTCTGAGGGGACCATTTTTAGTTAATGCATTTAGCCTTGTATAAACCCATTGTCCAAGAGATAGTTCAAGTATTCCTAAGAATTTATATAATCATCACTTGGAAATATTTTTAGATGATATAAAATTCAGAAAACTCTTATTTTGCCTTAAGATATCTTTGGTATCAATATTCTTTAAGGAAAGTCTTCATCAGTACTGAATAAATGATCCTTGTTTTATAGACAAAGTCAACCTGTTAAGTGAGATCTGCGTGTATGATATCACATATAATTCTATTTCAGAGCTATTTTGCTTCATTGTTTAATTTAAATATGGGTATATATAATGTGTTTATATTCAAGTGTGGAATTATATAACTAAATATATAATCATATACTTATATATTCATATAAATATATAAGTTCTTATGCATAAACATCTTGTAAATAATTTATATTTCAACACATATACCGTATTCAAAGTTTATCAGAAGTATTAAAATTTTAAAAAACACAGATACAAAGTTAAAAATTATAATTATGCTCTATGTAGAACTTTATGCTAATTCATTAAAAATCTCACAACTGATATACCTTGGGAAAATATAGATACCACAAATGAATTCAAGAAAAGGGAAAAACGTGGATACACAAAAATCAGGAAAGAAGTCAGTAAACTGATTAAGGAATTATCCTCCAAAGAGCTTCAAGTCACACGATAGCACTGTTATTTTACACATAGGGGAAATTTCTTTATTGTATAAAATTCCCAAGTGATAAGAAAAAAATCACATCTTCAGACTTTATTATATAGATCTCTTATGAACCAGAAACAAAAATATGATAAATAAATGATGAAAATACCTACTTTCTAGTGATATTTTGTGCTTTTTAAAAGAATATGAGATGTTAATATTATAAAATAAAACAATGTATTTCATCAATGCATGAAGTGAAAGAAATTAGATATTTGAGCATTTCAATACATCAAAATGTCAATCCAGTTTAAAAAATAATTATTAATAAATAAGAACTTTTTCAAAATGCCTCCTTTGCATTGCTTAGCTTCATTAGCTTGAAGCTGTGCACACACACACATTCATTTAGGTTTACATAATTTATATGTATTATATGTATGCATATAATACATGTAAACTGAATACATATGAATGTATTCAATGAATACATATATGAATACATATATATGCATCCATATATACACACATATATTTTTATTTAAATTAAGGTAAAGAAAATGTAAACCACTGTCTTTACTATTTCTTAAAATGTTCATATCATTGCAATAAATATTGGAGTGGAAATATGATCATGAATATTCAAAAAGAAAAGAAAATGTTGTTTACCTAAATTAATAATAAAGAACCAACTGAAATACAATTAGAATAATAAGAATTCAAGTAATGTGGCTGAATGCAGAATAACTATGAAAAATAATATGTAGTAATCATAACCAATTTGTTTATATATTTTCAGAAGTTTCACATTTACAGATGCCACTAAATTGGTAAACAAATAGTGTAAGACACTCATGAGTACTGTATTAATGTTATAATGTTTATTAATTTTTTTTAAGTTGGCTTTTCCCCCTTAGAATAAATGGAAAGATGTTATATGATTCTGAATGAGAAAACCATTTTGGTTTTGGTCCAAAATACCACATCTGCCATACAAAAAGCTCTCAAATACTAATCTTTTTGAAATGCTGCTTTATGACAAATCCTTATCTAAAGTGGCATGAACCATTTTGTAGCTCTTTTCTCCCTCTTAAAACAAAAACACTGTGTTTGAAGCTCTAGACAAAGGAGGAATGAATGTAAATCTCATTACAGTCTTTTAGCATAGTTCCCATATTAACATTTCAAAATTTGAAAAATTCTGGCCTGGAGAGTTTTAGATGAAATTTTTAAGATGCTTTTCTTCTGCAAATTAGTTTACAAATTAAAATTTAATGAAAGTGCAGTCCCAATAGACACTGTCTTTTAATACACTAGAATTTTCTACTCTAAAATATTTCTAGTTTCTTTATATGGTTACATTTCTAAATTTCTGTTTCTAATACTATTTGGCAAACACATCTGCTTTTGATTTGCTTTCTCTGCTTCTATACGCCTTATTTAGTTCTTTAATGCCTCATATTAAACTTTGAAGATAGCATGAGACATCTTCTACTGTCTTACTTATTTTTTGTTTTTGTTCATCTCTAGTTTATTTATCAGTATTCCCTCTTTTTGTTCTTACCACAGCCATTGATCCACTGTTTTGTTATTTTTCTCTATATTTTCCTAAAATCCCATTTTGCTGCTTTCCTGTCATTCTTCCTCTGAGTATCCTGGATTCATGTATATGTGGTTTCTGTTTCACCCCTTAAACAAATAAAAATGAGAAGTCAAAATACTTTTATTAAAAAGACACCTGTTAAACTTGAAATGAGAAGAAAAAACTGAATAACAATTTATTCTCTAATTTGCACTCAATTTGTTTCTGTTTTAAGCTTTCTTTTATGTTTATTATTATCATATTTTCTTCATCTATTTACTCTCTAGGTTACTATTCTATAACTTCACCTCAAATCTCTAATACTTCTCCTTCCCTCCAATACTCAACCAATGACCAGGGTTGGTATTTCACTAAAATATAAAAGTAATTATAACAATGACAAATGCTGTCTCTCAATGACTTTAAACCATTTGCATTTTTATTTCTGCCTTCCCTACAATGGATTACATTTTTTAGTTCTATCCAAATCCAATTCCTTCACACATTCACTGGATTCCATGATCTCTTTTCCACCTAAGAATCTTGCTCCAGAAAGCCTTCTGTATATGGACAGTTTCCGCTCTATACTAGATCAGTTCCATCATGGTATATTTCTCATCATTAAAAACTAGTTTTTCTTTGCTCATCATCCCCTTCCATTCTGTCTTTTTCTCTGCTACCAATTAGAGCAAAGTGTTCAATATAATTGTTCAAATTTAATGATAATGTTTTCTCATGCTTCTTGGAATCCAACAGGATACTGAAACAGCTCTTGTGGGGATCATCAGTGAGCTCCATGCTGCCAAAGCCAATCGTCAAGTGTCATTTTTCATCTTACTTGGTTTATCAGCAGCAGTTGACAAAGCCAATCAATAATTTGAAAGGTTTTTTCCTTTTTTTGCTTCTCCTCCTTCACTAATTAATCCATCTCAGTTTCCTTTGCTTCCTCTTCTCCTCTCCCTAGTCTCAAAATGGCTTCAACACCCCAGGGGATCATTTTTCTGACCTCCTTTTCCCCTTCACTTTAGTTGATCTCATCTAATCATAAAAACAACAAGGAAACCAATACTTGTTCTATATGCTAATAATTTCCAAATGCCTATGTCTTGCCCCATTATTTCCTCTGAATTCCAAACTTCTATATCCAAAACCATTTGGATGTGTAAAAAAAATTCTAACTTGATATGCTCAAAACTGAACTCTTGATACACAAAGCCCACCACAAATTTGATTTTCATACAATCTTCTCCACCTCAGTAATTACAACTCCATATTTCTGACTGTTCAGGTTGAATACCTTGGAGTCAACCTTGTACAGCTCTTTCTCTCCACCACTGCATCTAAACATCAGGAAATTCTGTAAGCTTTGGCTTCAACATATAGAATCTAATTAAATCATTTCTTACCATTCCTACCACTATATTCTGGTCCAAGGTATCAACATCTCTTACCCTGATTATTAAAATAACAATAAATTAAAATAAACTTTTAAACTTTGCTTCAGATCTTGCCCTTCTATATTTTATCCTTTACACAACATTAAAATATCCTATCCTATTGTATCTTATTCTATTCTATGTTATCCTATCCTACCCTGTTCTATCCTAATTTATCCCTGTACTTTTTATGCTTCAAAGAACTTTTTCATCATCTGATTTAAAAAATCCCCTCTCCTCACTCACAAAAGGTTCAGGACAGATTTGTTTTGTTGACCACTGAATCTCCAGAAACAACACACATACAAACACACTCACACATATACATACATATATATGTATAAAACAAATGAACATATATATGCACATATATATTTGGATATATATGAAAACATGTATGCCAATAAATATGTTGTTTGAATGAATGAAAGTTAAATGAATGAATTATCATCAGATATCATACTCACACAGATAAATCTTCAGTTATTTGTTATGATTACTATAATTACTATACATGAATATATCTGGGATTCCAACTATGTCTAATATAAGAATTTCCTTGAAATCATTTAAAAAACATATTCAAATCCTACACTTCCATTCCCAGTCCAACAAAAAAAACACTGGATACTACCGAGATTCAGATGGTGGGGACAGTGTGTGGTCATTTTTAAATTATTTTTTTAGAGTGATGCCAACATAATAACCAATACAAATTCCATGTATTAAAACTCATCAATGATTCCCATTGTTAATTGAATAAAGCATGTTTTGTAGCATTTAGTGTATAAAACCATCTGTGGTGTAATTGCTCATAGCTTCCTATCTCAACCGTTTTCAACCCTATTCTCACAGTTCCTGCTGTGCAGTACAGAACTGCTTGAGTTCCTAGAACACACAACTGTGTTTTTGTTTCTATGCCTTTGTTCATGTGATTTCCTCTGTACTGAATTTGCTCTTCCCCTCCAATTTATATCCTCCAAGAGTCAGGTTAGATCTGATTGGTGCCAAGACAGTCTTGCTTAAGTCTCCTCTTTTTGGCTCCTCCCCCAACACTTTTCACTATAAACATTTATGTATAAATGAATAGACCTATGGTTCTTAACTGTTGTTATGTCAAAACAGTTTAAAACATTCTTCTTTAAAAGTATGTCCACACCCCACACTCTCATCTCCCATGCACCAGGGTACATATTAATAGTGACAGGGTTAGGATGGTGGGAAGAATGAGGTGTTTAAAATGTTTTTAGAGTAATTCTGATTAAAAAAAAAAAAACAACTGAACAAGATCTTGAATTCTTAGAAGGGATTTTTAGAAATTGTAAATTCATCATCTAGCAATAATAATTGTAAGTTTTTGATATTTTTGTTATTTTTAAAATTCAGTGCATTTATTATATTCTTTCCAATCCTGAAACTAATCATCAGATATCATACTCACACAGATAAATCAGCACAATTTATCCTAACAGGAAGAGGTAATGGAGGAATCATATGTTTCAGGTACATGTATTTCTGACCACCTAATACCCTTCAACTCTATTTCTGCTCTGAGAGACATTACATTTATGCTCATAATTTATGTAAAGAAGGAACTCACTTTTTAAGAACTTTCCACAAATTACATCCAGAAAGATGATGCTACTCTACTTTGGAAGCTTCCTTGATATATAGATATTTTTTTACATCACAACCATAACATTCTTGCAACAAGACATAAACAATCTCAGAAAAGTTTCCTTCTAGATTACCTGACTTACATCACAGAAAATTTTAGTAAGCCCATCAGGAATTCCCTGCCTCTTTTCATAACATACCTGTAAGCTTTGCTTTCATTAGTTTCTTACTTAAAGGGACCATGGTGTTCTTTTTGTCCACAATTGAAACATAGGCAGTATTGGGAGGTAAGATAGGAGGAAATAACTTTCAAGGTAAGATTTGTTCTATCTAATTTCAAGAGAAGAGAGTAGATGCTCAGTTGAAACCTAAAGGGGTTAACATGTATAATGATCTGGACGCCAACTTCCAGTTTAATTTCCAGGTAAAATGAGGAAAATAGTATATACAAAACGTGGCAGGCAGAACAATGCTCACCCTCAAAGATGTTCCTAATCCCTGGAAGGTGTGACTATGTTATGTTACATGGCAAAGGGGAATTTAGATTGCCGCTGGAATTAAGGTTGCTGACACTAAAATAAGATTATACTGAATTATCTGGGTGGGCACAGTATAATCACAAACATTATTAAAAACGGAAGAGGGAAGCAGAAGAGAATTAGAAGGAGATGCTTCTAACCTTCTACAGAAGGTTGGTTAGAGAGATGCAAAATTGCTGGCTTTGAAGATGGAGGAAGGGAGTCATAGCCAAGGTATGCCTCTAGAAACTGGAAAATGTAAAGAAACAGATTATCCCCTAGAATCTCCAGAGAGGAAAGCACCTCTGCTGACAACTGGTTTTTATCCTGGTGATATCTGTGTTGCAATTTTAACCTACAGAACTCCAAGATAATACATTTGCATTCTTTTAAGCCACTAAATTGTATGCTAATCTGTAACAGTAGCAGTAGGAAACTAACTCACAACACAGTAAGAGGTTATGTGCATTTGAGCCTTAATTAATGGATATGAATGATTTGTTACTTATTCACTAAGGAAACAGTAACAGGGTTTCTGAAATCTTCAATAATGATCTAACATGGAATATCTCAATCTTTTTTAATATTATGCCTTCTTGGCTCTTGATATACATAAACTAAACACATATAGTTCTGTGTGACATTTCAAAATGAATTGAATATATTGACTTAAAACAAATCAGAGTAAAGGGGAAAGGAGAAGTTTTGATTTAAACCTCCCTTTATATTTAAAATTAGACTAAATCACATTGTAAGGTGCTTCCAAATCTGTGACATTCTACTCCCTACTACCTTTCAAACATTAATTTGTAAAAATGTGGGAGATGATTATGCTAAGTAAATATTCAAATTTAGCATCATTGTTGCATATCCTCATAGGTTTTCCTTATAGTTTCCAAATTTATGAATATGAAGAATTGAGCCATTCAATAGCTCCTGAGCTATCTTTGGAGGTGGGCTTATTATTCAATTAAGGGAGAATTTTAAAAAGACGTTTTACCTGATTCTTAGGACATTTCAAAATATGGGTCTGTCAACCTTCTCAAGAAGAAAAGAATCTAGAGGTAGGCCAGAATTTTTTAGACAAAAAGAAATTGGGGTATTGAAATAGCCTGCAAGGGGTGAAGGAAGAAGACATCTAGCCTCCATTGTTTCAGTGCACAGTCCATCCACTGTGTCCTTATATTGATTTTCACTAATTATAATATTAAAGAAGTACAACAAAAATAATTGTATAAGCACTAATATTCTTATATAGTAATATGTGTTGCTAAAACCTAAACAAAGCTTAATTTCTAGGATTTAAGAAGCAAAAGTAAAAAAAAAAAAATACTAGATCAACTTGTTCAGGTGTTACTGAATAACTTCCAAAATATGCATTTTTTATTGTTGTTGTTTTATCCTTTTGGGAACCAAAAAGATGCCTGAAAAAACTAGAGGGCCTAATATAACTTAAATGACTAGTATTAGTTTTTCTTAATCCTGAGAATTTTGACCACAAACTGGTGAATTTACTTTAGCAGCAGGTGGTAGTTTTGAAATTCTAGCAATCCCCAAAGAAAAGAACATACTGTTGATTTTAAGACTAATATTGAAGTGACACTCAGCCTTTTGTCTGACTGCCCTGCTGTGCTCAGAGCTTTCAAAGCTTCCACCACCGAACTCTAGTTAGTTATCACTGGGATCTTAGCTTTACCTAGACCCCAGCTCGCTCTCTCTCTAATCCAGTGGCTCCTTCAGACATCCATTGCCTTTAATGTCACTTCTGAAGTTTGGTTTCTTACCAAACTTCCACAACCTATTTCTCAATTTATCCTCCCCATTTCCTCATACCTTACCCACCATCATCATCAAAAATGCACTGATGTTTGTTTTAACACTTGGTAGCTCTGGTTCAATTCAACTCACAGTATTTACTATGCTCCCTAATGTTCTAATGATTGAGTTATCTCTAATCAAAGCTGATTATTGCCAACATTGATTTTCAAGAATTTTTTGTTCCCCTCTGGGAAGGCAGAGAATGCACCAGAATAAAGCTGGCATATGAAATGTGTCAAATTTTTACAGAAGTAGATAATGTGGTAGAGAGAGTTAGAAATGTGTTCTAAACAGAATGAACAATGGGAAATAAAGCACAGAAGTTAGGAAAATTCAGTGAGACCTTTGTTTAAGTGAGTTTATTTAAATGAAGCTAAATACAGTGTTTCCCTTTCCATATATCACTTTCTGAGAATGTATTTGTTGCGTCCAGGCAGGTTGGAACAAAATTAGAAAAAAAGCTGTGTCATTACTAAGATACGGTTTGAGAAACATACTCATCTATTTGTTCAACAAATATTCAGTGAGCACCTAAAATGTGACCCACAGTAGTTTAGGAGCTGGTAAATCATTGGTGAAAAGTAGAAGTGCCAGATATAACTGGTAAATTGGTGAGATTTCACAGAGAAGATAGATTTGATCAAGTCAATTTATATGAGACAATCTCCAAGAAGGGTTTTGGAAACAGTGAGAAGGGATATGTTTGGGATAATAAGATACGGGGAAGGTTGTTTGTTTTCTTTTTTAGACATTTGTCACTTGATCCAGCTTCTTGGAAGCATGCCTGAGACTTACGGAAGACAGAGCTCTCATTAGAATCTAGAGGAACTGCCTTCACCTTGGAATTTGTGCAGAGCTCATTTTAGTCCCAGATGGCGAAGTGTGACATGGAGTCAGGGATGCTGGCTACATTTTATTTCCTTTTGTATAGAAGGAACCTTGGCTTTGGGGCTTTGAATGTTCTATAAAATGCAATGATACCTTAGAAACTTGAAGTCTGTAGCTTTTGGAGTCAAAGGTCTTGACACAAACACCAGCTCCATTAAGGGTGACAACACAAGGCTATCAAAAATGGTGGAATAAGTACCAGGCTTCCAAAAGACTTCCTAGAAGAGCTAGGTGAGATTTTATGGGGAAAGGTATCTTAAATTTATAGTTGCTAAGAGACCACCTTTGTTTTCACAGAGAGCTGGATTTGAGTTCAACTCTTACTTCTGAGTTTTGAAACATTTAAAAAAATGTTTTAAACTGTTTCATTTTTATCATCACTAACATGGAGATAATTAACAGAAGCTGCCTTAAAGGATTGTTTCCAGGATACGTTGCATAAAGCAGGTAAAGTTATTAGCATGGTGATAAGAATAGTGTAAATGCCTCCAAAATTAAAAATTTTAATCATTATAGAGCATTATTTTTTAAAAATATGCATTAAAATATTAAGAACAACTGTATCTATAGATTCATATTAAACAAAGATATCAAGAAAAGCACTAGAAGATTATATTGTATATAACAAACTCATTCACTTATTCAATAAAGTAATGAATTGAAGATACAGACATGCAATCTTCCTTTTGGAGAGCTTATCCAGAACAATATATATTATAAACGATCATTTAAAATGCATTACTATTAATTACATGAGAGAGGTGTATGCAGAATGATAAAAACAAAAATTGTTATCAGGGAAACAACAAATTCCATATGTGCCACAGATTCTGCTGAGTACTGAAGGCACAATAAGACTGAACTGGATGAAAAAGTTTTAAAAGAGTGGTTCAGGCAGAGAGAACAACATATGTGGAAGAAGGAAGTATTAATATAAATACGACAGTACACTTAAGGCTCTGCAAGCAAGCTGACTCCATTGGGGTAGAAGTTGGGGCAAGAGATACAAGATGGGGCAATGACCCCTCTCTGCTAGAATCCTACATAACCCAAAGGTACAAAGGACTATGAGGGGTAGAGCATTGCCTTTTAGTGAAATGGTTTGTCATTCAGAATATCTTTATTATGGCATATGCTTATTATAGTAGTATTTGGGGTCCTGTAATTCCTGCTTGGGACATATACATGACACTGATGATATGCTGGAAATTCTTTGTGTTCTAACTACATTACACAATGAAAATTGGCATGAATAAGTAACAGTAAGTACTTGCAGCCCAAAAGTTAAGCAAATGTATATTTATGAGTGCTGAAATTTAGGGAATTGTTAAATAAATATTAGCCCTTGCTTTTATTGTGGCCTCTAGCTTATCCGCCTTTTTGTTCATTAACACAGCAATTTCATGATGACCAGAATTTTATTTTCTGGCTAGATTTCTCACAGACTCTCTGGCTTTGTTAAACATACATAAACCAGAGTGGTATATGTGGTACATATAGTGGTACATAAACCATTTGGTATATTTGATCAATCTAGGTAGTTAATATGAATAATTTACAGGCACAAAATGATGTTTTCCCAACAAGAGCAACCCATTTTGCTTTATAAATCTATGGCTACTTTTCAATTTCTCAATTTAGGATGCTATTTATATACTTATTTTATATTAATTTTATTTATAGATCCCAAATTATGGATCTGCATATTTAAACTTATCCTATTGGAAATCCAATAGCTCACATATCTGGCAAATATCTTCCCACTGACAGCCACGTAGACACTAACTAAAAGTTTTTGAAAACTAAAATATTGCTTGCATATTATAAGGGCTAAATATAAAATCTTCAGAATGGCACATATGGTAATGGATTTATTATGAATAATGACATTCACTTGATCTGCTTTATTGAAAAATCCACCTTATTAGTGAGACATGAGTTATAAACATTGTCATTGGGAGTCAGATAAACGTAAAACCCATCACAAAGAATTATCTGTGGAGGTCCAGCACAACTTACTGTTTACCTTTCTTGTTACAGGCAAAGTTCTTGGAATGTTTCTTAGAGTTACAACAAAGACAACTGGTTGTGTGATACATTATGAAACAATGTAACACCAAATTACATAAACTGTACAGCTAATACTTTATCCTATTTGAATGGCAGTAAAACTGCGATTTATTTATTGTTTTCATTTTATTTCAATTTTAAACTGAAGAGAAGGAGAGGAAAACCTACAAAGATAACTTAATAAAATTAAAAATTAGTTTTCAATCAATAAACCTACACTTTATAGTCTCATATGGCCTTACTACTGAATAATGTTTTTTGTTTTGTTTTGTTTTTTTGTGGTACGCGGGCCTCTCACTGTTGTGGCCTCTCCTGTTGCGGAGCACAGGCTCTGGCCACGCAGGCTCAGCAGCCATGGATCACGGGCCCAGCCGCTCCGCGGCATGTGGGATCTTCCCGGACTGGGGCACGAACCCGTGTCCTCTGCATCGGCAGGCGGACTCTCAACCACTGCGCCACCAGGGAAGCCCAACTGCCTAATTCTTAATCCACAGCATGGACTGCTCAGAAGATGTCTCCATAAGCGAATATGTATTTCACTATAGGGTCTAAAGATGTCTCCATAAGCGAATATGTATTTCACTATAGGGTCTAATTAACCAACATTAAAAAAAATTAATTTAATCTGGAAGCCTCATAGTAAGGCAATTAAAGAGATACCCTTGGTCATATAAAGGACAGGCTTTATCATTTTCATGAAGGCATAGCACAGCCTATAGACCTTTTAATTACAAATGTAGGCATTTAAACCTTGGTCCACATATATTTGAATTAAGGACCAACTTATAGTACCTGCTTTAAAGTATCAGTAAGGGTCTGGGTCTGTGTACAGTAAACTTTCATAATATAGAACATCGGTTTTCTCCATTTGAGACAAGAACTTTATACACATAACCCCCTATTATTTTACCACTTCTTAATACTCATTTAAAGTAATTAATATTTTATAGATAAATATTAAATCTAAAATGTTAATGTATTAAAAGAAAATAGATAGGCATAAAAGTAGTAAGAAAAAAACTATGAATGCAAATAGTTAACAGACTTTATGGTAATCCAAACTTTAAAGGTAGGTTTACAAATAACTTGGATGCATAAATATGTACTTATTTTCACATCATGCAAAATTAGTATTTTAAATATTTATGTAACATGAACAAAAGTTGCATATTAATAAATTAATTGCATAAAAGCAAGTTGTTAGATTAGACAAAATCAAATATAAGGTTTAATAGTCTCAAATACAGACAAAGTGTACCAGAGATTGGTATAATCTACTGGGTTTCTGAGGACTTAGTATATTTTCAGAATGGTATTTCTTATTCTGATATTGATGCTGACTCAAATGTTTCTCATATTTACAGAGTGTATAAGTATCCTCAAGCTTGTGAAAACAGGTAATCTAATACTCTTTCTGCAAGCTCTTCAGACATAAAGGGAATTCTCAGGTAATCATCAAGTAACATTCCCCTCTCTTGAAGCCCTGATATGGCACCTGGGTATAGTGGATACGTGACACAGAGAGGAAGTATAAATATCTTCCGGCTGTACAAGATAATATGCTCTTATTTCTAACTTAGGCTGTTCTCTAGGGATTCTAGAATGGTAAAACTGAAAGGTATGATCTGAAGAGTTTGATAATTTTTACTTTTGTCATGTGCAGTGAAGTCAATTTCTCTATGAGGAATAGGAGGGATTTTTTAAAAGTTAATGTATGGAATGGAGTTTTTCTATGATTACTCAAATAATTTTGCATTTCTTGAATTTTTAAATGATTCTCTAAATTAAAGGCAAAGCTGTCATAGTACTATATTTGTCATGGACCATAACTATGACCATCGTTTCTCTGTATAACTGTGATATTTCAGATATCATCTTAATTCAGGATTCAAATGGCATATGTTAATTAGATGTGAATTTTAGTATTGTCAGTAATGCAAAATGGAAAAATATGTCATGCCATAATGATATGCACAAGTTCTGTGGATCAATTACACACAATGTAAAATAAATGTATACATTTCAATTAAAATAGCAATATATTGGCTCTATAATATATTGATGGTTTTCTAATAGCCTTTTCTTTTCTTTACTTATCTTGCTGTAGGAAAGTTAAGCTACAGGTTTTAATATTTAGCCCAGAGAAAAGGAAACTTGATATATCCTGGCCTTTCAGGTATACTGAAATGCAAATAGATTGAAGAAAGTAGGATTCAGGTTTTCATCCGGGTATTTGGATATCTACCACATGTATTCAGAGGTTTCTGTGACAGGTACCATTAGAAAGTTAATCAACAGAGAATTAAATAAGGTTCCTTTCAGTTATTCTTTAACGTCATCAAAGATTCCTATTTGACTTGGCATATATGTTTGCTTGTAGTTAAATATTTCCAAATTTACATCTCCAGGTTCTCTTGCAATTTTCTTCTCTTTTTAATCCCTGCTATACACTAATCTATGGCTTCATCTTGATATAATGAACTAATCTCCTGATTAGTTTCTCATTTTGTCCACCTGTGTGCTATCTGTCACCATTATATTTTTCCACTATATTCTCCCACTATTTAACCATATGCCTCCTGTAGTATGAGAAATTTTGATTTCAAATATATAGATATAAATAATTGTATAAATATTATATGTATAATTATATATATATATATAATTTTTTTTCATAGTCATGCTTCCACTTAGAAAATATGCTCTCCCAAGTATACCTACGACAGTTCCTCTCATTTATCAAGACAGAGTCCTAAATAACTTTGAGGAGAGAGATAGAGAAATTTTAAACATCAAGAAGTCATGGGTATTATGTTTCAGGGAGGCAGTAAGCCTCGGACAGTTACCTGATTGAAAAGGAATGGCTCCAAGCAAAAAGAAAAGCATTTATTCTTAAATAGCGATTATCATTAAATGTTTATTAAGCATTAACTATAGACCAGGTGATTCTAAGAACTTTATATCTATTAAATGATCCAATCATTATAAGAAAATGTTAACTTAGTAATATCACCTTGTTAGGTAAAAATGATTTCCTTAAACTCACAGAACTAACAAATAATAAAGACAAGAATTGTTTTAATGTAACTACTTCTTTAATGCTTTCAACAATATAATTTTAATCCCACTGATTAATCAGCCTGATGCCTTTCTCCCTCTTGCTGCTCTCCCAATCTCCCCAAGAATGAATGTCTTTCCTCACCTACCATTAACTTCACGTCATTTGTCCTAGGGAGAATTTATCACCGCTACCCATGCCTTTGTTATTACACGAACACCACTTTACAGATGTATCTAGCCCTTTGGCAGGTGCATAGTCCCCTGTGATCTTTGTACAGGTCTTGTTGTACATTCATGCACTTTCTATTTTGGGATGTTTATTTTTCCACAGGGCTCTTTGTGTGTTATTGGATCTGCCTGAAGATAATTGAAATCAGTAGAAAAAGCAGTAGAAGCAAAAAGTCTAATTAGCTTCATTGATAGCTATAAAAATTTTCTGTGAATTTATAACCTATGTTTTCCTATCTCCATTACCTCTATTCAACTGAATTTTTAGAGTTTGAAATATTTTCAGGTCATTCTGTGACCAGTAGGAGCTAAGAAAAAAAAAAAGCAGCCATTTAATTTTTGTCAATGTTCAATTTCTTATGCCAAATCCATATGTAAACTGAATGACATTTAATATTACTAATTTTTATCACCTTTTGTGCAAAGTGATCTTTAGACTATAAATGCTGTTCTTTAGCAATTTCAGATACATACGGGGTCTAGAGAATGAAAATTAATTTGTTTTGGAGTGAACTTTTTTTTGCCTAGTACACTATAACTCTTACATTTGAAGAAAGCTCTACATGTTTTAATTGTTTGGCATTACAATAGATTTTATAGCCTTGCTGAAAGCATTTTGAAATTCAGTAATAGCAGTGAAGTCAATCTCATTTGAAACGCAAGGCATAACTCTGAAAAAGGTGGCTGCATTATCAAAACATCTAGGATGTGAGAAGAAAATGTCACTAAGTTGCTTCTAGAGCTTGTTTGATATTTAGGTGTACATTTCAAGTCCTCAGATGGCTCTAAGCTGCTGCCAAAGCTGCTGCCAAGGAAGTTTTTTTTTTTTTTTGCTTTTTTTCACATCTTTATTGGAGTATAATTGCTTTACAATGTTGTGTTAGTTTCTGCTGTACAATAAAGTGAATCAGCTATATGTATACATATATCCCCATATCCCCTTCCTCTTGTGTCTCCCTCCCACCCTCCCTATGCCACCCCTCTAGGTGGTCACAAAGCACCGAGCTGATCTCCCTGTGCTAAGGTAAGCTGGGACGAAGTGAGAGAGTAGCATTGACATATATACACTGCCAAATGTCAAATAGATAGCTAGTGGGAAGCAGCTGCCAAGGAGTTTTATATGAATGCAAAACAACTAAAAGGAGCAAGATGTTGCAGTGAAGAGACTACTTTTGAGGGTGCATGGCTATTATACCTCTTTGGCAGGGGTATGTGTAGAAAAGCTGAATTGCTGGCTTTGAAGGTGATTCACATTGAAGCTCCTGATTATTAAATATTTTAAAATAAATGAGGATCCTTTTACAAGAGACTCTAGCTTAAATTATTCCTACATTTATAATGAAAATAATTCATTCCACTCTGTTTTCATTCATTTAGTTATCCCAGAGATATTTACCATGTGCTATCCAATATTCTAGAACCTGGGGACATAGTGACAAAGAAGACAGAAAAGATAATTAATCCCATGACATTTTCTATCCATTTTATAATTAAGGATTGGTAAGCAGTCTCTAAGAACTTTTAGAACCAGAATGAGGACCACAGGTTTATTCTGTAAGTCATAAGGGAAAATAATAGATATATGGGAAATTAAATCACACAACAATTAGATATTATAAAGAAAGAAATAATAGTATCTTAACTGAAATGAAGGGTAAAATGCCTTTTACCAGAGGAGCAAAATATCATGGGTAAAATATTGAAAAACGCTATTATTTTGAATGATTATTTAATTTCAAAAACAATTAGCATCATAAAACAGGTTGTTAGGAGAGACGGTTATCTGGTAACAGAAATACTTTGATCATTACTGGAAATGGCCAAGAAAAATAATGAAAAGATGAGTTTCATGGGCCATACATTTTCTTTTTTCTCATTTGAAATCACCACTTACTTGAGAGTAGAGTGACTTTAATAATTTTATTATCAATATTTTCACTAATTTTCTCTTTGTGAAGAACAATGTGTCTTACTCTGCATCCATGTAAGTGAATATTTATAATTCTGGGAGAGTAATCATTTGAAATTACCTTTTCTCAGGTAGTAGACATAAGCTATTTGACTAAAGACATGAGATGGATATCTGCTAAGAATTTGAAGAATTCAGCATCAGGTTTTTTGATCCAGTGTCAAGAAAACTTTATAATTGTTTATTTAGAAAAATTATCAATGTCAGTAGCACAATATCAATATTTTCTCTTTTCTTTGGATCAACTAGAGTTCCTTTTAAATTGAAACTTTTACTGAGTAATAAGATATACAACTTTGAGTCAGAAATATGCTAAAATACCAATGTTGCCAATAAATATTTTGTTCTTGTTCTTTTCATACTGAAATTTTATTGCTCAGCTTGTAGTTTTTACCCTTTTTTGCCCCTTTCTTAATTGCTAGTAACCTTCTTGCCTCCCATAGCTTCTATCATGGATAATGTGCCTTTTTCACATAACGAAAACTTGGGCCACTAGCCCTGACTTGCTTGACAGAATAGTCAAGGTCTAAGTTATTGCCTTATTACAGTTATGAAAGTATTTGTACTCATACAACACAGTTTCCATAGTTATCCCCCTCTATCTAAATCTCCAAACATGTACCTTTTATTTAAGTTATATTTTTGACATATTTTGTGTCTACAAATATAAAAATCTTTCAACAAGAATGGAGAGTGAGAAGGCATTTGTGGTAAATAGAAAGTATTGAGAGGTTATTACTGAGTTGACTGAGGTCTCAAAAATTGCAAGTCTTTGCTTTGTTTCATTATCCTTAGTGAAAAAATATTAGTGTGAAAATGTGGTTCAATAATTAATGAAAATAAGCTGTATAACCATAAAATTATTGTGGTTCACACACTCAAAAATACTAAAACTGTATAGGCAATATATTAGGCTAGGCACTAAGAAAACAAAGACAAATAAGACATAGCCCTTAATTTCCAGGAACAGATAGTCTAACAGGAAGTACAAACAAATAATTAAAATACTTTATAAAAATTGCAACTTATACATTAGGTATATATAGGTCTGACAATTTCCCCTATGATGCAGATGTAGAACATGGCATATGACTTGGACATTGAAGACAAGTTTGAGTCTCTGTGATGAGAGAAGAAAGATGAGGAACCCAGGTAGCAAGAGTCATGTTTACGGAGGCAGGGAGGTAGAATTTAGAATCTTATATGTTTCTTGAACAATTGAACCTAGTTTTGTACAGATTGTTTGGAGAGATCAATCTTGTTGGATATATAGAGAAATAGGTAGACTACATGGAAGCGCTGAGGGGCTTTGTGTGCCATGCTAATTGATTTGGATTTTGGAAATAAAATGCTGACTTGATAGAATTAGAGCATCTGAAGAAAAAAAGAGAGACATTTAACAAAATGCAGTGTAGGCTGTTATTTGCAAAATGTAATAAGCCTGTAAGGAATCCCATTTGATCTTCAAAATTTGAATATAAATGTACTTCAAATGTTTGAAAAATACTAACCATCATAGCCAAAATACTAAACTTCACATATTTCTTAAATGAAATTAAATATACAGATTTTTGATATGTGTTTTCTAGTTTTAGTTTTTACTAACGTGGCAGTTTACTTATCAAATAAGAAACAGATACTGAGGTTTTCTAGAAGAATAGAATTAAAAATAAAACTTACACCTGTCAATATCAGAAAAAAATGTTACATAAATAAGTAGAAGGAACAAAGCATTTACTATCACTGCTCAAGGTAAGAGGGTGCAACCTAATGCAGGCATACCTTGGAGATAATGGTTTCAGACCACCACAATAAAGCAAGTATCACAATAAAATGAGTCACAGCAATTTTGGGGGTTTGCAGTACATATAAAAGTTATGTTTACACTACATTGTAGTTGATTAAGTCTACAATAGCATTGTGTCTTAAAATGCAATGTATATACCTTAATTAAAAATACTTTATTGCTAAAAACGGCTACCTATCTCTGAGCCTTCAGCGAGTCCAAATCTTTTTGCAAAAGTAACAAAGATCACTGGTCACAGATCACCATAAAATATAACAATGAAAAAGTTTGAAATGTTGTGAGAATAACAAAATGTGACACAGATACATGAAGTGAGCAAATGCTGTTGGAAAAATGCCAAAAGACTTGCTGAATGGGGGCTTCCAAAAACTTTCAGTTCGTAAAGGATGCAGTATCTGCAAATCACATTAAGCAAAGTGCAATAAAACAAGGTATGCCTGTAATATAAACTTTGCAAAATGTGCACAGATAGATTTTATTGCGAACTCTTTGCTCATCCTTTACTCCTATATACACAAAAATTAAAAAGGTAAAAACTTGCAAACAATTTGAGAATATATATTAAGTTACTTAAAATTAGTAATTAAATCATGGAATTTATTGGACATCAGAGAGAAAGAGCAAGTATCTAAGATGGAAAAAAAGCTGACTTTTTATGGTGGGTAGTTGTTTTTACTTTTTTTTCCCACATAGCATTTAATGCCAGAAAAGAGTAGACTTATTTCTGCAATATATTTAAAAAGAAAGTATTCTTGAACATAATGGATCAGAGATATGTCACCTATATACCCTAAAAAAATAATTTTTAATATTACATCCAGCTAAACATTGTTCCATCTGTCTAAGGGAGAACTTAAAAATCAATCTATCAGGAATGAGGAGTCATGACATAAAAAAATGTGGCAGTGAGTATTGGATTTAGTAAAATATAGAACAAAGGCTAAAAAATTTTGAGATATTATTTAAATAACAAAAGTATTACAATGCTTTAAATAAATTTTGTGACATTTAATATTATTACATATAATGTCTTAGTGCAACTATTTCTGAAGCTTAATAAAACATTTGGGAGTTTGAAATGATTTGAGGAAGGTATGTGAAATGAAATGCAATGGCACTTTATTTCTTAAAGTAGTAAATGAAAATATAAACTTGGTTATAATAATTAAATCTGTAAAATAATACTAGAGAAACTAAAAGATATATATATATGTGTGTGTGTGTGTGTGTGTGTATATATATATATATATATATATATATATATATATATATATCTTTCCAGGCTCCAAATAAGAAAAATAAAAGTATACAGGAAGATACTGTAAGGAAAAACAATATATATGGAAATGCACTTTCACTTAAAATCTCAAGAAAGCATCTAGATTTCACAAGAGGTAATCTCTCAAACTGTTAGAACATACAAGAGAAGCAGTAAAAGCAGTAAATAATAATTTTTAAAGAGATGCTTCAGATCTTCTGGTCAGAGTAGTCTCCTGATTGCAATAGGCCCCTCTCCCTATTGCAGTAATCTCTTTTATCAACTTTGCAATAATTCTTTTAAATAAGGTCTCTCCTTAATAGAAACAACAACACAACAACAGAAAATTCTAAACAAACAAAACACTAGAGAGCTGAAAATATACTACTTAAGTGAACTAAATTTCAGAAAGTGACAAGGGAAGAAAGGAGACAGTCTCCTTACCCCTGGAGGAGCATCAAGAGAAGGGGATCTAATACAAATGGGGTTTAAAAATGCCAATTTTTTATCTTATGGTCAATATTTTGATTTTGAAAAAAAAAATCAGTCTAAAGAAAGGATACAAGAATAGTGCAAGCATCTTTTTAAGATCCATTTTGAAGCCATTTTACTCCATACTATAAAAATCAATGCAAGATGTATCATAGGACTAAAAACAAAAGCCCAGGACATAAAGTCTCTAGAAGAAAATGTAGGATTAGTACATTTGCAGTCTTGGGATAGGTTTAGATGTATTGGACAGGATACAAAAAAACATTACCCATAAAGGAAAACCGTAAATTTGTCTCTTTAAAACTAAAATTTTCTATTCATCAAAAATAACAATTAAAATGAATAGACAAGATACTGATTAGGAAAAACTAGTTCTGGTATATGTATCTGACAAAGTACTTGCATCTATTTTTTATAAAGACTCTCAAATAAAATAAATAAAAACTATTCAAAATTAAATAGGCCAATCAGACTTTCTTGAGAATTCAGAAATTATGTACATATAAACAGAAACTAAGGAGAGTTAGTACCGGCTCATCTAATGGCAATCAACTACAGAGACATCCACACACTCTTCCTATTGAGATTCCTTTGTTTGATATTCAATTTTTTGGTGGTTTCTAATTATGAAGTCTAAGTGATTCCGACACAAGTTCTATAAATTATTTTGGTGGGACTGTGTTCTCTCAGAGACATGGGGTATTAGAAAATGGGTATTCAGTTAATATGTGGTTAAAGGCAGAGTGATTTACATTTCAATTAAGTGGAGCCATGTATAGTGAGGAAACAATGAATCTAGATGCCATATCACCTGGGACAATGTTCCCACTGATGGGAAAACTCAGGTGGTTGGGGAAATTTTGCCTTATTCTTTTTAAATAGAAGATAAATAAGGTATAAACTATAGGAAAGTTTCTTGAAGGCAATACAATGTTAAGTAATCAAGAGAAAAATATGCTAAAGTTAATTATGTAGTTATAATGGATGCTATTATTACATATTTACTCCCTTTTTGTCTTAACCGATTTGAAAAGCAATGGTATAAAATATAAGTTATCATTGGGCCTGGAACAAATATATGTAATGTGTGTAATACATTTGTCAATAATGACCCAAAGCAGCTGTGTAGGAGCAAAGCTGTAATGGAAAATGATGACAGATTAGGAAATAATAACAATGTTGTTGAGTTTTTAACAATAAATATAATATGCAAAACAAAAATACCAAAAAAGGGCACTAGTTTGAGAAGAATCCAAAAAAGCTTGAACAATAATCTCCGATATTTGGAGACCCCCAGGACATGAAATCATCAGATACTCATGATGCCCACTGCATCTTTCTAGCCTGAGGAAGCTGTGAGTCTGTGGTAACCATTATTCAAACTCAACTTTTATGGGAGTGCAGAGAGGGGCGGGATGTGGAGAAGTTGTAGAATCAGAACAACCCAATTTTTAGAATAGTTTTTGAAAATACAGTGGTTCAAGCTGAACCAATCAAGAATTCTATATCCACAAAACATGCATTCAATTCTCTCACTGAATGGTCCAGCCATTTTAACATTTCATTTCATTAATTAATGCTAATTTACACTGAATGGTACATAAAACCCTGATGTTTCTTGGCATAATATTCATGAACGAAAGGAAAGGGAGCAGTCTGGATTGCATCATTGGATAAAATGCGTGTTCAGCACATCCTATCATTCACTATATCCTTTACAAGAATCAGGATTTTGTGACCCTGGCCAGAGAATAATTGTTCTCTTTAGACTAGAAATGTTGAAGAGGAAGTTTCATCTCCTGATCTCATTGACACTGAGAGAAACTCTGCATGATCAGTTTATAGGACCCTGATCCTCTGACCACAGGGGTGATAACACATATCAAACTAGGCTGACATGTAAATCTGAAATTGAGTTGAGACCACAGGAATGGAACGACAACAGAGCTTAGAAATTGCTGTTGTGCCAGGAAATACTGTGAGACCACATGCCAGGAAAACATACCAACACCTTAGATTCTTATCCTTTTCTAAGCTTGATAATTCTGTTTTTCCTTTGATCATATGGGCTAATAATTTCCTTTTGCTGAAGTTTGGCAGAGTTGGTTTCTTTTGCTTTCTTTCAAAAAGTGCTTTGAAAAACTAATTTTAATATAATTACATTGTATGTAATTGTTATGCTTTTTTCAGTTGAATTCAATAAGAAAAAGAAATACCTAAGCCTATGATGATACATACATAATATCTGCCTTTCTGTACTTGTGATGACTTGCACTTCATCAAGGTCAGTCAGAATGTATGCAGTAAACGTGTCTGCCTGAATTATCCTTGTCTTTAAATTTTACATTGGCATTGAGTGGTAGTTCCCCATTTATTCTCTACATGGGAGTGTCAATGAAACAAAGAGAAAAATGTCTGAACTATTTAGACACAGAAGAGGCTGTTTAAGTGATCTTGTGTAGTCTTTTGAAAGAATAGATACTTGTAATTTAGTATATTGAAAAACCAACAGATCCTACATATATCTTAGTTTAAGTCAAAACCAAAATCCAATATAAACATATGTTAAAGAGCAAAATTTATCCTGTCAGTAAAGTACACCATGCCTCTAATCTCTAAGGAAAATTGTGAGTTACATGAGTATAAAGTAATGTCTAATCACAAGAACAGTGATTGAAATTTTTCATGTCTAAATTGTTGGTAGATTTTGATCACCTATTTATGAAATAGCCTATTCAAGGAAGTTATTAGAGTATTGGGAATTTTAAAATTAGAAAATGAAAAATGTATGTAACGCTTTTATGCAATTTTGAATAAACGTGAGGAGAGCTAGGATATGTGATTTAGTTTTAGGCATTGCCTATTTGATAAATATGTGTCAAGTAGATTCTTTCATCCTAATATTCTTTTTTTGTAAAATAGTGAACTTAATTCTTGTCTTATTTCACATGCTTTTTATGATTATGTAATATATGAAAGTGTTTTTAAAAATGAAACAATAATGGAGAGTCACCTCTGGATCAAGAACTGCAAAAACAAAAACCAAACCAAACCAAACCAAAACAAAACAAAAAACTGTCTTTCTATAAATGTAATGAGAACACTGACAAACTTTGTCCAAATCAACCTTTTCAGGTCTCTGGATGTTAACAAAAGACTTGTTTTTTTTAAAAAAAGAAGCATTTATTCAGTAAAAATAGTTGAATCTCTCTAAGAACACTGAGCTTTTGGGTGTTTTGATGTACCCTATTCCCAAGCTCTTTTCCTCAGCTCCATGATAACACTGCAACCAAAAACCTCACAACTACAGTCCGCATCCTAGCAGCCACTGTTAGGGGTCAGAATGAGTTGGGATCCTCCCCAAAGTGCTGTTCCCAGAGAATTATCACTATTTGATCCATTTGGACTCAGCTGGTAGCAGCCTGATAATTGCACTTCAGGGTTTGTCTTTATTTTACTTGACTTAGAGCTCTCTCTGTGCAAACAGCTCTATCCCTAAGGTATTTGTCAAAAATAATCTGCAGAAATTGTTTAACATCATAGCTGACTGAAGTGGCAACAAGAGTTAGGGCTAACAGGAGGGTGACCAAAATCCTTAAAAGGAAAAACTGGGAATGAGGGGTCTTGGAAAAACTCCAACGTATTTGTGGGAATCTAGAAGGCTACAGAAAATGCACAGCTGTAGACATTTCTAGAAGAGATATGAGAGGGCCCTAATGTTTCACCTCTGACTGCCTTGAGGCTTTGCACAAGCAGGTCATTAAGCTTAAGGCAGAGATGTAAACTGCTAGAGCATTGAGGACCTACCGCCAGGACACAGACTTCTCAGCAAAGCCTGAGAGACTTACTAGGTCAAGACAATTAATGCAAAGTATCTGTCCAATGATAGCTGACTACTAGACTAATTGAACACAGATTTCAGTAGCCATACATGAATGCAGACTTCAGAGAATTAGACCAGGAAAGTCATTAATTAAACAAATAACAATTACAGCCACCTGCAACAAAAATATCCTGAGTAGGAAAAAGAACCTGATTTTCAGAGTGGCCACATATTATTTAAAATCCAATTTTCAACAAAAACATATGAAAATGCAATGAAACAAGAAAATATTGCCCATACACAGAAAAAATATACAGTCAATAGAAACTGTTTCTAAGAAAGCCCAGATACCGGGCAAAGGCTTTAAATCAGCAATTCTAAGTATGTTCAAAGGACTAAAGGAAACCATGTCTAAGGATTAAAGAAAAATGAGAAAGATATCTTGCCGTTATAGAGAACATCAATAAAGTGATGAAAGCTGTGTTTTAAAAATTAGGAATTATGGAGTTAAAATTACAAGAACCAAAATAAAACATTTATTAGAGTGGTTTAATAGCAGATTTGAACCAGTGGAAGAAAAAATACGTTAATTTTAATGCCAAAGGCAATTTTTAAGAACATATTTTAAAACTAGAGTAAAAGAAAGGAAATTAAAAAAAAAACCCCGATATTTCCTGGTCTTTGGGAAAATAATTTAAAGCCCTATACAGTTGACCCTTGAACAATGCAAGCATTAGGGGTGCCAACCCTCTGCGCAGTCAAAAATCCCCAGATAACTATCATTGGCCCTTCATATCTGTGGTTCTGTCTCCACAGATTCAACCAATAACATATCATATAGTATTGTAGTAGGTATTTGTTGAAAATAATCTGTATATAAGTCACCCCATGCAGTTCAAACCTATATTGTTCAAGGGTCAACTGTATACCTTTACATTTATGGTAAACTGATTTAACAGCGAGGCAAGAATTTCAATAGGAAATAACAGTCTTTTCAATAAATGGTGGTAGGACAACTGGATGTCTAGATGCCAAAGAATACACTTGAGCCCCTCCTCACACCATATGCAAAAGTTAAATTAAAATGGATTATTGCCCATATTGTAGAGCTAAAATTATAACACCATTAGAAAAAAACATAGGGGTAAATCTTCATGACTCAGATTTGTTAACAGATTCTTAGATATAACACCAAAATAGCCAAAAGCAGCAAGAGAAAAAAGAAATCTGGCTTCATTAAAATTACAACCTTTTGTGCTTTAATGAACATAAACAAGAAAGTAAAGTTCAACCCACAAAACTGCAAAAAGAGTTTTGCAAGTTATATATCTAAGGGACTTATATGCATAATATATAAATATATAAAATATGTACTTATATGCAGAATATATTAATATATTCAATAAAAAGACAAATCACCCAATTTAAATGTGTGCTAAGGATATTAATACACATTTCTCATAAGATATACTGAAAAAACAAAGCACATGGAAAGAAAATCATTAGGGAAATTCAAATAAAAAACTCAAGATATCACTTCACACCCACTAGAAAAACTAAAAAAAAAAAAAAAAAAAAAAAAAAAAATATATATATATATATATATATATATATATATATATAAAACATCCACTATACTTCAATAAAAAATAAAAGAAAATATAAGTGATAGTGAGTGTTTGGCAAGGATGTGGATAAATTAGAGCCATCATACATTGCTGGTGGGATTTTTAAAAGGGTGCAGACACTTTGAAAAACAGTTTGGCAGTTCCTCAAATGGCTAAACAAAGTTACCATATGAGCCAGCAAATCCACTCTTAGGTGTCTATCCAAGAGAATTAACAACATCAGTTTAAAATCTGTATAGGAATATTTATAAGAGCATTATTCATTATAGCCACAAAGGTAGAAAAACCCACATGGCCACCAACTGACGAATGAACAAAAAAATGTGGTATATCCATACAATTAAATATTATGTGGCCATAAAAAGGAATGAAATACTAATACATGTTGCAACAAGTATAAAATTTGCAAATATTAGGCTAAGTGAAAGAAACTAGTCATAAAAAGACACATTGTATGATTTAATTCATATGAAATGTTCAGAATAGACAAATACATAGAGGCTATAGATAGTAGATTAGTGGTTACCTAGGGGTAGGGAGAGAGGGGGATAGGAAATTGGTATGGGGTTTCTCCCTGGAGTGGTAAAAAATCTTCCATAATAAGACAGCAGTGATGATTGCACAGTAAAAACATTTAATCATGCAATTTCCTAGTGTGAATTTTATGGTTTATGAATTATATTTTAATAAAGATGTAACATGAAATCGTACAGAGCTCCTTGTCAATTCCCACCACCCCCACCTTCCCACCGCCCAGGGGGGTGTGAATGTCTTAATTTTAAGAAATTGAAATAAATGAATTTAAGATTGAATGAAAATATTTACTGCAAGTAAAAAGAAACAGTTAGTGCATATGTTTCCAACGGTAATGATTTAGCATCTGTGTATAAAAATACTCCCTCAAAATAATATTGATATTCATGTATGTTAGCCAGCATTGACTATCTCGTAATTTCTAGGCAGTATGCTTAGTATTTTGCTTGCTTCTTCTCTTTCGATTTTCAGAATATTTTGAAATGTATTCTCTTTATTTTATAGACAAGACCTTGAATGAAGTTTTAACCTCACTAATGTGTCTAAACAGTTCATAAATGGCATCAAGACAGGAACCCAGATCAATTAATTGTAAAGCAAATACTCTTGCCAACTAACCTATAGTTTATTCTTTTTATTCAAGAGTAAATGAATAAGAAACATTTATTCACACCTATGTTATTCTTATAGCTGTCTTATATGTATTCCAGGAGAATCATTGTTTGAAGTAGAGTTTAATTGCATATATCAAAGAAATGTTGAGGAAGTAGATTTTCAGGATTTATTTTTTTACCATGAGTCCTCTTCAACTCATCATTCCCACTCAGACTAACTAAGGTCACCTACTCAAGTTATCTCATTTCAATATGTCTGCTCATATTGGAAAGCAATAACAGGCCACAACAATAAGCATTAATCAAATGACAAATCGAAAGGAAATCCTCAAGTAAACAGTTAATGGAAAGTAGCCAAACAAATAAATGTAATTACAAATGGAAAGATGCCATTTTCATAGTGAATCAAGAAAAGCTAAAGGGTTTATCTGGAATCTAAATTGTTTACAGTGGCTTTTGCCCCAAGCTAAGGATTAGGATCAGGGTTTGGATGTTCTATTTACAATCCTTTACCTAAATTTTGGACAGTCTTACTTTAGGTGTGGTCTCTTTGATCTGCTTCTTTATTTCCCTTGAAATAATTTACTCAACATCCCTTTTGCAAAGTCTCTCTTACTGATGGCCATGAAATCTCTAGAATTTTAGACATAAATCTTAGAGGCCATCTAGTTCAATTTCATCATTTTACAGGAAAAGAATTTGAAGCCAAGATCGGTTAAGACCAACCCAAATACTCATCCTTCAAAATATGAGAGGCTTTCTTCCATGGACTTGTTTATGGGAAAGCCTACCCAGTTTGATTATAACTTTATTTCAACTAGCATGTCTGAACAGTTTAAAATAATTTACTCTTATTTTTCCTAAGAATTTCTTTCTATTCTTAGAGATTTTCTTCTTTTAAATCTGAGCTATTTAAATAGATCTTATGCTGTTTTATTCTTATTCTTAAATGACAGGTATCTATACAAGTTCATTATCTGCCAGAATGCAGGGTGTAGTTCTTTCTAGTCTCTGTGTACTCTTCAGTACTAAGATTCCAACCCTTCAATCTTAAGAAATCTTTGAAACCTCAGCATTAAGCGTTTTTTTTTTGTTGTTGTTTTTTAAATAATGTTGCTATGCTGGAGTAAGGATGAATACCCTCTCCTGCCTTCTGCCTGGCCAGTTGTATACAAAGAGCATAATTTATTCTCAGCAATTTGAAGCAGTCTGAGGTTCTCCTAAGGTCAGAATAAGTACATGCGAGACTACGCCTACAACTTATACTGTATATTGTGAAAATTTCTCAATACCCTATAACTTTGCCATTATTACTTGCCCTAAAATTGAACTCCTAACAGTTTCTAAGTAGGACAGCCATTGTTTAAATAGAAATTGTGTATAAATAATATGTCTGCCTTCTTCACCCATTTTATGTGTGCATAAGCTAAAATTATCTTATAACCTACCTATGAAGTTTGAAAAAGTTAACTGAATGATTTTTACCAGTATTCAGCTCAAAAAGCTCAACAGCATCAGTGAAAGGCAAGAATTATTAAAGGCATCCCATAAACATTTGTTCAATTGAATTATTGAAGCTTTAGTCAATCTTGAAGATTTTCTTTTCTATTTTTCCCCTTATCTAAACTAGTGAGATCATTCACAATCGTTCTACATTCTGAAGCTTATAAAATACACAGATTTAGATAAAAACAGTTAGCTGCATCATTCTAGGTTACTAGAAGCACAATGCTTTCTGGGCTGATTTGGAGCCATTATAGTCAAAGTAGGAGGATTCCCGCAAACAGTGATTGAGCTTTATCTTCAGGAAGGAATCCAGAGTCACAAGAGAAATAACATGAATTGAAAACATACACTAGAAGAAGAGGCGAAGCTCCTTGGGGAGCAAAAGGGAAATAGTATTTTCTTATTAGGCGCTTTGTTAGTCTATTAACAAGCTAATTATAGACACATAGACTGGATACGGGTTAAATGTAGTAAATATGTGCATTGTTTATAATTCACTGATTATATTTTTATATACCATAACAATTGTTATTAAACTTATATCCAGTGCTGGTCATTAAAGCAGGAACACATTTTCTTAAATCAATAAAAATATCCCTGAATAATGAAGTCAATTATTTGAATGATAATAATGACTATTTACTTCATTGCTGTCACTTCCTTGGCTAAATCCTCTAGTTTCAAAGTCTTATTTCTTGTTCTCCACTGTACCCTTACTGTTTCAAACTTCCTCATCATGGCACTTATCTCTCTGGTGTCTTATTTCCTAGAGTGAACACAATGCCCGTCCACTATGGTATACATTGATTTTACCTAGGTCCTGCTTGCTGCATGGACAACCTGCAAGCAAGATGTGTAGTTATTTCCATGATGTGTCTTTAGACCTTCTCAGTTCAGACATTTTTGTCCTAACAAAACGCCATATTGAAGTAATCACTTGAAGTACTGTTAGAGAGAGGGACTGTAAACCGTTTGCCTTTATTGTCCTGAAATTGCAATTAATAAACCAGATGAGCATGCTTTCTAAAAGTTTAGATCAGAGGGAACTTTGGTTGCAGCAAATTATTTAGTGAGTCTCCATAGGTCATTATTTCAGCTGCTTGGACAGGTCATTTTTGAGAAAGAATAGATTTGAATTTTATTTCCTACTGCAACATCCATCATCTAATTATCTTGGAACCACACAGATGGATTATTATTTGCCTTAAATTTTAATTGATGTTCGTTTATTTGTAAAGACTGCTTTACTTTCCCCCTGTATTCAGGATTCAAATGGGACTTTATAAAAATCTAGTCAATGTACAGCAGAAAACAAACCTTTCCAGATAAACACCAGCACCTAGTCTCTAACATTCACCCTTTAACTTCTCCATTTGGTCTGAATTTTTGTTCTTTCTCATACCTCGTGGTTCCTTAATTCCTTGACATTTTTTGGCTCCCATGTCTACCACAAGTCTTTCTTATTTTTACTAACTGCTTGAACTTCTTAAATATGAACTTCTTAAATGCCTCTCTTAAATATCTATCTGTGGCCCACTTTGGCTATACAATTCCATCACTTTGCAGTCAGAAAAACCGGCATCAACCATTAACTCACAACTTCAAACCAGAAGGACCAACTAGGTTCTAGGGAAATAATGACTAAAATGTTATATTATTTCCTTGACAGCTTATAATTTTCCTTTGGCGAGTAGTCCTATCAGAAATCATATTTTAATTCTTAATTAGTAAAGATTCTACTTTTTATAACTGTCAAGAATGGGTGCATTCAGTGTAATATAATTAAAATTAAGATATATAAAACATTAGCAGGATATGATAGTATATTAACAGATTCTCCACATACATAGAAGGATTCTGATACTAACAATTAATATTTTGTGTGCTTAACCTGTGCCTGGCACTGTTCTAGTAGCTTTAGATGTATTAACTATTCTAATAGCTTTAACTATCTATTATAATAGTTTTAGATGTATTAACTATTGATTCTTACAGTAACCTTATAAGAACCACTATTATTTCAATTTTACCCATGAGAAAACTAAAGCAGAGAAGTTAAGCAACCTGTCTAATGTTTCATCCAAACATAGCTAGTGAGCCATTGAGGGGGGATTAAAACTCAGGTGATATGACTTCGTGTATCAGAAGACAACCACAATGCAGACTGGAGGATTGCATTTGAAGCAGTATTGCTATAGAACTTCCAAAATCATTTCTATTCTTCATCTGGTTAATAATATGGAGTATGAACAATGTGCCAAGTATTTTACTAGACACTGAAACAAAAATGGGAGTAATTAAGTTGACTATATTTTTGAAGTTTAAGTGTAGAGGAGAAAGGGATGCTAAAAGTTTGTAAATGTTGAACAATTTTGAAATCTAATTCAAAAGGGATGTAGAGAGAGTTAAGAGGGCATATGAAAGGTAATTAAGATAGTTTAAAAAGAGGAGTGATCAAAGAAGCAATCCTAAAAAAAAGACTTAAGGCATTACAAAGAGTAAAGGTAGTTTGGTGAGATGGGAAAGCAGGAGGAAGGTAGTGGGTGGAAAGGAGGTTGGAAACTCTTCCAGGCAGAAAGAATAGCATGTATGAAATCCTGAGACAAGAAGGAATGTCATGATTTTGGTGGAACTTCAGAGAAAATCTGGACCCCACCATGCAGAACTGTAGACATGTTGAAGATCTTGAACTGCCTTGCCAGAGCAATGGGAAGCAACTAAATGGTTTTTAGTTATAAGCAACTGATTTACTACTCTAGCGGCACTGTGGAGGACAGAATGAAAGTTTAGACTCATAGAATCCAATAAAAAAGTTGATTATAACTAAGATGATTTAGACAAGTTTCTTTGTTTCTGGTACATCTGGATTTATAGTAAAGGGAAATATAATTGTTTTATTATTTAAAGTTAATAAAAACTTTAGTTGTAACAGTGTAGATAACTCTCTAGGACTACATATAGAAAACTTAATTTTCCTTGGCCTCTGGGATGCAGATTGTTTAAAAACATGGGTTTGGAATCAAATGCCACTCTACTGTTTGCAAATTATATAACCTCGGGCAAACTATTATATAATGCCACTCTACTGTTTGCAAATTATATAACCTCGGGCAAACTATTCACAAGGGAAGGGAGAATAGAGGTGAAGGGAGGCAAAATACCACTGAAAAAGTCCTTATTGGATAAAAGATACAAAGTTTCTCAAAAAGTATAATGTGCTTGCTTTAAAGAGAAAGCACTTCAGTGAAAACATTAAATTCTATTTAATTTACTTAATCAAATAGGGGTTTGTTTTGGAAATATCAAATAAGTTTAAAATTGGCATCCAAAGATATAAACATCAGTTTACAGGAAATTTCCTTTTGTGGAATATTTCATTCCACAGAGAAACAGGACTTTACATAAATGAATCAACATTTATTTATTGATCCTCTATTCTGTGTGGGTCGGTAGATTCAAAACTTCATAAACATGCATATTTTTGGTTGATGGAATAAAAATTCTCCAGTTTTATGTTTTAGTAATTTCCAAAGCTGATTTTAATTATATTTGAATTTATGGATTAAGCATTTCTTAATGGGTTTATGAGAGCGATAAGTTTATACTTCCAAGAAAGATATTTGTGGGCTTTCAAGTATCAATAAAGCTTTCTTGCTAGAAATATAACCAGTTTAAAGGAAAGAAGGACAAGAAAAACAACTCTATGGTTTCCTCAACTAAATCTGATCTGGTTCCACTACTAAAAATGTTGTTATTGGCCCTGTATATTGACACTTTTTTTTTTTTTTAACCAGTAGAGAAAGTTACTGTGGCTGATATTTGGTTGAAAAGGATGTTGCAGCTGTTAGGAGAAAAGAAGCGAAGAGAAAGACACACTAGATGCTTGTTCCTCAGGCTAATTTGCTGCCTCTAACCTTGTATTTGTTGACCCTCACCTTTTGCCCACATTTTCCTCACACCACAAATATGCACTCATAAATTTCAGTTCCCCAGCTTATTACATTTGAGATTGTAAACAGCCAGGAGCTATGGTGCCAAAAGTGCTGCCTCTCAAACAATTTTCTCCAATGATATTAACCTTGAATGCAAGAGGTGTAAGTGATGGAGAGTTTACAACACCACATAAGTTATAGCCTATTTAGTTTAAACCCTTCATTTAAAGGAAACTGACTAGATTTCGAGGTCAGGGGAACTCTATAATCAACTGTTATTCTTGGCCCTTGATGACTATACTTAACTATCACAACAACAAAAAAAGAGAACCACTCTGATTTTAGATGTCCTTATTTAAGAATTTGCTGTTAAAGATAAAAAAGAAGGTTGATCTAGTTGGATTACTAATTTCAGATTCCATTGTATGAAGCAAAGTCCATACATATGATGGTACTTTACACTACAGATGTGTGTGACATATTTTGTTCTGTATACATTGACTGCTTCAATTTTGAGTCAATTAAACCCCATTGTTTTAATAATGATGAAAGCATTTAAAACTATCTGAAGTAAATATTTTTGCATTTTTAATGACTTCATGAAAGGTGTGGAAAGAAACAGTCCAAGTTTATAATATAGATTCATGGACAGGGGTAAATGGCTGGTCTCTGTTGGAGAAAGACTGGACGGTCTAGGGAAGAGGTGTGTGGATACACTTATGATTGCAGACAGTAAATTAAGATCTTTGTATCACCTGTTAATGCCTTCTTTTGAGCATCCACAGTGGTGGAGGCACTAAAAATCAAGTACTCATAATGATTTGGCCATTTGTTATCAGCCAGACCCAGTCTTCAGCTTCCCTAGTGCTGATATGATGGGAGCATGAACAGAGTGGCTTTGAGAGCAGTAATAAAGAATATACATTACTAGCATGCAACACCAGCATGGGTTGCCATTCAATTCAATGATCATTACATGGTCTGTATCCCCAAAATCTCAAATACAATAACTTTAGGGGTGAAAGTTGGAGCAGCCCTGCATATTAGTAATGCTATTACTGCCATGACAAAATACCACAAATGTAGCAGCTTAAAACAACACAAATATTTGCTCTTACAATTCTGTGGCTCAACAGTCTGGAATGGATCTAGCAGAACTAAAATTAAGGTATTGACAGACTGTGCTCCTTTCCAGTCACAGGGGATACTCCATTTCCTTGCTTACTTAGGAAGTTCGCAGAATTCAATTTCTTATGGTTGTAAAAACCTGTTTTCTTTGTGGCTGTTAGCTTAGGTCTGTTCTTGACTTCTAAGGGCCGCCCACATTCTTTGGCCTGTGGCTTTCTTCTTCCATATTCAAAAGCAACCATGGTGCATCAAGTTGTTCTCAGGCTTCTAATCTTTTGTGCCCCATTCTCCATGATCACATCTCTTTAACATACCATTCTACTTTCCTTCTCCAGTTTTAAAAGCCATGTGACTACTTTGAGCCCACCTGGATAATTAAGGCTAATCTCCCTATTTTAATGTCAGCTGATTAGCAATCTTAATTCCATCCCATCTGCAACCTTAATTTCCTTTTATCATCTAATGTAACTTATTCATAGGTGTAACACCAGAGGCTGAAGCTCATGGGGCATGAAATCCTATCTATGAAACCTGGCTTACCATCACTCCCAGTGACCCACTTTTTGTTTCCTGTTTTTCCAATGCTGGTCTCTGTGGATTTAGAGGTGTTGTTTTCCAGAAAGAAAACACTGTCAGCAGAGGACACGGCAAGATTCCCAAAACGTTTTAAACTACTCTTTACTGGTTACTCCAGACTCCTGTGCAAAGAACAAGGAAAAGGAGCCACCATCCTGGAAGGGGTAACTGGCCCTAACGATGAGGAGGCTGTAGAGCTGCTGCTATACAGTAGGTTAAGAAAGATTATATTTGGTACCTAGGTTTATCCCTGGAGGTGTGTTCTTCTACTTCCTTGTCCAATATTTCATAGTATGTGTATAAGTGAAGCAGCCATGGTCTGAGTATGTCACTGACTCAGACCCTTGAGGAATAAGGGTCTGGGTCACAGCACCAGGCGATCATTTAGAGCAGTAGATGGTGAACCAAATCTAGAATGGATAGCACAGAAGAAGCATGATGAGCATCACCTGCCTTTAGGAGAACAGCTGCAGAAGTTAAGTCTATGGATCATCCAGTAACATTCCTCTTACAGCTTTCCTTGCAAAAAAAAAAAAAAAAAAAAAAAAAATCAACCAGAATTCTAGAAGAGCTGTTTCAAGATGAGATGAATCTATAATGTGTAGCAAGTGGCTCTAAGTGGTGCAGCATGGTGGTCTCTTTGTATGTGCTGTGGTAAACTGACAAGATGCCCTCATTCTTCTGCAAGGTAGATGATATTATTTCATGAGACTTGCTCTCAGATGAAGGGAACTGCCATATCCAAAGTTGTCCTCCCTCCCTGGGGGCAGTCCATATCCAGTGATGGTTCAATTGGGGGTACAAATGTCTTCTAGTCACTTTACCTCATTTTGAAACAACCCTGAGGACCTTCCCAGCTCCAGAGCTCCCCATTGGATTAGCCAAGGCTTTTATTGTGACTGAATCATTCTTCAACTGCCCAATTCTGCTCCCTCTACTCCCTTTGGTGTTGAGACCATGGCTATTTCCCAAAAAGAATTTCCTGCAAGCAAATCTCCAACTCAGAGTGTGGTTTCTGAGTGGACTTTGAAAAAATTGATTTTATTTGCTTTGAGATGGTACTTTTTAAAACAATTAAGGCCAGTTATTTTAACACTAATAAACTATGTAAGCCAATGGCAAGAAAACATACTGGATATCAAAATATGCTTTTTAAAAATGTTTCCATTGGTCATAAATTTTGGCAATGTATGCTTCATAGTGTTATTAAAAATAATTTTCAAGCTAATTCCCCTTTTGAAATAGATAGGGTTATATTTAGCAGCAGAACATTTTCTGTTGAACTCTCATTCTCATTTCATTTGTCAATATGACTGCTAAAGAAACAGAGCAGCCATTTAAAATCATTTTTGGCAATGTGCTGGGTAAAAGTAATAAAAATTAAAAATGGGAAAAATATGACTGGGACCACACTGGGAAACCAAAAAAAGGCTTCCCATTTGTTCTAAATGCACTAGTTAGTCAACATGGCAGTTAGATAAAAATTAGACACAGAGCTAGGCACTTGGATATGAGTGCCTTACTAAAAGTCATTTTTCTTATGTTCATAGAATATTCTGGATATATCTGCAGGTCCCCTAAATAATATCACAATTCCTTACAAGATACCCTGCTTTGACCATTTGAATCTGTGTGACCTTGGAAAAGTCATCTAATATTAATTCTGCATTTAAATAAATAAAGGTAATAGAGTTGTTGAGAGGATAAAATATAACTTGTAAAATGTTTATTATCATTCATAATACTGATGAATAATAACTGATGAATAATTTTAGCTGAAGTTATTATTATTTTAAGTTTAAACATTTCTTCAATGAATAGTGTATAAATCTTCAGGTCACAGGATATTTGGTCAGTGAAAATAATATTTCATAACTGCATGATTCTTACTATGTATCAAGCTTCTAATCACCTTTTCTGTGTTATTTAACTCTCACAACAGTTACATGGGGTAGGCTTTATTATTGACATCATCATTTCCATTTTATAGATGAGCAAATTATAACAGAGGGGATAAGTTACTTCACAACCTGCATGCACACAATTAGTAAGTAGCCAAATCTGGGATCTGAACCTAAGCCATCTTATTTAAAATTTCATGCTTTGGACCTCTCGTCTATACTGCCTCCTGCATTATGGAGCCTGGCATCAAGAAAATAGCAGTGCTATCAAACTAGAGTCGAAGGTAAGGAATAGAGTCAAGGAGAGCCATCTGTTTGGACAGCTAATTGAATAACTACTCAGATAAGGCTTCTGGCTGGGTTATTGTTAATATTCATAGAGAGAGGTAAATTGGTCCTTAACTATTATCACTGAAAAAGCAAATAATGAAAATAGATGTACCTCACTGGTATCTGGTCTTCCCAAATCTGAACTGTTACTCTAAACTGACACAGTCTTTCTGGATTTCCAAAATATCCTAGCAATATTTCATATATCTAGTGTTGCCTTCAAACTATAAACCTAACATCTCTCCAACCATCCATGTCCCTTTACCAAAGCCTTCCTTTCCTTTCCCAAATTTCTACCATGAATTTTCTGGAATTTCCACTCATCTATAAGGAAGGTGGTATTCTTAATATTATAAGAATATCAAGGATGTACTGAAAAAATGCCCCACCCAATAAGACAATAGCATGATTCAGTTAAAAAAAGCACTTCATGTGAAGTACAACAACAAGTTTTGTTCTGTTTTACCTTATAGAGCCTCTGTGATTTTGATCTGTGTGGTAGTTTTTAAAATATGTCAAAAAATTCTTTAACTTTCTCCCCTCAAAAAGTAGAGGTTAGTTTTCCTTCCTCAGAGCATGGACTGAACTTAGTAACTCATTTTCAATGAATAGAATTAAGCAGAAGTGAAAACATGTGACTTCTGAGGATAGATCACAAAGACACTGCAGACTCCTTTGTGCTCTCTCTCTTTCTATTTCTCACTTGCTCTGGGGGAAGCCAACTAGTATGTTGCTTTACTTGAGGACACTCAAGTAGACCTATGGAGAGGTCCCCATGGTGGGGAACTAAGCCCTCCTCCAGCCAGGTGCGGGTGCCATCTTGGAAGTGTGTATCTACCAGCCCCAGCCTAGTCTTCAGATGACTGAAGATTCAGCTGAAAAAACTTCAGAGAGACCCTGAGACAGAATCACCCTACCCAGAAGAGCTGCTCCCAAAGTCCTGAGCCACAGAAACTGAGATAATAAATATTTATTGTTTGAAGCTGCAATTGAATTTGGAGATAATCTATTATGCAGAGATAAATAACAAATGTAAACCAGTTACTAATAATCTCTGAGCCGTGTAATAAAATTAGCTAGCTAAAATGCTGGAAGAGGGATACTTTCTAAGAGCTATGTAAACATAAAATAAAATAAAATTAAATTAAATTAAAACAAAATAGTAAAATAAAATTAAATTAAAAAGTAAAACGAAATAAAATGTTTTTCAATAGCTGCATTTTAGTTATCTACATCCTTCCCACATTAAAATTGGAGACATGAAAATCTTCAAAATACAAATTCCTATTTCCCTTCTTTCCCTTTCACTCTCTTTCTATCTTATTATTTATCTAGTTGAATATATGGATAATTAAACCAAGGATGTGGATATTATCACCTTAAAACCCTACACATCTTGAACAGAGAAACCCCCTTTTTAGTATCACTAATTTAGAAAACTACTTTCTCATAGACAGTGACATGGGAAATTTGCCACTGGCCTCAGCTGAAAACCACTTGGGAGTATGCATTACCCAGCACCAACTATTTCAACAACACTGGAAAAATAGTGGAAGATTTCAGATCCTACTTACATTGTAAACATCATTATCTTCATATTCAGGTGAAAAATGTATATAGTGAAAACATCTCTATGATTTAAACATACCAGAAAGTTAGAACACTTGCTATGAATGAGAAAAAGATTTGTTTACTTTTCAAGTTATCCTTTTGTGAACAGGGCTTCAAAACATAATTTAAATTATTAGGAGGATTTATATATATATATAGATAGATAGATAGATATAGTTTGGATTAAAATAACTTGCTTTTATATGGTTATTAGTTTTAAATAACTGTTTGGTAATATGCATTTGTAGCCAATTTTCAGTGAAGTAGGCCATTTTCCCTGATATTTCATGAGCCCTGGCATCTGTAACATGAATCACTGTAGATATGCATAGATCCATTTAGAGGTAGAGGTGGCATTGTACGAAACAAGGGGCAGGGAAATAAATGAGAAGCAGCCTGTGTTCTAGTCCTGGTTCTGTCCACAATCTGACTTTTTCTAACTATTGACCCTTCGGTTACTATGATGTTCAAGTAATAATATAAAATGAGACAAGAAAATTATATTCCTCTATTGACACAAAAGTTACAAAGCTAAGCCATTACTTCCTTGTTTCACTTTTAAGCAGTTAGATATAGGACCTCAATACACCTAAATATAGGAATTCAAATGGAATAAGAAATAAATGGAATTAAACATCACCTGGTGGTATGCAAAAAGAAAAGAAAACATCTTTATCACTGTTCAGTGAGAAACTAATTTTGACAAAAGTGCATTGATTTGAGTATTAATGTATGTCAGGCACTTTACTGAGTGTTGAGTATTCAAAGATAAATAATATATGGTCCATGCACTCGTGTAACTAGTATGAAAGGACAGGTGTTAAAGTCGTGTAACAATGCAATAATATAAAACAAAACTATGTTCTTGGTAAATTAAAAGCAATCAACACCTTGCTTTGAATGAGTCAGATAATTTTCATGAAGGCAAGGATACTTGAGCTGTTCTTTCAAGAATCAGTAAAAAAAAAAATTACAGGTAAAGAAGAGGGGTTCTATCAGGTGAAATGACAGCGTGAGCAAAAGACATGTTTATGTTGGAAAGAAAAAGGTATTTGGAGAATTGCGAGTTTGGAATGAGTGTAGGTTAGAACATGTGTTGGGGGAGAGAGTATATGGAATTGCAATGTGTAGTTCAGGGAAATGAGAATATTGTTTGGTTTTTAAACATGCTGCACAGGGGGTATCATGAACTAGAGATCATTTGCCCCACATAAAAGGCAACCCTATTCTGTCTGGCTTTAGTAGTTTGCTGTCCATCAAGAATGTAGGCCTATTTTTGCCTGACCTTCTGATTCATCAAGAGGCAACAGAAACTTAACCTTTTATATCCTTATTTAATTGTGAGGAAGTTAATTGTGCCAGGCACTGTGCTAGGAACTTTCACTGTATCTCAGCAAAAGCTTTGTTATTATTGTAATTAGTATATTTTCGAGTATCCTATAAAAATGCGAACATCTCGGTATGTCATAATACTCCCAATTGATATTTTTATCAACAGGCACAATTACATATTTGATAATGGCTATCCATCTCTCCAGGAAGTGCTTTTGAAAAGTTATTCAGGCTTCCTAATACTTATATTTGTTTTTAATTATTGTTTTATTTCAAGTGCAGAGACAACATTCCCATGTTTAAAATCATTAGGAATCACCCATGTAATTCATTTTAGTAATATAATTAAATTTGAATAATAAAAATACTATATCAGCAAATCCACTGTAGTATTGTCATTATCATCTTTTAGTTGTTATATAAAATATAAAATAAAATATATTGAATAAATGAGACTTCAAATGGTTTTTGCTTTTAAAAGAAATAACATCTTAATTATGCAATGAACGTGCTTAATGATTTACAAACAGGATGATGAGAAATCTTTCCCCTAGAAAAAGACAGGCATCTTGATGCAGATATACCCAGGCATAGAACATACTTGAATGCAATTTAAAAAACCTTAGAGTAAACCAAGATGTGAGAAGAAATATGAGATATTCATCAAAATATTAAACAAGGGTTAATTTTAGAGTTGAGGAACAGAGTCGGGGCTAAAATTTGTGGAAAGTAGAAATGGGAGTTCCATGTTTAGTTTAATTACTAGCAATATTGTTATTTGAAATAGCTCCAGCTGTGAAAGCTTGGTAAAGGCTTTCAGCAAACAAGTTTATTTCTCTTGTTTTTCTTTTAGAAAGAAGTAATACATTTATAGGCCTGAGAGAAGGTAATTAAATTCAGTGAAGAAATTAAAAATGAAAAAATATTAGGGTAGTAAGAGTCCTTTCCCCTAGAAGCCAGAGGCCTGGAAATAAAGCAAAAGAAAATTTGTTAGTTTTAATTACACTGTGGACTTTGTCCCTAATGGATTTCCTTCCCAATCTATGTTGAATAAAACAACTGTCATGGTTGCTTATTATGGGTGTGTGAGTGTGTGTGTGTGTGTGTGTGTGTGTGTGTGTAGGTGAGAAAGAGACATTGAGACAGAGAGAGAAAGACAGCTGGTACACAGATGAAGCAGTACTGCTCTACAGAGACTGCATGCATCTGACAAATGACAATTTGAATCCCCACTTTCTATTTCTAATTAGTCAAAATTTTGAAGAACCATCCAATTTATATAGAAAAGGTATTTAATAAGAATCGTCTACTTTAGGTTAAAAAGTGTTTATCACCTTCTAATCCTTAACAAATTTAACATGAGAGCACACTGACCGTTGGTGCTTTTTATCTATTATTCATTAGAAGTCCTTCCTCCACTAAAATGTGTGAATTTTTGCCACATCTAAGGTTTACTCCTTCCATCCAGTTGTGAGTGAATTTCGGCCTGCTTCATCACAGATGAAGATTATTTGACCTTCTGTTAACCCATTTATTATCAGAATTGTTCCAGTTCCCTCCTCAACATGCTTCTGTGTTTCAGCCTGGTCCGTTCAAGACCCTCACCTAAGGTTCTCCATGTGTCCGCAAAACCATTACTGGAATTCACTGTTTCTTTCTTCTGATTTCATTATCAAATTTATTTGTACAAGAGTCCCTTGGTCACTTTCCATCTTCTAAATAACAATACAGAAAACTAAATCCTCTACATTTTCAAATTTTTCTGTGATTTATTTTATCATTTTATCATTGATCCTTATACAGCTTTGGGATTTTCACAGAACAGATGTAATGACTGCTCACTTTTCAAGTGAGAAAGCAGTGATTCAGACATGTTAAAAGATGTCACCCCCTTTACCCAGATAAAAACTTGAATATTAGAGATTCAGCACCCAATGCAGATGAAATGTAGTGCTTCAAATCTTCCCTGCATCTGAAAGCAACTTAAGAAAATTCTACTAAAGTTTCTAAACTTTATTGCTTACTTTATATTCAATCCTAATTGACCTGCATCTCTATTCAGTAATGTTAGCCTGCCTTTCCTTCACCTGTTTTTCCCTTTTATTTCTGTTCCTTACAGAAATTCCTTTAGTGTCTCCTTTTTACTACTGTCTGAATAAAAGTCATGTTTATCATGAAGGTGTGGATAACAAAGAATACTTCTTTTAAAGTTATAAACAGAAGGACACTTTTTTTCAGAAAACAAAAATCAAAGGAAATAGCAACAGCAACATAACTAAATAGGATATTGGTCTTCTAAGAACTTATTTTAGAGTCCATTCCATTATTTATACTAATTTATACATTCCTGGAGACAGGAAACTCGTCTCCAGAAACTCTGGAGAGACAATTTTGGCTGGAGTGATGGACCATTCTATTCAAGAAAGGAAAGGTCTGGAGGCATGTTCACTGGAAGACATTATTAATCCAGGTAAGAAAGTATAATAAAGTTAAAAAAAAATAATTAATTACTGGTATAGCACTTATGTGCTGCTTTATTGAGAAGGCATATTCCAAAGGACTTCATTTCTGTCAGGAATAAATAAGTTCATAAATAGTTCAGTTAGAGACAAATTTAAATCATGGTCATGGGGTTATTGAATTGGGTTACGGTGTGAATTTATAATACAAAAATCTGTATTTTGAATGAATTCTGTGCATTTCAGGTTTATTACCAACTTTAGATACTGGCCTTACATTTCTACTGTTTGCTCATGGCGGTAACTAGTTCTTAGTAATCAGTCATGTATTATAATTTAAGGCATTATTTCAAATATTTTTCCAGCTTTATTGAGATATAATTGACATAGAGCACCGTGTAAGTTAAAGGTATATAATGTGAAGATTTGACACACATATATATTGTGAAATGATTACCACAGTAGGGGTAGTTAATGACTCCATCACCTCACATACTTTTTTTTTTTTTTTGGTGAGAACATTTAAAATCTACTCACTTAGCATCTTTCAAGTAACTTTCAAGTAACACAGTAATGTTAACTATAGTTATCATGCTGTACATTAGATCCTCAGATCTTATTTATAAGTGGGAGTTTGTACCCTTTCACAAACTTCTCCCCATTTACCATAACCCCCAGCCCTGGGTAACCACAATATTCTACTGTTTCTGTGAGTTTGGCTATTCTAGATTCCATATATAAATGAGATCATACAGTATTGGTCTTTCTCTGTCCGACTTATTTCAATTTGCACAGTACCCACAAGATCCACCCATGTTGTCATAAATAGCAAGATTTCTTTCTTTCTCATGGCTGAATTATATATATATATATGTATATAAATATATATATATATATATATATATATATATATATATATATATATAATTCACATCTTTATCCATTCATCCAATGAATATGGGAGTACAGAAATGTCTTTGAGGTACTGTTTTCATCTCCTTTGGAGGTATACCAGAAGTTGGATTGCTGGATCATACGGTAGTTCTATTTTTATTTATTTATTTATTTTTGCGGTACGCGGGCCTCTCACTGTTGTGGCATCTCCCGTTGCGGAGCACAGGCTCCGCACGCGCAGGCTCAGTGGCCATGGCTCACGGGCCCAGCCGCTCGGCGGCATGTGGGATCCTCCCGGACCGGGTCACGAACCCGTGTCCCCTGCATGGGCAGGCGGACTCTCAACCACTGCGTCACCAGGGAAGCCCTATTTTTAATTTTTTGAGAAACCTCCAAACTGTTTTTCCAAGTGGCTGTATCAATTTATATTCCTACCATCAGTGCACAAGAGTTCATTTTATTCCACATCCTTGCCAACGCTTTTTATCGCTTGTCTTTTTGATGATGGCCGAATATTCTAACATGTGTAAGGTGATACCTCATTGTGGTTCTGATTTGCATTTACCTGATGTTTAGTGATGTTGAGCACCATTTTATGTACCTGTTGACCTTATGCAAGTCTTCTTTGGAAAAAAAAAATGTCTATTTAGGTTTTCTCTCCATTTTTTAATTAGGTTCTTTTTATCTTTCTTTTTTTTTGCTATTGAGTTGTATGACTTCCTTATATATTTTGATCATTAACCCCTTATCTGTTAGATGGTTTGCAAATATTTTCTCAACTCAGAAATAAGTCCTCCCATATACAGTTAACTAATATTTGACAAGGGAGACAAGAATACTCAATGGGTAAAGGATAGTCTCTTCAATAAACAGTGCTGGAAAAATCTGGATAATTGCATGCAGAAAGATTAAATTGGTCCCCAATTTTTACCTCTCACAAAAATTACCTCGAAATGAATTAAAGACTTAAATTTAAGACCGGAAACCATAAGACTCCTAGAAGAAAACATAGGAAAAAAACTCTTTGACATTGATCTTGACAGAGATCCAATTTTTTGATATGACACCAAAATCACAAGCAACAAAAGCACAAATAAGTAAGTTGGACTACATAAGACTAAAAAGCTTCTGTACAACAAAGGAAACAATGAACAAAATGAAAACTATGGAATGAAAGAAAATATTTCAAAGATTCTTAATTTAGGAATTCAGAATCAATTATCTACAAATATGGTGAACTCTTTCTGAAACGAATCCTTTTTTAATGATAGATTGCTTATAAAAGTCAACATAAAATTATTGGATTATTCTATATTTAACTTGTTATTCCAAAATCTAATTTATTTCCTGATACTTGGGTTGAATATAAGATGCACAAATACATGATTTTATTTAGAATTAGATTGCTTCAGTTCACATCTTAGCATCTGTCCTTTACTAGCTGTGTGACTTTGGTATCTATCCAAATTCTCTAGGACTCAGTTTTTTTCATCTTTTGTAAAGTAGGGATACTAATAGTGTCTATCTCATAAGATGAGGATTAAATGAGGTTAATTACTGTAACTTGTTCAAAACCACCTGGTATACCATGTAAGTAACAGATGTTAAAGATTAATTTTTATTATTAAGGATTTTTTAATACTTAAAAACAGATCTATATTTATATTTGTTTATATTATTGTTGGCAAAATTTTTCTTAGAGGGCCAGAGCAAATATGGGGACCATATGATCTCTCTGTAGCAACAACTTACCTCTGCCTTTGTAGCAGGAAAGCATCCACACATAAAACATAAATGAACGTGCATGGTTATGTTTGAATAAAACTTTATTTGCAAAAACAGTTAGTGGATCAGATTTGGGCTGTAGGCTGTAGTCTAACAACCTTGCTTCTGTGCTTAAATAACAAATGTAATGGGACTTCCCTGGTGGCGGAGTGGTTAAGAATCTGCCTGCCAATGCAGGGGACAGAGGTTCGAGCCCTGGTCTGGGAAGATCCCACATGCCTGTCACGGAGCAACTAAGCCTGTGCGCCATAATTACTGAGGCTGTGCTCTAGAGCCCCCGAGCCACAGCTACTGAGGTTGCATGCCACAACTACTGAAGCCCGTGCTCCTAGAGCCTGTGCTCTGCAATGAGAAGCCACTGAAATGAGAAGCCCACACACCACAATGAAGAATAGCCCCCGCTCGCCGCAACTAGAGAAAGCCTGTGCACAATAATGAAGACCCAACGCAGCCAAAAAATTAATTTTAAAAAATAACAAATGTAATGAGCCATGATTTAACAGGAATTAATGCATCCTTAAGACTCTAAATATGTAACACGTGTTTAAAACTTCCAAGAAGGTATTTCTTTGCCCACAATTCTCCATGTAGTTTATCTTTGTCTAAAATTCCATGTCAATGTTTATAGTTTTCTCAGCAAAGGATAGAGGCCACCACAAGGAGAAATTGAATTTATGTTAAAAAAATTAAACAATGTCACACAACAGTTTGTCCATTGTATATTCAGTGCATATTAATAGCATTCATAACATCCCTTAGGATTACTCAACACATGTGAAATTAGCACAGAACAGCAATAAAAATGTAAATTATCCTCTTTTGGTGACTTAACGTTATCCTTCCCTTTGTGTACAAATGAAACTTTTTTTTCTTAGGTCAGAGGAAAGTGAAATTATAAAACAAAAAGAGGTCGAAGGATTTACGAAATTCATATCCACTAATGCAGGAAGATATTATAAAATGCTATTGAAAAACTTGTTTAGGTACAATAACTACATGCCTGTAACTTGGGCCAGATGCTGCATAACTTACTGAAATACAAAAACCATGACAAAATACCAAGCGGTGATTTATCAACACGCTTGAGAATTTGTGATGGAAGGTCTGGAGGATGAATTTAACAGAGGATTTTGCTATGACATGAAAACTGATGATCCTTAGTATAAAAATATGAATGTTTCAAATAAGAATAGCAAGATTACATCAGCTGCTAGCAGATATGAATAAATTTCTTATGAGTTTATTTGAAAAAAGATTATTCTATGTGTTTGAACCCATGGAGTTTAATTTTACTTTCAATTCTATTGCACAATTTTCTACTTATTACTTCTAATTTATATTATGCAATCTAGTAGTAACACCTCCATACATACCAAATAAATCTAAACTACCCGACATTTATCCCAGTCCCATATACACACAATCTTTCTCTCTCTCTCTCTCCCTCTCTCCATTCTCCTCCCTCTCTCTCTCATGTGTGTACGCGCACACACATACACACATGCACACACAGAGACGTGGAATGAAGTGACTTTGTATCATACAGAAATGATACCTCTAGGAATTAAAGTATCACACAGAATGACCTGCTTAAAATAATTTCAAATGAGTGTCAAGTGCCTTCTTTTCCCAAAATTAATATTGTTTTTCTTATTTTATTAGTTGTCTATATGAACAAGGCTGTTTAGTGTTAGTATTCACAGAGCCAACCACGTGCAAGAAGCACAGGGTACAGTATAAGGCCCAAAAGACATATTAGAGTTTCTGAACAAGTTTCTTCCCCTGATTATTTTGAACATTAAATATTTATGGAAGAGTTGGAGAGGTACTCAATCTACTTATTATTCATCCATGATATATGTAATTGATTTTAAGGTGAAACATTCCAACTCAGATAGCTTTTGGGATATTCACTCTTAGATGGAGTGATATTATGTATGCTACAATGCCTTGAATATCATCCAGATTATTAACATATGACACATGGCTCATCAGCATTATGTGAAATGAGGAAAAACTTCTGCATGTACTACCTAATTTAATTGAAATTTAATGAGATAATGCATTGGAAAGTACTTTGTAAAAAGTTCTAATTATCATTACCATGCCTCACTTCTCTAGCATAGTATGACACATGGTACAGACAACACATTTGCAGAGCATCTTGATTTTTTTTTTAATGCTGAGTAAATCCCTTTAAGAGATGCATGCATTCAGAAATCACAAATCCCCTTACACTAGTGAACTTTCCCTCCTCTTCTCTCCACTCCCTTCCACCTACTCATGCTTTGGTTTTTGTGTGCCCCATTTCTTGCAGTTTTAACCAATCTATTGCTCTTCTCTCAATCATCAAAAGATACTGTTGCTGCTGCTGTCCTGTTGTAAAAATATATATATATATATATATATATATATATATATATAGATAGAGAGAGAGAGAGAGAGAGAGAGACAGAGACAGAGACAGAGAGAAAGAGATAGAGAGAATGTAGTATCCTAATAGAACATTCAGAGCACAACTTATGGGATCTGGTACAATCAGATTTTAATAACAGATATGTTCCTTAATATCTGTATGTCCTTAGACAAATAACATTTCTGAATTTGAGTTTCTACATCTGGTAAAAAGGGGATAATGATACTTATCAATATGATCTTCATGAGGATTAAATTAGTTTTGCTAAATGCACTCTCTGTAATATAAATAAATATTCAAGAAGTGTTTGGTACTATTTTTGTTTTGGTATCATCATTATTTGTCATACAAGCTCTAGTCAGAGTGTAGGATGAAAAACGGAGAAGCCTGTAGGATGGATATTACTTAGAGAAATTAGACCTGAAGGAATGTACTAGCCACTATTACTAGTAGGTTCCTGAAGGCAGCTGCAGCTGCAGACTATGAGAAGAAACCTAGTGAAGGTGAAAACATACAGTATTCCTATACTTAATAGTGGATATCTTGGCAACATAAAAGTACCACCGGAGTATCACCCATGAGTTTAGCATCCCAACATTTAATTCCTGGAGTACCAATCCATGACTATCTTCTTTGCAGTGTTCAGGCTCAAGGTAGGTTACTGTGGCTATGGTGATAGAAATCCTTTAAAGATAGGTGGAGATGGAATTTTTAAAAGATAACTGATGCTAAAGGGTTTATGTCTCAACTTAGTTAATGGGAATTCAGTACAGTATTTTAAACTGATAAGTGATTAGATGGGATAGAATGACTGGTCTGGCAGAAGCATGGAAGAAGATAGGCCAGAGGATGGAGCACATCAGGGAAGGGACTGTATCAGCAATCTGAGTAAAAAATTAAGTTTGAAAGGAATTTTAAAAGTAGGCTAGATTTAAAAATAAGAAGAAGCTGGATTTACCAGGAGGCAATTTGTTAAGGACTAGGGCTTTGGGCAGCAGGTTAGGATGGAGTAGGGAGGTCGCTTCAAACACTAGATAGATTAGGGTTTAGGGCAAAACATCTGTCCTTAGTATGCTGGGTGATAGCAAATATGGAGCTCCAGCTAAAGAGCAACGTGGATTTGTGCAGGAAACCAAGAGGGGATTTAGTCAAAATGGTATAAGATAGGAACACATTATCAGACATGTGGTCCAGTGTGCAAGCTTAGGCACTAAAATAAGGCCATTAACCACTTATAAGACCCAGGGCATAAATCATATTTGTGGTAGCAACACATTTGATTCAATTAATATATTCATATGCTACATAACAAAATTTATTGCATGCCTATGTGTCTGGTTCTGACTTAGGCAACAGGTATATCAGAAATGGTCCAAATATTCCAAAATCTGGTGGCATGTGGTAATAGCTGAGATCCTTGGAGAATATCAGAAGAAATAAAGATACTCCCAGGTTGTATTTTTCTCAGTGTTGTACTTGAATTAATTGTATTAAGTAAAAAATTAAAATTATACATATTTTAGTTGCTTTAAATAATACTTATATTGGACCAATCATCAGATTCTTTTATTCTTACACCAATCCCTTTTCCTCACCCTTTTTCCAGAACTAAGATGTCTTCAAGATCAATAAAAAAAGTATACTACATTGGGATAAAATTCTGTGGGGGAAATGAAATAAAATTATGACTTCAAGAAGAAATAAGAGTGAATCCATATCATCAAAAAAAAAAAAAAAAGAAAGAAAGAAAGAAAAGAGGTACTCAGGAGTCTGATTTTATTTTTGATGTTTAACTGTGGACAATTTTCAAGCCTCATCCTCCCTCTTCCCCTCTTCCCCTACATCTGGTTAAGTGGATAAGAAAGCCTATGCAGGCCATCCTGTAGCTTCTGCAGAATGAAGTTCAAAATGTGCAAGCTCTTGCCCTGGATTGGGAAATAAAATGAAAGTAGACACAGATGTCACACTGTATACAAAATTAGATATAATCTTAAATGGAAAATGCAAAATTACAAAACTAGAAGAAAATATAGGAGAAAAATCTATATGAAATAGAGTTCGCTGAAGAGTTTTTAGATACAACATCAAAAAAATAATCCATGAAAGAAAAAATATGTTAGACTTTATTAAAATTGAAAACTTTTGGGACTTCCCTGGTGGGGCAGTGGTTAAGACTGTGCTCCCAGTGCAGGGGGCTGGAGTTCGATCCCTGGTCAGGGACCTAGATCCCACATGCATGCCGCAACTAGGAGTTAGCATGCCACAACTAAGGAGCCTGTGTGCAGCAATTAAGGAGCCAGCAAGCTGCAACTAAGGAGCCTGCGAGCTGCAGCTAAGGAGCCCACCTGCCGCAACCAAGGCCCGGTGCAATCAAATAAATAAATAAATGTTTTTTTTTAATTACAAACTTTTGCTTTGCAAAATACACTATTAAGAGAATAAAAAGAAAAACCACAGTTTCCAGTTATTTATGGAATCTAAACACAAAGCAAATGCACAAATATAACAAAACAATAACAGACTCACTCATTCAGAGAACAAACTAGGGGTTGTCAGTGGGAGAGGGGTAGGGGAATGGGTGAAATAGGTAAAGAGGATTAAGGAGCACCAACTACCAGTTATAAAATAAATAAGTCACAGGGATGTATTGTACAGCACAGGGAATGTAGTCAATAATATTGTAATAACTTTGGATTGTGTGTAATGTATCAAAATATCAAATCACTATGTTGTACACCTGAAACTAATACACTATTGTAAATAAACTATACTTTATTAAAAAAAGAAAAAGAAAAGCCACAACTGGAATAAATCTTTGCAAAACACATATCTGATATAAGAGTTGTATCTGAAATATACAAAGAACTCTTAAAATTCAACCATGAAAGTAACAACTCAAAATCTTAGCAGACACCTCACCAAAGAAGAAATATAGATGGATATTAGACATAGGAAAAGATGATCAACATTCTTTGTCATTATGAGTTTGCAAAATAAGTCAAAAATGAAATAAATTATAATCTGATTAGAATGGCATAAATCCAAAAAATTGCCCGTGCTAATTGCTGGAGGCAATGTAGAACAAGAACTCTCATGTGTTGCTCTTGGGAACACAAAAACAGTAGAGGCATTTGGAAGATAGTTCAGCAGCTTCTTTCGAAGGAAGGAAAATCTTATAATATGATCGAGGAAACCAAAAGATGTGAAAACTTATTCCGACAGAAAAAGCAGTATATGAATATTTATACCAGCTTTATTCATAATAACCAAAAAGTATAAGTAATAAGATGCCCTTAAGTAGGTGAATAGATAGGCAAATTGTGGTACATCCTTAAAACAGACTACCATTCAGCGAGAAAATGGAAAGAGCTATCACGCCATATAAAAACATGGATGAATCTTACTGTATACTGCTAAATGAAAGAAGTTAATCTGAAAAGGTTTCATACTGTATGATACCATTTATGAAAATTTCCTGAAAAGGGAAGACTATAGCATCAGTAAACAAATCAGTGGTTGTCTGTTTCTGGATGGAAGGAGATTGAATATAATGGTGGACATATACCACCATGCATTTGTCAAAATTCATATAATTTTACATGACAAATGTGTGCTAATTTTAAAGAAATGATCAATTAGGAATTCAGGGATATCAGGATATAATGCAAAATGTTACAAAGTAATCTCCCTCACAAATGTATGAAACACACTTATTGAAGTGAATGGATGAAAAAGGAACTGACATAAAGATATTCATAAAGATTACGGGAATATAATAGAGAATTAGAAGTAAACCTGATATTTAAGGTTTAATTTATTTTCAACAAATGTGCAAAAAATAATTCAGTGGGGGAAAAATAGTCTCTTCAAGTAATGGTTCTAAGACACTGGGTAACCACGTGGAAAAGAATTACACTGTATACAAAAATTAGCTACTAATGTATTTTAAACCTAACATAAGAACTAAAATTATAAAACCCTTTAAGGAAAACATAGGATTTAATCTTCATGATCTGGGTTAAAAAAAACTTTCTTAAATATTATACCAAAAACACAGCAACAAGAGAAGAAAAATGGCTTCAACCAAATTAAGACCATTGTACCTAAAAGGACATCATCATGAAGTGAAAGCACAACCCACAAACTGGGAGTAAATATTTGTAAATCATATATCAGAAAAGCAGTTGTTTCTAGAGTATATAAGAACTTTTACAACTCAAAAATAAAAAGGCAGGGCATCCCTGGTGGCGCAGTGGTTGGGGGTCCACCTGCCAATGTGGGGGGCGCGGGTTTGTGCCCCGGTCCGGGAGGATCCCTCGTGCCGCAGAGCGGCTGGGCCTGTGGCCGCTGGGCCTGCACGTCCGGAGCCTGTGCTCCGCGGCGGGAGAGGCCGCAGTGGTGAGAGGCCCACGTACTGCAAAAATAATAATAATAATAAAAAATAAAAAGGCCAATGAGCTAAGGAACTGAATAGACATTTTTCCAGAGAAGATAAAGACATGGCTAATAAATACAAGAAAAGATGCTCAATTTCATTAGCCATTAGGGAAATACAATTCAACATAACAAATGAGATACCATTTCATAGCTATTAGGATGGGTATAATCAAAATGGCAGATAAGAACAAATGTTGACAATGGTGTGAAGATCTGGAACTCTAATACATTTCTGGTGAGAATGTAAAATTGTACAGCCACTTTGGAAACAGTCTGATAGCTCCTCAAAGGTTAAACACAGAAGTGCCTTTATGACTCAGTAAATATACCCCTTTGCCTATGTCTAGGAGTAATTAAAATATTTGTCTACACTGAATCTTTAGCACAAATGATCACAGCAGCATTAGTCATAGCAGCCAAAAGTGGAAACAGCCTAAATGCTCATCAACTAATGAATGGATACATAAAATGCAGTTTGTCCAAACAACAGGCTATTATTAAGCAATAAAAAGTAATAAAGTACTTATATTTGCTACAAAAATATGAACTTTGAAATGATCATGCACAGTGGATGAAACCAGTTACAAAAGAATATATATATTTTTCTCCTTTCTTTTTTAGTCTTTAATTAATTAATTAATTTGTTTTTATTTTTATTTTTTGGCTGCGTTGGGTCTTCATTGCTGTGCGCGGGCTTTCTCTAGTTGCAGCAAGCGGGGGCTACTCTTTGTTGCACTGTGCGGGCTTCTCATTATGGTGGCTTCTCGTTTCGGAGCACGGGCTCTAGGCACATGGGCTCAGTAGTTGTGGCACATGGGCTTAGTTGCTCCGCGGCATGTGGGATCTTCCCGGACCAGGATCAAACCCGTGTCCCCTGCATTGGCAGGTGGATATTTAACCACTGCACCACCAGGGAAGCACAAAAGAACATATATTTTATAATTCCATTTATATGAAGTGTCCAAAATAGGCATATCCACAAGGACAGAAAATAGATTCATAATTTTTTAGGACTGGGTTGGGAGGAAATGGAGAGTGACTGCTAGTGGTAATAGGATTTATTATTTTTTTTGGAGTGTTGGAATAGTTCTAAAATTGATTACAGTGATGGTTGTACAACTGCAAATATACTAAAATATTCATTGAATTGTACACTTTAAATGGGTGAATTGTACAGTATGTGAATTATATCTCAATCAAGCTGATAAAAATAATCTGTAGTAGCCTATATACTACTGTATTCCTAATAAATTTGAACAAACTAGATTTCAGTGGTGTAGGTAATTCTCCATTTTTCTTTAGAAAGCATTACTTATTATAGTCTTACACAGATACAGACTTATACAGATATAAGTCTGCTGAACTATTCTTTATACTGAAATTATCCTTTTTATTGAAAAATAAAATATTTTTCCTTGAGATCCATGTATACTGATGAACTCAAAAAGAAAGAAGATTATGACTGAAAAATCATCTTAGGAAAAAAAAAAACACAGCTTGAATAACCATCCTTCTCCATAGATTTCTTATGTTCAAAGGTACAAAAACAATACTGGCTCTAAGGACAAAAACTGTCTCTGGAGCTCTATAAGAGAGAAAGGGGATACATTATGAGATATCACTGACTAAAAGAGAACAACAAAGCTAGGTGGAGTATGCCTAGTTGGATCTCAGTGATGACAACAACAGTGATAATTAATTCCATGTGCAGTGTTCAGTGTGTTCCTTACTGACAAGACAGCAGCAACACTATTATATCTTGTGCAGAGAAATTAAGGCAAGAGAGCTTACCCTTGAACTATCTCTCTGATGTGTCATGTACAGCCTGTGCTCTCTGTAATGAGCAAAACCAGAACAGGGCAGGCCTTCAGCAAAAACAAACATAGCACACCAACAAATTAAAGGATAAATTCAAATACATTTAAAAAATAGCCACAGTTTCATATTTCTGACAATGATCTCTTTTCTAGTGACACTGCAGTGTGTTATTTGGGTGTGTATTTTCACCTTGAATTGTGTGAGATGATTCTGTAAACTAGAAATTACATTGTTGCACACTCCCGGGCCATTGAAAGATTAATGTGCTTAATAGATGAAATAAAACTGAAATCATGTTAGACCAGAATATGTGGAATCAAATTCCTTAGATCTGTGCCATTATGAATAGCAAACTTATTATAATATTACTTAATACACAGTAAGAAATGTAATTTGTAAATTGTAGCTTTAAAGTTTCTAATAGTCTAATTATTATTATAAAAGGCTTTCTTCTTCCTGGTGCTGACATAATATAGCTCTAAATGTGAGTGCAATAGGTTAAAGGAAATAATTCTGGGTTTGAGTCCTTGTTTTCCCATTTGTTATCTTTTTAATGTAGGGTACTGTACTTCTGGGCTTTGATTATTAATATGGATATCATGTTAGTAATATCTAATTTATAAGGTTATCCTGAGGATCAGGAAGGATATTGCAGGTTTTAAATACTGTGGCTTTCCCATAAAATAGAAGGTATTATTTTGTTTTGCATGCAAAAGCATATTTGAGAGCAAGGTTGGGAAAGTAAGATTTAATGACAAATTGACTAAATCAAATATAAGTATTCTTTAAAAGATTATATTGATTAGGACTTTACTGCAGTCCTGTTAGATGTTGATTATGACATTCACTCTGGGATTTGGCAAGGGCCAGTATGCTAACAAGTATGTATCAAGTTGTTTATTTTTGGCACCCATGTTTCTCTCTTATTACTTTCTATTTCTGAGACTGTGCAAGTGAAGGAAATCATTCAAGGATGTCAGCTGTACTCTTACTGCTCACCTAAGCCAGATGTTATTCTGGTCCATCTGTCCACACATTGTCTGCCACAATATGAAAAACAACTGGGGACTGTGAGGTGACATAGTAATTAACCTTGTAAATGACATTAGCATCACAAATGAAACCAACACTTGGTTTTGTGATTTTCATCAATTAGCAGCAATTAATCTTAGCTGCTTTGCATAATCTCCCTTTAATATTTTATAATTTGCTTAATGGTGGATGCTGTAAAATCACAGTTCTTTGCCCCACTTTTCTTGCTATTTAGATTTCTCTTTGTGTTATAATGAGCTTTGCAATTATCACTTTTTGTTTGAATTGTTTGAAACAATTCTTTTCATTCCCTTATGAATTATTAATTTGCTTAAAAAGCCATAATGATTGCTCAGTGTCCACTGAATAATAGTTATAAATAGTTAACTTTTTGCTAGCATTATAGTGAGTCCTTTATATAAACCTAAAGAAAAAATTCTTTGAAACGATTCTGAAACAATATTTAAGGAAAAAAAATTAAGTTATAGAAGTGAAAAATTTTATAACTGAATAAAGACAAACTGATTGGTTTAAGAACAGATTAAACACAGAAGAAGAGAGAATTAGTGAATAAGAATTGGTAATTTGAATATGAATTAGTGAAGTTGTATATGTTTAAAAATACATACAATAAAAAATAAATAATAGATGAAAATAAGCATTTCAATTAACCTACAAGAACAAAGGAATAAAGAAAAATAATGACATAAAAAATAGTGGGAGGGGCTTCCCTGGTGGTGCAGTGGTTGGGAGTCCGCCTGCCGATGCAGGGGACGTGGGTGCGTGCCCCGGTCCAGGAGGATCCCACATGCCGTGGAGCAGCTGGGCCCGTGAGCCATGGCTGCTGAGCCTGCACGTCCGGAGCCTGTTGTCTGCGACGGGAGAGGCCGCAACGGTGAGAGGCCCGCGTAACGCAAAAAAAAAAAAAAAAAAAAAAAAAAAAAATAGTGGGAAACTTGTTGACAAGCAGATCATAAAAGAAATGATAAAATGTGTCCAGATGGAATGAGATATATCTCAGATAAAGAAAGGCAAGACATTACAAAATATTTTTGAAGAAATAAATGTAAAATTTGAAATTTTAGTGAAAAATATTTACTTATAGCAAGAATATCAAACATCTCAAATATTTTAAAAAACAACATTTTAGCACATCAGAGAAAAACTGATGAAAAGAAAAATATAGAGAAAATCTTGTAAGGAATCAGAGAAAAAAAGACATTACACACATGGAAACAGATCTGTGAATGATGGCTAACTTTAACTAGAAACAACAGAGAAAAAATACAATGGAATTTTAAGCTTAAGAGCTGAAAAAAATTGAAAGAAAACTATAAATCTATTATTGGGACTAACATTTACATTAAATATAAAGAAAAAACACTGAAAATATTACATAAAAATATTTTTCAAAAATCTAGTCTCAATAAAGGCATTCTCAGCATAATGGTGAGAGAATTCATTTCCAGCAGACCTGCACTGCAAAAATTGCTTAAAGAAAACATTTAAGTTGAAAGAATTTCCTTACAAAAATATTAGTGGTTGAAAGCAAAAGTTATGACAGTGTTATAGGGGGTTATAGTATACATAAAAGTAAATATAAAAAAAAATTGATGGTTTTAAGAATAAAAATATTAATTGTTCAAAGTAAAAATAAAAACAGATTAGTAGGGAGTTATACAGAACAGTGAAATGTAAGATAACAAGAGAACAAGATATGAGAGAAGGAAAAATACACTGTTGTGAGATACTTACACTGTTCACCACAGTATATTATTTGAAGGTAGTATAGGGTAACCTAAAGGTTAACATTTCAATCCTTAGAAAAACCAAGCACTAAAATGAAAATAAGAGGTATAGCCAAAAAAAAAAAAAAAAAAAATGCGGGAGATAAAATATATTACTAATGCTATACAATTAACAAAAATGAAACTAGGTAGAGAGTGACAAAATAGTTAATATCCTATGGCAACTTTAAACATAACAATAATTATAACAAAAATAAATTGAATGAAAACTCCATTTAAAAGCTAGATAATTCCAGTTGCATAGAAAAGCAAGAACCTATTTTATGCTCTTTATAAGAAACAAACCTTAAATACAAATTAGTATGAAAATAAAAATGTAGAAGAGGATATAACTGCAAACATCAAATATAAAATAGCTAAAGTGGCTATGGCTATCTTAACATAAAAAAAGTAGATTTCTACATAAAGATTTTTAAGGAGATAAAGGGAAGCATTTTATGATTGTCACTATTTAAAAAAATAATAATATTATATGTATAAGCACCTAAAAACAGCATTTAATACACAAAAAAATTGACTGAACTAAAGGGAAGAATAGGCAATCCCTCAATGAAAACAGATTTAATATTTCTCTTCCAGAAATTTATAAACAAGTGAATAAAGGCATCAGCCAAGATGTTAAATATTTGAACATAACTGTCAAACAACTTTTTATTGATAATTGTAGTTTTTAGAATATTTTACCCAATAAATATAAAAGCCAAGTGTACATGGAACTTTCCCCAAGATAGTCCAGATGCTAGGCCATAAAACTAGTAGAAGTAAACATCAAATAATTAAATTCTTACAAAGCACAGCTCCAACTACAAAGGTATTAAAATAGAAAACAATAACAGTCCAGAAAACTACAAATATTTGAAATTAAATAACACAAATTTAAATAAACAGCTAAAAGAATAAATATTAATAGGAATTATGAACAGCTAAAAGAATAAATATTAATAGGAATTATAAAATAATTTAAGTTGAATTGTAATTTTTAAAATTACTTAAAATGTAGGATATAGCAAATGTTGTTCTGAGATGGAAATTTATAGTTTTATATGTATATATTAGAAAAGAAGGAAGATCTGAAATCAATAACCTAAACTTTCACCATAGGAATCTAAAAAATGAAAAGCAAACTAAATCCAAGGCAAGCAGAAGGAAGGCTATAAATGATTAGAATGAAAAGCCATGACATCAAAAACAGAAAACATTAGATAAAATCAATTAAGCCAAAAGTTGATTCTTTGGGAAAAAAAAACAAAATTTGCAATTCATTCCCTAGACCGACTAGGAAAAGAAGATAGAAAACTCAGCTCAACAATTGGACATTGGTATACACAATGACATTGATATACACAATGACATTGATATACACAATGATATATACAATGACATCAGTAAAATTTATAAAAATGTTGATTGAAAAAAGTCAGACACAGAAGTATATTATGACTCCAAGTATATATTTTTTAAAAAGTAAAACTTTTATTTCAAGCATCCATATTTATAAAGAAATACAAGTGATGACAGTGGTTATCTTTGTGGGGAGGAATGAGTAGTGACCAGGGGAAAATGAGGGTGGCATCTGGGGAGGTGATAATGTTTTAATATTGTTTTGGGTTATGGTCATATGGATATTCATTTTTTGATAAATCACTGAGCTGTACATTTTTATAATTCTTAACTGTATGTATAGCATTTCACAATAATAAAAAAATCATATTGAATAAATACAAATTGCCTTTCAAACTAAATGTTTTCTCTAAGTAGACTCCACAGTTGGAAAACCAATAACAGCTGTGTGTACACAGAGATGACAAATCATTAATCTCTTTTATATACCTACATTTAAAATAACACCTTGAGTTCTAATGTTAACAAACATAAGGCATTCGATCAAAATTAAGACGTGTGTGTGTGTGTGTGTCTGTGTGTGTACATGTTTTGAGAACACATTCTGGGTTCATTGTTCTTTTTTAAACTAATGACTAAACTAATGACTGTAAACCATTTGACCATTTAGAGTGCCTTAATGAATGAATTTGAATCTATAAATGTAATCACGTACAAATATTAACTGTAGTGAGGCTTCTATGTGTGTGTGTGTTTGTGTCTGTTTGTGTATGAGTAAATTACCTGTCAAAAACACAATAAAGTCTAGAGAGTCAAAGAGAGTCAAAGTCCTAATGACAGTTCAAGGTTACAGGAGGACAATTTAAAACAAATGAAAATATTTTTTTTAAATAAGTGAATCAAAAAGGCAACTGTTTACATTAAGGATAAATATTATCAATATTGCTGGAAATGCCTGAACATTAGCTGAGTGCATCGATTTCAGATCATTATAGTAAGCAAATCAGATTGAGTGAATAAACCTAGTGAATCCTATACATCCTAATGTCTGATAGCTTTCATATGTTGAGAGTCAGACGCTATTCTTGCTGTTTTATGTTCACTATTTCCCTAACTTAAAATTTTACAAGAGAGAATTTGTAATCTTCTAAAAGACCTAAAGCAACAAAGACTCATAGGGAAAAATCTGTGATTTACATACACAAAATGGCAGGACTGAGATTTGAATCTAAGTCTACTTTCAAATGCTTTTTATTGTCTATTCCACCTTTGTTATCACTTTCCATAGTAATTTTTGATATATCCATATCTATTTGAGGCACTTTCATCCTTTAATTTGATGAATATTTTGTAATATAAAATAGAAATTCACAGCAATCTCCAAGGTCCCAAATGTGCGCTCAAGTTCTTCTCCTTCCACAAGGAGATTCTACTTGAATAGGTATTTACATTTTTCTCCCTCCTGAATATCCAGTGGGACAATTTATACCTGTAAAGCTACACTAGAGCAGTTTGAGGTTTTTTTTTTCCCCTAGTGGTGACTTGACAATACTTCACTTGTATACTCAAAGCCAACAGATATTTGTGAGTCTCTATTTCCGTTTCAGCATCTTCTATTTTAAGGGTTGAATTGCCACTTGGGTAAATCACTCTCAGTCCTCAATAAGACAAAAGAAAAGAGTATTAGCTCAAAAATCTCACAGCCTACCTTGTGGTTTATGAAGATGCTCTGCAGAATTTAAAACCTGCAATGGAGAAAAATGCAACTTAATTCACAATGAGCCTCTTCCATGTGAAAGAAGAACATCAACAGGAATGGTGTTTGTTGTCTTTTTCTTCTTTCTTTAAAATCACTTTTGATTAAATCTAGGAAAGAGACATCTAGCTAGATAGCATATAGTTTACAACAAATCTTATGTTCCAGTCATCTGAAAGTTCCAACGACTATGATGATAGAAATTACTCTAATTCACTTACTTATTCTTTCATTTTAGTAAAGACTCAGTCTTTTTTGAAAGTGTTGTCAGGGTAGGTTGTTTAAACTGGATTATACTTTTGCTGGTCATATTTGAGAATGGAATATAACTTATCTTGTCTACTATAGTAGGGACAGTTTTCTTGTGTTCTACTTGGCTGCCTACCACCTTTCTCTCCTATAGGTAGCTCTTGGCTATCTTTCATAGCTCTTAGCTGAGAGGCAGCCCTGGGAAGGTTTTATACATTATTCCCTAACCTGGTCATGGTCGTTTACATCAGAAGAAAGGAAATTTGACCCAAAGGCTCCCAATCATAGACTTCATTAAGAAACCAAAGAGAAGCGCTATATGACAGCTTTGCCACACAACTCTGATTCTCTATCTTGGTGTGTTTGAATAAGAGATAAACTACATGCCATCAGGAAGAGAAACAGAAAGGCACTTAGAAACAAGTAAAGATGGAATTGACAATTGAGTAACATTAATGGTCAAATACTACAGTTGGAAGAAAGAGATAAATACACCTGGAAGTTCTACTACTAGAATTTTAGTTAAATCATCAATTACTGTTAAGCTACCAGAGCATTTGGTTTGACCAAAAGATTTACTAGACTTCATGATGTCTCTTCTTATAAATAGATATAATAATGTCAGGTCATGTTCAGTGAGATGAAGGAAATATCAAGGGTAAAATGATGGAGAGTTAATAACTGGAGAGTTGGGTTTTGGACTCCTTTTGATATGATGGCCAGGGAAGCTTTTCTGAAGACTTGATATTTGAGATTGTATTGGTGGATGAGAAGCACTGAGATATATGCAGGAGGAGGTAGGAACAAGTCTAAAGGGCCTGGGATTTGAAAGGGCTTGGGATACATGAGGAAAAATAAAAGAGAGCAATGTTTCTGGAGAGTGGTTATCAAGGGGCCCAGAGTATCAAAGAAGGTTGAATAGGTAGGCAGAGGCAAGATAATACTGATCCTATTTAGGCCATGCTAATAGATTTTTATTTTATTTTAAGAAAAATGAGAAGCCACTGAAAGATTTTAGGGAAAAAAATGTAGCAAAAGCATGTCTAGCTGCTATTTATATGCTTAAAGTATTTTTCATATTTACATAACTTCATTTCTATACCTAAATTGACAATATATATAAATAATACATATGTAAAGTAACAGTGGGGCCCTAGCATTATTCTCTAATTTATTCGGGTAATAGTGAAACTCTTAGTTAGAAAAGGCTGTGGAAATATGTCTGTTTTGGTTCTGGAAAGGCTCTCCACTGTGGGCAAAACAGTTTTGAACTTCTATTGATCTGTGCCCAATCTAAGTACCATTGTGGACCACAGAATTTCACTGTCCATACTCTTTCTAGGATTCTACTTGCGATAATTTCTCAATATGTCTGTACATTTTGAAATTCTCTTTTTTAAGTTTTAATCATTTTATTTTGAATGCTCTAAATATTTATATTTCCATTTGCTGTCTTGTGAAACTGTGAAAATCTGGATATGTGATTATGGTCTAACTCAAATGCTTTGTGCCATTATCCTCTGCAAATTCTAATGTTAAAAGCTTTACCAATTGAATAAATTCAGAAATATACCATGAACTCCAATCAAAACCTCAAGGGATTTTTGTAATAATACAGAGAAAGCATTTTTAAGGGTTAGCTAGATGAACAAATAATAAAATCTTGCAAAATTAAGCAAGAAGATTATATTACCTTAACAGAATTGAAAGAATTATACTCAAAATAAAGAAAGTATAGTTGAATATTTGTCAGTTTTATAGATGGAGAGAGATATTCTATTGATATATCAACAGAAGAAGTCACATAAAAAAGGATTGAAACAAACAAAAATTTAACATTCATTGAACAAATATTTATTGATCAATAATTATGTATTGTTGTGAATGTTTGGGATTCATCAGTGAATAAAGGATACAATGATCTTGCCTTTATGGAACCTACATTTTGGTACAGATGGACAGGGACAGTTAACAATACAGAATAGTAAAGATAGACTTCATTGATACACTGAGATTTGAGTAAGAATTGACAAAATGTATATTAAAAATAACATGCATAAAATCAAAAGAGAGATGAGACTCTGGAAAAAATTGTCACAAATAAATCAGATACGTGGTTAACATCATATAATTATATAATTTAAGTAGACAAAAGTGTTCATAAAAGTTTTACACATGTATATTAAAACAATGATTATTTTAATCTATAAACTTGGCAAAGGTTTAAAGCTTGACAAAATGTTCGTTCAATACTGTGACATTTTTTCTTATTTAGTTGAAGGCAAATGCACATTACCACACCTTCTCTTGAGAACAAGTAGTCAGTAGATGCCAACATATATTTACAATATCAATACTCTGTTACCAGTAATCTCACTTATAGAAGTTTATCCTACAAAGTAATCAGAGAGGTTGTCAAAGATTTATGTACCGAAAGAACTGCTGCAGTGCTAAGATAATAATAGGGGAAACCTGAAAAAAATCAGAATACCTAAGAACAAAGAAATAATGAAATACTTTTTGATGCATCCTTTTATTCTAATCCACTCTGTAATTAATCATTACTATAGAGATTTACTACCACCACCAACCTATTCCATTGCCATCATTTAATGAGAAGCAATAATCTAGATTTTCCTTTGCGTGTATTGTGCAACAAACTCCTTGACCAATGTCCTCTCAACAGGGAGTAAGACAGATCTTTACAAAATTAAATTCAACATACAACCTTGCCATAAAATACTCTAAGGGCTCTGGGTTGCTTTCAGAACAGGGAGCAAGTAATTAATATACCCTACCTTATCTTTAATATAGCCTATAATTCCCTAGAGGTATGGCTCTGACCTACCACTCAGCCTACATTCACACCAGGTTTCCTCCTTCTATTCTGAGTTCTGGAAACCCTTGCCGTATTTCAGCTTATTACTCAGCCATAAAAAAGAACGAAATAATGCCATTTGCAACAACATGCATGGACCTAGAGACTGTCATACTGAGTGAAGTAAGTCAGAAAAAGACAAATATCATATGATATCGCTTATATGTGGAATATAAAAATGGGTACAAATGAACTTATCTACAAAACAGAAATAGAGTTACAGATGTAGAAAATAAACTATGGTTACCAGGGGGGTAAGAGATAAATTGGAAGATTGGGATTGACATACACACTACTATATATAAAATAGATAACTAATAAGGACCTACTGTATAGCACAGGGAACTCTACTCAATACTCTGTAATTGCCTATATGGTAAAAGAATCTAAAAAAGAGTGTATAAATGTATATGTATAACAGATTCACTTTGCTGTACATCTGAAACTAATATAACATTGTAAATTAACTATACCCCAATAAAATTTTTTTTAAAAAGTACCATGCATACCCCTGGACATAGCCTTTGCATACACTGCTCACTCTGGCATACAGCAGGCACTCAAATATTCAGTGGATGAAAAAATGAACAAACTAATGAATGAGTGATTACAAGAATGAATGAAAAATTAGTACAGTTCATAATGTAATAAAATAGAGAGAATATAATCCCACATTTTAAGCCATAGTGTCTGAGATAATACAATTGATTACTTGAAGGAGTTTATTTGGAATAAGAACTAAATCTTGTAGAAAGTTATAGACATGTTGGTATCAGTGATACAATACTATATTCAGTAGACACCATTTATCAGGTAATCGGAATAAAGGAATTAGGGTTCAGGTAGGAGACTGAGACTGCATATGTAAATGTTGGATTGCTCTTCTCAGATGAGATTATTTCAACTGTCAGCAGTTTAACTCAAGATGTCTTTTTAATGTACTGATTATGTTGCAGACATTCTGTTTGGTGATGGAAAAATAAAGCTGAAGAAGGCACATTTCCTAATATATTTTAGTCTAATAAGAAGGTTGTATTATAAAAAAAAAGAATATTAGAATACAGAAAATGAATGCATTATATGAACATCAAAATAAGGTTTCTGAAAATAGAAACCATTATAAATATAGGACCAGGAATACGTATTTATTTTTCCAATTTAGATACACTCAATCTACAGAAATCCTGCTGAATATAAGTAATTTCTAGCATATACTAATATATATATATATATATATATATATATATATATATATATATATATATATAAAGGCTGTGAACATATAGCTAGCTCTTAACTTATTTTGAAAATTCAAAATGATGTGATGCGACTTGATCATAGAATTTTTCCTTCAAATGAGTGTCTAGTCTTTGGGGGGATTTTATTAAGTGTAGACGACTAGGTCAAAATAAAAGTTAAGAAGTTCTAAAGGAATTCTCTGTGCTGATGTCAGAAAACTTACTGATCCTTCTCCCCCAAAAGAATATGCTGACACATTTCAGCTGAGGAGCTGGAAATTTGGGGACTGCAAATGAGGAAGAATATGAAAGTTCTTGATCAAGGGATCAATCCATCTAGTCTCTCTTTCTATGAATGTGGTTTTTGTTCCACAGGCTGAGGGATTGCAGTTCTTGCTTCTGCTGTCTGCCCTCTGGTGGATGAGGCTATGTAAGAGGCTTATGCAAGTTTCCTGATAGGAGGGACTGGGGGTGGGTAGAGCTGACTGTTGCTCTGGTGGGCAGAGCTCAGTAGAACTTTAATCCACTTGACTGCTGATGGTTGGGGCTGGGTTCCTTCCCCCTATTGGTTGTTTGGCCTGAGGCAACCCAACACTGGAGCCTACCTAGGCTCTTTGGTGGGGCTAATGGCAGACTCTGGGAGGGCTCATGCCAAGGAGTACTTCAAAGAGCTTCTGCTGCCAACGTCCTTGTCCCTACGGTGAGCCACAGCCACCCCCACCTCTGCAGGAGACCCTCCACCACTAGCAGGTGGGTCTGGTTTAGTCTCCTATGGGGTCACTGCTCCTTCCTCTGGGTCCCAATGTGCACACTACTTTGTGTGTGCCCTCCAAGAGTGGAGTCTCTTTTTCCCCCAGTTCTGTCGAAGTCCTGCAATCAAATCCCAGTAGCCTTCAAAGTCTGATTCTCTAGGAAGCCCTCCTCCCATTGCCAGACCCCCAGGTTGGGAGGCCTGACATGGGGCTCAGAACCTTCACTCCAGTGGGTGGACTTCTGTGGTATAAGTGTTCTCCAGTCTGTGAGTCACCCACCCAGCAGTTACGGGATTTGATTTTATTGTGATTGCGCCCCTCCTACCGTCTCATTGTGGCTTCTCCTTTGTCTTTGGATGTGGGGTATATTTTTTAGTGAGTTCCAGTGTCTTCCTGTCAATGACTGTCCAGTAGCCTTTTGTGATTCTGGTGTTCTTGCAAGAGGGAGTGAGAGGATGGCCTTCTACTCCGCCATCTTGGGTTCCAATCCGACCTGTAAAATTCTTAAATGATCTTACTCTGCACAATTATCGTTATCTTTTTATTCTACCACTTGCCACTTGCTTGACTTGGCCAAGCTCCTAGTCAAGGATGTTTGTTTCCAAACAAATACAGTTGACCCTTGAACAAAGCAGGGGCAAGGGCACTGACCCTCCACAGAGTGGAAAATCCTTGTATAATTTATTGTCAGCCCCTGTATCTGCAGTTCCTGTGTCTGAGGATCCAACTAACTGTGGATCTTGAGGTACTGTAGTATTTACTACTGAAAAAAAAAAAAAAACTGCATATAAGTGGAACCACACAGTTCAAACCGTGTTGTTTGAGGGTCAATTGTATATTTCAACTGATGTGGAGTATAGTATACATACTATAGCCACTGATGTAGATACGTCAAATAAAGAAAGGTTAGCAACAGTGGAAAGTTATCATAAATTAATCCCAGGGCCCACTAACAAGGGCAGGACACTTAATTGTAGGCAGTGACCTCAGCATTTGCTTTACTGCACATGTACAGACTAGTGTCCTGTGCACTTCTGCCCTCCATCCTGAAGAACACAGCCAGAACTACTATCTGATATTTGACCAGATTATAATACAATGTAATGTGCAACACTATATAATTTTATCAGCTCTATCTGGAAAGAAGAGTCAGTGGGCATGGCTGGTAGGGCTTACTTCATCGGTGAATGAAGAGTGACAAGTCATAAACAGTGCCGTGTGGCCTTCACAAATGTAGGCAACCTGCGTCACACAGCCCAGCCTCCACCCTGATGCAGTCACATAAGATGGCTGCCTAGAACTGAAACACTGGTAAAGTAGCTGTCTCTGTATTTCACAAGGAAAGGTAAATTTTTTCTGAGAAGGGATTCTAATATTAGTATTTGTCACTGGTCTCTGAATGGGTTATACAGCTTTGAGAACAGTAAAAATTAATCAACCTGGTTTTTAGTTAAGAGTATCAGGAGATACTGTGCCTATAATTTGCTGAATGATCATATGCAATCACTTTTCTCTGCTATGTCATCAAATGGGAATATGGTAACTATTAAATATACCAAGTTATCATGAGGAAACTGCAATGTTCTAAATATAAGATTGCATTGAAAATTATTATACTACATATACACCAACTTGAATTATTATTATTTCTTCCTTCTCAGAACTCTACTAACACTGTTAAGAATGCAAAATGGTACAGCCACTTTGGAAGAGAGTTTGGCAGCTTTTTACATACTCTTACCGTACAATCCAGCATTCACACTCCTTTGATACTGACCCAAAGGAGTTGAAAACCTGTATCTGCACAAAAACCTGCACCTGGGTGTTTACAGCAGCTTTATTCATTATTTTCAAAACCTGGAAGCAACCAAGGTGCCCTTCAGTAGGTGAATGAATAAATAAACTGTGGTTGATCCAGGCAATGGAATGTTATTCAGCATTAAAAAGAAATGAGCTGCCAAGCCACAGAAAGGCGTGGAGGAAGCTTAAATGCATTTTACTAAGTGAAAGTAGACAATCTGAAAAGGCTCCATACTGTAGAATTCCAACTATATGACATTCTGCGAAAGGCAAAGCTATGGAGACAATAAAAAGATCCGTGGTTACCAGGGTACTTTGGGGGTAGAAAGGAATAGGCAGAGCACAGAGATTTTTAGGGCAGTGAAAATACTCTGTATGATATAATGATGTATACATGCCATTATATATCTGTCAAAACCCATAGAGTATACAACACCAAAAGTGAATCCTAATGTAAACTATGGACTTTGAGTGATTATGATGTGTCAATTTAGGTTCATCCTGGGTAAAAAAATGCACCATTTTGATGAGTGATATTGCTAACAGAGGAGGGTAGGCATGTATGGGGGGAGGAGGTTTGTGAGAAATCTGTATACCTTCCTCTCAATTTCGTTATAAACCTAAAATTACTCTAAAAAATAGTTAAAAAAAAAAACACTGCTACATTATATGAATGAAAACACAATTACAACATATGAACTGGGCACATTCTAAAAGTTCAGCTGTCTTTTAAGTGTACAAACAACTCCAAGCAGTATAAGGCACTGAAGTTACTATTAATAACCAATCTATTAAAGCCTTAATATATTAATAAGTTTTGTTTTGACCCAATATATTGTTACTATTATGATCTAAACAGTAATATTTTAGATCAATAATGAATACTATGAATAAATGATTTTACTTTGCCTTCACTGGTTCCTTCTATGACACTCTTCCTTTCTTGATGTAGATCCAAGTTTCTGAGCTATATCATTTCCTTCTGCCTGAAGATCTTCTATTAACATTTCTTGCAGGGCAGATCTGCTAGAAATGCATTCCCTCAGTGTTCAGTATAATTTTGCTGGATATAAGAATTCCAGGATGATGGTTTTGTTTTCTGATCTTTATATATTCCACTCAGTGCTCTCACTGTGTGCTTTATAGAGAAGTCCAATGTAATTCTTATACTTGTATGTCATCTCATTCCCTCCTGGCCCCCTTCAGGCTATTTTCAAAATTTTATCTTTGTTTTCAATATTCTTCAGTTTAATATGATATGCCTAGGTACAGAAATTTTGGTGTTTATTCTGCCTGAACTTCCTGCATTTGTGGCTTTGTGTTTATCATTAATTTTGAAATATTCTTTGCAAATATTACTTCAAATATTTCTTCTGTTCTAGTCTTATTCTTTTCCTTCTGGTATTGCAATTATGCATGTTACACCTTTGAAATTGTCCCACAGTTGTTGGATATTCAGGGCTCTTTTTTTTTTCTTGTTACGTTTCAGTTGTGGGCATTTCCACTGACATATCTTCAAGCTCCCCTTTCTCAGCTATGTCCATTCTACTGATGAGCCTATCAAAAGTATCCTTCATCTTCATTACAGTATTTTTATTTCTAGCATTTTTTTTTTTTAGACTTTGAATATCTTTACTTATATTACCCATCTGTTCTTACATGTTGTCTACTGTTTTATTTCATTAGACCCTTTAACCTTCAGAAGTATTTCTCCTGTATATAGCTTTCTCCCCACTGCCACTTACTTGCTTCCCTAGCTATATTATCCCCAATCTATGTCCTTGAAGTCCTCACATCTTTTAATTGAAATTTTTCTCCTTAGGTGAGACATGAAAGCTGGAAGAATCTGGAGTAAGCGTGAATTACCTTCCACTAGCTGAGATAAGACTGTCAAAATTATTTCCCATGGAATGTAGGACTTTGTTACATGAGTACCTTGTTAGGTTCTTGGAGGTGAGTCTCACAAAAGTTATGGGGTTTCCTTAAATCTGTACCCTCCAGGATTTTTTCACTCTTATGCTAGTCCACAGCCAGCAGACTCTGCCAATTTACTAAAATGCTAATTAAATATTCCTACCAGCTTATGTCTCTAGAAGCTTTTGTTCCATGTAAGCACATCTTGGTTTTATCTCTCTGAATGCCCCCGTCTCTTCCAATTTTGGGTGATAGTTTTTTCTGTTTCTTTAGTTCCCTGATAGGCCCAAGAAAAACTGTAAAATTTTCAGTTTGTCCAGATTTTTCTTATAGTCAGAACAGGAGTGACCATCACCTATCTGTTTACATGCTGGAGCTGAAACTAATAGCCCCTGCTAATATTTTTAATGACTTTTAACACTGTAAAGAATATGCATTGTAATGACATATTTCTAATAAACAATCTCCTGTAGCACCACAGTCCTGTAATAGGCAATTAATTTTCCCTAGGTAATTCATACCATAAATTATTTCTTCATGGTTTAGACTTAATCTCCTGTGCTTGCTGCTCCCAGTAATATCTAAAGTTCGTGTCCAGGACTTTTGTCATAAACTTAGACTGGGAGGTAGAGTTAACAGAAAATATTATACATCATGTATTTTGCCATGTGGTATACAACCAATACAGAACATAAATTCTAGGGAATCTCATCTTGCAAATGTATCAATACTTTTGATATAAGCATGTATGCATATATATATACATATATATATATATATACACACAAATGGTGTGGGTGTATATATATATATATCAGATATATGGTATATGATACACAAATATATAGTTATTATTATTCTTATGTGGTAATGCAAGATCTTGAGGTGCATTCACTTTGTGATCTGCCTCCTGAACTTGGACTTTCTGGGTACTTTATGCCAAGAGCCTGGTTCTTGGAAAACCCACTGGGAATATATTTTGAGGTCCACTTTTGTTCAGTTATCTGGTCTTACCTTGTAGATCCTAGCTCAAGCTGTATTTCTCTACAAAAGGATATAAAGTTTTTCCTTCTTACTTTTCATGAAGCAACTAGCTGGCTGTAATTAGTGCCTGTTTATTCTACTCTCCAGCATAAACACACGGAATACTGTGACCTTACCAATGTCATGGGTATAGTGGAAATTAACCCCTTAAGTGATCAAAGCCAACTTATCTCAGTTTTTATTCTTTTACTTTCCTCTAATCTCTCTCATTCAGAGAGTTGCTTTCCTTCATTAGTTACAAATTCAGTTATTTGGCTCCCCTATGCCTCTGTCTCCCAGTATGTACTTATGGAATGATAGGATCAAGCTTACATTACTCTTTAATATTATATAATAACAGCAAATATAGAAAGGAAAGTAGGCATGAGGAAAGATATGGTGACTAAAACAAAATAGAAAGTTGGTAAAGATAACTTTATAACTCTTGTGCAAAAAAATGCATGTAAATGAGGATTTTTAAAAATTTCCTGGAGCGTTAATAACACACACACACATACATATAAAACTATTGCTAAATGCTGGATTTTTTCATGTTTCACTCTTTGGAATTATCTACTTCTTACTCACTACTTTCTCCTGACATGATATAGCTTTAATTGCCATTATTATTCATAACTTTAAGTGCCATTTGGAAGTAATTATCCCAAGAGCACAAACCAAGAATGCAGTTCATGATATAATCTGAGTCCCACACATTTTAATTAACTGCCTACTTGACACACCTATATGGATACTATGTATTTTTATTTTTATTTTTTTATTTTTTTTACAACTTTATTGGAGTATAATTGCTTCACAATGGTGTATTAGTTTCTGCTTTATAACAAAGTGAATCAGTTACACATATACATCTGTTCCCATATCCCTTCCCTCTTGCGTCTCCCTCCCTCCCACCCTCCCTATCCCACCCCTCCAGGCGGTCACAAAGCACCGAGCTGATCTCCCTGTGCTATGCGGCTGCTTCCCAATAGCTATCTACCTTACGTTTGGCAGTGTATATATGTCCATGTCTCTCTCTCTCGCTTTGTCACAGCTTACCCTTCCCCCTCCCCATATCCTCAAGTCCATTCTCAAGTAGGTCTGTGTGTTTATTCCTGTTTTACCCCTAGATTCTTCATGACATTTGTTTTTTTCTTAAATTCCATATATATGTGTTAGCATATGGTATTTGTCTTTCTCTTTCTGACTTACTTCACTCTGTATGACAGAGTCTGTATGACAGACTCTAGGTCTATCCACCTCATTACAAATAGCTCAAGTTCGTTTCTTTTTATGGCTGAGTAATATTCCATTGTATATATGTGCCACATCTTCTTTATCCATTCATCGGAAGATGGACACTTAGGTTGTTTCCATCTCCCGGCTATTGTAAATAGAGCTGCAATGAACATTTTGGTACATGACTCTTTTTGAATTATGGTTTTCTCAGGGTATATGCCCAGTAGTGGGATTGCTGGGTCATATGGTAGTTCTATTTGTAGTTTTTTAGGAACCTCCATACTGTTCTCCATAGTGGCTGTACCAGTATTCTTAACTCAAAATGTTAAAACGTGATTGCATCGCAACTAAGGGGAAAAAATACAAAGCCAAGTAAAAACAACACACACACACATAAAGGAAACAAATATGCTAATGTTCTTCGTTTCAATGGATAGTAACATTATTTGCCCAACTGCAAAAGGCAGAAATTTGTGGGTTTTTCTTGGGTCCTTTCCCCCATATCTCCATATTTGACCAGCCACTGTGTTTTATAGACTTGACTTTTAAGTAATCTTTACTTCATTCCATCCCTACTATACCAAGTTTCCATAATATCTTGTCTAAAGAATCTCTAATAGTTGCTCATTGTTCTTCATCAAAATCCAAACCTTGTAACTGAACATGAAGAGCCTGCAGAATCTAGATATTGCCAACTTTATAGTACTTATATTGTACCATTTTCTCCTTTGTTTTCTTCTTTCTGATTAAATTACCCTTGTCTTGCTCCTTTAATGACTAAACTATTTTCTGTTTTGGATACTTACTAGAAGCCATTCTCTCTTTTAGAATATTCTTCCTCTTTTTCAGTTAATTCAGTCTAAATTATTCACAGCTTACCTAAAACAACTCTTTCTCATAAAAAGTTCCATTGAACATTTAGTCTTGATGTGGCCCTCTTCTCATATGCCAACATAGCACCCTGTTAGTATTCACCACAATTGTTTTAAAAAACTGATTATGTATACAGTTATGTAATATCTGTATCCTATTGTAATTCCTTTCCAAGAGAGCAGGGATTATATATTTCGTTTTCATTGGCTTAATGTTAGTAAATAGCATAGTCTTGGCTCATAATAGGTACTTTACTAATATTTCTTAAACAAACGACAGTGATTTTACTAAAACAAATTTTATAATTTATTTTTCTGTAGACAATTGCTGACACATACTTAAATGTCATAGATTTTAGCCAGGATCCTAGTAATTAGATACAGGATGATGAAACTTTAAGTGATTTAGAATAGCTATATAGGGTTTGCAGTATACCAGTGGTAATAAACAAAATAAATTGCATTTATATGCCAAAGTCATTTCAATCAGCACTGAAAGGTATATTAAGATTTGCTTATGTTTATGCAGAAACATATAGGCTAAGGAAAACAATCATAAAAATATATGTAATTATATATTTATAATTCAGTGCATCATATTTTATACAATATATTCATATGCCCATAAAGTATAAATAAAACATATGTGAATAAACATATATGCACTACTATGATACATTATTATATAAATTTGTTATATTTCAATTATATATAAATTTATATTACACAAGTTATATTTTACTATACTTTATAATATATAACATATGTGTAATATAAATTTTTGTTATATAAATTAATATATACATTTATAGAGAACTTATATGGTAGCTTGAGAATGTATTACACATATTTAACATATTTTCCCATTTTTATTAAATATGATTTATTCTAGTTTCTTTGAGCATCTCTTTGAAAATCATACACATTACTGCTTTTCTCTAGTTCTCTTATTTCCATTCTGAAGTTTAAAAAAGATTTGATTTTTAAGATAGCGATTTAAAGTAATTTTATGACATCTTATATTAAGTTTTAATTTGACAAAAAAGAAAAAAAATATTTAAGCCCCCTAAAACTCTTTAAATCTAACATTTTCAACTATATTGGTGCATTTGATTCTGTTTTTAATGCTTAATATTACAAATCTACACATATAAGACATACCTGATTTTCAGCTGATGCCACTTTCAGAAATACCGCTTCAAAGGTTTTAAATCTCCAAGAATAAAAGTAACTTTCTCAAGAAGCACTACTAGAGAATATCTGGGATTTTATCTCTTGAGTTTTTGAATTAGGCTCCCATTGAACATTCATAAATGCTTGATTTCAGGCCTCATTTTCTGAACTCATTTTTTTTCCTGAGAAATGAAATGCCATTGAACTGTCATTCGAACAAAAATCTGATCTTTTAGTTGGTTCTTAGTGAAAGCAGAAGAGGTTAAGTAATACCAGATTTCTTCATGTTTTTCTTTGGATATCATTTATTCCACTTTCTTCAGTCATCTCTGTGAGATCCTTAAATTATTATTGCTTATTTCTAGTTCTCTTATTTTGAATACAAATTCTAAGTAAATGCTTGATTTTTAAAAATTATTTTCTGAGATCTTATGCTAAATTTTAATAAGATGAGAAAGAGTAAATCTACATGTGCAAAAAGTGACATGTACTAATTTTAAATAATTGAGAAGTTCTAATCTGAAGTAGTTACACACAAGTCTAAGTCATAGCACTTCTTTTAAAATACATGGTTTAATTTATATTAACTGTAATTAGTAACAAATGGTTTATCAACTAATTGTCAAGATAGCATTCAGCCTGCTCAAATAAATTTTAAAATGTTAATCTTAATTCAAATTAAAGGAGATTGAGAAATGATTTTAACAATTATTTGAAATTAGTTTGTTTTCTTAGGCAGCAAATCACTCTTACTCTTTCCATTAAGGAATTCTCAACAGAATGCTTGCTCTACAAGAAGTAAGCCTACATGTGAGGAATCCACCTACATTGAAATGATAAGACTGCTGCTGTAACAAATACCTAAAAATATGGAGGTGACTTTGGAATGGGGCAGTGGGAGTACGCTGAGAGAATTTTGAGAAGCATAGCAGTAAAAACCTGCATTGCCTTGAATAGACTGTAAGAAGAAATATGTTAAAGTACTACTAGTAAGGGCTCTGAAGGAAGTGAGAAAAATGTTACTGGAAATGGTAGGAAATAGGATTCTTGTTATATAGTTTCAGAATGCTTAGCAAAATGGTGTACTGGAGTTATGTAGAAAGCAGAACTTGTAAGCAATGAATATGGTTACTTAACTCAGAAGATTTTCAAAATGTTGAAGATACTACTTACAGTAAAATGGAAGAGAGGGAAGATTAAATTGAGGGAAGACTTGTTAAAAAAAAATGAACCAGCTCGAGGAGAAGATGGCGGAAGAGTAAGATGGGAAGATCACCTTCCTACCCACAAATACATCAGAAATACATCTACACGTGGAACAACTCCTACAGCATACCTACTGAACGCTGGCAGAAGATTTCAGAACTCCCAGAAGGCAAGAAACTCCACATGTACCTGGGTAGGGCAAAAGAAAAAAGAAAAAACAGAGACAAAAGAATAGGGACGGGACCTGCACCAGTGGGAGGGAGCTGTGAAGGAGGAAAAGTCTCCACACACTAGAAGGCCCCTTCGTGGGCAGAGACTGTGGGTGGCAGAGGGGGGAGCTTCGGGACCATGGAGGAGAGTGCAGTAACAGGGGTGCGGAGGGCAAATCAGAGAGATTCCCTCACGGAGAATTGGTGCCGGCCAGCACTCACCAGCCCGAGAGGCTTGTCTACTCACCCGCCTGGACAGGCAGGGCTGGGAGATGAGGCTCGGGCTTCGGTCAGATCGCAGGGAGAGGACTGGGGTTGGCGGCGTGAACGCAGCCTGAAGGAGTTAGTGCACTACGGCTAGCTGGGAGGGAGTCCGGGAAAAAGTCTGGAGCTGCAGAAGAGGCAAGAGACTTTTTCTTCCCTCTTTGTTTCCTGGTGCGGGAGGAGAGGAGATTAAGAGCACTGCTTAAAGGAGGTCCAGAGATGGGCACAAGCCACAGCTATCAGTGCGGACCCCAGAGACAGGCATGAGACGCTAAGGCTGTTGCTGCTGCCACCAAGAAACCTGTGTGCAAGTGCAGGTCACTAACCACACTCCCCTCCTGGGAGCCTGTGCAGCCCGCCATTGCCAGGGTCCCAAGATCAAGAGACAAATACCCCGGGAGAACGCACGGTGTGCATCAGGCTGGTGCAATGTCATGCCGGCCTCTGCTGCCACAAGCTCGCCTTGCACTCCGTGCCCTGCCCTACCCCTGGCCTGAGTGAGCCAGAGCCCCTGAATCAGCTGCTCCTTTAACCCCGTCCTGTCTGAGCAAAGAACAGACGCCCTCAGGCTACCTACACGCAGAAGCGGGGCCAAATCAAAAGCTGAACCCCGGGAGTTGTGCGAACAAAGAAGAGAAAGGGAAATCTCTCCCAGCAGGCTGAGGAGCAGCGGATTAAATCTCCACAATCAACTTGATGTACCCTGCATCTGTGGACACCTGAATAGACAACGAATCATCCCAAATTGAGGAAGTGGACTTTGGGAGCAAGATATATTATTTTTTCCCCTTTTCCTCTTTTTGTGAGTGTGTATGTGTATGCTTCTGTGTGAGATTTTGTCTGTATAGCTTTGCTTCCACCATAGGTCCTAGTTCTGTCAGCCCATTATTTTTTTCCTTTTTTTACTTACAATTTTTTTTTCATAATAATTATTTTTTATTTTTTTATTTTAATAACTTTATTTTATCCTACTTTATTGGATTTTATTTTATTTTATCCTCTTTCTTTCTTTCTATTTTCTCTCCCTTTTATTCTGAGCCCTGTGGATGAAAGGCTCTTGGTGCTCCAGCCAGGCATCGGGGCTGTGACTCTGAGGTGGGAGAGCCAACTTCAGGACACTGGTCCACAAGAGACCTCCCAGCTCCATGTAATATCAAACAGCGAAAATCTCCCACAGATCTCAATCTGAACACCAACACCCAGCTTCACTCAATGACCAGCAAGCTACAGTAATGGACACCCTATGCCAAACAACTAGCAAGACAGGAACACAGCCACATCCATTAGCAGAGAGGCTGCCTAAAATCATAATAAGGTCACAGACACCCCAAAACACACCACCAGACATGGACCTGCCCACCAGAAAGACAAGATTCAGCCTCATCCGCCAGAACACAGGCACTAGTCCCCTCCACCAGGAAGCCTACACAACCTACTGAACCAACCTTAGCCACTGGGGACAGACACCAAAAACAATGGGAACTATGAACCTGCAGGCTGCAAAAAGGAGACCCCAAACACAGTAAGATAAGCAAAATGAGAAGACAGAAAAACACACAGCAGATGGAGCAAGGTAAAAACCCACCAGACCTAACAAATGAAGAGGAAATAGGCAGTCTACCTGAAAAAGAATTCAGAGTAATGGTAGTAAAGATGATCCAAAATCTTGGAAATAGAATAGAGAAAATGCAAGAAACATTTAACAAGGACTTAGAAGAACTAAAGAGGAAACAAGCAATGATGAACAACACAATGAATGAAATTAAAAATACTCTAGATGGGATCAATAGCAGAATAACTGAGGCAGAAGAACGGATAAGTGACATGGAAGATAAAATAGTGGAAATAACTACTGCAGAGCAGAATAAAGAAAAAAGAATGAAAAGAACTGAGGACAGTCTAAGAGACCTCTGGGACAATATTAAATGCTCCAACATTCGAACTGTAGGGGTTCCAGAAGAAGAAGAGAAAAAGAAAGGGACTGAGAAAATATTTGAAGACATTATAGTTGAAAACTTCCCTAATATGGGAAAGGAAATAGTTAATCAAGTCCAGGAAGCACAGAGGGTCCCATACAGGATAAATCCAAGGAGAAACACGCCAAGACACATATTAATCAAACTATCAAAAATTAAATACAAAGAAAACATATTAAAAGCAGCAAGGAAAAACAACAAATAACACACAAGGGAATCCCCTTAAGTTTAACAGCTGATCTTTCAGGTGAAATTCTGCAAGCCAGAAGGGACTGGCAGGACATATTTAAAGTGAGGAAGGAGAAAACCTACAACCAAGATTACTCTACCCAGCAAGGATCTCATTCAGATTTGATGGAGAAATTAAAACCATTACAGACAAGCAAAACCTGAGAGAGTTCAGCACCAACAAACCAGCTTTACAACAAAAGGTAAAGGAACTTCTCTAGGAAAGAAACACAAGAGAAGGAAAAGACCTACAATAACAAACCCAAAACAATTAAGAAAATGGGAATAGGAACATACATATTGATAATTACCTTAAATGTAAATGGATTAAATGCTCCCACCAAAAGACACAGACTGGCTGAATGGATACAAAAACAAGACCTGTATATATGCTGTCTACAAGAGACCCACTTCAGACCTAGGGACACATACAGACTGAAAGTGAGGGGATGGAAAAAGATATTCCATGCAAATGCAATTAAAAAGAAAGCTGGAGTAGCAATTCTCATATCAGACAAAATAGACTTTAAAATAAAGACTATTACAAGAGACAAAGAAGGACACTACATAATGATCAAGGTATCAGTCCAAGAAGAAGATATAACAATTGTAAATATTTATGCACCCAACATAGGAGCACCTCAATACATAAGGCAAATACTAACAGCCATAAAAGGGGAAATTGACAGTAACACAGTCATAGTAGGGGACTTTAACACCCCACTTTCACCAATGGACAGATCATCCAAAATGAAAATCAATAAGGAAACACAAGCTTTAAATGATACATTAAACAAGATGGACTTAACTGATATTTATAGGACATTCCATCCAAAAACAACAGAATACACATTTTTCTCAAGTGCCCATGGAACATTCTCCAGGATAGATCATATCTTGGGTCAGAAATCAAGCCTTGGTAAATTTAAGAAAATTGAAATTGTATCAGGTATCTTTTTCGACCACAATGCTCTGAGACTAGATATCAGTTACATGAAAACACCTGTAAAAAATACAAACACATGGAGGCTAAACAATACACTACTTAATAACCAAGAGATCACTGAAGAAATCAAACGGGAAATCAAAAAATACCTAGAAACAAATGAAAATGAAAACACGATGACCCAAAACCTATGGGATGCAGCAAAAGCAGTTCTAAGAGGGAAGTTTATAGCAATACTATCCTACCTTAAGAAACAGGAAACATCTCAAATAAATAACCTAACCTTGCACCTAAAGCAATTAGAGAAAGAAGAACAAAAAAACCCCAGAGTTAGCAGAAGGAAAAAAATCATAAAGATCAGATCAGAAATAAATGAAAAAGAAATGAAGGAAACGATAGCAAAGATCAATAAAACTAAAAGCTGGTTTTTTGAGAAGATAAACAAAATTGATAAGCCATTAGCCAGACTCATCAAGAAAAAAAGGGAGAAGACTCAAATCAATAGAATTAGAAATGAAAAAGGAGAAGTAACAACTGACACTGCAGAAATACAAAGGATCATGAGAGATTACTACAAGCAACTCTATGCCAATAAAATGGACAACCTGGAAGAAATGGACAAATTCTTAGAAATGCACAACCTGCCAAGACTGAATCAGGAAGAAATAGAAAATATGAAGAAACCAATCACAGGCACTGAAATTGAAACTGTGATTAAAAATCTTCCATCAAACGAAAGCCCAGGACCAGATGCCTTCACGGGCAAATTCTATCAAACATTTAGAGAAGAGCTAACACCTATCCTTCTCAAACTCTTCCAAAATATAGCAGAGGGAGGAACACTCCCAAACTCATTCTACGAGGCCACCATCACCTTGATACCAAAACCAGAAAAGGATGTCACAAAGAAAGAAAACTACAGGCCAATATCACTGATGAACATAGATGCAAAAATCCTCAACAAAATACTAGCAAACAGAATTCAACGGCACATTAAAAGGATCATACACCATGATCACGGGGGGTTTATTCCAGGAATGCAAGGATTCTTCAACATATGCAAATCAATCAACGTGATACACCATATTAACAAACTGAAGGAGGAAAAGCATATGATAATCTCAATAGATGCAGAGAAACCTTCTGACAAAATTCAACACCCATTTATGATAAAAACCCTCCAGAAAGTAGGCACACAGGGAACTTTCCTCAACATAACAAAGACAATATATGACAAACCCACAGCCAACATTGTCCTCAATGGTGAAAAACTGAAAGCATTTCCACTAAGATCAGGAACAAGACAAGGTTGCCTACTCTCACCACTGTTATTCAACATAGTTTTGGAAGTTTTAGCCACAGCAATCAGAGAAGAAAAAGAAACTAAAGGAATCCAAATTGGAAAAGAAGAAGTAAAGCTGTCACTGTTTGCAGATGACATGATACTATACATAGAGAATCCTAAAGATGCTACCAGAAAACTACTAGAGCTAATCAATGAATTTCATAAAGTAGCAGGATACAAAATTAATGCACAGAAATCTCTGGCATTCCTATACACTAATGATGAAAAATCTGAAAGTTAAATCAAGAAAACACTCCCATTTACCATTGCAACAAAAAGAATAAAATATCTAGGAATAAACCTACCTAAGGAGACAAAAGACCTGTATGCAGAAAATTATAAGACACTGATGAAAGAAATTAAAGATGATACAAATAGATGGAGAGATACACCATGTTCTTGGATAGGAAGAAACAACATTGTGAAAATGACTCTACTACCCAAAGCAATCTACAGATTCAATGCAATCCCTATCAAACTACCACTGGCATTTTTCACAGAACTAGAAGAAAAAATTTCACAATTTGTTTGGAAACACAAAAAAACCCAAATAGCCAAAGCAATCTTGAGAAAGAAAAATGGAGCTGGAGGAATCAGGCTTCCTGACTTCAGACTATACTAGAGAGCTACAGTAATCAAGACAGTATGGTACTGGCACAAAAATAGAAATAAAAATCAATGGCACAGAATAGAAAGCCCAGAGATAATCCCATGCACATATGGACGGACACCTTATCTTTGATAAAGGAGGCAAGAATATACAGTGGAGAAAAGACAGCCTCTTCAAAAAGTGGTGCTGGGAAAACTGGTCAGGTACATGTAAAAGTATGAAATTAGAATACTCCCTAACACCATACAGAAAAATAAGCTCAAAATGGATTAAAGACCTAAATGTAAGGCCAGAAACTATCAAACTCTTAGAGGAAAACATAGGCAGAACACTCTATGACATAAATCACAGCAAGATCCTTTTTGACCCACTTCCTAGAGAAATGGAAATAAAAACAAAAATAAACAAATGGGACCTAATGAAACTTAAAACCTTTTGCACAGCAAAGGAAGCCATAAACATGACCAAAAGACAACCCTCAGAATGGGAGAAAATATTTGAAAATGAAGCAACTGACAAAGGATTAATCTCCAAAATTTACAAGCAGCTCATGCAGCTCAATAACAAAAAAACAAACAACCCAATCCGAAAATGGGCAGAAGACCTAAACAGACATTTCTCCAAAGAAGATATACAGATTGCCAACAAGCACATGAAAGAATGCTCAACATCATTAATCATTAGAGAAATGCAAATCAAAACTACAATAAGATATCATGTCACACTGTTCAGAATGGCCATCATCAAAAAATCTAGAGGGCTTCCCTAGTGGCGCAGTGGTTGAGAGTCAGCCTGCCGATGCAGGGGACACAGGTTCGTGCCCTGATCTGGGAAGATCCCACATTCTGTGGAGCGGCTGGGCCCGTGAGCCTGTGTGTCCAGAGCCTGTGCTCTGCAATGGGAGAGGCCACAACAGTGAGAGGCCTGCGTACCACAAAAAAAAAAAAAAAAAAAATCTAGAAACAATAAATGCTGGAGAGAGTGTGGAGAGCAGGGAACACTCTTGCACTGTTGGTGGGAATGTAAATTGATACAGCCACTATGGAGAACAGTATGGAGGTTCCTTAAAAAACTAAAAATAGAATTACCATATAACCCAGCAATCCCATTATTGGGCATATACCCTGAGAAAACCATAATTCAAAAAGAGTCATGTACCACAATGTTCATTGCAGCTCTATTTACAATAGCCAGGACATGGAAGCAACCTAAGTGTCCATCAACAGATGAATGGATAAAGAAGATTTGGCACATATACACAATGGAATATTACTCAGCCATAAAAATAAATGAAATTGAGTTATTTGTAGTGAGGTGGATGGACCTAGAGTCTTTCATACAGAGTGAAGTAAGTCAGAGAGAGAAAAACAAATACCGTATGCTAACACATATATATGGAATCTAAGAAACAAAACAAAACAAAACAGTCATGAAGAGCCTAGGGGTAAGACGGGAATAAAGACACAGACCTACCAGAGAATGGACTTGAGGATATAGGAAGGGGGAAGGGTAAACTGTGACAAAGTGAGAGAGTGGCATGGACATATATACACTTCCAAACTTAAAATAGATAGCTAGTGGGAAGCAGCCGCATAGCACACGGAGATCAGCTCGGTGGTTTGTGACCATGTAGAAGGATGGGATAGGGAGGATGGGAGGGAGGGAGACGCAAGAGGGACGAGATATGGGAACATATGTATATGTATAACTGATTCACTTTGTTATAAAGCAGAAACTAACACACCATTGTAAAGCAATTATACTCCAATAAAGATGTTTAAAAAAAATGAACCAGAACATTATGATTTGGGAAATTCTCAGCCTATCCAGATAGCAAAACATACTAAAATTAAGAGATTGCTTTAGAAAGTGTAACACAGAGAAAAAGCTGAGGGTGTGGTGGTATAAAGTTTCATTAACATATCAGAAAGATCAATAGATCAAAGTACTCAGTCTCACAGAAGGCTCTTCAGAGACTCACAGATCACCTCAATCAGATTAGAGGCTCTCTAGACATTTTAAGGTTCTTTCTTGTCCATCATCCATTTCAGCAGAAGCCAAAAGTAGTAAAGGGATTATTTCAGAAAGATCTGTGGAGCAGCCTTTTGCTAATGGAGTGATTCCCTGTTAAATCCATGCAAAACCCACAAGTTTCTTGAGAACTGTGTATTAGCAGAATCTCTGCCAGTTTTGATTGAAATGAAGAGGACAGGAAGAATAATAAAAAAAAAAGAAGACTGCCTGACCCCCAAACTTCTACAGACAGAGAGCAGTGTGATAAAACTCAGCTGCAAACATGTGCCAACTTTCATGCAAATGGAAGCATGCCTCAGAGGGTGAAACCAAGAGCCCAGAATATTGAATTTAGAGGTAGGAGCGTAAAAATGAGAGCCAGGGAGGACTTTTTCCAAGCCTGGAGCCATAATGAAGCTTGCCTGGCTGGATTTAAAAATGGCTTTGGATCAGTAACGCCTTTTTCCCTGCTTTTCTCCCAGTTTTGAATTTAAATGTCTATAATTGTTATTTTATGATTGTCTTGCCTTGAATGTTTAGTGTTTTGAACAGATAACTTGTTCCATTAGCTTCAGAGGCCTGCAGATGGTGAAGCATTGTGCCTGGGCCCCTCATGTGCACCTGATTTATATGACTTAGATGATGAGCTTTGGGACTTGTGAGCTGATGAGATTTAGATGAGATTTGGAAGTTTTTGAGTTGAAGAAATTAGGATGAAATTTTGGACTTTTAGTTAATGCTGTAATGTGACATTTTGGAACCTTGGGAAGGATTAAATAAATATGTCTTGCATTTGCTAATAATGTGGATCTCAGGGACTCGGGGACAGAGTGTGCTAGGCAGAATTTTGGCCCCATGACCTTAAGACCCTGGTGTCATGCTTGTGAATGTGTTATATTACACAGCAAAAAGGACTTTGTAGATGTAATTAAGATTACTGTATTAGTTTTCTAAGGCTGACATAACAAATTATAATAAATTTAGTGACTTAAAACAATACAAATTTATTCTGTCACAATTCTGGAGACTAGAAGTCTGAAATCAAGGTTTTGGCATCACTAAGCTCCCATGAAGGCTCTAGGGAAGAATCCTTTCTTGCCTCCTTCCTAGGTTCTGGTGGTTGTTGGTGATCCTTGGTGTTCTTTGCCTTGCAGCTGCGTCCATGCAATCTCTGGTTGTCACATGGCTTTCTTTCTGTGTCCGTCTACATCTTATAAGTACTTCTACTCAGCTTACAAGGACCCCAGTCATACTGGAATTAGAGACCCCCCCCCCACAATTCAGAATTACCTCATCTTAACTCTCCTAATTATGTCTTCAAAGGTCATATTTCCAAATAAGGTCACATTCTGAAATTCTGGGAGGGATATCATTCAAAACAGTACAGTTACTAATCAGTTGATTTTAAAATAAGGAGCTTCCCCTAGATTATCTGGGTGAGCCCAATATAATCACATAAACTCATAAAAGTAGAGCTTTCTCCCAGTTGAGAGCAAAAGAGAGTTAGAGGGATTTAGCAGAAGGGAAAGTTAGAGATTCCAAGTGACTCTGCTAGTATAGGGACACATGGAAGGTATGAGAAGGAAATTTATTCTTCCAAATACCTGGAATAAGCTTGAAAGAGAATTGTGTCTTGAAGCCTCCAAATAAGAGCTCAAGCCATCTGATATGTTGATTTTGGCCTTGTAAGACCTTAAGAATAGTACTGATCAAGCCTGCATGGAAGTCTGACTTATAGGACAGTGAGATTAGTAAATGCCTATGCTTTATACTGCTAAATTTGTGATAATTTTTTACAGTAGCAATGTAAAACTAACACACTTTTTTTCACAGAATTTTTCTAAATAAACAATGCATTAAAGATGGCCATAAATTCTGTGCTATTCTTTCCACTGAGAAACTTTTAATGGAATGCTCATTCTGAGGGAAATAGCCTCCGTGTTAGAAGTCTACGTTGAAGTGACCACACTGTAAAATACCAAAACCATATAGAGAGACCCTGGAGGATGAGACAGTGTGTGAAAAGACAGGCCAAGGAGCCTCGAGGAGTCAGAAATGTGAAAGAAGGAGCCAACTTGGAAGTGAGGCTTCATCCTCAGTTATCCCAGCTGATACCAGGTAGATCTGTGATGTACCTCATAGCTGAGCCTTCCTGAATTCCCGATTTAGAAAATTCCATGCAAAATAATAGGTTGTTTAAGCCACTAACTTTGGGAATAGTTTGTTATGCAGTAATAGATAACCAGAACACACTCTATTTTCTCAGACAACTAACAGTTATCTGAGGCTCCGCTCATGGTCTGTACTATACTTTTACATAACATTATCCATTGGTGCCTACCTGTTACTTTTTCTCAGAGGTCTACATTATCTGAAGTTACTAAAGTTAGCTTCCACTTATATAAAATCTCTTTAATACCTGTGAGAAACTAATGCTTCATAATTCTGGCATTTTTGCAAATCTTCTGACAAATGGTACTAAAAGAATGATTGTATAACAGGCAGTTTTAGAAATTAGAGATATTATCTCCCTAAAGACGGTGACATTGGGAATACTTTGAGCCAGGAAGGCTCTACCCTCCTCTCCCTATAAACATTTGCTTACCTTCCAGGGTAATAAATGTAGACAGATTTCTCTTCTGCTCTGGAGGAAATTTGCTTAATATGCAATTTCTCTACAGAGGAGGGTGGGCAGAAGTGCCAGTTGCCTTTTATAAACTCAGAGTCTTCTAACCTCAGAGTTCCTTTCCTGTGGTGCAACCTACTACACATGCAGGGCAGTACCTGGCTCTCATCATGCTGCCCCATGGGGCTTGGGGCTTGGGGAATTGATACAAAGGTACTGTTCTGGCTACTGCATTTTTCTATGAGTAATAAACTGCCTGCCTTTATGCTCTAGGAAGCCTCCTCTCTTCGGTCAGAAAACATATATGAAACTGTGCAGGCTAACTTGTTGGAAGGAAAGAAGAGTAACACCTTATACCTTTCACAGTTTCTGACTTAATGGCAATGTAACCCAGACTACTATCATTAACAAAGTTGATATATTTCTAATTACACTAAACACATACATTCTGACTCCCCCTTAAATCTCTTTTCCTCATAACAGATAGAGTAAACTTATAAAAATAAAGAAAAAAGACTAAAATTTCAACATCCTATTTAATATTTTTCATTTAGGAAAACCGTGATCTTAAAGTATATCACTCAGCCCCTACCTCTACCTGCCTATTGATGATCATCTTACAGTATAACTCTCCTCACCCTCCATCCATCCATCATAGGGGTGCTTTTCAGTTCTTGGTATACAGAATGCTCCCCACCATCTACCCAAGACCTAAGTTCTTTCATAAGCTGATATCACCTTGGAATGCTCCTTCCTCCTCTACCTCCTTAATTTATTTAAACTTACTCATTAAAAGTTTCTTAAATTCTTCTCATCATTATGGTCTCCTTCATCACGTCTTCAGGGAAGCATTACTGATCCCTAAAAAGTGTACAGATTCTTATTATTTGCGTTCACCAGTTTATGTCTTTTATAGAACTTACCATGGTTGTGATTTTACATGTAATTCTGTGATGATTTGGTTTCTTTCTCTCTTCAGTAGACACTATCAAAGCCAGAACACCATCTCTTTTTATCACTGTTTTAGCTCTATCACAAACTTGACATATATTTATTTTCTATAAAAGTCAAGTGAATGAATGAATAAGTCAATGAATGGCAACTCTCCATTAATAATATCAGTTGGGACCTCTATTATGTCCACAATCAAGTAGGTGAAACAAACAAATGCAAACAAACACAACATACAAACATAAAGAAAAGGCACAATAAAATATTTACCATATTAGCATACTCATTAATATATTAGGTAATTAAAGTGACCAGAAAACAGAAAAAAAAAAAAACTCAATGAAATATGCCTTGCTATCCCATCTCTCCACTCTGTTAGGACTTCCAGGATAGGCCTTCTCTACCAGTCAACAATACAAACCAACCAACAAACATACAATGCCAAAACAGCATAAAGATCTCAGGGCAGAGTAGCAGAAGACCTAAGTTGAAATTCTTTCCTATAAGCTGTATGACCTTTTCCTACTTATGCTCTACTTCCTTATTTATAAACTGTAGTAGTGGTCCCTTTACAAGTCTGTAGTAAGGATCAAGTAATATAATGCCTACCAATGTCACAAATACAGTGTCTCAAGCACACTGAGTACTCAACAGAAGTTCCTATATATGAAGTGAGATATGGAATAATTAGTTCTACTGGAGTCAGATAAAAAAAGTTCTCTCTTGATAGATGTTGGTAGTAGTGATAAAGAACATAAATATTTCCCCAGTCATCCAGGCCATCCCTCCAGAGTACTGGAAGCCAGGGTTCTATTTCTATTACCAATATGCTACCTGCCCTGGTTTCTTGATCTCTAAAATGAAAATCAATGACTGACACTTATACATTCTTCTAAGTTCAACTCTATGGAGTTGTACTCGATTATCTCCTGTATTTAAATCTATAAAAACTGAGGTCAATCAACATACTTAACATATCCTATTTATCACTCAATTTCCTCATCTTTAAAATGGGCATATAACAATAACTGTATACTTGTGAGGGTAAAATGAATTAATGCATATTGAGTACATGAAAAAAAAGTGTGGCATGTGTAAGCATTAGATACTATTAATTTTATCATTATTATTATTAAACATAGAGTATATGAAAGCCACTACGCAGGGTATCATGCAAAAAAAAATGTGTGTGTGTGTAATTTCAGTAGTTGTTCTTCTCCAAGGTAAATAGATTTACACATTTTTGAATGCTTCTTTGAGTCAATCACAAAAAGCTTAATTGGAAAAGTGGAAAACCCTAGTCTTCACAGTCAGAATCACAATAGCCTAAAAATAGGGCAAGAGCAGATACTTTCTAAGAAATGTTATTTTTTAATTCTAAATTGATATTTCTAAGGTTTTAAATTAAATCACATGTGAGCGTGTGCGCGCGTGCACACACACACACACACACACACAGCATATTTTCTTCCATCTGGTATTACCTGCAATCCTGCTACTGAAATAAGAACTTAGCCTAAGGCATTCTTTTTAAATAATACTTATGTTCCTGGCCTGTCCATCCACTGGGCCGCCTGTCTATCGTATTAAAGGCCTGGATGAGTTTATTTACAGCCATAATCTTTTCTTTGCATAATAGCTAAAGCTAATGGTTTATCATTTGTACAACCTCAACAGTCTGTTGTTCCTGATTCCTTGGGGTAGCTGTTCCCTGCACCTCATCACTCTGTTGGATCTCTGAACAGACATCATCCTTAGAATCCCACTTGCACCATTTGGATCAGGTCAGGAAGAGTAATAGCTCTAATCTTCCTGGAGTGATATTATTAATCGTGAGCAGGTGAGCTCCAAGGTACTTCCTCTAACCTACACATTTAGAAAGCGGAGCTTTAGGGCTGTAATGAATAAAGCTAAAATGGAAGCCTGCAGCATGAGAGGAAATGACTGTAAGATGAAGCTGTCCTTCAGGTTTGTAATTAAACCTTGTTTACTCTGTTAAATCAAGAGCTTTGAGAAAACTAAAGAGAAGTATTAAATGGTTTTCCATGTGAAGTGAGTCAGAATATTATTCTATTATTAATAGTATTCATTTTTTTAACAGAGACTACAAAAATCATAGCTAAATAAAGTTGAGTAGTCTAATATTCTAAGACAATTACAATGGGTTTCTGAAGCATTTGTCTTTAATTTGTTCATAGACCTGTTGCTATAACTGATGACTAAACAAATATGTTTATAAGCAAAAAAGTATAAGCAAACTCTTATTTTCCTTTTCCTCCCTTTCATTCAAAAACCTCCTGCTTGCTGTTCTAAAGCCATCTCTCCTACATACAATAGAAAGTGGTGTGTTCTCTCTCTGTTATATATACCTGGCTCTCACAAAGGGGTCAATTCTCATTTGTGAATGCCTCAGATCATCTTTTTTTTTTTCTTTTTTTGAAGCTTGTGTATGTTAAACACAGATTTTGTCTTCAAATTACAGGTTTTATTTTATTTTTCCTAAGTCATACCTCCATCCCCACTAAGAAATCTTTATTTTCAATTTCCTCTTTCAGTGAGTCATCAGGGGACATGGTGCTGGAGCAGGTCCACATATATACGGTATGGTTGAAAATGTTTAAAAGTTTCAAGGTACTTCTTTTGACTAGATTTGTAAATATTTAACAGTAATTGAAAATAAATTGTTTTACCTTTCTGTTATTTTCTTCTATTTAGTTCAATGACACAAAATTATTTTGCTCATGGGCAGAACTATATTTCTGTAATGTTTCTATGATCTGTTAATCCTGATGTCAGGTTTTCAGATTTACCAGCCATGCATTTTGTAAACTATAGAAAAAAAAATCTTGAAGATTTAGATTCCTCCCTTTGTTAGGCATGAGTATAGGTGGATAGTCTTAAAGACTGATGGAGAAATCCAATATATTCCACATAATATTAGTTGTAATAATTATGAATGATTTAATTAGTCTCTCTATGCCTTAGTTTTCTCATCTGTAAAATGGAGATAGTAATACTTATATCTTTTAAGAACCAATATAACATTTATTATATTGTAGAGTGCTTTACCTTAATCCTCCTATCAACTCTATCAGCACCACATTACATATAAGGAAACTGATGCACAGACAATTAACTTTCCAAGGTTATACAGCCATTAAGTTTTAGAGCCAGAATTCAAATCCAGAAAGTCTGGCTTCAAGTCTCAAGTGCTTAAGTATGACATTATGCCGTTTTTGTTCTATCACTTAAGGTTCTATAGAGATAAAGTAAATTAATTCATGAAACAGTGCTTGGAATACTGAAAGGATCTTTGTAAATATGAGCTATTATAATGCTGGTCACAATTATTGCAGTGTTCTTATTTAAACAATAATTTTCTCATACCCATTCTGTAACAGGTATGCTATTCATTTTTCACTATTATTACTATTATTGTTATTATTATTGGTGATACTATTAGCTCCATTTTGCACAGAATGTGAAGTCTCTGAGAATTTAAATTGCTCAAATACAGGGTGCAAGTGGCAGATCTAGAAAAGGAATTTTTATTAAAATAATGTGGCTTTAAAACTTGTTGACTAGATTGATGTAAAAATTTTATCAATGACCTTGGAATGAAACTAGCTAATTTTAATTATCTCAGAAGACTAGAATACAATTTCTAAATATTCAAAGCAGAAAAGTAATATGATTTAAGACAAGTGAACTCCAGGAAAACAAGAAAAGATAGAAATTTTTTCCAGACAAATTAAGACATAGGGATTTTTAAAAAAATAAACTGGTGAGAATTATCATCATAAATATGAAATATTTATAAGCTATGCAAAATGTTAGACATGCTGTAGCTAAAAAAAAAAAAAAAGCTAAAATAATACAAAGGAACAAGAGGGAACATATAGAATAAAATTAGGCAATAATTTCCCTCCTGGTGTACCTTCTTATAATAAAAACAAGTGACTCTGGGTAAGTTCTTAATACAATACATTTAAAGTTTACATAATTAAAGTAAGGGTGTTTTGGCAAAGTTTCTGAGACTCTTTTAAAAAATACTGACATAGCTACATTAATACAAGAAAAGTAGATTCTAAGATTAATAGAGAGATTAGATAGATAGATAAACAGACAGATGATAGATACACGATGAAAAAAATGTTTAGTTAACCAGGATTGAATAACAATTTAAAATTCATAGTCCTGTTTAAAATAGTCTCAGTCTACATAAGGTAGAGATTACCAAAATTACTAGGGAAAATTTACAAATCTACAAACAACAATTTTTTTCTGATATTAGACAAGAAATTATAGAGGACATACAATTATTAAAAAACATAAATAATACATTTGTTTTGCTGGGACATATTCAGAATCTTACACTACTAGTAATTGGAGAATACACATATGATGCCTTTATAACAAGTAACCAAGCAGTAGGCCATAAAGTAAGTCAAACATTTTCCAATAATTGTAATTTGACAAGATGCAGTCCTTGCTCATAGTGAAATATAATTAGAAACTAATAACTAATAAAAAAGAAGAATTGATGAAAGTCAATGACCTAAGCTCTGTACTTATAAGTCTTGCTTTGTGCTTATAAGTCTTCAAAATCAAGAGTAATTAGAAACAAGAAAGTAGTAATGAATAGAGCAGAAATCAATAGAAAACATGAAGAAAAATAAAATTAATAGCTGATTCTCTGAAAAGACCCGAAATTAGAAAAAAATCAGAGACAAAATAAACAGTGGTGGTCTTTTACAAGAAAAAAAAAAAGAAGTCTGAAAGTAATTCTGGTCCTAGTTCCCACTAAAAGGCTGAATTTGCAAGAACAAAATTCTTTCTCAAAAGGATAACTATGAAGTAACTATAGGAAGAAATTAAAGGAGAAAGAGATACAGGGAAGAGAAGAAAACTCTTGGGGTGATGGATTGAAAACATGAGGTAACAGTGTTATTCAGGATAATTTTACCAAACTTTTGAAGAAAAGATTATTCAAACTTTGAACCCATCAAAGAATAGGATATTTAATTTTATAAAATGCTATTTTCACCTCAAACTGTTAATATGATGAATCATATTAATGATTTTCTTCTTTTTTTAAGAATTTCATATAATTTCTATAACATTTACATTGATAACACTTACCTATACAATATAACCTAAGAAGGATTATCAGCCCTTAATGTTTTTTTAATTGTTATTTTATATTGGAGTATAGTTGATTTACAATGTTGTGTTAGTTTCAGGTGCACAGTAAAGTGATTCAGTTATACATACACATATATCTATTCTTTTTCAGATTCTTTCCCCATGTAGGGTATTACAGACAACTGGGTAATGATTTCCTAATATTAAATTTACCTTGCCTTCTTGGGCTCACTTAAGTTTTCCATTATGTTTTATGAATTTCAGAGTTAATTTTCTTAAAACATATGGCAGAACAGAAGGCCAAGAATAGTCAAAGGAAAAAAAAATAAAAAAAATAAAAGAATAGTCAAGGCACTAAAAGGAGAATAATGATGAGAAAAGATTTTCTCTAGTAAAATAAATTTACCATTACAACAAAAAGAATAGAATACCTAGGAGTAAACCTACCTAAGGAGGCAAAAGTCCTGTACAAAGAAAACTATTGATATAAGAGGCTGATGAACGAAATCAAACAGAAACAGATGGAGAGATATACCATGTTTTTGGACTGGAAGAATCAATACTGTGAAACTGACTATACTACCCAAAGCAATCTACAGATTCAATGTAATCCCTATCAAATTACCAATGGCATTTTTCACAAAACTAGAACAGAAAATGTTACAATTTGTAGGGAAAAACAAAAAAACCTGAAGAGCCAAAGAAATCTTGAGAAAGAAAAATGGAGCTGGAGGAATAAGGATCCCTGACTTCAGACTATACTACAAAGCTACAGTAATCAAGACAGTATGGTACTGGCACAGAAACAGGAAGATAGATCAATGGAACAGGATAGAAATCCCAGAGATAAACCCATGCACATATGGTCACCTTATCTTTGATAAAGGAGGCAGGAATGTACAGTGGAGAAAGGACAGCCTCTTCAATAAGTGGTGCTGGGAAAACTGGACAGGGACATGTAAAAGTATGAGATTAGATCACTCCCTAACACCATACACAAAAATAAGCTCAAAATGGATTAAAGACCTAAATGTAAGGGCAGATACTATCAAACTCTTAGAGGAAAACATAGGCAGAACACTCTATGACATAAATCACAGCAAGATCCTTTTTGACTCACCTCCTACAGAAATGGAAATAAAAACAAAAATAAACAAATGGGACCTAATGAAACTCCAAAGCTTTTGCACAGCAAAGGAAACCATAAACAAGACCAAAAGACAACCCTCGGAATGGGAGAAAATATTTGAAAATGAAGCAACTGACAAAGGATTAATCTCCGAAATTTATAAACAGCTCATGCAGCTCAATAACAAAAAAACAAACAACCCAATCCAAAAATGGGCAGAAGACATAAACAGACATTTCTCCAAAGAAGATATACTAACTGCCAACAAACACATGAAAGAATGCTTAACATCATTAATCATTAGAGAAATGCAAGTCAAAACTACAATGAGATATCATCTCACACCAGTCAGAATGGCTATCATCAAAAAATCTAGAAACAATAAATGCTGGAGAGGGTGTGGAGAAAAGGGAACACTCTTGCACTGTTGGTGGGAATGTGAATTGGTACAGCCACTATGGAGAACAGTATGGAGGTTCCTTAAAAAACTACAAATAGAACTACCATATGACCCAGCAATCCCTCTACTGGGCATATACCCTGAGAAAACCATAATTCAAAAAGAGTCATGTACCAAATTGTTCATGGCAGCTCTATTTACAATAGCCCAGAGATGGAAACAACCTAAGTGTCCACTGACAGATGAATGGATAAAGAAGATGTGGCACATATATACAATGGAATATTACTCAGCCATAAAAAGAAACAAAATTGAGCTATTTGTAATGAGGTGGATAGACCTAGAGTCTGTCATACAGAGTGAAGTAAGTCAGAAAGAGAAATACAAATGTCGTATATTAAGGCATATATGTGGAATCTAGAAAAATGTTACAGATGAACTGGTTTGCAAGGCAGAAATAGAGACACAGATATAGAGAACAAATGTATGGACACCAAGGGAGGAAAGTTGTGGTGGAATGAACTGGGAGATTGGGATTGACATATATACACCACTGCTACTATGTATAAAATAGATAACTAATGAGAACCTACTATATAACTCAGGGAACTCTACTCAGTGCTCTGTGGTGACTTAAATGGGAAGAAAATCCAAAAAAGAGGGGTATATGTATACATATAGCTGATTCACTTCGCTATAGAGTCGAGACTAACACAACATTGTAAAGCAGCTATACTCCAACAAAAGTTAATTTTAAAAGTGATTACACTGCACTATTAATCAAGACAGCATAGCACTTGCACAAAGTCACTAATGACACTGGAGACTAGAAAACAGAGTTATATATGGAAAATGATGACATCAGAGTTCTTTTGAAAAAGTACATCTTATTTAATTAATATGATTGGGAAAAGTGTTAGGTAAAATTAACCTTAATTTTTTTTTATATTTTAAAATAAATTTCTAATGGATCATAGAAAAAGTGAAATACAGGTTTTTAGAAATTTAGGAAAGATTTAAGAAGAACCTATTATTTTAAGATAGGTACAAGTTTCTTTAAATACATTAAGAAAATGCATTTAAGAAAATGTTGATGAATTGAATTTGATTAAAAATCAGACAAAATGTATCAAAAGGCACTGGTAAGGGAGTAAAATACAAGTCACAGAGAAGGAGAAGATTTTTGCAAAGTCAATTGTCATGTTATATTTCTAGGCTGGCTTGTTGGTAGATGGGTATCTTGCATTGTTGTTGTTCCTACATTGTTTTATAATACAAACAAAATATTTAAGTCATGCCAAAATTGCTTCATTTTCATATTTTAGACATCTCTGATGATAACTGATTAGTATTTTCCACTAATATTAATATTGTTATTTCTCTGGATTTTCAGTGAGATATATTTTCATGATTTCAATCTGGGAAGTTTCACAAACATCAGAGAATCCTACCATCTTCTATGCAAATAATACCTCTTATGTTTGAACTACTTAGCTATGATCACATACAGTTTTTTAAATAAATACTAACAGTCTTAAAAGAGCATGATTTTAAATTAATACCAATAATAATATATTTAGGATGTTCAGCTCAAAATCTGTTTGTCATCCATTCATTCCTTGATAAAAAAAAGAAAAGTGCAGAAGAAACCCCTCACATATATAGTCAACTAATATTTGACAAAGGAGCCAAGGACACTCAATAGGAAGAGGATAGTCTCTTCAATAAATGGTGTTGAGAAAACTAGATAACTACATGCAGAGAAATGAAATTAGACTGCTATCTTATAGCACTCACAAAAATTAACTTGAATTAAAGACGGACATAAAAGACTTGAACATTTATATACATATAAAACGGAATATTATTCAGCCATGAGAAAGAAGGAAATCCTGCCATTTGCAACAACATGGATAAATCTTGATGTTCATTATTCACATTATGCTAAGTGAAATAAGTCAGACAGTCAGAGAAAGATAAATATTGTATGAATTCTAAACCAGCCAAACTCATAAAAACAAAGAGTAAAATGGTGGTTACCAGGGTATTGAGAGTTTAGTTAAGCTAGTCCCTGTTTGCTTCATTGACATCCATTTTCCTTGGCCAAGAGGACTGCAAGAGCCTTAAACTGACATTCACCCCTCATGCAAGCACACGCCCTACATACCAGCCCACAGAATCACAAGTAAATATAAGTTCCTGATTGATTTTCCAAAGAGTCCTTGTAATAAACAGTCTTCCTCACTCTCAGGGCCTTCCTCTTATGTGCCCTTGAGATGAGACTCCCATGGAGTTTATCAAAACCCTCAGTTCTCTTGTGATCTTTTGTTGAACTTAAGTTCACCACTAGACATCCCTGGGCTTTACTTAACAAGTGTTAATTTAATAAAGTCACAACCAGGGGTTGGGGAAGGGGGGAAATGAAGGAGATGTTGGTCAAAGGGTATAAACTTCCAGTTATAAGATGAATAAGTTCTGGAAATCTAATGCACCGCACGGTGGCTATAGTTAACTGAATTATATAGTTGAAATCTGCTAAGAGAGTAGACAAATATTCTCATCACAAAAAATAAGTGTAATCATGTGAGGTGGTGGAAGTGTTAGCTAATGCTACAGTGGCAGTCATTTCATAATATATACGTGTATCAAATCATCATGTTGTCAACCTTAAACTTACATAGTGTTATATGTCAATTATACCTCTACAAAGCTGGGACAAATAAATAAAATAAAACATCTATAAATATATATTCATACAACATATAAATATATGCTACAAAACTTTCATAGATTGCCTAAATGTATGCAATCTATTCTCTCTTTACATATATTTTTATTATCCATTGCTTTTTTTTTTATCCATTGCTTTTTATTTTTTTAAAACCTGTATACAATTTCTTCTAGCCTTGTGTTTATTCTTATTTATCTGATGCATTTTTGTCTTTTGTATTTTAGGACTCCAAATTAGGTCAGGGCATGTCTATTTTCACATACTATCATATCAGTACATACAAGTTTTTATTAAAAAGAAATAAATTTTTGGAAATTATTTTTTGTTAAAATATAATTTATTTTAGAAAAATTGGTTCTATGTCTGGAGTCAAATATACTTTTCTGTCCCTTATTTGTTGTGGTATGAAATGTCTTTTATCTTCAAGGTCTTCACATTTTAAATTGGATTATATTCTTCCCTACTGAACTCTTGAAAAGAATCTAGTGAAATATGCCAAGTACAAACTGATGATCACTGAATAAACCATTTTGGGAGGCAATAATATGGACAAACATATTTTTACTTCTTATAGATACATGTGGTGGGTGTTTTCTTATGCTTTAATAATAGCTCATTCTTTTATTTAAATGAATATTTCAAAGGAAGATAGCATAATTAGACAATTTTAGTGACAAGTGTTTGTCAAACAAACTCAGATTTTTCTGGATTTGCTGGGCCGATCAAGCTCAGATTGACAAGTTTGCATTCAAATTTGTTAAACCCTTTGACAGTGGATGACAGTGTTTGATAATATTGCATAGATATACTTCAGAATTTGAGTCTAGACATAGAGTATGTGATTTTGTCTTCTTAGGTAGAGTTTTTAACGTATTTTGTGCATGTTTGTTCAGCAAGAATGATAGCTCAGTGAGTCAGCAGAATGCCATCCTGAGATTATACAGTAGAAAGTCAAAGACCTAGTGTGGTTGTTCTTCATTGGAAGTGTCAATGTTTAGTGTGCTTTGGGGGAATACCAAGGCTATGCAATTACAGTCACAGGACACATCACCAAAAAATTCAAACTGCTCTAGACAGTGGGATCATTAGAGTTATAAAAGGAAGTGATATGAAAAAGACCATGGACATACTACCTCATTTAGGACACTTTTTCACAAGATGAATACCAAGATAAGGAGTAATATCTATCAGCAGAAGAGAATAGGTATCTTAAAATATGTATTTTTCATGTTTAGACAATTTTTCATCATACATTAAAGGGAAAATACTTGTATGCAATTAATAGGGGAAATAAAAATAAGTAATTAATAAAAGGGATATAATTAAGTACACTTTTTTAAGGCAGTTTCACCACATTGATTCTAATGCTGTGATGACAAAAGATTGTGAAACAGCACTATGCAATGCTGATAAGTGTTATGACATAAGTGTTTTCATTCATCTCTGACAGAAGTGAAATATTAATTTAGAAATATTAGAAACTTTATAAATACTCATTACCTAAATTGTATCTCTCTATTTCGAAATTAATTTGAAATTCAAAAATGGTTAATTCCTTAAGATGTTGATACAATATTAATAAAGAAAAAAAAAAGAAAATTACCTAAATGTCTACATGTGAGGGAAAGGTTATGCCAAATATTTGAATATATGATTTAATATTATGCATCAATCAAAAGTTCTTCATATTATCTAGAAAATGGTAGGAACAATACTAGTCTTACCTCATAATCTTAACCATACAATACATCCACAAAATATCAGGGAATAAATGAAAAATAGTAAAACAAAATCAAAAGCTGCTACTGTATATAGAATATGAGCAATATTCAATTTCTTCTCACACATTGATTCTCTAAGTTTACTACAATAAAGAAAGTTTTATAATATAAAAGAAAAAAGAAAAATGTAACAGCAACTACAACAAACCCTACACCATTCTTACCCACATTAAATTATGGAGCCCAGGCTCAAAGCCAGGAATAATTCTTTATTCTTCTTTTCTTAAAACCTCATACATAACCCAGTAGTAAACACTACAGTCTCTATTTTAAAACTGTGCCTCTAACAAAACTACTATCTTCACCTCCACTGCCATTTTGTAATCCAATACACATTTCTGCAAAGGCAGGGTTCACCTTAGTTTCCCTGTTTTGAGTTTGTTCACATTTTTATCTTTTCTCTATACAGAATCCAGAGCCACCCGATAATATTGATAGAATAATGACACTCTCTTGATTAAAACTCTATAATTGCTTCTTTAAAAATAAAAACTTTTTATCATGATCTAGAAAGTCCAGTGAGATCTGACTCCAGCCTACCTTTCCAATCTCATTGTATCATTTTACAGTCTTCCTCTCGCTCACTACTATTTGGTCCTGCCAGCCTTCTTTATGTTCCTAATTGTCACCCCCTTTTCCACTTCAAGTCCATGTATCCTCTCTACCCAGAATATTCCATCTCTGCTGGCTTATTGGGGCAGCCATGAGAACTGATATCTCAGATATCCAACCAGAGGCAAGGTAGCTGACAAAGACTCAGCCACTGTTCTCTGAAATTCATCTCTGGGTTTGCACCAAGGTCCCCGCTTTCCATGGGCTGTTCCTGGTCAAGGGATGGACATAACAAGGATATTTGGGCAGGCTGCTCCCCAAGAGGCACATTGACCTCCTGACGGCTGACTTTGGTTCCAGGACTCCACATAGCCTTGACAAACTTTTCTTAGACTGCAGGGAGATCAGGATATTTTCACTTTCAACCTTCCCTTCCTCTGACCTTGATTTGAGGTCATACTTATAATGTAGTCTGATGGCTCTTCTAGACTTGCCCAGACTCTCCCCAATTTCTCTCACAGGCATTTTCCCTAAGAAAATTTTGGAAAATTTAATATCATCTGGGCATTTGCTTCTGAGAGAATCTGAATATAGTCATTCTCTTCTTCATGTCTTATCTTCTCTTCAGACAAAACCTACCTAATGTATAACTTCACTGATTACTCTGTGTCCCATTATCTTTTTTGTTTTTCTAAACAGCACTTTTCAAAATACAACATTGTCTGGTTTATATATTTATTTTTGTATTGAATTTTGCACCACTACAATTTCAGCTCCCATGAGATCAGGGATCTTTTTGTCTTGTTCTCCAATATATCATTTTAGTAATGAGACATAGTGGGCACTTGATAAATATTTGTTAAACTAATTTATATGTAACCTGTAACTAATTTGTGACCAAATGGACTAAATACTGTTAAAGATATGTAGCAGTTAACTAGATCAACAAAATATCCCTAACCATTCTGCTGCCTTACTTTCAACTTGCTTATATCAACACAAAATTGATCTCATGATACTATAGGAATATATGTGAATATTTTGACAGTGTCTAAGTCACCTCTTCAAGCTAGAGTTATGTCTTTGAAACTAAATGGGAAATTTTAAATGAGGATTCTTTCAGTCTTCAATTTTCTAACCCACCTGGAACATTTTGCATTCATTACCACCACCAATTCTCAAAAAAGTGTCTTTCATGTCCTTGTTGTAACACTTTCATGTATTCAGTCCTATAAACCTCCTCCATTGCTGGCCCTATTTCATCTTCCTCATTTGTTCATGTGACATACTGAAACTCGAGTTTAGTTCTTATGTTTTTCTCAGTTACAACTTCAACCATCATACTTAGGTGACTCATTTTTAAATTTTACTTCCTGATAGTATATATCACATAAATTGTATATAAATATTTAAATAATGTCTAATATAACTTTAAATCCATATTTTAATTTAAATGATATTTAATACAATTTTAATTTCATACTATTTAAATATAAAATATATAAACATTTCAGATTTATACTATAGAAAAAGCCTAGGTTTTATAGTTATAAAGACTGCAGTTAAAATTATATGTCTGTCACTCAGTAGCTACATGAATTTGGACAACTTTTTTAGAGTCTCCTGAAGTCCTAGTTTTGTCATTTAAAAAAATTGAGGTAATGAGAACCACCTCACTAAAGTTTTTAGTTTCTGGCATGCATTACAAGCTTAATGGTATGCTATTGTTAATGTTATTTGAAAAAATAGATTCTGGGATGCATACCAACCCTTTTACCAATATTTGCCTAATTGTATAAATTTAAATTCTTAGCTTTTTATTTTTAAATATACAAATTGAAATAAATCATAATAAGTACATAAAAGATCAAATATATGAGTGAATTAATTTGTTAATAACTATTTTTTTCTCTTAGTATGAAAAATATTACCAAAAAGAAATTTAGTAAATTGACTATTTTCTAGTCATAATCCAAATCCCTGGCAGTCTGGTTGGTGTCTATAGTAGAGTGATAGTACCTCATATAATCCATAAATGCTTTAACCTTAATGGTTGAGGAAAACTGATGGAGTGGTAGTACAAAATATTTCATAAACAAAATGACACAAACACACATAAACCACACATCACGTTCAGGAAGATTATGATGTAGAGTTATCATCTAGCTCTGTAGTTACCCATTGTTGAAGGTTACTAAATCCACTGTTTCTTCTACTCTTTCCTCTCTCTCTTTGGTCACCCAGTAGTGCTAATGTGAAAGCACTGACTTCACAAAATTGCCAGAATACAAAAGAGAAGTGTAAGTGTGCACTTCTTTCAGGAAACATATTGTTTTTCAAAATGTGCAGCAGCTTTGCTAATTTAGTAAGATATTAAAATATACACAAATATGCACCTGTAATCCTTTGATTTAAGCATAAATGTTAAATAGAACAGAATATAAAGATAGAATATAAAATGATATATTTGTGCCAGTGAGCCCTTTCTGTTAAAAGCAATCTTATAGAATGCATTCTGGGCTATGTAGCTCTGAGAGTAATGTTTCCAAACAGATTGCAATTTGTGTGGCACCCACAAACAGCACAAAACATTGATAAATACAATTTCATGTTCCCTTTCTCTTTACTAGTGAAGGAATGATAATGTTTAGTAGGTTCAAGATAAATATACAATGCCTTTATACTAACTTTAGATTCCATGCAAGGGAATCACTTAATGCATTTAAATTAATTATGAATTTGTTTTCAACATTAATTTGTTCTTAGATACTTTATTTGAAGAATCCAGAATATTTTGAAACATAAGTAAAAATGAAGCCAGATTCAGAGAGAACTTTTTTTTTCTAACGAGGATTATGTTGAAAGTTTGGTCTCCAATAAGGGGCTCAAGACCAATATTATCAATATATACTGGAAAGTTAGATGTGTAATGCCATACATATTGACTATAAAAAGTAAGTTAATGTGATGCTTTTGGGATATTATATATGGAGAAAGCATAAAATTTTATTTCTCTTTGTTTTTTAAATAAACCTAAAGCATCTTTTCTTCATTTAAATGTAATGATACAATCTTGCAAAATGAATATGCTATAAACACAAACTAGTTCAGTTATTTTTATTGATGACTACTACCATAATTTTAAAAATGCTGAACACTTAAGTTTCCCATATATACAGAGTGAGAACATGTCAAAATTTTAGCTCATTAATAAGAGAACCGGAAGATGAAATACCAGAGGCAAAAAGAGTTTGAGAAACTGATCTTTTGATATATGTATAGATAAATATGAATAAAGATATAGATAGATATGAAACCCGCAGTAAGATTAACAAATTAAATCTGAAAGAGATTAATCTACCATAGGAAAATAAAACAAAAACTTTGGGGTTACTTTGTCTAATAGTTGAAGAAAAATCTTTTGAATCTTACTAGTTTGCATAAGTTGACATCTGACTTTATAAAAGCTAAGCCTTAATAAATACTATATAGTTACATTTTTTTTAGTCAGGTTATTCTTAGATGGACTTATTAAGAAATGTTCTAGTGTGACACTGTAGAAACAGACAGTTATTTATCGCCTTACTTACAGATTTTGTATACTTTTTAGTAAAATTGGTTATTAATTATTTAATAAAGATTAATACACTAATTTCTTAATAAGTAGCTACTTTTATTGAGCAGTCTGTCAACCATAGATATTAGCCCTATTTTTGGTACACATAGTTAAAACAGATCTAAATTCTAGTTAACATATCTTTCAACTCAATATTATGACAAAATTATTTTAAATTTAGGTTCTTCAAATCCCTCCACTGAGATTAATTTCTACATCAGACATATGTTAATGTCCTATGAACAGAATAGGAAATTGTCTTTGCTTAAAACCGGTAAGAAATTTGGGCTGGTGATGGGGCTGAGAGGTAATTTTACAGGCATGAACTCAAGAGTATAAAAGGAAAGCTTTATTTCTTATTATCTATAACTCAATAAATATAATTCAGTAATTCAATAATTATTTCTCAATGCTTTCCCTTAACTCTTAAACCCACATTTCCACTGGTGGTTTTTAATCAAATATTGCCAATTAATGGTCAACTTAGTCATTTGTCAATTGAACCATAATTTCATTAAATCATATTTAGTGAGTAATAATATATAGGCATGTATTAAATATACTGATTTTAAATAATACCGACTCAAGTGTTAAAGATAAACAAATTTGTTTAATAAATGATCCCATAGACCAAATCTTAAAAATCTACATGAAAATTTTATGCATATAAATAATCAAAATATAAAGTAATATGCCAGACTACTAATAAAAGTAAAATTAAAGCCATGAGTTTAAGAAATAGAATATTTCTTGCTGTGGTTGATAAAGAAAGTCTTCTGCAAAAGTTAGCAGATAAACAGGGGCTTCAGAAAATAGCAGATTATTGGTGTTGTAGAAAAGAACAATTTCATGGTGTCTTCTAGTTATTAACACTGCATATGACGTTCAGCTCTATATGAAGTTAACTAATGTCCAGAGATCAGTAAAGATGCAATACGGAAAGATAAAATGATAAAGATAAAATACTACATCATTAGTTGAAGTCAGAATGGAAATGAGATGCAACTGAAGAAACTGATGACTCTTCAGTCTGATGCCCAGCTCATATGTAAACAGTCGGAAATTTAGATGTTCCTTTTGGAAGAAAACAAAACAAACAAACAAAAAAGGAAAAATCTTTAATTGTATTAGTGTTTTTCCCAAAACCAAGACTGAGAAAAAGGCCTGGCATGACTAAGTTGATAATTGGCAATATTTGATTTAAAACCATCTGTGGAAATGTGGGCTTAAGAGTTGTGAAATTATTGGGAAATAACTATTTTTGTTTTTTTTGAATTTTTTTTTTTTATTAGTTTCTGCTTTATAACAAAGTGAATCAGTCATACATATACATCTGTTCCCACATCCCCTCCCTCATGCATCTCCCTCCCTCCCACCCTCCCCATCCCACCCCTCCAGGCGGTCACAAAGCACCGAGCTGATCTCCCTGTGCTCTGCGGCTGCTTCCCACTATCTATCTACCTTACGTTTGGTAGTGTATATATGTCCATGCCTCTCTTTCCCTTTGTCACAGCTTACCCTTCCCCTTCCCCATATCCTCAAGTCCATTCTCAAGTAGGTCTGTGTCTTTATTCCCGTTTTACCCCTAGGTTCTTCATGACATTTTTTTTTTTAAATTCCATATATATGTGTTAGCATACGGTATTTGTCTTTCTCTTTCTGACTTACTTCACTCTGTATGACAGACTCTAGGTCTATCCACCTCATTACAAATAGCTCAGTTTCGTTTCTTTTTATGGCTGAGTAATATTCCATTGTATATATGTGCCACATCTTCTTTATCCATTCATCCGATGATGGACACTTAGGTTGTTTCCAGCTCCGGGCTATTGTGAATAGAGCTGCAATGAACATTTTGGTACATGACTCTTTTTGAATTATGGTTTTCTCAGGGTATATGCCTAGTAGTGGGATTGCTGGGTCATATGGTAGTTCTATTTTTAGTTTTTTAAGGAACCTCCATACTGTTCTCCATAGTGGCTGTACCAATTCACATTCCCACCAGCAGTGCAAGAGTGTTCCCTTTTCTCCACACCCTCTCCAGCATTTATTGTTTCTAGATTTCTTGATGATGGCCATTCTGACTGGTGTGAGACGATATCTCATTGTAGTTTTGATTTGCATTTCTCTAATGATTAATGATGTTGAGCATTCTTTCATGTGTTTGTTGGCAGTCTGTATATCTTCTTTGGAGAAATGCCTATTTAAGTCTTCTGCCCATTATTGGATTGGGTTGTTTGTTTTTTTGCTATTGAGCTTCATGAGCTGTTTATAAATTTTGGAGATTAATCCTTTGTCAGTTGCTTCATTTGCAAATATTTTCTCCCATTCTGAGGGTTGTCTTTTGGTCTTGTTCATGGTTTCCTTTGCTGTGCAAAAGCTTTGAAGTTTCATTAGGTCCCATTTGTTTATCTTTGTTTTTATTTCCATTTCTCTAGGAGGTGGGTCCAAAAGGATCTTGCTGTGATTTATGTCATAGAGTGTTCTACCTATGTTTTCCTCTAAGAGTTTGATAGTTTCTGGCCTTACATTTAGGTCTTTAATCCATTTTGAGCTTATTTTTCTGTATGGTGTTAGGGAATGATCTAATCTCATACTTTTACATGTCCCTGTCCAGTTTTCCCAGCACCACTTATTGAAGAGGCTGTCCTTTCTCCACTGTACATTCCTGCCTCCTTTATCAAAGATAAGTTGGCCATATGTGCGTGGGTTTATCTCTGGGCTTTCTATCCTGATCCACTGATCTATCTTTCTGTTTTTATGCCAGTACCACACTGTCTTAATTACTGTAGCTTTGTAGTATAGTCTGAAGTCAGGGAGCCTGATTCCTCCAGCTCCGTTTTTCATTCTCAAGATTGCTTTGGCTATTCGGGGTCTTTTGTTTTTCCAAACAAATTTTGAAATTTTTTGTTCTACTTCTGTGAAAAATGCCAGTGGTAGTTTGATAGGGATTGCATTGAATCTGTAGATTGCTTTGGGTAGTAGAGTCATTTTCACAATATTGATTCTTCCAATCCAGGAGCATGGTATATCTCTCCATCTATTTGTATCATCTTTAATTTCTTTCATCAGTGTCTTATAATTTTCTGCATACAGGTCTTTTGTCTCCTTAGGTGGGTTTATTCCTAGATATTTTATTTGTTTTGTTGCAATGGTAAATGGGAGTGTTTTCTTGATTTCATTTTCAGATTTTTCATCATTAGTGTACAGGAATGCCAGAGATTTCTGTGCATTAATTTTGTATCCTGCTACTTTACCAAATTCATTGATTAGCTCTAGTAGTTTTTCGGTAGCATCTTTAGGATTCTCTATGTATAGTATCATGTCATCTGCAAACAGTGACAGCTTTACTTCTTCTTTTCCAATTTGGATTCCTTTTATTTCCTTTTCTTCTCTGATTGCTGTGGCTAAAACTTCCAAAACTAGGTTGAATAAGAGTGGTGAGAGTGGGCAGCCTTGTCTTGTTCCTGATCTTAGTGGAAATGGTTTCAGTTTTTCACCATTGGGGACAATGTTGGCTGTGGGTTTGTCATATATGGCCTTTATTATGTTGAGGAAAGTTCCCTCTATGCCTACTTTCTGCAGGGTTTTTATCATAAATGGGTGTTGAATTTTGTCGAAAGCTTTCTCTGCATCTATTGAGATGATCATATGGTTTTTCTCCTTCAACTTGTTAATATGGTGTATCACATTGATTGATTTGCGTATATTGAAGAATCCTTGCATTCCTGGAATAAACCCCACGTGATCATGGTGTATGATCCTTTTAATGTGCTGTTGGATTCTGTTTGCTAGTATTTTGTTGAGGATTTTTGCATCTATGTTCATCAGTGATATTGGCCTGTAGTTTTCTTTCTTTGTGACATCCTTGCCTGGTTTTGGTATCAAGGTGATGGTGGCCTCGTAGAATGAGTTTGGGAGTGTTCCTTCCTCTGATATTGTTTGGAAGAGTTTGAGAAGGATGGGTGTTAGCTCTTCTCTAAATGTTTGATAGAATTCGCCTGTGAAGCCATCTGGTCCTGGGCTTTTGTTTGATGGAAGATTTTTAATCACAGTTTCAATTTCAGTGCTTGTGATTGGTCTATTCATATTTTCTATTTCTTCCTGAGTCAGTCTTGGTAGGTTGTGCATTTCTAAGAATTTGTCCATTTCTTCCAGGTTGTCCATTTTATTGGCATAGAGTTGCTTATAGTAATCTCTCATGATCTTTTGTATTTCTGCAGTGTCAGTTGTTACTTCTCCTTTTTCATTTCTAATTCTACTGATTTGAGTCTTCTCCCTTCTTTTCTTGATGAGTCTGGCTAATGGTTTGTCAATTTTGTTTATCTTCTCAAAGAACCAGCTTTTAGTTTGGTTGATCTTTGCTATCGTTTCCTTCATTTCTTTTTCATTTATTTCTGATCTGATCTTTATGATTTCTTTCCTTCTGCTAACTTTGGGGGTTTTTTGTTCTTCTTTCTCTAATTGCTTTAGGTGCAGGGTCAGGTTGTTTACTCGAAATGTTTCCTGTTTCTTAAGGTAGGATTGTATTGCTATAAACTTCCCCCTTAGAACTGCTTTTGCTGCGTCCCATAGGTTTTGGGTCGTCGTGTCTCCATTGTCATTTGTTTCTAAGTATTTCTTAATTTCCTCTTTGATTTCTTCAGTGATCACTTCATTATTGAGTAGTGTATTGTTTAGCCTCCATGTGTTTGTATTTTTTACAGATCTTTTCCTGTAATTGATGTCTAGTCTCATAGCATTGTGGTCGGAAAAGATACTTGATACAATTTCAATTTTCTTAAATTTACCAAGGCTTGATTTGTGACCCAAGATATGATCTATCCTGGAGAATGTTCCATGAGCACTTGAGAAAAATGTGTATTCTGTTGTTTTTGGGTGGAATGTCCTATAAATATCAATTAAGTCCATCTTGTTTAATGTATCATTTAAAGCTTGTGTTTCCTTATTTATTTTCATTTTGGATGATCTGTCCATTGGTGAAAGTGGGGTGTTAAAGTCCCCTACTATGATTGTGTTACTGTCGATTTCCCCTTTTATGGCTGTTAGTATTTGCCTTATGTATTGAGGTGCTCCTATGTTGGGTGCATAAATATTTACAATTGTTATATCTTCTTCTTGGATCGATCCCTTTATCGTTATGTAGTGTCCTTCTTTGTCTCTTCTAATAGTCTTTATTTTAAAGTCTATTTTGTCTGATATAAGAATTGCTACTCCAGCTTTCTTTTGATTTCCATTTGCATGGAATATCTTTTTCCATCCCCTTACTTTCAATCTGTATGTGTCTCTAGGTCTGAAGTGGGTCTCTTGTAGACAGCATATATATGGGTCTTGTTTTTGTATCCATTCAGCCACTCTGTGTCTTTTGGTGGGAGCATTTAGTCCATTTACATTTAAGGTAATTATTGATATGTATGTTCCTATTCCCATTTCCTTAATGGCTTTGGGTTCGTTATTGTAGGTATAGTCCTTCTGTTGTGTTTCTTGCCTAGAGAAGTTCCTTTAGCATTTGTTGTAAAGCTGGTTTGGTGGTGCTGAACTCTCTCAGCTTTTGCTTGTCTGTAAACGTTTTAATTTCTCCATCAAATCTGAATGAGATCCTTGCTGGGTAGAGTAATCTTGGTTGCAGGTTTCTCTCCTTCATCACTTTAATTATGTCCTGCCACTCCCTTCTGGCTTGTAGAGTTTCTGCTGAGAGATCAGCTGTTAACCTGATGGGGATTCCCTTGTGTGTTATTTGTTGTTTTTCCCTTGCTGCTTTTAATATGATTTCTTTGGGTTTAATTTTTGACAGTTTGATTAATATGTGTCTTGGCGTATTTCTTCTTGGATTTATTCTGTGTGGGACTCTCTGTGCCTCCTGGACTTGATTAACTATTTCCTTTCCCATATTAGGGAAGTTTTCAACTATAATCTCTTCAAATATTTTCTCAGTCCCTTTCTTTTTCTCTTCTTCTTCTGGAACCCCTATAATTCGAATGTTGGTGCGTTTAATGTTGTCCCAGAGGTCTCTGATATTGTCCTCTGTTCTTTTCATTCTTTTTTCTTTATTTTGCTCTGCATCAGTTATTTCCACTATTTTATCTTCCACCTCACTTATCCGTTCTTCTGCCTCAGTTATTCTGCTATTGATCCCATCTAGAGTATTTTTCATTTCATTTATTGTGTTTTTAATCGATGCTTGATTCATCTTTAGTTCTTCTAGGTCCTTGTTAATTGTTTCTTGCATATTGTCTATTCTATTTCCAAGATTTTGGATCTGGGAAATAGAATCTTGGATCAGCTTTACTATCATTATTCTGAATTCTTTTTCAGGTAGACTGCCTATTACCTCTTCATTTGTTAGGTCTGGTAGGTTTTTATCTTGCTCCTTCACCTGCTGTGTGTTTTTCTGCTTTCTCATTTTGCTTATGTTACTGTGTTTGGGGTCTCCTTTTTGCAGGCTGCAGATTCGTAGTTCCCGTTGTTTTTGGTGTCTGTCCCCCGTGGCTAAGGTTGTTTCAGTAGGTTGTGTAGGCTTCCTGGTGGGGGGGACTAATGCCTGTGTTCTGGTGGTTGAGGCTCGATCTTGTCTTTCTGGTGGACAGGTCCACGTCTGGTGGTGTGTTTTGGGGTGCCTGTGGCCTTATTATGTTTTTAGGTATCCTCTCTGCTAATGGGTGGGGTTGTGTTCCTGCCTTGCTAGTTGCTTGGCATAGGGTGACCAGCACTGTAGCTTGCTGGTCGTTGACTGAAGCTGGGTGCTGGTGTTGAGATGGAGATCCCTGGGAGATTTTCGCTGCTTGATATTATGTGGAGCTGGGAGGTCTCTTGTGGACCCGTGTCCTGAATTTGGCTCTCCCACTTCAGAGGCACAGCACTAACTCCTGGCTGCAGCACCAAGAGCCTTTCATCCACCCGGCTCAGAATAACAGTGAGAAAAAGTAGAAAGAAATAATTAGTAGAAGAAAGAAAGAGAGATTGAAAGAAAGGAAGAAGGGAAGTAAGGAAGGAAGGAAGGAAGAAAGAAAGAAAGGAGGGAGGGAGGAAGGATGGAAAGAAAGGCAAGAAAGGAGGGAGGGAGGGAGGAATGAAAGCAAAAGGAAGAGTGAATGGAAGAAGAGAGGGAGGGAGGGAGGAAGGAAAGAAAGAAAGAAAGACAGGAGGGAGGGAGGGAGGGAGGAAGGAAAGAAAAAGAAAGTGGAAAGAAGAAGGGTGGGAGGGAGGGAGGGATGGAGGAAAGAAAAAGAAAGAAGGAAAGGAGGAGCGGAGGGAGGGAGGGAGGAAGGGAAGGGAGGAAAAAAAGAAAGAGCAGGTAAAGTAAAATAGAATAAAGTATGAAATATAGTAGCGTTATTAAAATTAAAAAGTAATTATTGAAAAAAAACACGGACCGAAAGAACCCTGGGACATATGGTGGAAGCAAAGCTATACAGAGAGAATCTTACACAGAAGATTACACATACACATTCACAAAAAGAGAGCAGGGGGAAAAATCAAAAATCTTGCTCTCCAAGTCCACCTCCTCGATTTGGGATAATTCGTTGTAAAAAGAGGAAAAGGGGGAGACGTCTGAAATCTTGCTCTCTAAGTCCACCTCCTTAATTTGGGATAATTCGTTGTAAAAAGAGGAAAAGGGGGGAAAGTCTTAAATCTTGTCCTCAAAGTCCACTTCCTCAATTTGGGATGATTCGCTGTCCATTTATGCACTCCACAGACGCAGGGCACATCAAATGGACCGTGGAGCTTTAATCCGCTGCCTCCGAGGCTGCACAGAGAGATTTCCCTGTCTCTGCTCTCACAGCTCCCGGGTCTCAGCCTTGGACCTGGCCCCGCCTCTGCGCGTAGGTCGCCGGAGGGCGTCCGTTCTTCGCTCAGACAGGACGGGTTTAAAGGAGCCGCTGATTCGGGGGCTCTGGCTCACTCAGGCAGAGGGGAGGGAGGGGAATGCCCTCTCCTCGCGCACCAGGCAACAAAAGGGAAAAAAGTCTCTTGCCTCTCCGGTAGCTCCAGACCCTTTCCCCGGACTCCCTCCGGGCTAGCACTAACCCCTTCAGGGTCTCTTCCTGCCGCCAGCCCCAGACCTCTCCCTGCGCTCCGACTGAAAGCCGATACCCGAGCCTCAGCTCCCACCCCCGCCCGCCCTGGCGGCCGAGCAGACAAGTCTCTCGGGCTGGTGTGTGCCTGAGGGCACCGATCCTCTGTGCCAAAATCTCTCCGCTTTGCCCTCCGCACCCCTGTTGCTGTGCTCTCCTCCACTACTCCGAAGCTTTCCCCCTCCGCCACCTGCAGTCTCCGCCCTCGAAGGGGCTTGTAGTGTGTAGAAACCTTCCCTCCTTCACGGCTCCCTCCCACTGGTGCAGGTCCCGTCCATATCCTATTGTCTCTGTTTATTCTTTTTTTTCTTTTGACCTACCCAGGTATGTGGGGAGTTTCTTGCCTTTTGGGGGGTCTGAGGTCTTCTGTCAGCGTTCAGTAGGTGTTCTGTTGGAGTTGTTCCACGTGTAGATGAATTTCTGATGTATCTGTGGGGAGGAAGGTGATCTCCGCGTCCTACTCTTCCGCCATCTTCCTCCGGCTCCTGGGAAATAACTATTGAGTTATAATTATAGATACTGAAAAGTCAAGTTTTCTTTTTATACTCTCAAATTTATGTTTGTAAAATTACCTCTTAGCCCCATCCCCAGGCCAAATTTCTTATTGGTTTAAGAAGAGAATTTTTCCTATTCTTTTTTTTTTTAAATCGACAAGACTTACTACCCTCATTCATGCAATATTCAGTTTATATTCTCATCGGAGCTTCTTGGATGATAAGGAAAAAGGAAAGCCTGCTGAGAGAACTGGGAGTACATAGAGTGTACGCAAATACACTCTACAAAATAAAACACGGCGTAAACCAATGTGTATGCAAATTCCCCTACAAGGCACAGAGACTCTCTAGGGAGAGAAAAGTAGGAGGATATTATGAAATAGCTGAGACAGGTTTTCTCTGTCCTACTTTCACCATTGTATCCATTATCCAACATTTTAGCAGAAGTGACAATTTTCAGTATCCAGTTCCCTGAGTAAGGTTAAAGGCTGATACATCTGAAATAGTAAATTTTAATTTAGATTTTTAAATTAAACATAATCTTGACTTTTTAAAAGCTATATTCTTTGCTTTCCTCCCTTTATTTCTTTCTTTTAACTAAGGATTAGTTTTTAGTATTAAGGGTGAAGGACCCTGTATTATACTATAAGTCATAGAACAGGAAACTGTGTACTGACACTTCACATTAAAACATGGCATCGAAGATGACAAGCAAAGGACTATGACTAGTTAAGTACCTGAGAAATTTTTCTTGCTCATGTCCTAAGTAGTAGATAATAGAAATACCAAGTAGAATGAACCAGAGCTGAGGAAATCTTTGCATCCTTTTCTTGCTGAAGCCAGACAAAGCAATTGTTTTTGCAAAGATGAACCATTAATAATATTAAAAGTAAAGAATAGCAGTAACTCTATATGAGATATTGTGCCATATCTTATTTAGAAAGAGTTATCAAGTCAAGTTTAATTTTCCATGTTCAAAAGTCTCCCATGCTGGGCTTCCCTGGTGGCGCAGTGGTTGGGAGTCCGCCTGCCGATGCAGGGGACGGGGGTTCGTGCCCTGGTCTGGGAGGATCCCGCGTGCTGCGGAGCGGCTGGGCCCGTGAGCCATGGCCGCTGAGCCTGCGCATCCGGAGCCTGTGCTCCGCAACGGGAGAGGCCACGGCAGTGAGAGGCCCGTGTACCGCAAAAAAAAAAAAAAAAAAAAAAAAAAAAAAAAAAAGTCTCCCATGCTTCCCATGAGGAGTAAGGAAAAAGAAAGAATTAGCTGTGGACTCCGTGAGGCCTCTAGGTTGGATCCAGGATTTGGCAGCTATACCTCCATAAAGATCATGACCCCAAAACAGAAGTATGAAGGCATCTTCAGCAAGAATGAAGTAAGGAAACAGAACAAAGAACCAAGAACTGACCGGATGAATTACTGAATCACACGCTTAGCAAACTCAAGAATAGGAACAATAATACCTGAGGAGAAACAATAGAACTCCTTACATATACCAGGTGTGTCAGTTTCAGGTACTCAAAGAAGCAGACACTGACATATAGTTAGGAATGCGAATATTTACTGGGAAATAACGCTACTGAAAGGAAAAGAGAGGAAGCAAGATTGAGCAGGGGAAGTCTTTACATAGTGAAGCTGATTTAACAGTCTCTATCAGCCCAATAGGAAGCTCCAGAATAAATAGATACAATTAGATCCATTCTGAGTAGAAATGACTAAGCCTTTGTATGCTCAGTTACTGGCTGGTGGGCGTGCAGAGAAGAGCATATCCTTGGATACCACTGTCTTGCTTACAGGTTGCAACCTGAAATTAGTGTGATCTTGGCTCAAAAGCTGAGAGAAAGACTGAGGCTCTCAGCTAACCACCATCTTGGCAGCTGGGCAGCAAATCCTTTCTGAAAAGGGATCTGAGCATTGCATTTTCACACGTGTCATACCAACATGGCCTTTTTCAAGTCTCCCCTGACTTTCAAATCTTCCCATCATCTACTCAAGCATAGACCTTCTTAAGAAGGAAGAGTAGTGAGGGTGATGATATATACTCCTTATGCCAAGAAATACTTAGGAAAATTTGGGACTCACGGATTTCACTTTGAACTGGCAACATTTAGTTTTCCTCTATAACAAAAATTAGATTCAAGACTTAAGAAGTATGTAGTTATAGAGAAAACAGTAGGTAATCTTTGTACACCAAATTTTTCTATTACAGTAATACCCACTCTATATATTTTAAATATACAGAAATAAGGAAATTACATTGCCAAGAATCATCTGTAATTATTGTTTTAGTTCTAGATTTCTAAACATATTTAAGTATAGAATGAGATTACTAGCTTTCAAAAATACATAAGCTAACCACTTACACAAATTCAACATTTCTCTTTCAGTGGTTATACAGCTATATTCTAGAATAAATAATAAAAAAAAAGAAATAGTAGTGAATTACCCTCTCAGTGTATCCTATAAAGTGAGCTAAAAAATTAGTGATAACTTCTAAAGGTGACTGTACTCACTTATAAATCCTGATGAAAGTAAAACAATGTCATAAAAAATACTATAAAACGCAAATAATTAAGAACTTACAGGAAAGAAAAAAATTCCATATACAAATAGAGGCAATTCACTCATGGGGGAAAAAAAAAAGATTTACTAAAGAAAAATGTAAACAAGTGTAACAGGATTTTCATCATCATTCATTTTCTCAAAGTTTCTCAAGAGACTAAATCTAAGAGAAATGCAGTAGATGCCAGGTGCCCCCACATTGTAAGTAAGGTGTTAGGCTATCTATGCATATTTTTAAGAGACAATCAAAGGAATCCTGCAACATAAGTGATATCCTACCTTCCGGTTATAAGGAACAGAGAAGAATCAAGAGAAAAGGCTCTTCTGCAAGGATTTGTCAGTATGTGACACATTCTACCTTTATCTCCATGGAGGAGGCCAGAGGAGAGTGTTTCCCTTAACCATAAGCCAGGGAAAGGGCCTTCAAGGAGCCGACTACTCAGAGTGTTTTCGTTTGTGTAGTAGTAAGGATAGGCATGAGAGACCGTGGCTAAATTGGACTGAGATGAAAAGCAGAGAGTGGGGATCGGTATTGTATTGGGAAAAAGCTCTATTTCCACCTACTTAGGGACAAAGGTGCCTAATTAAGGGGATTATGAGGAATATGTGGTGGAAGACAGGTCTGGAGCGATCCTGAGAAGGAACATTTCTAAGAGCATCGTCTGAGGGCAAAGAAACACAATTGGGAAAATCACTAATTCCCAGGGAACAAAGTAGATTCTCAGGGAGTAAAGGCAGCATCTAGAGGAGACATATTTGGGTCTGGAAAATCATAGTTGGAAGATACAAAAATATTTCAAGGAAAAACATCCATTGTCCATCAGCGAGTGTTAGCTTTATGTATCAATACTAGATCACAAAAATCACTATCAGAAAGACTGTTCTGCTTTTTTTTTCTTTAATGTTACCTCCTCATGAGCATGGCACTAAAGCAGTTAGAAGCAGGAGCTAGGTAATGGGGTAGGAGGTGAGTGAGGGAAATTGAAGAAGTCACCCCTATCCTTCATGACAGTGTCCAAGACTTGAAGATATCTGACCTGGAGAATAGGACTATGTTTTAGTTAAGTGAAGTTTGGAGTTCTGATGATTATACTGAAGACAAATTTAAGGAAAAAAATAAAAGAAAATATTTTTTAAATTATGGGGAAAGTTATGAATCCTGCTCTAGCTTTTGCCAAAGAAAGTTAAACAGCTCACAAAACAGATTAGAGGCTCTGTGGAAAAAAGAACACTGCCAAATTACGGTTTTGACTTATTGAGTTCAAATCATATAATAAGCCAGATTAAAAGTTCTAAATCTATTAGTTTAAAAAGTCATTTAAATCAATAGTAATCAATTCTATCAATGTTGCAGAGGTAATGCTAGTATACTATGTAGTTGGTTGCAATAAAAATTCAGACAAATTTCATGTAAAGCAATTTTGCAAAGCCTTTCAAGAACTACATGAAGACAGCAGAGTTTCATTTTTAGAAATGTAACCTGAGGAATAATCTAAACAAATTTTTTAAAGTTCCAAATAATGATCATCATGGCTTCATCTTTAAAAAGAAAGGGATTGAGCAGCTGGCTTGCAATCTATTTCCCAGCAGTTTATTCCCAGGAAAGAAAGAAGGCAAGTGACCCAGGTATAATCTCTTGGCATTGTTTTAGTGGGAAGTAAATTGTGGATTTGTAAAGTATATTCCAAAATCTTGCCAAGACTTGAATCACTGGGAAAATGCACATTGTTCTTGTAAAGGAAAACTAACTAATATAAAGATATTGATTCTTGGGGGTTTCCCTGGTGGCGCAGTGGCTGAGAGTCCGCCTGCCGATGCAGGGGACACGGGTTTGTGACCCGGTCCGGGAAGATCCCACATGCCGCGGAGCGGCTGGGCCCGTGAGCCATGGCCGCTGAGCCTGCGCGTCCGGAGCCTGTGCTCCGCAACGGGAGAGACCACAACAGTGAGAGGCCCGCATACCACACACACACAAAAAAAGCAGTAATTTAGGTCAAGGTCTTTCACTTAATCTTCACCTAATTACTGTCTTAATTCACAATTTCTTTGACATCCATATAACTCCCTTTCAAACTTCTTCCAGAGAATTTTGCTACTCTTCATTTTAAAGTAATGTACAGAAAAATTTGTTTTTCCTGGAGCTAGAAATATATTATTTTAATAGTACAGTACTGCCAAAAGTGTCATTCAGAGAAAGGAGATGTTGATGCAACTAGAGGTATACATCTTGTGCTGAGCTTTGGCGCATTTAGGGTTTGGATATACTCTTCCTATGGTGTCCAGTGATGTTAGATTGCAGATGCAGAAAATTGCAATATACAGAGTCTTATATTGTGCTCTAGGCTGTAACTGATAGAGTTATACCTTAAATAGTTTGAATAATTACCACCTTAAATAGTTTGAATTATATTTTCTAAATGCATTTTTTCCTAATTTCCTACCCTAGGCAAACCATCTGTGAGTTATTGTTGGTTTCCCCCTCCTGTGGGTATAAGAACTAGACTTTATCAAGTGTGCACTGAATACAGATAATATATAAGGCTTTTTTGCTTTTTTTTTTTTTGGTGGTACGCGGGCCCCTCTCTGTTGTGGCCCCTCCCATTGCGGAGTACAGGCTCCGGACGCGCAGGCTCAGCGGCCATGGCTCACGGGCCCAGCCGCTCCGCGGCATGTGGGATCTTCCCGGACCGGGGCACGAACCCGTGTCCCCTGCATCGGCAGGCGGACTTTCAACCACTGCGCCACCACGGAAGCCCAGGCATTTAAAAAATAAAACTGTGACTCACAATATTGTTAGTGACATAGGATATACTTATAAAAATGTAAAATAATACAGGGCTCCACATAATAAATGTATCTACGCTGGTTTGACATTTCACAAAATTTAAAGCAGGGTGATATTATTTAACAAATTGAAGAATTTACTCTTTAATTTAAACTTCACTTATAAATTAGAGATTATTGATTTAATGAATTTTCAATAAATATTATTAAAACACTGGGATCTTTTTCACTGAATTTTAGCTTACTTATTGCCAAACAACAAATTGAAGTTTTTTGTTGCTCAAACTGACTTGTGTTGTGCAGCATTCAGCAGATAAGTATCCACATACCAATCATTTACTAAATATTTATTAGTGTCCACTAGGTGCTATGATGCTTAATTCTTGTAAGAATTTTACAATCCCATTGAGAAGGCAAACTGAACAAAAACAACTAATAATAAAAGTCAGTAAATGCTATATTCAAGATACACGTACTGGATTTGGGGAGTGCACATACTTGAACCTGTTTCTAGGGCATAAGGAGCATAACCATAAGAACCAGAGGGTGGGAACAGTGATTCATCAAAATCCAAGTGCCTCATAAAAATCTGAGTACATAAATAATAATATTAGAGATCAGAGCAGTACAGAGTATCTAAAAGGTACTCAAATATCCATAATCAGAACAAACAGAGCAGGCAGAAACAGATGGCTTTCATAGCAGAGGAGGCAGGTGAAGGAAAAACAGAAAGCCATTAAAATACAGCTATGTGCTAAGTTCCTTCAGTGCTGGATCTCATTACAACTTCTCACCAATATTTGAGGCTAGAAATGGTAAATTATTTCCCTAAGCTTATACAACTAGTAATGGTATATAGTACACAAGAGAGAAAATCTTAGATGTTTAACTACAAAATAAATGTCATTTTCATAATGTCATTTTTCATCCAGTGACCATGCAAAAAATTAGCTAAAGGGAGGTTCACTGGAATTAGTATAGAGGTAAGACGGGAATAACAGAGAGAAAGCCACAAGTTAATCCTTGAACTTGAGACAGCTTTCCATCTCATCCTCAATTGCCTCATCTCTCTCCTTTGAGATCCAATCTTGACCTCCTGGGTTTAATGATAATAATTAAGTCTGCCCGTCTTGCTAGTTATTTGAGAGGTGGGAGCATCATAGTTCTCTGCCAGAGAAAATTATTACTGGGAGGTTCAAATGAGGGCATTTAAAGAAGGGAGTTGATAGTGTGTGCTGTTGTAGGAAAGGTTTAAAAAAGAGATGATCCATAAATAATCCTAAAAGGACAAAAAGACATATTTGCAAAAGGGAAATATACTAATTTCTCAAGAATATCTAAGAATTAGGGACCTTCAAATTAATACATATTGCATCATCAGGTAATAATATAGGAGAAATAAATCTTTTGAAGCATATTCTTTTATTCTCACTCTTACTGAAAATCTGTTTTTCCTGTGGCAAAACTGTAATTCATGCTCTAGTGAATCCCCTCTCTAGGAGTGTCATACAGTGACTTTCCCATGAAGGGCTCAAAATGACTTTAGGAATTTTATCTTATTAATTCTCACATCCCTGTAAGGCAGGTGGAAAGAATTACTGTCCTCATTAAATAAACTGTCAAGTTAGGATACTATGTATTTAAATGGTTATAAAGACCACAAGGTTACAACGATCTTTGAGTAGTATTGAAGATAACTGACTTGATTAATACACTAAGCACCCTACTTCTAACTTTATAAATTTATATAAACTTTTTTACTCCATCAAATGTTCATCAGTAAATATCTACTGAGTGGTCAGATTAAAAACCTACTAACCACTGTTCTCTTCACTGCTTTCCTCATCTTCATTGATTCATGATTTCTGTTTTATACCTGTAGCTTCCCATAATTATTATTTGTGCCTTCTTTCAACCTTAAAACTGGCTTTGTTTAAATGATAAACTATATAGACATTCTAGTTTTAAGGGACGTGCCTTGATCAATGATATATCAGAATTCTAAAAGGTTTCTATTGAAAATTAAACTCAGATTCAGGTTTAGTTCAAAATCATGGTGTGTTTACAAACTTTGATTAAGCATAAATTAGATTACACAAGTGTTATTATACTATTATGTACATTAATATTATAACCCACGTTTGACTAAAGGGTAAAAAGTTAAGTAGGTAAACCTAATCTAGAATGATTTATTTCTTTTATTTCTATTTAAATCATTTCACAGCCTCTTCAATATCCTCTGGCATCTAAAAATCAATGAGCCAGGGATTCTACAGCCCACTGGCAAGTGCCTATCATTCTTCAGAAATTCTGAATAGGCAGAATGATTAATTCATTTAAATTTATTGCCCAGAAAATGTCAGAGGCGGCAGATGCTTTTCTCAATAGTGGTTTACATTGAGAAGAAAATGAAAATCCTGGCTATTTTAATTAAGTGAATGCACCACTAAATCCAAGACCCTTTCCCTTGCAATTTCTTTAAGGAGCAAAAGTGCTCTTTGCCTGTTTTTTTGTTCCTGTTTGGTGACATAAGTATTTGCCACTTCTTTTTCTTGCCTTAATGGGGTAGATGTCCACACAGATTGCTGCCTTGGAAACGCATTAATCTCTAGTCATTAAAGTTCTCTACTGACATTGCAGAAAAATTTTTGGGATCTCTTCATTAGCTTGTAGATCGGAAGCTTTAGATGAGTACAACAAAACTTCAGCCTTAACATCAGCCTCATGGTATATTAACAAGGCAAGGTTTTCCAGCATATCAGGACTAATATTTTCTTCATTCAGACATGTTTTCATCATGCAGATTTTGCAGGACTACATACATCTGTCTTTATAATACTCAAAACTTCTAACATTAAAGTCTTGGAAATAAGATGCAAGTTTAACTTGTTATAACTTACTTATTCCTATCATTTTTTCAGTGATTAAAAGTGATGTGGTTTTTAAGAGATTTACCAAGTTAATTCATTCTTGTTTTTCCAAAAACGGTGCTCAATCTAACTAGAAATAAGTATTATGACTTAAGAATTTTCATTTAAATCATTACATTTCAGCCTTACATAAAAGATTTTTTTAAATTTCCTTACAATTTATTTTTTTCTATAACTTGTTAATTATCAATAGCACAGTACCAGTGCTCTTACATAACCGAGCCTATCCCACTAAGCTAAATTTGAGACAGTGTCATTATAATAGTGCTCTATAATTACAGTGCTTAAAATTCCATTTAAATATAAGCATATAAATATTGTGCCCTATAAACTTTGCTATTTTTCCTTAATTTAATTGAATTGGATGTTTAAAAAGGGACAGACTAATCTTCCATGAAATTTTTATTGATTCAATACACATAGTATTATCACCCTGTATACCAGTATCCCCCTTTCCTTTTCCTCTTATTTGACATGGAGAAATGACAATAGCTTTATATCCAGTTACTTCTTCCCAAATGTGAAATTCAGTCACAACAAGGATATGTTACTTGTTACCAAAATGAGGACACATGTTTTAATAAGCATTTTCCCCAGATGTCTCTCATGGTTTTCACTCCTTGTGATTCAAAGCCTATGCTCTCTATAGAGGATATTCTGTGTTTTTACCCTTTTCCTTAAGGGTTAAAAAACTTGGGAATGGCTTACATTTTTTTTTAGTCAACGTAGGCAAGGAATCATGTCCTTGAATGAATCATCTAACCTTCCAATTTCCAGCTCTCCTTATACCCACTGCAGCTATGTTAGGGTTTCATCCAAAAGTCTTACAGAATGCCTGCCTGCTGTAATCTTTGTAGAATGTTTAGGATGATGTAGATTTGACATTGCTATCTTGTTTGGTACCATGGCTTCCTCTAAATAATCTCTGACTTTTGATTTCTCAAGTCTCTACCTCACTGGTTTTTGTCAGAAATACAAATCTCTTAATATTATTTTGCTGAGAGGTTTAGCTCCCCAAAACGTCCTGGGTTCCAATCTTTGTGAACTGCCTCTTTTGGATATGTTCTGCTAACCAGTAGGTCACCTACCTATGTAACTGCAATAAAGAAGTGGCAGAGATTTTTAAACTTCTCTATCTGTTTCTTACTCTCAAATTGTTTTCTCCACATTTAAATGAATAGAAGTTGATTTCCACACTGATTTTAAACATGCTCCCTCTGTTATAATAACACAGAATTAGGCATAGTTTTGGTTCATAGAATATTTTCTCTCCCCTGAACACCTCTATATATATATGTAGGTATAGCTGGTTTGTTGATTCTGAAGTATCTCTTATTATGGATCTTTCGAGGTGAGCTAGTTTCCCTCTCCTCACACCGTCCACTATTACGGTTCCAGGAAAGGAGGGTGGTAGTGACAATATGTCATCTCACAAAGGAGAAGTTTGTGACACAGGGTGTATTCAGACGAGAAAAGCAAGGTGAAATCTCAGTCAGGCAGGTAGTTAGGGAATGAGACCCTTGGGATAAGGGTCTACCTCACCATGCATTTCCCCTTTTCCAATTGCCTGTCTTTTCTTTCAATGCCAAGAGAACATGCACAAACACAAGCCATCTTAGAGAAGAGGGAGAGGAAAATAATCTGAAAAGATATTTTATAATGTATAAGGTTAAACCAATATTTATCTGATAAAATTATTTTTGTTCTATTTTGCTTATAGCACAGAATTTGACAGGTAGAAAAAGGGTATACAATAAGTTTAGAGAAATAAAACAATGTTATTTTCTGCACATACATCAGCGACTGTAATGTGAATTATACTGTACCCCAGCTATATGTGAGTTATACTGAAGCCAGTGACATATGTATACTTTAATTTAGCTATATATACATTTTAGACCTGTGAGAAATAAGTAGAAAATTCCAATGCTGATGACAGTTAAGGCATTCTACTGTTCCAAATTATACTATCTAAGTTAAACATTTGTTTTATTCTGAACAAAATTAGATATTTTAAATATCCAACCAAATTAAATTAGGTCTTTGTTAAACCACATAAACAGAAAATAAGCTGGGGTTTTTGAGTTAGTAAGTTAATTCTGCATTGTGTTAACATTTTCTAATAAACAAAATATTATTTCTACAATTATTTATTGAATCTCCTATTATGTACTAGGCACTATGCTTTAAGTATATCATAATTGATCCTTACAAGTAGTCTTCAAGGTGAGTACCATTATCACTAATTTATAGTTGAGAAAAATCAAGGTTTGTAGATGTTAAGAATTAGGCCACAGGTTGATGATGCTGGGACTCCTTTGGTGTCTATTATATACCATGAAACTATCTACTTATGAAGTTGTGTTTATATGTAAGTTTTACAAGCAGTGTACAGTGTATTTTGGATATCCAATTAGATAATCTCTACTTTTAAAAAGTTATTTTTGATAAATTTATCGTAATCTATTTCTAACAAATATTATAGGTTTTCTTTTTTAGCCTTTTTCCCCCCTCAGAATGGGAGAAAATATTTGCAAGCAAACCAACCAACAAAGGATTAATCTCCAAAATATAAAAACAGCACATGCAGCTCAATATCAAAAAAAAACCCAAACAACCCATTCCAAAAATGGACAGAAGACCTAAATAGACACTTCTCCAAAGAAAACATACAGATGGCCAAAAGGCAAATGAAAAGATGTTAATTAGCAATTAACATTGCTAATTATTAGAGAAATGCAAATCAAAACTACAATGAGGTATCACCTCACACCAGTCAGAAAGGCCATCAGTCAGAAAAAGTCTACAAATAATAAATGCTAGAGAGGGTGTGGAGAAAAAGGAACCCTCCTAGACTGTTGGTGGGAATGTAAACTGGTACAGCCATTATGGAGAATAGTATGGAGGTTCCTTAAAATACTAAAAATAGAGCTACCATATGATCCTGTAATCCTACTCCTGAGCATATATCTGGAGAAAACCATAATTCAAAAAGATACACGCACCCTAGTGTTCATTGCAACACTATTTACAAAAACTCTGACAACTTTTAATTAAGAAATCTTACCTAAGGGAAATGATAAAGAATGCTTAGTCTGCAGAAGAACATGGAGCCTAGTAGAAATTGTAAAATATATGAAGAAATGGTGATCCAAAATACTGGTAAAAATCTTTGATAAATACTGGATATATCAAAACAATGGTTGATTATATAAAACAAAGTAACAAAAAATGTCTAATATATAGGAAAAATAAGATAGATAATAGTAACTCAAAGTAGCCAATATAGTGTGAAGGTAGCTAATCAGTTCAAAAGTACATAGAGTTATTGATTACAAGACAGATTAGTCTTTCTTAAGTCTACAATTTAAAATTGTTTAATAATCAGACAAGACTGATCATAGATATAAAACTTCTAAGAATATATATTTGAAAAAAAATTTAAAAAGTGACAATAAACTTGATCCTTCCAAACGAAGTCAAGAAATGGCAGGGGAAAATAAAAACCAAATTAAAAAAAAAAAAAAAAAGGAAAGAGAAATAGAAAGCACATGGTAAAAGAATAGTAAGATGTAGGTCAATATCATTAAAAAAATTGAAATGGATTAAACTTACAAAACTGGCTTAGAAAACTAAACAAACACTATTTAAATATCTGTTATTTACAAGAAAAATTTTAAAACATAAGAATATAGGAAGGTTGAAAGTTCAAGAATTGAAAAAAATAAGCTGGTGAAATATAGTAATCAGTCAGAAGCAAACTTTAGAATAAAATACGTACCAAAGAGTCTCCAGAAAATGAGAAAATGTTCAACTCACTTGAGAGGTATAATAATTCCAAACTTTTAACACCAAATAACTTCATGATATATGGATTACATAAAAAAAGGACTTATCCAATTTTAGTAGGAATTGGGTCATCCAAGAACATGCTGGAATATTTGAGTTAAATTCTCAAAAGTAATGGGTGAAATAAATAAAAATGACATTACAAACATAGAAAATTTGAATTGAACAATTCACATTCTAAATTTATTGGGAAAATTTTTGGATGATATTGGAATATAATATTCAAGAATTGGAGAACATATTTTTCAAGAGCAAACAGAATATCTATGAAAATTCTCATTGTACTAGGCAATATAAGTTATCCAATTATATATATTTTTTGTATGAAAATGTTCATAGTAGCTTTATTCAAAATAGATGGTCCATTAACAAACTGTGGTCTATCCACACTGTGGAGGATCACTCAGCAATAAAAAGGAACAAAATACTGACACATGCAACAACATGGCTGGATATCAAAAGCATTATGGAGTGAAAAAAAGCTGGATACAAAAAATACTTACTGTATGATTTCATTTATACAAAGTTCTAAAAGGGACAATCTAAGGTACAAAAATTTAGAACAGTGCTTGCCTCTGGGGGTGGGGGATTTTCTGGAGAGATGGAAATGTTCTCTATCAGGATAGGATAGTGGGATCCATTTGTCCAAAATGTATAATTAAATTCCAATTACATTTCTTAAACTTTGTGTCATATAGACCACATTTCTGACCAAAATGGAGTTAAGTTAGATATCAATAGCAACATCAACAATAAAAACTAGAAAACTCCCTGTGATTGGAAATTAAGAAAAAATGGTCAATAAATAATAAGGCAAAGAAGTAATTATCATAAAACTAGAAATTATTTAGATTCTTCTAATGAGTGTGTTATCACTAAAGCAGAAAGTACATAAGCTTAAATTCATTATTAGAAAGAAAAAAGTATCAATTTAAGATTATCAAAGTAGGCAACAAACCAGTCAGTTTCATTCCTCACTTTATAAAGATGTCCTGAGCTTTTTCACTGCCCTCTGATTTCCCACTAATGTCTTCCATTGGCCATCACCCAACAAGAAATTAACGTGTTTAATCTAGGAGATGGAGCCCATAGCTGTCACCTCCAGCATAGTAGAATAAGGCAGAGAAAAGTAGAGGACATTACTGGGGGAAGCAAAAAAAAAGACACAGTAAGACACCAATAATTGTTCATCATTCAAAAGTGACATACAGAAAATTTTCTTTTCACCTTTGTTATTCTAGGGTACATCCTCTTTTTATTTGACTAAACAATGTTATATGCTAATTATATCCCATTAAAGTTGGAAAAATGTACATATCAAAACTGATTTATAACTGTCTCTGCATTATAGTCTTAACCAAAGAAGAGTGGTTCTGATGGATGATATCCAGTAATCTATCTAATACCTAATCATTATTTGTTCTTTGTCAGTGGCTAATGGGCTGGCTAGATTCAAAGGATAAACAAGATTAAGGATTGGTATAAGTATATCAGCAGGAGGCTAATGTTGCCCGTTTCATTATAAACCCCAACACATGAAAATATCCAAATCCATATAAATGCTCATCAGAAGCTCTTTACTGAAAAAAGATGCTCTGTATAATCAGTTAGGCAGGATGACCACTCTGTGGATGTCAGCCCTCCACCTTCTGTCTACAACACAGTGTGAGTGTGTTGTCTACTGTGCTCATGTATAAAGCAGGCATGGTGTAAGACTGCAGCCCGGGCATAGTCTGGGCAGCACAGACATCCCCTAACCGAGTCCTCCATGTTGAGTTTTCAATTCCCTTATAGTAGCAACCAACCCCATGCCTAGCTATGGCACCTGCTCTCTGGGGACAGATTAGTGCCATTACATCATGTTTCGGCTAGCAATTTATTCTTCTATAATAATTACTTAATAAAGATTTGTATTTTGTTTCTCGGATCTCCATAATTCTTCCAGGATCACCATCTGATCAATACGTTTCACTCTATATTAATTCCAGCTAAAGAAGTTGTTACCAGCCAAAGAAGGGAATCAATGGATTGATGTTCATGAGAGTCACTGGTTCAATCTCAACACAGCTACAATGATAGAATGAATTATTAATACTTTCTATATGGTGCTAGTAGAGAGATAATATATTTAAAGACTAATTATTTGAAAAATGAAATATATATTTCTAGCCAGGTACCTACATATAGAGCTTTCTTTCTCATGAGCCACATAATTGTTGGGGGATCAAATTGTAAAGTGAGTACTTCTTATCACCTAACGATGCACTAAAATGTATCGCCTCTTGCCCCTTTCATTCTGGGCTCTTTGGGTCTGGAAGTTTGCGTCACTAAGAAGAAACTTTCTATGCTGGCTCCTGGTTACTGCTGATTGATCCACAGACTCCAAATCTGACACACAAATTCGCCATCCTAGAACTTGGAATTTGCACAAAGAAACCCAGAAACTGGGAATTGCTGAAGTTGATTTAGTGCTGTGGCTGTGCTGAAAAGAAAAGATCAACTACTGCTGTTGTTGAGGTTATTGTTTAACTCATCACGTCCCCTTCCCCAGAGGTTCTTTCTTTTTTGTTCCTTCCCCTTGCCAAAGTTAATACTGTCATGTATTTAATGTAAAATCTCATGATCTTTCAATAAATACAAAATTGTGCCTAAGGAAATCTGTGAGACTTACCTACATCTAAAAGAATCCTAACTGGCAAATAATTAGAACATATCTATATATTTTTCCATTTAAGCAGTTCTAAGTATTCTATCAAATGAGAAAATATTTGCAAAGTAGAAGATGTTCTGTAAAGCAGAAAAGTCTAATAAAAGGATGTTTATTACATTTGCTGTGTTATAAAGCTGATGTTTGATAATCAAAACAAAAACTATATTGGCATTCCATATTGTTATTGTAATAAGAGATAATTTGTTAAGGAAATAACCTATAAATCCCACTTAATCATATGCTAACAGTAGTAATTGAATGAAAAAAGATACCACATTTGATTTTTTGAAGAAAATATTTTTATGTATCATGTTTAAATTATATCTGGATAAAATTAAATTAGTTGAATTAAATGCAATTGCAGGACAGTTTGATCAAATGACAGCTATAAACAGCACTAGATGTTACTTAAGAATATTCTTCGTAAGAAAATCATTTGGAAATAGTACTCAAAATAATCCTTTGTATAATTATTTGTCAAATTGGTAAAACACTAGATAAAAATAAGGGTTATTGGGACATACACTATATACAATATAATGTTTAAATTTAACACAATATCTTTGTAGGTAAGAAATAAGAGTATTAAGTTGATTTTACTTTGATTGTTTTTCCATTAACTGGACAATAAATATACTATTTTGTACTTATCTTCCTCTTCTTTATTTTAATACCAATATATTCATTAATTGTACTCATTAAATTAACAACTCAGGTTATTTACCATTAAGAATGTGTATTATGTGACACCATAAACTAATACCTGACATAAGGTATGTATAGAGACTTATAAATACATAATTTTTGTTTCCTAGTGAGACGCAAGTTAACAGCATAAAACACAAGCTACAGAAGCAGATCCTGTAAGCATTGCAGAATAAAGGAAGGATTTTGAGTATAAGGTACAATTTGTTTTGGAAATACCTCCCTGCCAGTAGTGTGAACTATAGATAAGAGGGATACAACAATGGAGGTGATAAAAAAGCATGCAGACTCTAGGATTTCACCTTATTTACAGCTTAAAATAAACTACTTATTTTGTTGTTACTGTCTCGTGGCTCAAAGCAGAAGATGAGAGATCTGGATCAGAGGCAAAGAACTTTACTATTCATGACAAAATCAATATGCAGACCTTCCAACCATTTGCAATTGTTAACCACACCCCCTGCTCCCCTCCCTCATACCCCACAGGTGAGACACAAAGTGCATATAATGAATGCCTGCACACACTGAGTTGCATTACAGGAGAGAAATATTGAGCTAGAGAGATTTACCATGTTTCTAGTAAATGGAAGCAAGGCACTTCATCTCTCAAACACAATCCTTAGAGATGGCCTGGGTGAAGAGTGGTCAGGGCCTTGCATTCCTGGCACAACCAGAAGAACATAAAGGGATTCTCAGGGTCTACAGCAGATTACCTCCCCCAACAGAGCAGATGGACAGTCAGTAATTAGTTCTTTGTTCCTGAACCAGGACAACAACCGTGGAGATGTGGATAACAGAATAATAGTAACAAGAAGAAAAATGCTAAAGCTATGAATAAATATATACACACAAATGTATACACATGTATGTATATGGGTGTTAATGGACGTGCAAAATTTCATTTAATCTTCTAAATCTACAAAGAATACATCACCACATCTTATAGACAAGGAAAGATCATTGGAGCCAAGACTTCCCTGACTCTAAAATGTGTCCTCTTTTACTACAAGTGGAAGAGTTTTTACAGCAAGTAACAAAAAAAAAATTATAACAAAATAGAAAATATTGATAGCAATTAATGGTGAATTTAATATAAATAGTAATAATAAAAAGCAAAATTGGAGCTTGCATTGTCATAATTAATGTTGATGAGATTCAACTAAGAGGTTTTGTTTTAGAAGTTGATAAAGATTTCAATATTGGTCTATTAAGTCTTCAGCTATCAAGGAGACAACTGGATGTGTGTTTAATCATTTAATAAGGTTTATAGAGTTCAAGAGATAACATAGCTAAATATTAAAAGAAAAGGGTGTCATAAATATAGGCTATTGTACCCTATGATTGTTCATCTAAGATTTTATTATCAAATTTGATTCTCTTGAAATCTTGTCTTTTTCCTTCATTCAAATAGCAAAATATTACTTTAGAAATCTTTTTTTCTCTATTACTTTTCCCAATCAGCTAAAATGTACTAGAAAAAAAAAAAATCCATCAACGCTACAGATTTGTGACACTAAAATTGTCTCCAGCTTTAGCTGATGACCTCAGGGCCACCCATCCTTTTGCTTATACTTTATGTGCCTTTTCTAGCCTTGACTCTTCCTAATCTTCACTATTCCCTCATGTTTCCTGTTTAATCTCTGTCTCACTTTTAGTGAATAACATTAATTTCTATCTTTTTCAATAAAATTGACACTATTTTTACTGTCTTTATTCTCTTCCATAAAATCTTATCTAAACTTCAAGTCCCTTCTTTCTCTGAACTTCAGCAGATGAGGGTGCCCCTTCTTTTTTCAGATGTGGTGGAAGTTAGGGGAAAAAACAAACAGAGCCTTACAAGAAGATGGTCTGGGAAAGCATGAGTGAATGGGGATTTGGAATGCTTTTAAGCATGAAACTAATGAGAAGAATAGGAGGAATCAATACTTTGCTAAAGCTTCTAAGTGAAACTGATTAAGTTTCTTTGTATGTGTCTGTGCCTTTGAAAATCTGTGTCCCAGATGCTCATATAACATGGAAAACACATTAAAAATAACAAATATTTGTGCTATATGTATTATAATTAACCAGTATTATCAACTCTAAAAATTCTCACCTCTTTAAAAAATTAATGAAAGAATTTATATTACCGGAGCATTTGCTCTTGGGGAGACACAAAGAAAGTTGTCCACTTAAATCCTTGCACTTCCAAGAGTCTTCACAATGGAAGTCTTGGATCAATATCACTTGAAACTATCAATTAATCCCAACTTGATTCAAATTTAAAATATGGGAGAGAACACAGTTCTAGTGTGACATTATAATCAATGTATTTATTGATATGAAAACAAAGAAAGTGAAGTTGGCATTATTTGTTCCTTCTCTGGGCCTTTATAGAGCATGATAAGTTCTCTACGAGTATATTTTCTCCTCTGACATTCAGTATGTCTCGAATATGTTCTCCTTTGGGAAACAGATATCTCACTGCCTAGAATACAGTTTGTATCTTAAATTAGAAAAGCAACTTTTGAGATAAAAAGTTCATAAAGTATTCAATATCTTGGGTGCTTTTATTATATGGGGTGTTGTATCGGGCAGGGTCCAAACAGGAAACAGAAACGGTCTCAAGCACTTAAAACAGAGATAATTAAAGGCTACAAATTGTTAACAAAACTAGACATTTATTTTCCTCTTCTACTCATATGTAATCTTTGTTTAATACATTCATGTGTCTGCCTTCATAAAAATAATTTTAGTCTTTCCTCAGAAAAAGTTGATACACAAAGTTCTGTTTGTCCCTGTACTCATCTCAGATCCTGGATTCCCTGAGAATAAGAACTCATGCCCATCAGGTTTCAATGTGTTACCTCCTGATTTGGTCAGGGTTCTTTAGGTGTAGGATAACCCAACACTTCAGGCCTAAAGTGTCTGATTCCTTTATTTTTCTCTGCCATTATCGGGTTCCTATAGTCTTCTGTTGTCCTTTATTATTGAACATTGAAGCATAGAGGACATAAAGGATTTACATATAGTTCCCCCAACCCTAATGTTTAACAGAAACCTAATTTTCCACCTGAGGAAATTGATCTCTAGAGTCAGAAGAATTACTTCTATTTTTCCTCTGCCTATTGGTTCAGGAGCATAAGGAACCCAATACAGCCAGGTAGTCATTCATTTTTCAGTTTTATGGGTCCACTTTTTTTTTTTTTAATCCTCTGGTGGGAATATTTTGGCCTTGAGAACTAAGAACTTTAAACCAGTAAAGCCTAGTTTCATGAATGAGAAATAAAAATGAGAGTCCATTTCAGTTTGACTCCTTGGCTATGGAAGAAAAAACACCTCTGCTTTAAATAACAAGCTCTTTGTTTGTTTGTTTGTTTTCCTAGTTGAACCCTGGGTGAAACACTGATATGACCATTCTAGCTATGGATTAAGGAACTGGGGGAATAGCCAATAGATAGGACCACGTACAGACTGGATACACTATAAACAGATTCACACCAAAAGTCCATTTACCAACTGATCTAAATGAGTCTCCATTATAATCAGTGGAACATGGTGACTTTTCTTTTTGTGTTTCTATGGGCTAGAATCAATCCGGGTAAGTGTTTCTTAATCTCTGTAAAATTTGGATATTTTTCTGTGCCAAATCATACCCACCAGGGCTACAGGTAGCTCAAAGTCCCTTGGGCAAGACTTGAGAGAAAAATTCTATATATACTCATGGAATTATTTAGGGGTTCTTCTTCAAAGAAGGAAGCATTCTTCCTCTTCCTCAGCCTTCCCTTCAATTATGGGGCTGTAGGGACTGGTTTATGATTAGGAACAATTCACGTCTGAGAATTATTGCAAAAACTCAAGTTAGGTTTCTGGTCACCAGAACTGAATTGTCCCAGTTACATAGATCAAGTTACACTTTAGTATCTGTTTCATAGCTAGTAAGCCCATTATCAACTAGGCACCTCCATAAATACTTGTTGCCCATGTGGTAATTGCAACTTCTTCATCTCTAAATGTTAAATGCTGTAACTGACTTCCATTGTTTCAGACTTCCATAATTTTTCTTTAAAATCAGGATGCCATTTTAATAGCTGTATTTCCTACATCAACTCTATCCTTCAGAGAACAGTTACTTGTAGAACTACTCAAGCATGCGTTGAGTACTAGCATGCATTCACGAGTGAATGCATTTCTCAGTGTCTTAGTGTGGGGAGTGTTCTAATGGAAATACATTCCCTCTCATTGAATTTCTTCCTTCATATTGTGTAAGGAAAAAATCAAACATCTCAACTTTATTGAAAGTAAGCCATTATTGAAACAAATTTTCATTAAAAAAAAAAACAGAAAATAAAGTGTTAAAGCCACTTCCAGCTCCACGAGCTAGAATCTTAAGTCTGGAGACTTGGGGAAGTGCACTCATATACATAAATTATGCTCAATCCAATACTGTATTCATTCCATCTTAGTCTAAAGCTCTTAGTATATATTCTCATGCATATTTCCCTGATTCCTAATGATTTAAATTATCTTTCAGGTTTTTGTTTGTTTGTTTTAATATGTTTTCTCTTCTTGGAGAAGACATAACAGGTCTTGCTCTGGAACATGCTGGGATCCAACTCTAGTTACAGACCTGGAGGTAATGAAGAGTTGTTAAGGATTCTGCAAAAGAGTACGTATCCTTTTGTAAGACAGCAATCATAAGATAAAGTCATTACTGAGTAGTTAATTGGTGGAAAGATATTTTTTTTGTAGACAGTGGAGAGGAACCTGCTTCCACTAGGAAGGACCTGGGATATTAGGGTGTTTAATGTTTCTGTTTGAGTCAGTTCGGGGTTCTATAAGAGAATACCATAGACTGAGTGGCTTTAAAAAAACCCAGAGATTTATTTATCACAATTCTAGAGGCTAGAAGTCCAAGGTCAGGGTACCAGGCACAGCTGGATTCTTGGCAAAGGCCCGTTTCCTTATTTACATATAGCCCTCATCTCCTTATATCCACATGTGGAAGAGAGAGAGAAAGAAAGGGCTAGCTCTTTTTCTCTTCTTAAAAGAACACTAATCTCATCATGGAGGATTCACCCCCATGACACAGTTACCTCCCAAAGGCCCTACTTCCAAATACCATCACATATGAAGTTTAGGGGGACACAAATATTCAGTCCAAAGCAGTTCCTCTCTGAGTCTATTCAAATAATTTCATCTGAAATCTCAAATCCACATTCATTTCCAAGGTTAATATAAAATACATATGAGGGTGTGAATTTAGGCTCCTTTATAATTCTGCTACCTACAATTAGATTTGGGCTCCAATTCATTGCCATGTTGCCCTGTGATACCAGATATAACAGATTTTTTTTTAAATGGTTCCCATAGAAGCTCTCTTGATCTCTATCCATTCCTTGAGTCAATATTCCAAAATCTTGAGGTTATCATACTTTTATTTGTAGATTTCTAGCTCATCCAGAGGCAACCATCCCATTCCACAGTATCTGTATTGTCATCATTTTGATAAGACCATATGATTATTACATTCTCTACTTGATATAACAAATTGCTGCTTTCATATAAAGCAATCTAATAATTTAAGTAATCTTATTTAGATTGAGTTCCCTGGATAAAGACTCTGAGCAGAGTTTAGTCTGCAGGATATTTATTATGGAGTAACTGTAATTAACACACCTGTGGAAAGGTTGAAAGGAAAGGACAGAGAGATTTTGAACTGTGAAGCAAGCCTAATGCAACCTTCATCAACTACATGGGGAACTCTGGAACTAGAATGGCCCTGCAGAGTCATTCCAAAGTGGGCTAAGATGGTAAAGTCTTTATCTACCCATTTTGATCCGTCCCTGGGTGTCAGCTGCCCATGGAAATGGTGTAACGGTTTACAAAGTAACTCCAAAACAATTCATGAAGGAGCTGAGAACTAAAAGCTATTTTCAAGTAGTATTCCTAGCAGTTGGGAATGCCCTTCATTGAAGGGACTCTGGGATGCACACCACAGTGTCCACTATATTGAGTTCTTTATCTGAAAATATATCATCATTGTAACTTGAGAAACAAGTGAGAAACCCAGCTTCATAATCTCATTTTGAAGGTCTGCCTTCAGGGACCACTTTAGGTACCATCAGTTGTACCAGTTAGGGTCCAACCAGGAAAACATAAACCATCTTATGATTTGAAAACTTTGGCCATACAAATGATTGAAAAGCTATGAAACCAAATATAGGACTAGGAGATAATCAAGCAGGTAACAACTAGCAGGTGATAACTAGAAATCACTAATGTTTCTAGTCTGAAGAATAAAAGGAAGAAGCAGAGTTTGGGGACCAGAATCACACTGAAGATGAAATTATAGCAGGCTGTTCACTGGAAGATGAAGGCAGAAAGGATATATCACTTCTGTTGTTGGTGCTTCCAAAGGTAAGAAGGGAAAAAAAATACCCCAACTTCTCCTACCATCCTGCTCTTCAGGATTAAACCTTTGTGGCTTAACACAATAAAGATTTACCTATTTGTCAGTTAGGTACAGTCTGATGGTGTTCAGGTGGCCCACCTGCTTGGTGGCTGCACCATATGGGAAACCTGGCCTCAGAGGATATCACAGTGGGGATGAAAACAATCAAGGGACATACCATGTTTTATGAGCTTCAGGCCAAACAAACTGCCACATTTCACTTCTGCTCAGAGGAATTTTTCTGAAACCGCTTACATCACCCCAACTTCATTACACAAGAAGCTCATAAATAGAAAGAAGCACATTAAACATCTGATGAACACAGTTTCTGCTAGTACATGACATTCAATTTTTGACAATAGTAATCCTACTCTTACCTCCTTTCAAAGCATACATACATACATATATATATATATACATATATATATATATATATATATATATATATATATATATGAAATGTTAGCCTCTTGCCATTCTTTTTTTTAGTTGTCTCCTTCCTCCCACTTTAAAAACTCAACCTTCTTTTTTTTAAGGGTCAACAACCAAGAGTGGAACCTCCTTTCCTATGTGACTCCATCACATATTCTTCTGCACATTGTCTTCAGTGCTGTAGTCACGTTGACCTTTATTCCCTTCTTACATACACCCAGCTAGCTACAGCCCTAAGGGTTTACACTAGTTTTTCTCTTTATTTGATATGTTCATCCCTTGATTATTACATGGCTTGTTGTTTTTTGACACATCACACAGAGAATATATTTTTCTGCCAAAACTCTATGTAATCAAACAAGAGCAATCTCTATAGCTAAACAATCACCTGCTATCACATCACCTTATTTGAATTTTCTGCATACATTTCCCTATCCATTTGTTTTTAGATTTATGATGCTCGTTTTCTAAATTTCTTTTCTGCAGTGATTAACTATAAAAAGCATGCTCTTATTCTGGTTTTTCAGGATGATTCTGCAGTTATCTAATTCTGTACTATTAGATTCAGTGCACCATAGTTTTTCTCTTATTTTCCTTGAAAACATAAACATTAAAAAACAAACAAACAAAAACCAGATGTAACCTTTATGGATATTGGAACCAAATTGTCCAATCTCAGTAGTGAAGTCCTTTTGAAGAAATATAGTCCAGGCCAAAAATAAATAAATCAATAAAATTCCAAGATATACTTTTTTCCTGATAAACATTAAAACTGATATAATCCATACATTTCAATAACATTTCTATTAATCTTTCCTTTCCTATTTTCCTTAACTGTCCTTCCTCTGATTCTGTGTCTCTCATTTTTAATCCCCCAAATGTCTTTTTCTCTTTCTCTCTCTACCTACCTACATATTTCTTCTTTGTTCTCCCAACTTTTATGTTCCTGTCTTCTTTTCTCTGACTCCAGTTTTATGCTTTGAAAAATCTAGGACACTATCTGGAAAAGAAAAATCCTTTTAAAAAAGTGAAAGGAGATGTGTACTACAACTAGTCAGGCTAAAATTATTGGAGTAATCCGTAATATCATTTTTTTGTTTCTTTATATACAATATCATACAGCATATTCTTTGATGAATCCTGTTGGCATTACTTAAACACTTTTTAAAACTTAGAATAATTTTAGATTTACATAAAAGTTGCAAAGATAGTTGAGAGAGTTCTTGTATACCCCTTCACTTATTTTCCCGAATTATCATGGTACATTTAACAAAACTAAAAATCATCATTGGAACAATACTATTAACTAAGCCACAGACTTTAAATGGATTATACCAGATCTTGCACTAATGCCATCTTTTTTTCTCCCAGGATGCAATTCAAGATCTCACATTGCATTTAGTCATCACTTTCCCTTAATTTTCTCAGGTCTGTGAAATGTTCTCAGTCTTTCTTTGTTTTTTGTTTTTTTTCCACAAACTCTGAGGTCGACTAGTCAGTTATTTTACAAAATATCCCTCAATTTGGGTTTACGATTGGGTTTGTTTTCTCATGGTTAGACTGGAGTAATAGGTTCTGGGGAAGAAAACCACAGAAGTGAGGTGCCCTTTTCATTAGATCATATTGGGATGGAGTGGGATGCAATACTTTTTAAATGTATCTTGAATCAAATCTCTTCATCTCATTTCTCTAACTATCAGGACTTTGTCTGGGCTACTACAATCTTTCTCTTGAATCACTTTAATATCCTCCTAATCCTCCTATCCCCCAGTTTCCATCTTTTTCCATTTACAAGTATTAACAAAATAGCAACAAAAGTCTCCTTTTTAAAGGATTAGCCAGATCATGTCATCCTTCCACTCAAATTCCCCTTAGAGTTTGCCATCTGACTCATAGTAATATATGTAGATATTATCATAGTCAAAAATGTACTCCAAATCCCTGCTCCTCAACCCCCCCACCTCACTGAATGAATGTTCTTAACCCCTTTTTTTCTCACATCAGCCACGTTGGCCTCCTTGCTTTTATAGTCAAGTTAAGTAAGCTCCCGCTTCAAAACTTTGAGTTTGCTCTTTTCTCAATTGCATATGCTCCTCCTTCAGAAATGCCCATGGTTTGTACCCTCACCATTTTAGGTCCATGCTCAATGTCACTTTCTCATTGATACCTTCCATGACTTCTCTATTTAAAATAATATCTCTCCCCCTACACTCCTGCCTACCTTTTCCTGCTTTATTCTTTTATCATATCACTTTCTGTGTTTACATATTTCATGTTTCCTATGTTTCTCTTCACTAAAGTGTAAGGTTCATGGAAGTGTGAATTTTTGTTTGTAGTGTCTTCAGTGCCTGGTATAGTAAAAACAAAACAAAACAAAACAAACAAACAAAAACAAAACAAAATAACCAAAAAAAAAAAAACTCAAACAAACAAAAACTCAGGGAATATTTGTTATATGAATGCATGGACTAGGAGATGCTGAGTTTTGCTTTGTTTGGTTTGGTTTGGTTTGACTCTGTTCTCTGTTCACCTAAGTTCCCCTCATCTCTAAATATGATGAATGATTTTATGTGTATAGGTCCAAGTCCCATTATCTCCCTTAATACAGCACTACTGCAATGATCTAGAAGTCTCTTAGCTCCTCGGCCTGTCTCTCAGATATTCCATGACTAGAAAGTATATAAAACTGAAAGGTCAACCACACAGTGCTCATTTTGTTTTCCCTTTATTTCTCCAATACACTTAAACCATCTACAGAACACTTCATTAAAGAACTGTATATCACAGAATGAAATGTGTCCCCTGCCATCCCCTCTTCTTCCTTCACTATTGTTTCTTCAGAGTCATAGTCTACGAATATTTTTTTAAACTGGAGACGGTGGACAGTGGTACTATGCCTGTCATAAAAACACAGACCCAATATTGTCCTGCAATGATCTGTAAACCTTAGCGTGCAACTGAAGCAGCCTATGTCTCTATTAAAGATGTATGTCTTGAAGCCACACAACACATAAGATTCAGAAGGTCTCTATAATGTTCGTGAACCTGAATTGTAACAAATACTTCCAAGTAATTTTGATGTTAAGAGATTTACTGGTATATAATTATAGTAAGAGGAGATTTAACAGCAAGTTTCAAAAGTATAAGGGACAATTTCCTACCCTCTAAACGCATTATTGCTCATTTTTTTTTAATCCTTTGGGTTTATGGTTGATATAATTCCTCCCAAATTCAAATAATAATTTCCTTCAGGCTTAGCTTTTCGCAGTGGTAGTGTTATTAATGTTCATTTTATTACATGTGTGCTTATTTGTATGTGAGAACTTCCACATACATGAGTACAGTTTTGTATATGCATGTGCAAGCATATATACGTTTGTTTGCCTGTCTACGTGTGTATATGAGTCTGTGTGTGCTTTGTATTTAGAAGTATTTTCATGAATATTTGGAAAATAATGCTAAAGATGCTCTTTTAATTTCAGTGCCCAAATATTTTTAATGAAAATGATATAGTACATCCAGAAATAAATCTAATATACACAAGCATCTAATCTGGTTTTAAATGAAGCTGGGTAGACTATAATTTAGCTTTTTAGCATTTTCTTAATGACATAAAAGATATTCCTCTTTCCTATAGGCACCAATATAAAATAAAGCCCCAAATATGCTATTTTCAAAAATTGATTTTAACAAAAATATCCCCAATGAAATCATGTTAGGTTTAAAGATTGGAAAATATAAAAAAAACAAAGGTATTCTGTATTAGATAGGTTGTTCAAAATGACTTGGCTGTTTAAATGACATTACAAATTGAAGCTAATTGACACTTAGAAAATGACACTGTATAATCATTAAATATAGTCATAATTTGATTGGTATTTAACCCCAGAATACTGTTTTGTGGGCAATCTGAGGAAGCCTTATAAATTAATTTTAAAAGGGAAGCTGAAGTATATGATGTGGGAAAAAATGTGCAGAATAATAAGGACACAGTTGACCAGTTTGGATTGCTACTTACAATCCTCATCCTCCCTTCTCTTTTTCCAGCACATGCTGAAAGAGCAGGCTGCCAAAGTCTAATGCAGAGTCATTTTCATCTGCTCATTTTATTTCTATTGCCAATTATCCTTAATTATTGAAAACTTTTTTTCAATGTGTAATGGATGCTGAAATGTTAGTATGCTCATTAAAATGAAACTTTAGATAGAGCAATAGATTCTGATAAGCACTGGTTTGTTATAGTTCTGAAATTTCAAGTATTGCCTTACTCTATTAACTTCAAATTCATACTCCATGAAACATTTATTCAGAATTAATAACTATTATTTTTTTTAAGCCAAAGAGCCCTCACAAAATGACTTAAATGATAAAAATGTAAGAATAATTTAAATTGGCATCCGTGAAGGACAATCAGACCTAGAGGGTACAATTTGCCCTCATGTGAAAGCAGAAGACCTTTAGATGGAAGCAAAATCCTTCACATGTTACCACTAAATCCTTTGTTAATGCTCCCTTACTACAGAAGTGTGTCCTGTCCATATTCTAGTAAACTGGGATCAGCTGATAAAAGCTCTGACAAATAATAAATCCATACAAAGAGCATCCTGAAGGTTAAGGATTACATTGTAGATGTGAGCATACATAATTTCCTCCACTTACACTAAAAATCCAACTAAGTATTTCCAGAATTTCCTCTTCCTTATGGCTTCAGGTTAGTATTAGCCAGAAGAGAAATTCTGCATTAGATTTGGAAGGCCAAGTGCATGTGTAATGCACTATGGTGATGGAAAACAATTTTTCTTCTGCCAACCATTCACAGCATCAAGGTAGGAGGTGATGGAAGACAATTTTAGTATGTCCTTGCATGTTCCAGTTGTCATCTCAGGTTCCAGTTTATCTCTGTTCTGCACATTCAGCTTTCCTTCCCAGTTCCCAATCCAGCTGACCTATAATGACTTCAGGCTCAATACTAGATGCAGAAACACCAGCTTGCAGTGAGTGCTCTGCCATTTCCTACAGTTGTGGAAGGTTTGAGCCCACAAAAAATCTTTGATAACGATCAATAGTAGTTTGGCTTCTCTGATCAGTTTGGCTGATTCACGTGCCATCCTCCCTTTCTCTGGAAGCTACAAGAAGAAGATACACCCTACCAGAACAAGAGAGTAAATGTGAGGAAGACATGGAATCCCTAAAATGAGGACCCAATGATAAGGAAGCCCAAAATGTGGATAAGGTGAAATCCCAGAACAACAGCTCTCCAGAAAATCCAGATAGCAAGTAGTACAGATTTGAATATAAGAACGAAAGACTGTAGAAGAAATAATTTCAGTATAAAGGAATCAGGTATCTTATATCATTGAACACATTTAAGTCAGATCAATTAGTAATAAGTACATTTAGAAAATTAAAAAATAAAGTGAAAACAAATGGGCAATAATTAAATCATGTATTTCTCACATGTAAAATACATTCCATCCCAACATCCCCAAAGTCTTATTAACCCATTCCAGCATCAACCACTTTGAAAATCTTATCTAAGAATAATCAACTCAAAAGCAAAATATCCCAAATATCATATAATAAGTCACATAATTCAAGTATGGGTGAGACTCTAAGTATACTTAATCCTGAGGCAAAATTTCTCTCCATTTGCGTACCTATGAAACACAGAAACCTATTGTCATCTCCCTGTGTTCAAATTTCCCTCTTCTTATAAGGACACCGGTCGTATTGGATTAGAGCCTATGCTAATTAACTCATGTTTACTTGAATACATCTGCAAAGACCCTCTTTCCAAATAAAATAATTTATAGGTACTGGGAGTTAAGACTTCAACTTCTTTTTTTTTTTTTTTTTTTTTGTGGGACACATTTCAACCAATAACATTGTTATAGTAAACAAAAACGATTCAACTTAAGATATACCTAGAAAACAAACAAATAAATAAATAAATAAAACTTGATTAGTCCTAAAAAAAAAAGATATACCTAGATTCTAGTACCTTTCTGTTCCCACTTTTCTTCTTGTCTTGGTTTAAATTCCTTCCTGTGTGAAGTGCAGTAGGTGCTCTCTAAATACCCTCTATTTTATTATTTTATAGATCTCTGTATCAAGAATGACTTAAAAATAAAGATTGTTCTACAGAAACACAGTATAACAAAGATAGTAAAAATAAGTAAACTATGATTCCAACTCTATAACATATTTTGACCTAATCATGTGGTTTTCCCTCAATATATATAAAGTTTTTCTATTTGTTATTTCACTACCAAAATAAAATCTTTAGGAAATGAGATCTATAAGCACCTCTCCAATTTGAATTAAACATAGGTCATTTGCAGAATGCCCACCACCTCTTCTGGGAGGTGGTGGGCATTCAGCAAATCAACCAAGACAACAGATGATACGTCTGTATAAAAATTCATTTTTAAGTTAAAAACAGAATAAGTTGATTTATTTGGTTACTCTTTGATTTCACAGGACCTTTAAAGATGTTGAATTGACCAATGACTGATATGTTTACCTTATTTCCAGAAGCACTAATCCCCCAAAGAAAATAAAACATAGTTTTGTAGGTTGGAAGTGGGAAGGTAGAAATCAATTTCCCTCTCTTAAACATTAGGTTTTAAATTTTTCAGAATTTAATTTATAAATTCACCTGCCATACATGAAGCTCACTTTTGAGAAAGCCAAGTATTATATCTTCATTTTTACTCACCACCTTTATCTAGTTCTTTTCTTTCTTTTCATGCGCTTTTCTTTCAGCACCTCCAAGTGTCTTCAGACACTTACTGCTCAGCCTTATGTCCTGCTGAGCTAAAACTTTACCCCAAGTTTATCTCTGCCTGCATTCCCTACACCCAACAAGATCAAATTTCACAGTATTTCGTCTTCCATCCTCTTCATGATGCTGAAATTTTCCAGTTGACAAGCTTAAGCCTCTCCAAAAAGCCAGATCTCTCAGTAATAGCTTCCTTTTTGCCTTCACTCCTTTTTTTTTTTTTCATTGTGAGCGTGTACACAAAGGCTTAGTAAATTAAATCAATCATTTAATAAACTTTGTTCTGGTAACTATTATTTGCTAGCACTGTCCTAAGTGATTGTAATGTCAGAAATTCATTTTTATAGCACTTATAAATGCTAACAAATGCACAAAAATGAATACCTCTTTCATTTCACATTTTATTCTTTTCTTATTCTTTATTAAATATTTCTCATTCTAGAAAGTAATTAAGCTTTGCCTTTTTCAAATGATCTTCTATTTCAGACTGGTATTTTACAACACTCCCTTTTTAATAATTAGTCAAAGTTTTTCTGATTTTAGAAGATTTATAAATAAGAGTATGATATGAGAAATTTCAGTTGAAATATTTCACCAAAATCTAAAACCAAATAATGCAATTTTAGTGCTTTAGCAATTTTTATTTGATATCTAACTGGAAAATATGAAATTAATACTGATTTTAAGTAGCACACTGTCAAAGGGTTATTTAAGGAGATAGATGTCCCAAGAGAGACTGTTCTTAGAGTAATTTTAGCCTCACCTTGAAAAGACCAGAAAACTACATTTTTCCCCAGGGTATTTAAATATCACGTTTTTATATTCAAAAGGTTCTGATAAGGAATAAATAAACATTCAGAATTTCAGTTTTTTAAAGGAGTGTTCTACTAAACCTTGTGACATGATTAGCAATAAAAATTCAATCTTCTTCACGTTTAAAAACCCCAAAATGGTTTAAGTGTTTTAAATTTAATCTCTGTATAAATTCTTTCCAGTCTCAGGTCACTTAGTATAACATATGGAGATTGGGTCACAGTGTTGTTGTCCCTGTTAATCAAGAGTAGATGAAAATATTAATATCTGAGTGGCAGAAAGCTGATAATTTTTTACAAAATGGTTAGGAAATGATGGTTAAATTTATAAATTATAAACTAAATCTTCACTTGTATTCAAAATTACATCTCTTATTTTTTTCATAATTCTTTCAATGACTTCAGAAAACTCCTTTTACTGTTTGTAGATATTCTATTTACTGATCAAGTAATTGAAAAGATTAGGCATAGCTACTCTCCAGATTGTATAGATTGTTGTGATGATGTCAGACATAGAGCCTATAGTTATATTTCCACATTTACTGAGACATACACACAATTATTGTATAAATCAGATTTTTTTCATTTTGAACACTTGATATATGTTTATTAAACATATCAATTCCTTTTTCTAAGATCAACTATTTTTATATTGTTTTATAGCTAGTTCTATGAATATGTTCTTCTAGTTCCACAATTTTCAGTTTCAAACAATCATACTTGGCCTTGTACTCCTTATTTTCTACTATTCAATGCTAGTGTTTATTTGAAACCAGACTCATTGAGCATCTTGAACTCTTTAATTTGAACTCTTTGATCATTTATCTATACAAAAAACGCTTATTAAACACTCTGAAACCAGCAATTTGCTCATTTCTTAGAAAATGTAAAATATATGAAAAGATTACAATTGGCTTAAGTACTTATATCTTGCTTATAAAATCAGTTTTTGCTTGAAAATTTCTGATTTGAAATATGACATCAGAAGTAGACATAACTGTATAATTATCTTAAAGATCAGCATACAAATGGCATATGAAGGTTTGAAAAAATTATGTTAATAAAATTAGCAAGAACAATGATGCCTGTAAATGTTTGTTCTTTTTTTTTCTAAGGAAATAATACATTTCAAAATGGAAAGTAAAAGACAATGAGAATAGTGGAAGATGAACAGAAAATTTTCCTCTGTGGGGCATGATTTTAAAGAATAGTAGGGTAGGGACTTCCCTGGTGATTCAGTGGTAAAGAATCCACCTTCCAATGCAGGGGACGTGGGTTCGATCCCTGGTTGGGGAACTAAGATCCCGCGTGCGGCAGGGCAACAAAGCCCACGCGCCACAACAACTGAGCTCGTGCGCTTCAACAAGAGAGCCCACATGCCGCAAACTACAGAGCCTGGAGCCCGCACCACAACTAGAGAAAAAAAAACCTGCACCCCACAACTAGAGAGAAGCCCACATGCCGCAACAAAGACCCGACGCAGCCAAATAAATAAATAAATATTTTTAAAAAACAGTAAAGGGTAAAAGGATAATGTAGTGATGAATTATTTTATTTTATTTGTTTTTTGTGGTATGCGGGCCTCTCACTGCTGTGGCCTCTCCCGCCGTGGAGCACAGGCTCCGGACGCGCAGGCTCAGCGGCCATGGCTCACGGGCCCAGCCGCTCCGCGGCATGCGGGATCCTCCCGGACCGGGGCACGAACCCGTGTCCCCTGCACCGGCAGGCGGACCCCCAACCACTGCGCCACCAGGGAAGCCCTGTAGTGATGAATTAATTGCAGTAGAGTGACAGAGCTAAGCTATAAAGAACTTTGAATAATCAAATGAATCACTTGGACATAGTCTACTTTTTGAAGGGCAGACAATACCTTTATTTATCTGTCATCTACTTATTTGATTCTGTTCTTTATTTACATAAAAATATATAAATATTTAATGTAAAATTTTTTGCCAAAATACATAGAAATAATGAATGGACTTGGTGAAATCAATGAAAAATAGGATAAATGCATGACTGATTAACATTCAAAATTAAACAAAAGATAAATTGAAGACATACTTGATGTTATAGGTCAGGAGACAGCAAACTTTTTCTATAAAAGGTCAAATAGTAAATATTTTAGCCTTTAAGGGGCATTCTCTGCCTTTGTTAGTCAACTCTGTCATTGTAGCATGAATACAGCCAGAGACAATATGTAAATGAATCAGTATAACTGTATTCTATGAAACTTGATAAGAAAAAAAAAAAGTGGCAAGTAGGATTTGGCCTGCGGACCATAGTTTGCAGAACTGTATTTGTTGTAAAAGTAAAAGATCATGCATTTTTGGAACACCAATGTTCATTAAGCACAATGAGAACAGAAGCTACTCCAGATATTTCTACTTTACAAGGGTTTAGTAGTTCTTACAGATATCAGTGGCAATTTATCAAGCTCCAAAACATTTAAGTTGAATGTGACTGAAATTTTACCCATTAAACAATGATTAAATTAGAAGAATCATGAACTGGTCTGGAAATAGGAGTTTACTCAGAAAATGATCTAATCTTTCTATGGATTGGGTAAGAAGATATGGATGGAACAGTATGCTATTTCCCATGCCAGTGTGCTGAGATGGCATTCTAGTTAAACGGACCAGGTCTCCTGTGATTGAGCAACTATCTGGTGATAAAACCATGTTAAAGTTAATAAATATTCTTCAAGTACAAGAATGTGGAAAAATATAAAACTTGAAATTTTAAATCTTTAAATTAGGTACAGCTCCATTTAGTGATATGTTTTAAGTATAAGTTCAAAACTAAACTCAAAAGAAAGTGATGTGAGTCAATGATCTATTGCTACAATTATGATCAGTAAATCATCGCAAGCTCAGTGCCTCAAATCAATATGTATTCATTTAGTTCACAAGTTTGTAGTTTGACAATTTAGTCTGGGCTAATCTAGACTTACTCATATGTCTGATGACCAGCTACAGATTGGCCTCATGTTGGATGACTGGGTAGATTTGTCTCCCTCATTTACCTCATTTAACAGGCTATTACTGGAATGTTCTCATGGTAAAGGCAGAGGAACACGAAAACAAGGAGAAAGGCAAAGTTACATGACAAGTGACATGGATGTAGGAAAGGGTAAAGAATTAAGGCCTTTGATACAATTGCTTTATCCATTTAGTATATTTCCATAGGTAGATGCATACTTTTCAATTTCTGCAAACATGATTGTCGAAGCACAGTGAGTAGCTTCAACTTCTAGGAGTCAATCTCTGAAATAATACTAAAATAATAAATTTCCTGCCTGAACTGCAGGCTTACTATAAGAATAAATTCAAAGTAATGAAATGATTTAGGATGAAAGTGATAATTATAAGTGATCTCTAGGTATAAAGGAAATGCATTTCAGGGTTAAGCATTCAATTTGATATTTTAAAGCAAACTTGTATTTTTCGTTTAGAATAAGTATACTTTGGAGATCCAACTATCTCAGTATTTGTTCTGGTACTCTTAATACACCCACTAAATTATTTCCTATTAAAAGGTTTTGCATGTTATCAGTTCATTGGTGACTTTCTGATTGAAGACAAACATGCTAATGATGTTTTAATAATTCTATTCATTAGCTTATATACAGAAAAATCTATGATTCCTTTTTTTTTCTTGAAGTGAGGATAAGATTACAATTTAATTTTGTGTTTTATCCATCATCATCTTGGTTTAAGGTTCATTGTTAATGTTAAAGAAAGTCAAGAAGGAAACTGGTGGTATGTTTGAACGCTGTTAGAAAAATCAGCACACAGTGTGCCATATGCAGTCACATTTATATTTGATATGTTATGGTGACAGCTAGAACAATCCGGTTTTGTCTGTAAAGTTAGCACATATGATTAAAGCACACGTGGGATAAATTTTCATGATGCTGCATGGGGTTTTAGACTTGCATCTGCTATTAAAGTCATTAGAAGTGGAATTGCTAAAGCCTTTCATTACTCTTTGACAGTTTACTCCATATGAAGCATATAAAAGAAGCAACACACTGTTACTATTTTCTTTTTCAATTAAATAGTTTGTACGTGGGTTACATTTCAGCCTTGAAGATGACAGATCCTATTCTTACAGGTTAACAGCATTCCAATTTGACTCATTATACAAAAACAAGCACATATACACTCTGCAGATTCAAAATTATATGCCTTCAGAAATAAAACTTCTTTTTTATGTAAATATCCAATTTATAGATAGTCATTCAAGAATTCCAAACAACTTCCAATGCTTCCACTAGAATCAGAAGCACTTAACATTTGAATTCAAATTATGTTCTTTATAGACTTTGTTTTAAAAATCCGTGTAGATAAAATTTTAACTGAGTAATAGAATATTTAACAATGAAATTGCTTTTCTCATTCTAATGTTAATAGTAATTGGGCATATTACATTCTTTTCAGGGTCTAAATTATATCCTGAGAATCCATGTGCTATATTGGTTTAGTAAGGTATCAGTTATTTCATTAACCTTATGTTTTGTTACATTATTTAGAATCTGACAGAGCTGCACTCCAGTCTCTATCTGCTTGATCTCAACCATTTGAAGCTTCGGTTTGCTCATCAGTGAAATGGCAATCTCATTGGTTAGTGTGAGAATTAAAGCAACAGATATACAAACACTTCACTTTATGTCTATCACAGAACTAGCCCTCAATGCATAGTGATTAATATTAATATTTTTGTTAAGTATAATTTACTGTTATTATCATATGTTAATTCTAAAATTCATGTAACCCCTGGTCCCCTGAAATTTGAAGGACCTTATTGATACTGAGATGAGGAGGACAAAAGAAGGAACTGTGGGAGAGATGTCTTCCTGGATTATACTACAACTTGTTCCATGTGACCTAAACCACAGGAGTAATTAAATAAGTTTAGGGAATTTGCAAAAACTGATGTTGTGTGTCAATATGATGCTTTAGCAGAATTTAAGACGTGAAGAGCTTTTTCTAAGTGGTTTAGATAATATGCCCATACAAAGCATAGTAGGGAAGTTGTTACATTTCAGAATAAACTTTGGGTAATTTTAGCAATGAAAGAACAATTTAGATAAAGCAAGTAATCCATTAGGGCCATAAGGCTCAGTATCATCTGAAGTGTCTGGTTTAAACCCCTATGCAATGTGCCTCTTTTATAATCTGGCTCTTAGATACCTCTCTAGCCTCATCTTTGGCTGAGTCTCCATTCACTATGCAAGTAATTCAGTTGCTATCCTGCTTGTGTATAGTCATTTATCTTTCTAAAATGACCATTTTCTGTGATTTTTTTTTCCTAGCAAAGAAAGGTGATTCTTAAAATCTCAGCCCAAATCTCATCTCCTTTTTAAGTATTTTTCTGATCATAATGCAAGAAATAGTAACCACTACTTCCTTATATCTCTCCATTTTGACCCAGAACTATCAAAGCACCTGAAACATTTTTCACACATAATTATTTATAAATCTGTCTCCAGTTTGAATTCAGCTTCTCTGAGATAATGGTTTTTGCTGTAATTTGCATGTTAACTTTCAAGGTGAAAAAATAAATTTCATTAATGAATGATGATTTCCCAATTAATGTCTTCCTAATTTCATGACTGAGGGATAGTTCAGCTGAAAGTGTTATTAGCTGCAGTTGTCTAAGAGGTATGAGGAACACAGTCAAATTACCATAACCTGACCAGGTCGTTTAGGTTGAGAGCATTCAACAAGGCATAGTACTGATTACAAATAAAGTAGTGTACCATAAAGATAACAAGCGCAGCTTTGATTGTCATATAGCAGTGCTGTTCTAAGGTGTTAAGATAAGGCATAAATCATGTTTAATAATTATTAATTTAATTGAATTAAACACTGGAACATTCGTTTGTCTCAATGAGATCAGGGGAGGTCAGATCCCTGGACTGTATTGTAGACACGTTGTTGGCATTTAATTTATTTCAACTATATTTACTTATCATACACTCCATGCCAAGCAACTAGTGCTCTGTAATCATGAACTTTGCTCCCTGAAGAAAGAGTTCCATCCCATATAAAAATATACCATAAGGAGAAAGGGTCATACCAATTATCTTTCACCTTCAACCTTTTTTTTCTTTAAATCAGTTTTATTGATGTATTCACAAGCAAAATATTTCAAGTATATAGAATGTACAATTCAGTAAGTGTTGACAATTGTATACACCCATGAAGTCATCGCCATAATAAAATAATGAACATTTCTATTACCTCCAAAAGCTTCAATATACTCTGTTAGTAATCCTGTCCTCCTGCCTTTCATTCCCCCATTTTACTCAGTGATTATTGGACTTTTGGCACTACGGATAAGTTTGCATTTTCTTGAGTTTTTTATGAATGCGATCATATTTTATGAGATCATTTTCACTCTTTCACTCAGCATAATTATCATGAGATTCATCCAAGTTTGGGTGGGATAAAAATGTTATAAAACTTACAACATATTGCAATTTTTTGATTAAATAATCAAACATTTGGAAAAAGATTTGAATAATAAGAAAAATTATGTATTTGTCAATTAGTAACATTTGGGGATTCTTTATGCCTTTGTGCAGATCCAAATTTCTATCATGTGCCATTTTTATTCTGCTCAAAGAAGTTCCTTTAATATGTCTTATAATGTGAGACTTCTGGTGAAGAATTCTTTCAAAGTTTGTGTAACTAAAAAATAAAAGTCTTTATTTTGTTCCTATATTTAAAATATATGTTAGCTGAGTATAGAATTCTCTGTTCACATCTTCTTTTCTGTCAGAACTTTTATCATATTTGGAATTCTCTGTGTAGCTCTCTCTTCTGTAGTTTTCTATCCTTCAAACTCTAGATGGCTTTGTTCCGCAGATTTTCAGCTCTGTTTTATCAGTTTAGGAGTCTGCTTGGCTCTACATGAATTCCCTCTCACTATACCAAAACCTGTAAATACTCTCAAGGCAGTCATCTAGAGCAGTCATAGGACTCATCTCATTTCTCGCATATTATTGTCCCTTACTGCCTGATGCCCAGTGTGTTGAAGACCATTGTTTCAAATATTGTGTATGTGTGTTTTGGTTGTTTAAGTGTTTCGGGGTGGATAAATTTAATCCTTTTTATTCTAGCTTGCCTGGAAGAGGAAGTCCAATCATAAATGTTAAACTAGCTCATCACATGTATACTCAAATTTGATAAGACCAGTTGCAGACATATCAGTTCTGTCGTCAATAATTATTCAAATATAACTGTTTTTATGCAAACCTTGACTTTACCTCTGATTTCTCACTTTAGTACTTACTTTTAGAATGATTGACTAATTTTCTTTTTTCTGCCTTGACAATCTAAATACCCTTAAACTTTGTTTAAAATAAGCTCACCAGCTCTTTCCACTCCTGTCTACCTCAGATATTTTGCCCCACTGGACACTTCTCTGCTTATATAGTACCCTAAATATCTCCCCTGATTTCTCTGAAGAATGTTAGCACATGTCCGTTCCATTATTCTCATTTTACAGATAAAGAGAGAGAGATAGAGAGGAAAAAACAACTCAGAACCAATGGCTGGTTCATTCTACTCTACAAAGACACTAGGTTTAAGGGATAATTGTTTTAATTTATTTGTCTTGTTGCTGCTTTTTTATAATTACACCATGCTCAGTTTCCATTTGATAAGACACAGCTCAAAGACTTTTGATTCTCTTGTCAAATGCTAGGCTCACAAAATCCAAAGTGACAAAGAATTTGTCATGATGCATTAAATATATTAAATGGAGAAGATTCAAACATTCAAAGATAGAATCGATGTTCATCTTCAGTTGCTCATTTCTTATGTGCATAATCATTCACAAAATAGAATTTCAGATAGGTATAAGATGATATTGATATTATGTTAGCTTCTGAGTCAGGATCTTGAGGTACCTAAATTTTTTTTAGGTTCTGAGTACTAATGTTGCTCTTTGGACAAGAGCTATGCCTATACCAAAATTCAACAGAGAAAGTTAATTAAGGGAAAACATTGTTTATTACAAACCTACTATAACCCTGGTATATTTCTATATAGTTTACATATTATTTCATTTGCATGGGAAACAGTAAATAGTTCTCATATTTTACTGGTATGAGTAAATAGTTCTCATATTTTAATGGTGAGAAGATTTAGAACCATTATGTATTCAACAAATACTTACTGAATGCCTACCAAATTCAAGAAACTGTGTCTGGCATTAGAAAATTTAGGTAACCTAATAGAATTTGCATGATGCATAAGTAATTCCTGAATTTGAACCCACATTTAACTTTTTGTGTAAAGGGCCACATCATAAATGCTTTAATCTTTGTGGGCAATGGAGTATCTCACAACTACTTACCTCTGCCATTGTGACACGAAAGCAGCCAGAGACAGTATGTAACAAAATGAGTTGACCATTTTCCAATAAAACTTTTTTTAAACAAAACAAAAACAGGTAAAGGGCTGGATTTGTCCCATAAGGCATTGCTTGCAAAGCTGTGTACTTGACTAAACTGAAACAGTAATTTTTAAATGGATTCAAGGGACAGAACAACACACGTAAATGTTTGAGACCATCCACACTAAGAATATTATAAATAATTAAATGGGCTTTGTTTTGTAGAGTTTATAAGAGCCAGTGAATAGTGTTTTAAGTTAAAACCCTTTTCTCATAAAACTACTATTTTTCTCTGAATTTCATTTTAAAAACATTTATTTTGATATAGTTATCATCCTACACAGCCTAATGAAAACGTGAGTAATATATACAGATAGAGTTAGATTTATACACATAGATATAGACTGATAGAGATAGATATGGATATAGATAGATAAATTTCCTAGACAAGAACCCAATTCAGAGATGACAGGAGAAAATTATACAGTTCCAAGGATTGCTTTAGAAACAGATAAAATCAAAAAAAAAAAAAAAAAAAAAAGTTCCTGATTGCTGTATCTTGCCCCTAGCCTGACTTTTTCATTTCCATTTGTGTTTGAAAATTCCAAAAATGATTTGAGAAAAAGGTTCAGTATTATGGAAGGTTTTAATTTCCCTAAATTAATTCTAAATGAAAGTCTACCTCCCAGATTTTGTTATATGTTTCTTTAACTCCACTACATTTGTAAGATTAAAGTGTTTTATTAACATGGTTTCTTTTAAAAATTATTGAAGCTAAATCTCTTGGTCAAAACCTCACAGAAATGTCAAATTATGTATTCATTCTTCCTCAAGATTTTGGTGCTGTTATTTGTTTTGACAATCTTTTTCTCTAAGTCTTAATTAGGCATTAAACAGAATATTAGGGCACTGACCTAGTTCTATAAACTATGTAATTCTAACTGGCAGATTTAAGTTGAACTGGCAGAACAAAAGTATATTAGAAAGTAAATAAGGTGAAAAAAACTAAAATGTTGGAAAATTGTCTAGGAATGTATAAAATCTTACTTGGCAATTAAAATTTAGAAAAGAAGATGTTAAAGTAGGTCCTGAAAGTAGACATAATAATATGAAATTTTAAAAAAAGGCATACTTCAATTATGAAGAAGACGTGAACTGGTGTGTAGGCTTGGAAGGGCTGGTATTGAGAAACAGACATATTCATGATATTAGGTAAATCTTACTAACATGCATTTAATAAATTGATGCTTTTTATAAAATTATGACAAAGAACTTATTTAGAACACAGGAATTTAAGACAAATTCCTCAGTTAGAAGGTAAGCCTATGTGAGGGGCTGTATTAATTTCCTATTGCTACTTAAACAAATTACCACAAATGTAGTGTATTAACATATCACAATTTCATTTTCCTACAGTTCTATAGTATAAAAGTCTAACGTAGGTCTCACTGGCTTAAAATCAAGGTGCTGGCACTGATGCGTTCTTTCTGGAGGCTCTAAAGGAAAATCAATTTCAGTGCCCACATTCCTTGGCTCTTGGCCCCCTTTCTCTGTTTTCAAAGCCAGCAACATTACATCTCTCTGGTATTTCTTCCATAGTCACATTTCCCTCTGACTCTCGACTGTTCTCTTTCACTTTTTTTTTTTTGCGGTACGCGGGCCTCTCACTGTTGTGATCTCTCCTGTTGCGGAGCACAGGCTCCGGACGCGCAGGCTCAGCGGCCATGGCTCACGGGCCCAGCTGCTCCGCGGCATGTGGGATCTTCCCGGACCGGGGCACGAACCCGTGTCCCCTGCATCGGCAGGCGGACTCTCAACCACTGCGCTACCAGGAAAGCCCGTTCTCTTTCACTTTTAATGACCCTGTGATTACACTGGGACTGCCTGAAAGTCTATGATAATCTCTTTATTTTAAGGTCAGGTGATATATTCCATCTGACAAATGGAATATTTCCTGCCATATAAGTAAACAAAGGAAGTCACAATTATCAGCAATTGCAGCCACCACCAATGGTGAGCTGTTGAGCCCTGAGGGAACTCAGGAAGGAAAAGAAAAAGAACACCTGCCATCTAGCAGTCATCAGACTGCAGCCAATCCCTAAGGTGAACTCTGAGAAAATCCAGGATGTGAAAACATAGGATACTGGCCCCAGATAGCTGTTGTGCATATCAAAGGAATGATTTCCTTTGATATCAAAGGAAGACTCTTGCATCTTCCCATACATAGAAAAGCGCTAAATTCCTTAACTTGAGATGTCTGGTTTTCTTTAATTCACAATAATCTTTTGACTTTCAGACTACCTGCCCTTTGTTGCAAAACTCCTAAATGTCCCAGCTCCCCTCCTCGTCTCCTTGTAGCAGTTCTCTCAGGGTTTCCTGAGATGCTGCCTCCCGGGCTTGAAATCTTAAAACTTCCACCCAGCCTAATAAAACATAACTCTCCAAAAAAAAGAAGGCTAGGTGATAGTTCCCTTAATTTACATTTGCCTTGTAACATAACATAGTCACAGGTTCAAGGAATTAGGATATAGACATCTTTGGGGGACTAATATACTACCAAAGTGGAGGAGGGAATTGTAAAGGAGCAAGCAGGGTGAGGAGTGGGGTGAAGAATAAAGGTAGTTTCTATTGCCAGAGGACATGGCATTTTAAGAATGAGTTCCACATAAGAAATAGGGGTAAAGGTGGGAAGAGCAGAGATTGGTTGATAAAGCAGAAGAGAAGACCATATAATTGACACAGCTCTTGAGAAGATTTCCAAAGTGGAATCTGGGCATAAATGGAGAAACTGAGTTTTAATGAGAGCAGATAAACTTCATTAATATTATGAAAAAAACAGTGGCATAGAGGGAGTATGGCATAGCAGTTCAGAGCATGGACTGAAACTATGTCACTTTCTGCACTGCTAACATGACTTAGTTTTGCCATCTGTAAAATGGTTCTAAAAATAGTACATATGCCATGGGTTTGTTGTGGAGATTAGATATACCTAGGTCAAGGCATGATGTAGAACCCAAAGTAGGCACAAAGTACTCAACAAATGTTAGCAGTTTTTATTATTGTTTCTCACAAGTAGTAAGTCAAATATACGAGGCTAGTATCATTGAATAATCAGGTGATTCTGAATGTTTATTTGAGCTTAGTTTCCAGGAATGAAAAAAATCTTATCACTATATTTTCTTATTATTTTCTACCATCATTTAGCTATTGAGACATAAATGTTGAATGGGTGGATGGTCTCACAGAGTCTGCATTTTCTTTCCCAAGTGAAATTCTTTCAATGAAATAATTTTCATAATCCTGACAGAGTTAATGTTCTGAGGTCCAATTTGTTTATGCTAAAGACCTGCTCTACATCTATTCATGAATAGTAAGACTGAAATACATAGCATTCCATGCCAGATGCTCTACTATTTGGTCTTAACTTACCTCTTAGGTTATGTGTCTTATTCAGTTCTTGTACCTTCATAATTCCCTGAAGACACACTATCTATTAATACCTTCATGTCTAGATAGATAGATTGATAGATAGATGGATATCCTGATATATATGTAGTTGTTCTATAATAGTACATTGCCAAATTCTATTCTTAATTTGCACTTGAAAGTTAATTTCTCCACAATAGCTTCAACAATCAAAAAGTAAGAATTTCTATGAATCTATAGTGTTTATTTGTGCCTGTAATATTCACTTTCTTATTCTATGTTGTTTATAATTATTCCTCCTTGAATATTGTTTTACTCAGAACAGGAATAATGCCTATATTCCTTTGTATCCCCTACTATGGCTGCCACATGCCTTACACAAAGTAGAGACTAAATGATTTGTCCCTTGAATTGAACATTCAAATTACATAACTATACTGAGGTTAGCTTCTATTTCTTTTCTTTCTTTTTAATGCAATATGCGTTATTAATAATAATTACATTACAAGTGGAAAAAACCCAAAAGTGGTTGTAAAGTTAAAGAATGTGCAGACTGATTATTTTCATAGTTCTGCCAGTCAAATTCCAAGCAAAATAATTGCTTCCCTTGGGTCCCCAGTAACCCAGAGGATATAATTTATATAATAATAATATAATTTAATAATTCAGAAACAACATAAGTGTGTAAATAGTGGCTTGGGTTCACATCCTAAAATTAAAGAGTGCTATATATAATTAGTAACACTGGATAAAATGTATTTTTTTTTTTTTTACAAAATCAATCACAAACTGTTCAAATTATTGCTTTTTAAGCCTGACTGCACCAGATTTTGCTGATGTGTTTTACATATGTCTTTTGTATGTGTACAAGAGTTTACTGGGGAAGGAAATGTGTTTCTCATTTATATACTGTATGGAGAATTTTTAAATGCTTCAAAAATGGATTATTGCCAAAATTTCTCATTGGCTTAGAATTCTCATGAAACTTTTGATGTGAAAGACACTGTAGAGACCATATGGCTCAACCTTCTTCCAACTAAGGAACTGAAGAGAAGGAAAGTAATGATTCTATTGTTCTCCTAGAGAGGAAGGTATCAGACTTCTATTTCTTTCTGAGATTAAGTTTATGAATATTCCTAATACAATTTGTGTAGGTTGGGCCTACATGAGGAAGAATAAATAATTAGGTTATAAGAGAAGGGGAATGCTCAATAATCCAAATCAGCATTTTCAAGAGGGTAAGTTCTTATCTATGTTTGGATAAAATAGTAGCTGAGGAAAAGTGGAGGGTATAGAGCAAAGGAAACACCTCTTACAGTTGATCTGACTTGGGCTTCTATGGTCACGGAAATAAGGGGAAGCATCACTGAAACAGTCTTCCAGCTATCTAAAGGTCTGGGAGAGAATAGGATTCTGCATAAAATGAAGGAACTGTTAATGATGAGGAGATTTCTTTTTTGTTTTCTTTTATGTAGGGTAGCAGCACACTTAACACAGGTTTTAATTTTAAAGCAGAATAGTGCTAGTCCCTATACTTGTCCCATAAAGCAAGAATTTTTGTCTTTCTCTGACTGCCTTATTTCACTTACCATAACATCCTCCTGGTTTATCCATGCTATCACATATAGCAAGATTCCCTTTTTTCTTAGGCTGAATAATACTCCAATGTATGTATATACCACATTTTTTTATCCATTCACCTGTTGATGGACATCTAGGTTATTTGTATATCTTGGCTATTGTGAATAATGCTGCAATGAACATGAGAGTGCAGCTATCACTTCAATATCCTCATTTCGAATAGTCAAAGTCACAGAAGCAGAAGGTAGAAGAATGATAGTAGCCAGGGGCTGGTGGGAGGAGGGTTGTTCAACAGGTATAAAGTTTCAGTTATACAAGAGGAATAAGTTCTAGAGATCTGCTGTACAACACAGTGCCTATAGTCAACAGTACTGCATTGTAAACAGAAACAATTTTTAAGAGAGTAGATCTCAAGTTAAGTGTTCGTGCCATAAAAAACGGTGGGGGGGGGCAGGAGGAAACTTTTAGAAGTTATAGATATGTTGGCTACCTTGCTTGTGGTGATGGTTTCACAGGTGTGCACATATATTCAAACCAGTCAAATTGTATACATTAAGTACATGCAGTTTTGTATATTAATTACACCTCAAAAAAGCTGTTAAAAAATAAAATATAGCAATAATTAATGCTAATGAGATAAAAATAATAAATGCCACTCAGAAGAGAAATTTGAAAATATTGACACAATGTTTTGGGAAAAGAGATAAAGGTAGTAAGAACTTAAAGAATGTTAATGTCTTTGAATTTCAGGTAGAGATTAAATACACCTACCACAACCTCTCCTTAATATGACTCTGTTAGTCTTGATGTTACAATTTTCTAGATAGCACTTGATGTGTTTTTCTTCTAAGTTTAAGAAAAAATATATATTTATTTAATATGATGGAAATATCATCATTTACTACTTTACAAACTTTGATACTTCAATAGCTGGTGAAACACAGATGTGATTTAGTGTCAGAGTAATGGTCTCAAAATTCTAGGAAACTTGACCTCTCTTTTGTAATTAGTTACAGAAAAGCAACCCACTTTCTTATATAATACTAAATATTTCTTTTGATCAATAAAAGAAACACTAAAGCTTCCCAAGGAAGTGCCAAACCAAGATCTTACTGCTGTAAATAATATTAGCCATGGTATACTAAACTTTTTGATTTATATGACTGAAAGTCACTGAAATTTCTCCCATACAATTCATATTTTTAATATGCTCTAAATGCCTCCAAGACATCATGAAACACCTTGAAAATAAATAAGTTATCTTAGCTATATATCTCAGAAAAAATTAAAGTGTTTAAAACTTTTATAATTTCAGGTAATATCTTCTATTATATTCCAATTTTAAAGACAGCTAATATTTTTACTAGCTTTCTGACAATTTAGATAATAAAATATAATTTTGAGCAGAAAATGATAGAAATAGATAAAAGTAATGAGACAGATTCGAGAGAAGCAGAGAAGATGAAAAATGCCACAAAATATTCAGCTTTCTTATTATTAATTATGTAAACTCTAAAACCATGTTATTTGGCCATTTCAAGAATTTATACAAAAAATACATGTTTTAATCACTTATAGAAGAAAATTCCTCGATGAGAATGAACTCAGACTAAAATAAGACTTTTTTTGCAAGTCTTCTGCTTACACTCAATCATTTATCTGAATTTTCATTAGCTGAAAATCAGCATGTTTTAAATTCTAAACAAGGATCCTGACAACAATGATTCTAGAAGAAAATTTACATTTGTGGACAAATGGAATTTGTAATAATGATGGTATTAACACAGAGATTAGATGCTAGAAAACAAGAACAACATTGTGAGATTCTCTGCCTTCGTTCGTAACCAGAAATCAGAGCTGAGTCCCACCTCTGCTACTTAGAAGAGCCTTCACTATCCTCAGCTAGAGTGTCTCCAGCTGCTACCCGGGCTTTGGTGCCTAATGAGTGTGTGGAAGGCTCAAGTGAGACCAACTATATAAAAATCCAGCCCTGGGAATAAACGCTGTCTCTGTCCCTTTGTTTGTTCATTGTTGCTTTTGTTTCATTTCTCCAAAAGATTTATTTATTTATTTTTGAAATAACAATTTCAGGAGAAAAGACATGAAGGAGAGAGGTGTAGAATAGAAAATATATACAAATGTAAGCTGTTTTGCTATTTTTTAAAATAACCATAATAAATTAGTACAGAGAACAAAACAACACAATAAAGGTTCAAAGACAGAAGTGTTCCCTTAGGGAGGGCTGAAGATTTCAGTTTCTGGTATTTGTAATTGAGGCTGCAGTCCTTGTTTCTGGATGAATCACTGGGTGTGTGCTCCACTCCATGCTTTTAACCAGATTTGAACAGAAATGCCTACTTGGCCCAGACAGAAGTGGATGAAGTGCTTGGTTTCAGGTGAGGATCTGGCAAAATTTTTCATATATTATAACTTATACTCAGCACATTAGAAATAAATGTGATTTTATTTAATTTATTTATTAATGTCTCATAAATCTAGTATACTACCTTATAGCAGGCAATGAAAAGTTAGTTATTTCTCCCATTTGAGTAGATATATACATATAACATTTTGTTATTATGACATTCAGTAACCCCTTATATGAGTACAGAAGTAGAAAGTTTGACAAGTAAAAGATGTCTTACTAAGCATTCTATTACTTTTTATATTATTATTAAACATAACTTTCTGTTGCCTATGTTTTCAAAAAACGTAAACATTAATTTAAAAGTAAGTAGTTGTTCTCCAAAAATGACCAAAAAACCTTGATTCTATTCATGTTTATTGAAGTTATAAAAAATATTGAGAGGAACTTGAAAATAAAGTTGCTGTAGGATGAATAATGACCCCTAAAAATACCCACATCCTAATCCTGGAACCTGTAAATGTTACCTGTAAATATATATGGCAAAAGGAACGATGCATGTGTGATTAAATTAAAGGTCTGGATGTGGGAAGATTTTCCTGGGTTGTCCAGGCAGGTTAGGTTTAAATTTAATCACCTGTATCATTATAAGAGGGACCCAGAGGGAGAGGTGACTTCAGAAGAGACAGTGATATGATGACAGAAATACAGATTGGAAAGATGTGACAATAAGCTGAAAAATGCCAGTAATCTCCAGAAGCTGGAAGAGGCAAGGGACAGATTCTTCCCTAGAGCCTCCAGAAGGACTAAACCCTGGTAACACTTTGATTGGAACCCAGTGAAACTGATTTCGGGTTTCTGGCCTCTAGAACTGTAATAGAATAAAGGTGTGTTGTTTTATGCCACAAAGTTTGTGGTAATTTGTCACCTAGCCACAGAAAACTAGTAAAATAACTTGCCATTTTTAGTAGTCTACTCATCTTGTTGACCTCCTGATTTTACTGTTAATGTGCTTCCCCATTCTTGAAAAAATCTTTATTCTCTATCTTTTTTCTTTTTTCCTACTACTAAATACTACTACTACTACTACTACTACTACTACTACTACTACTACTACTACTGCTGCTGCTGCTGCTGCTGCTGCTGCTACTACTGGTAATGATAAATTATAGTTACATTTATTAAGTGGTTGTTATATGGAAGACACTGTTCTAAGTGATTTAAAATTTACTTCACATAACAGTCCTCTCATTAAGGTTTTATTAGCATCCCATTTTAGGGATGAGAAAGTAGAAGCATTGCAGCTAAAGTATACACATTTGATAGATAATAAGAGGGAGAACCACAATTAGAACCAAGGTAAGCTGGTTCCAGTGCCCATTGCTTCCATGAATCCAAGTCTGATTTAGCTTTTAGATAACAGGGAAAAACCATAACCAATACAAAACATAAAATGTAATTGTAGTTAATTACTTGTTCACTTTCTATTTCCTAACCTTTTCTGATTTTCAGTTTGATATTTTATTTACACTTCTGATAGCTGTAATGCAAATTTCCATAATAATTTTGTATCCTAGTATGATACTATAAATATAAAATACACCCTCAAAATATAATGATTTGTGCTGTCAAAGAGAGAAAGTGAAAATTTAAAAAAAAAAACATAATAATGTTTGAAAATATAATGTTGCAATATTTGATTAAGGGGTTTGCTTCTTTCCAAGGTGGCAATCTCTTCCTGTAGACATATGCATTAATGGAAAAAAATAAAAACTTTCATAATGCAAAACAAGAAGCATGCCCCGAATTACCAGTAAGATTTGATTCTCTCTTCTGCTGGAAAAGAGATCTTGAAATGTCACAGATTAGTTTAGGCACGACTTTTGTGAACTGGAGTATCTTCCCAAAACTTTTAAGAACTAAACCTACTTAGGTCCTTCTGCAACTAAAACTGACTCTGTTGCTTTTATTCACTCTTTGTTTCTTAGGATTAACAGACTTTTCTCCCTAGCAGACCAGATTATTGCTTACTGACCTTAGGGCAAATTTTACTGATAGAGGAGTCTGGAAACAGGTTTAGCACTCTCTGGCTATTAGGAAGATATTTTACGATTGCCATCCTGAAGGCTTTCTATTTTTTTGTTCGTATTTACATTAAATCAATGAGTAAGTGTGTGTTTCTGGTGTTTGTGTACATATGAGTTTTTTATGTGCACTTTCTAATTTTTCAGGTAAAAATTTTATGTACATATGAACGATTTGATCTCGACTTTTATCATTTAAACTTTCACAGTTTGTATTTCTATGGTTTATCACTTAAATTAAAATGATGTCATTGAATATCGGAATATAATGGTCACTCCTTTCAGAAGCTACCCTTTGGCTTAGAACTCTTTAATAAAACACAATTTATAACGTATCTCTTTTTCTCCATCCAGCAATATCTTTTTTTTTACTCAAGATCAATTTATTTGAAGATGTAAAACTCTGGAATCCTAATAGTTTCATACAAGTGATTCTTTCCTTCCTACTATTACTATCACGTATGTTAATTAAAAAAATACTGTAATTTTTAGCTCATTTTTTCTCTCCCAGTCAGTGATATTTGGATACCTCATGAGGTAAAAAGAGGAGAGGTGATTCTAACTCTGATAGAACTTTTTTCTCTATATTTTGCAACTTGGGCAATGATTATTTCTCTAGTAACACTGAACAAATAATTCAAATATTAAATTAGTCATAATTTAAATTCAAATTTTATTATATTATATAAATCATGACTATTTTGAAAGGACACTTGTTATTTTGAAAGGACAAATGTTTCTTGGGTCACATTTAGTATATACATTATTTTATTCCCAGTTGGAGATTCCTTGAGGCTTCTGAAAACAGGGATAAAAAGACTATTTGGACATTTCTCTTCATTGACCCATAATGATCCAAGTAACATTTTGATAAACTATGATGTGGATTTCAATTTCCTTAAAAATTCTAAATAAATTTAAAAAGCCTTTGTTACAAGGCCATAGGAAAATGTGAATCCTTTGACATAAATCCTTCACATATTTGTTAATTCAACTAAACAGATCTGGCAATGATGATGTGTGAAAAGAACAGTGAATATGGAATGAGAATAAAGTATGTTGCAAACTATATACTATGTTATATGCTAGCTTTGCAAGCTTTGGAAAATTTTGTAAGGTCAGTTTTTATTCATATTTAAAATGTGACTAAAAATAATTGCTTCAATAATTGTTAAAAGAATTAAATGAAATAACCATAAAATCCCCAAGCACAGTGACTGAGATGTAGTGAGTCTCAATGGAATACCTACTTGCATTAGTCTTTACAGAAGCTTGCTTTTGGGTCCTTTCTGTGTCCTTAGAAGGATATTAATAAGGATATTAAGTCCAGGTAAATGGCTACATTTTATTGCCTTGAGGTATTTTTCCAAATTCCAGTGTGGTTCCCTGGTGAATGATGCTAAAATTCATGGAGGGTCCATATTACTTAGGATATAGCCTAAGCGTCTCCTTCTACTTCTGACCTTTGACACACAACAGAACAGATAAAGGAGAACAAGAAGAAGGGTCGCATCTTAACCCATTCTTTTTTTTTTCCCCCCGCTGTGGCCTCCCCCGCCGCAGAGCACAGGCTCCGGACGCGCAGGCCCAGCGGCCATGGCCCACGGGCCCAGCCGCCCCGCGGCATGCAGGATCCTCCTGTACCGGGGCACAAACCCACGTCCCCTGCATCGGCAGGTGGACTCCCAACCACTGCTCCACCTGGGAAGCCCTTAACCACATTCTTTAAAATAGTTCCTCTTCACCATCTCTAAAATATATTTTGACATGACAGGTGTTAAGACTCTGATGAGAAAACATGAGAGAAAAGGCAGTGGGGAATGAATAACTGATTCAGTGTTCAAAACAGAATTGTGTAGAGAAAGTAGGCAAAGAAGCAAAGAATTCTTCATATTTATGTATATCCCCCTATATCAACTGACAGCTGACTCCCTGCCTCAACACCAGCCTAAACAGATGAACATTACTGGATCTTCAAAATTATTGAACTATCTGCTTGCTACATAAAATTAGGCAATTTATTGTTTATTCAGTCCTTGGAATTAATAAATAATTCCTTAACATCCCAAGATTTACATTTCTTTCTGTAAAGGGAAATGTATGAAGATAAAATAAAAAGATTATCACAGGTCTAAAATACATCATTTTGTGCTAAAATTGAGAAACTGTCCAGAAAATGAAATATAGAGTTCATACATGGCAAAGAATGTATCACTTATTTTTGTTTCTGTGTAGTTCCTAAGAGTCCTATAGTTAATATTGCTGGAATAAATGAAGCAACAGTTTAATGTAATGTTTTACTCATTTTGCACTGTTATGCAAATAGATTTTACCTCTTTGATTTTGGTCAGGAAAATCATTTTCACAAACATCGAAAGAGTTTGAAATATGTCTACAAGCAAATATTCCAGTGGGATGGGAACTTATAACTTAGCCATGTTTCTTTCTTTAACAACTGATTTTTTTTTAGGAGAGTTTGGTCTTCTCTCTGTGAGTTATACTTTAGACATGTCTTTGAAGAGTATTTCATTCAATAATTGCTGATGTCAAAAAATCAAAAAATTGCTTTCATACTAAAACTGAGCTTAGTAATATATCATTTCAGATTTGCTTATTCACTTATAATAAAAAACAAAATCTTTAATTTTCAGTAAGGTAATAAATTATACTTCATATTCAAAATCATTTTTATAAAATTAAAAAAGAACTCTAGTAATATGAGAATATAGATCCAGCTGGATTATATGTCAGCTTCAGCAAATAATGAATACCACAAAAAGGCTCCTCCACTGAGAATAAATTGGGCTATTTAGGAGAGTTTATTCCTTTAGACACATTATTAACTTTCTAACCTGTTTAGATTTCCAAAATAAGTTCCAAAATTGTTATCAAAGGATATGACACTAATTATTTAAAATATCTGCTTTTAAAAAAGGAAAATTAGATTTTAACTTCAGTGATATCATTCACATCTCTTACATGATATACATATGTCTTTGGCCATGTGACTTGCAAGCCTAAAGACAGAAAACTACCGAGTACCATTTAATTACTGTGGGACTTTTCTCAATCTCATGTCTGAGCATTAGTTTGTAAAACTGGCATTTCCATGCCTGTTGTATCTACCTTACTATTCAAATAAGGTGTAATGTGAGATAACACTAATGTATTTGAAACTGTCAACTGTTTACACAAATTATATTTATGCTATCACCATTAGCAATAATTATGTATACTTAAGTTTTCATTAAGATAATGAATAAATATATATTTCATTTTCAAAAAATATATTGAATATATCAATGTAAATATATGTCTATGATATAGTCGTAAAAGTAGGGAATTGAAGTCATATTATACAAATACAACTATGTCACCCTAGTTTTAAATGTCTTATGATCCTCAGTTTTCTCAACAACAAAACTGGGATAACCCCTATTGTACAGTAGTACTGTGGATACAAAAGAAAAAATAATATAAAATACTTGGTTCATGGTGAGAACTGAAAGCATTTTATTAACGTAGAAACTTGTGGTATAGGTAATTCATATAGGTCTGTAATACTGACAATAATATGACCATTTATTGCAAAATAAGCACTATTTTCTTCCTAATTCATGGAAGAATTGGCAGGAAAATAAAATTCATGTGAAAATGTTTTTAAAATTAGTAAGTGTGATTTCAAAGCAATTGTTGTGCTGTTATGCTTATTTTAGAAAATAAGCAAATGTTCTATAAAAATGATTAATACAATTTACTTTAACAGTTGTGCCTAGAATCTCCTCTTATTGCGAATATCTACAGTTTTTTAAAAAATCATAACCTAACTCTGCATATAACAATTCTTTGGCATAATTTTATTTGGAAGTGTTGTGAGTTATAAGTTCATCTATCAGCTTGTAGATGCAGGGATATAATAATCCGCAGTTCATACAATCAATAATATTTACTGAGCAGGGTAGGGTACATTAAAATAATGCAACTTCTCTCCCCTTTGCCTTGATCAGTCTTCCCTGAAATATTCACTTGTTCACTCTAATGATAAAATCAATCTCTGCTCAAATGTCACCTCATCATAGAGGTCTTTTCTGATTACATTTTCTAATAGTATCTATAACTATTCTTAAACTCACCCATGTTTTTCTTCATAGAACTTACCTGATATGTATTACATTTTTAAATAGATTTTCCTTTTAGAGAAAGTTTACCCCCTGCCCCTACACATGCATAGCTGCCCCCATTACTAACGTCCCCCACCCCAGTGATGTATTTCCTACTACTGATGAACCTACATCGACACATCATAATCACACAAATTTCATAGTTACATTATAATTTACTATTGATATTGTACATTCTATGAGTTCAGACAAATGTAGAATGACATGTATCCATCATTATAATATCATACAGTATAGTTTCACTACACTAAAAAACCTGTCTTCTGCCTACACATCCCTCTCTCCCCACTAGCACCAGGCAACCACTAATCTTTTTACTGTCTCCATAGTTTTGCCTTTTCCAGAATGTCATATAGTTGGAATACAGTGTCTTAGTCTGTTTGGGCTGCTGTAACAAAATACTTCAGCCTGAGTGGTTTATATAAACAACAGAAATTTATTTTTCACAATTCGGGGGGCTGCAAAGGCAGCCTGGAGGCTGCAAATTCCTGGCACTGGCAAATTGAGTGAGGTGTCTAGTGAGAGCACACTTCTTGGTCCATACAGCACTTTATTACTGTGTTCCACATGATGGAAAGGGCAAGGGTTCTCTCTAGAGCCTATTTAAATTTCATCCATGAGGGTTACACTCTCATGATTCAAACACCTCCTAAATCCTCCATTTCCTAATACCTGGTATTAGGGTTAAGATTTCAATGTGAATTATGGGGGGACACAAACATTCAAACATAGCATATAATATGCAGCATTTTCACATTAGATTATTTTACTTAGCAATATGCAGTCAAGTTTCCTTCATGTCTTTTCATTATATTACATTTTATTGTTTAATCTCTTACCTCCAAAATATAATATATAAAAATAGGGTATTTGTTTTTTTCCACTATGATGTCACTAGCATCTAAAATAGGATCTGAGTGAAGTAAGTCAGAAAGAGAAAGACAAATATCGTATAATATCACTTATGTATGGAATCTAGAAAAATGGTACAGATGAACTTATTTGCAAAGCAGAAATAGAGTCACAGATGTAGAAAACAAACTTACCAAGTTTATTACCGCGGCGGGAAGGGGTGTGGGATGAATTGGGAGATTGGGATTGACATATATACACTACTATATTTAAAACAGATAACTAATGAGAACCTACTGTATAGCACAGGGAACTCTACTCAATGCTCTGTGGTGACCTAAATGGGAAGGAAATCTAAAAAAGAGTGGATAGATGTATATGTATATGTATAACTGATTCACTTTGCTGTACAGCAGAAATGAATACAACATTGTAAAGCAACTATACTCCAATAAAAATTAAAAACAAAAATAAAAATAAAATAGGATCAACACAAAATTTGCATCCAATAAATAATGTTTAAAGAAATGAATATATTAGATGAGTGATTAAAATTACAACAAATGTTAACATATTAGGCAGTCTAGGAGGTCAGGAAAAGGTTTCCTGAAGATTTAACTGAGGAAGAATAAATTATTTTCCAAAATTATATAACTAGTAGATTGCAAAGCTAAGAAAGGAAGACATATGTGTTGAGTTAATTAGACTTCACTATCATATACTTTTGCCTCAAAATCTAATTTACTCAATTTAATCTTTCAACAGCTTGTGGCATTATTGTGGAGACAGTTGTATAAATTAGATACATTATTGATAAAATTTGTGATTTGAAACTTCTGACATAAAGAAAACAACTCTAAGGCATATTAAGATAAAACTGTTTAAAGTAGTAATAAACGGAAGATCTTGAAAGTAGCCAAAGCACAATACAAAGTATATGCAGTGTCACAAAAATAAGAAGGAGAGTAGGCTTTTAGCCAGATGTTCTGCAAGCTAGAAGACAATGCAGTGAAATCTTTAAAGGACTGAAAGAAAAATGTTGCCAACATTTTTGGCAACAAAATGCATAGACAAATTAAAGAATTCTATGCATAGATAAATTAAAGTCTTGTTTTAGACAAACAAAAGCGGATAGAATTCATCACTATCAGACACACCATATAAGAAATGTTAAAGAAATTTATTCAGAAAAAATAATTAATTAAAGAATGTGCAAAAAGTTTTGTATTCTCATTTAAAACATATCTTCAAGAGGTAATTGTGGGGACTTCCCTGGTGGTCCAGTGGTTACGAATCTGCCTTCCGATGCAGGGGACACTGGTTTGATCCCTGGTCTGAGAACTAAGAACCCACATGCCGCAGGGCAACTAAACCTGTGCACCACAGCTAGAGAGAAGCCTGTGTCGCAATGAAAGATGCTGCAACTAAGACCCGACACAGCCAATAAATAAATATAGATATATATATATATATGTATATATATATATATATATATAGAGAGAGAGAGAGAGAGAGAGGCAATTGTGACTTCTGCGAAAGTGAAGACAAAGGCAATGGCCTAGGTTCCGCCGCCCAATTTATCCTCCAAACACAAAATAATAGAAGGAAAAACTAAAATGACATAAACACCACACCCTTGGTATAACTGAAAAATGCCCAGGCATCAAATTAACTGTGAGTTAAAAAAAAAAAAAAAAGTTCAGTATACAATTTGTCATGCTCTTGTACCATCCCCATCACACTGAAAAAAAGGTAGAAGGGGAGAGCTAGTAATTGGCTTAAATTACTAAATTTCATGTATTCTAAAAACACTGCCAAAATGTCTAAGTCTACCCTGAAAGTATCCTGTGATCAGACTGTGAATTACAAGAAAAGGATTTAAAACTGCATGTACTTTGAAGGGGTAGTTGTCAAAATGAATACATTCTGGGGAAGAAAAAAGGCAAAAAGAAAGGGAGAAGTGCTTATTGGCAATTAGGTGATGAAGGGAAAAACAAGGGCAAGGGGACATTCGGGGTCCTACAAAATAATACTGACATATAGCAGAGAGAGTAGGTATCGCTGTCTTGTTACTGGTCTTTATGGAAATGCCACCAGGATTTTCTCATTACACTTTAGGATATATTTTCCTGTCTCACTCCCAACCTATTGTTGGAAAGAAAGAAGAGGAAATCTGGTAATGGGCTTGAGGTTACTCTAACACCATTGTCAGAATGGCAAAGTCTTCTTTAATTCTTAAAATAATAAACAAGTGCCCTGGGCTACAGGAAAAGTGCTGAAAAAAGAAGAAAAAAGGAAGGAAGGAAGGGAGGGAGGGAGGGAGGGACAAAGGAAGGATAAAAGAGGAAAAGATAGAAAGTGAGAAATAACAAGCTACAGACATATATTTCTTATCGATTTAGATGCAAACTTTGTTTCCAAAATGTTAGTAAGCACCTGGAAATATGTTGAATTAACAATATGTTATGACCAAGTATGGTTTATCCAAGAAATGCAAGGTTGTTTCAAGATTTTAAAATCAAGCAATATAATTCTTATTATCAACAAACTAAATTAAAAACTCTATCTATCCATTTATCTATCATCTATCTAATATTAATATCACATACATTTAGAAAAAAAATGACAAAATTTGACACAGCATTCATTTAAAAAATCTTTTCAAACTAGAAAATAAAGGGAAATCCCTTAGCCCGATAAAATGCATCTGTGAAAACCTGTAGCTACTGTTATTCTTAATGTTGAAACACTACTTTCATTCTCCCCAAATTAGGAAAAAGGCAAGGATTCAATTCTACCCACTTCTATTCAACATTCACTGGAAGTCACAGCCAGCACAATAAGACAAGAATATGAAATAAAATACTTGTTAAGCTTTTCAATTCCTATATAAAATCCTCCTAATATTTATTCTTCTATATACTTTGTATTTCTCCATTTATTTAGATATTTAAAATTTTCTCTTATTAATAGTTTGCATCTGGAAATACAAAGGACCTAGAATGGCTGAAATAATTTTGAAAAATGTAGTACAAATTTGGAGGATACACAGATTTTTAAAACTCACTGTATGTCTAAAGCTTTTAAGACAATGTTATAATAGCATAAGAATGGATATTTAGGTCATGAAACAGAATGCAGAGTCTAAAAATACACCCACATATTTAATTAATTTTCAAGAAAAGATTTAAGGTAATTAAATCTTTTTAACAAATGGTGCTGGACAATCAGAAATCCATATCTAAAAACAAAATAAAATTTTACCTTTACCTCATACCATGATAAAAAAAAATAGCTTGACATGGTTGATAAACCTAAATATAAATCCTGAAACAATAAACTTTTGGAAGTAAATGTCAGAGAAAACATTTTTCCCTCTTAGCTTAGGCAATGATTTCTTACACATAATACCAAGCACATAAAATACCAAAGAAAACAATGGTAAGTTGGTCTTCATCAAAATTAAAAATTTACACTTTTAAAGACACTATTACTATTAAGAAAATGACTGGAAACAGCATTTCAAGATATATATAATAATGAATTTATATCCAGAATATATAAATTATGTTTAAAACTTAATGTTTAAAAAACCAAACAACTTAGTTGTTTACCTTTTAATGGGAAAAAGGTTTAAACAGATTCCAAGCAACTAAGCATGAGATGCTCAATATCAATAGTTATCAGGGAAATAAAATGAGATAATAGTACATACTTTTTACCAGGGGTAATATTTTTTAAATGGGATAAAAAAATGAACATTGGCAAAACCAAGTTTTTTTTTCTGGTGAGTATGCAAAGTAATTGGAACATGAAGAAATTGCTCGCAGAAATGCAAACTACAAGTACTTTGGAAAACATATGGCAGTCTCTTACAATATCACACTAACAATTACCATACGACCCAACATTCTCACCTATAGTCACTACTCAAGAGAAGTGAAAATATAAATCCATACAAAAACGTACAAAAATATTTATAGCAATTTTATTCATAATTTACAAAAACAGGAAACAAGCCAAATGCCTATCAACTGCCATGGTAAACAAATTCTGGTAAAGCCTTACAACTGAATATTATTCGGTGATAGTAAGACTTACTATAATACAATGATAAGGATCAAACTCAAAAATATAATGTGAAATGAAAGAACCCAGAGACAAAAAGTAAAGTCTGTATCATACATCAGTCTAGAAGACAGAAATAATATCAGGGGATATCAGGGATTGGAGCAAGAAGAGTAAATTGACCACAGTATGGAATGAGGGACATTTAGAGAGTGATAAAAATACACTATGCCTTGATTATGGTACAGGTTGCATGTCTCCATACATTTGTCAAAACTCATCAGACTGTACAGCTAAAAGGAACAAATTTAACTGTTTGTAAACGATCCCTCTATAAACTTGAATGACTAAAGGTATAAATAAATTTTAAAAGATAAGCCATAGAAACACCAATCAAAATAAACCTAAGAGACTATATCAATATGAGATAATGTGGACTTCAGAAAAGGAATACAAGCAGGCACAAAGAGAATAATTTTATAATGATAAAGCAGTCAATTCAAGAGAGCCAAAAGGAGTAAAGAAAGAAAATGACAATTCTAAAACATAACAGAAATTTAAAAAACATGAAGTGGGACTTCCCTGGTGGTCCAGTGGTAAAGAATCCACCTTCCAATGCAGGGGACGCAGGTTCAATTCCTGGTCGGGGAACTAAGATCCCACATGACACAGGGCAACTAAGCCCACATGCCATAATTATTGGGCTCGTGCGCCTCAATGAGAGAGCCCACATGCTGCAAACTACAGAGCCCATGCTCTCTGGAGCCCATGAGCCACAACTAGAGAGGGAAAACCTGCATGCCCCAACTAGAGAGAAGCCCGCACACTGCAACTAAAGAGAAACCCAAGCAGACTGCGTGCCATAAAGAAAAGATCCTGCATGCCTCAACAAAGATCCTGTGTGCTGCAACTAAGACCCGATGTAGCCAAAAGAAAATTAGGAAAATAAATAATTAAATAAATATTAAATAAATAAATAAATAACATGAAGCAAAAACTGACTAAACTGAAAGGAGAAACAATTATAGCTAGGAATCTCAAGGCCCTTTCTTGATTACTGGTAGATAACTGTCTATTCGTAGAACTAATAGACTAATGATCAGTAAGGGTATACAAGACTTCTACAGCACAATCAAGCAAACTGACCTAATTGACATTCTACCTAACAAGAGAAGAATACACATCATTTTCAACTTTCATGAACATTCATCAAGATAGAAGTGATTAAAAAAAAAAGATGCAAGTGATTTTTTTAAATTTGGTGAAGATTTTGCAAGCATCTTTTTGTTAATGATTTATAATTTAATTAAATTTTGTCAGAAAGCTTACCCTGTAACTTTGAATTATTCAGAAATTCAGTGAGACTTATTATATGGTCCAGCATTTGCTCTACATTGGTGAACATTTTGTGTACTTAAGAAGAATGTATATTTTGCAGTTGGGCATTTGATGGTGTTGATCAATCCTCTATATCTTTTTCTATTTTTTCTAGTGGTTCTGAGTGGCTTCTCAAAAATCTTCAACTTATGTTTGTGGTTTTATCTATCAATCCCTTAATTTGGTCAGTTTTCCAACTTTATTGAAGATATTTTTGCTAGATACAGAATTCTACGTTGACTATTTTTTTCCCAGGACTTAAAGATAATATCCATTGTCTTCTTGTCTCCATTGTTTTTTGACAAGAGGTAAACATATATATATATTATATCTATCTATCTATCTATATCACTCTTCTTTATGCAAATTATCCCTTTTTTCTCTAGTTGTTTTCAATACTTGCCTCTTTGTCTTTGGCTGTTAGTCACTTATATCTGGCTTATTTTTTACTTAGGATTTAGGAATCACTTAGGATTCACTCAGATCCTTGATTTTTAAGTAAAAGTTTTTCACCAAATCTAGGAAATTTGCAAAATTATTTCTTCAAATGATTTCATGCCCCATTTTCCCTTTCTATATTCTACTTCTAGAATCCTCTTTTGCCCCTTTGATCTCTGAAACACTTTTCATTTTTTAAAAAGTCCTTTGTCATTCTGTTTCTCTGATTAAATCATTTTACTATTTTGTGTTCAAGTATATTCTTCTATGATCTGCTAGTAAACTGATGAGTACAATTTTTCATTCCAGATATTGATTTGATTTCATAGAATTACCACTGTCCTTGTTCTTATGGTTTTCATTTTCATCCACAAATTATTCATCTCTTTACTCATTATTTCCAGTATTTCTTGTAGATTATGTATGAGGTTTGCCATTGTGGTTAACATAATTGTAGAGAATTCAATTCTGTTATCTTCCTTTCAGTAGTATTGATCTTTGGTCTAGATGGCAGGAATTCTATTCAGTTCAAATCCCAAACTCTATCACCCTTATGGTGAACCATAACTGAAATCTCTACTCTTTTCTTTTAGATTTCCAGATGTTACTTTTTTTTTCTGGGAAATTTTGGTGTCTTCCATGTAGGTGCAGTTCAGTGATCAGACAAGGATTTTCAGAGTACATATGCAGATTTTGGAGCACTTTCTCTCTTCATATCACACAGCGAGGACTGTATTTTCTCTCAGGCAAAAAGACAAAGGCGAATCTCACTCAGTAGTTTCATTTCTTCCAGTGTCCACTTTTCTTCAATTTCTGCCTTTTTGAGTCACTCTTTAAATTATTCTTTAAACTTCAAGCAGTTTTTGTTACATAATTTTCCAGAGTTTATTTTGGTTGTCTCTTGGTGGGTTAATCAGATCCCCTATTCCATCACTACTGAATTGGCTTCATACTATAGCAACTTTGAGTAAGCAACTTAAAATGTTCTAGGTTCTTTAAAGTGTAGAATAATTAATAATGGGCCAGTTTGCTCAATCAAACATTTTCTAAAGAAAGAATCCCTTGGAGCATGATGCTATTTGTCAGTAAAGTCGTAAGAAAAATTTTTGTAGCTTTTTACCTGTCTGGATGTTACTAATATCCACTAGAATTCAGGCAGATTTAAACATATTTTCTGCAGAAAAAAAAGTGTAAGTTATAGCATTAAAAGCCAAAATTCTTGTTATAGAGTCTTCACAGTGGATTTTTGAAAATGTAACTGTAACAGAATTCTATGATGTGTAATATGATGAGCCAGTAATTAGTATATATCATTTAACTTATACTTATCAGGATTCAAAATTTGGCCTTCAGAATGGAGGTCATGAATGGTAGGTACGAACTAGTATCTAACATCTAGTTCTAGTTAGATACTAGAACCTATGGTGTTTAGATACAACTAGGAAATGGACAAAATACTGAAATTAGGTGTAAATTGGTCAGCAGATGTAACTGGAACTCCTTTTGTGAAGTTTCACTGAGGAGCACAACAGAAGAATAAAATGTGCAGATGACAAGTATGTGTCAATCAAGTACAACACAAGATATGTTCATACACATTGTATATTTGTACAGATTCTGTGTTTATTCCTATAAAATTTTTTATTTTATAGATAAGAAATACTGAGTTTATATTGAGGTCAACTATTTATCTCATGTGACAGAGTTTCTGGGTGGTGGAACCAGAATCTGAAACTAGGTACACCCACCTCTAGATCTCATGCATTTTCGAGGTTATATGCATCATGGTGTATTTTTGCAGGTCTATGCCCTTGATTATAAGGATACCCTCTCAGGAAAGACACACAGAACACAGATGTGGCAAACAGACTTGAGTTCACAGATGGTTACAGATGGCCAAAAAGTGAAGAAGAATATTATAGCATCTGGTTCATGCTTGGTCCTACCAATTGAGAATGTAGGATCCACACAGAGGTGGCTAAAAGCAAAGTTTTTAAAAAGACACCTATTTTAATTTCTTGATGTGCCCAAGATTATACACATACATTTAGCAATTTGAGAATTTTTATGGATTTTATTTGTGCTTTCAACCACTATATTTTGTTCAGAGCTTTTCTTTTTTCTTTTCAATCCCTTCATGAATTCAAATGCTATAGTCCACAGGAAAACATTATTAGATAGTCCATTTGTAATTGGTATCACTATTTTTTAAAGTGCTTAATGATGTTGTTTGAAGAACTTATATTATATAAATGTATAGTCATTTATTATCTGTATATTCCATGACACGCTAAGATGATAGAAAACAGGGGCTGACTCTGGATGTTAATTAACACATTAAACACTTAATAGGTACTCCTTGAATAGTTCCTAATTTTAATGATAAAATATTTTGTAGTAGTTTTACTTTGTAAATTGGCCCACATGTTTAGGAGTCCAAAGTTTATAAGTGAACTCTACTTTTTTCTTACTTTTCATGTTAAATTAAACAAAATATATTGTCTCAAGTTATTTATGTTCCAAGAATATTACTATGATATGGTCTATACCGGACTCTACAATGTTATTGCAGAATGATAGATTTTCTTTCAAACATTTTCTTAAGGAACAAAATCAATAATGTGACTACAATGTGACTACAATCCATTAAATTAATACTGCATCTCTTTTCTGACATTCCAGTCAGTATCTCCCATAATTTTATTATGTTACCATGTCTTCACAGGTTTATGTAATTGACTGCCCAAACTGCAGCACTTAGGAAAGTTTTTTACACTTGGCACCAGAATATCTCAAGTTCCTAAACTCATTTCATTTGTGACTTTTGAAAACTAGCAACCAAGTCATGTCTTTACAAGCATAAGACTCCAAGGAATTGCACAGCTGAAGAGTTAAAAGAAAAAAGTGAGTTGAAAAGAGTCAAAAGCAAGCCAGACTAGAAGGGGATACAAGCAGCATAGATACAGCAGAAAGCATAGCTTCAAATTAGGATATGTGGAATCTCACGGTACACAGAGATATCAAAAGAAAAACAAAGGGTAACATTTTGGTATTCACCTAACCTTCAAAAGGAAGCCTCCAGAGAAATTGTAAAAAAAAGTATCTTAAGCAATTTTTACCTCTGAGATTGAATTTGTTGAAAAGATGTAGATTGAGATGAATAACAATATTTTTTTAGAATGTGATTCCATTCTCTACATGCAGAAATAATGCTTTATAAACAGATAGGCATACCGCTTTGTTTTCATGAATCTTTTGAGAAGATTTGGTAGGATTTTTCAGATTAGAAATGGTGGTAGTATTTCTTCACATACAAAAAGGCACCTGTTATAATGAGTTGCATTTAATGTATGCTTAAGTAAAATTGTGTTTCATTTTACACATAACTTATGAAACTTTGTTTCATGAAGACAACCCAAGCATGTCATTGTTTTCATTGGTTTTAATTGAGATTTATTAAAACAAGTTTTGAGATATTCAAGCCAATCTTCATATCAAATTACCTTACCTGATAGGTTTATAGATCTCAGTATATAGGGCATTGTCCTTTACTATTTGAATGGTAAGGTAGCCTTCAGGTGTAATATTGGGATTTAGAGTCAAAATGGATAATCTAATATAACTTTAATTTAAAATTTATTCATATAATTTTATGTAGATAGGGACTGGGGTAAATGAGTCTGAGTACCAAAAAAACCCATTGGCAGTAGTATCGCTTAGGAATCAGATGGAATAATGGTGTGTGTCTGCAGACAGACACACAGTCATCTGTCTGACAAAATCACTTCCTTTAAGTGGAATCTCGTTTGTCTTATAAATGCACTGATCTATATATTTTTAAAGTCATGGGTCATTCAAAATAAAACACATATATCTAAAATTTCTTTTTGACACAGTGGGTTTCTTTACTAGAGGAATACATATAAAAACAATATTGGGGCCTTTAGGTAAATTACAAGAAGCTTTCTGAAATCAATTAGTGGAAAGATGAAAACTTTTCATATTTCTCTAATTAAATAATTTTTTTCATGTTAGTTGGGGCCATCATGTTAATAACAAAGGTACCTCTCCTAGGTGGTTATATATCTTCCTCATTCAGCCTGAAAATTATATGTTGGAAATTAAGTAAAAATGGATTCACTGAACTTTTTTCAATTATAAAAATATGTCTGAGACTCTCCCACTGGTGAAAGTGGATTTAACCACCCACTTGAAATAATCCAAAAATGAACAAAATATAAGAAAAAGTGATTTTGAAGACATCAGGCATCAGACAGGACATCGGAGAAATGAAAGATAATCATTGCCGAGAAACAAGATAAATCCAAAAAGTATATAAGCTTACTTCCTTAGGTTCTGGTCATTGGTATAGTAGAGGAATGCCAGATGAAGCCTTGTAGATATGTTACATTTAGGAGATGAGCTGAGAGAATGTGGGGAAGAAGACATATAGAGTAAGAAGGACAAAATCCCTGAGAGGAAACTGTTGCACAGACAGAAAATTCCAGAGACCTGAAGATGGCCTCCTTGAGTATGCAGCTTTATTAATCGCATTCATCTATTTTGTCCTCCCCCCCAACCCCGCTACGTCCTTCTGGAAACCACCAGTTTTGTTCTCTGTATCTATGAGTCTGCTTCTGCTTTATGTTTGTTCATTTGTTTTGTTTTTAAGATTCCACTCATAGGTGACATCATACGGTATTTGTTTTACTCTGTCTGACTTATTTCACCTCGTCTCTAGAATCATATACGTTGTTGTAAATGGCAAGATTTCATTATTTTTTATGGCTGAGTAATTAAAAAAAATAATTACCTAGGTTGCTTCCATATCTTGGCTACTGTAAATAACGTGACTGTGAACACTGGGGTGCATATATCTTTTTAAATTAGTGTTTTCATTTTCCTCAGATAAATACACAGAAGTGGAATTGCTGGATTACATGGTAGTTCTATTTTTAATTTTTTGAGGAACCTCCGTAGTGTTTTCCATAGTGACTGCAGCAATTTGTATTCCCACCAACAGTGCACAAGTGTTCCCTTTTCTCCACATCCTCGACAACACTTGTTATTTCTTGTCTTTTTGATAATAGCCACTCTGAAAGGTGTGAGGTGGTATCTTGTTGTAGTTTTGATCTGCATTTCCCTGATGATTAGTGATGCAGAGCATCTTTTCATGTGCCTGTTGGCCATCCGTATGTCTTCATTGGAAAGATGTCTATTCAGGTCCTCTGCCCAATTTTTAATTGGATTGTTTGGGTTTTTTGGACATTGTTTTGTATATGTTCTCCCTATACAAATCTTCCTATCCATGAACATATTATGTCTCTTTGTGTTATATTTGATATCTTTCATCAATATTTTATATTTCAGCATATGGATACTATACACATTTTGTTAGATTTGTATCTATTTCATTTTCTTTAAAATTACTGTAAATGATACTGATTTTTAATATTATGTTTCTAACATTTTGTTGCTAGTATATGAAAATCTGGTTGATATTTATCTTGTTAAATTCACTCATTACTTTTAAGAACCTTTTTTGGCAGATTCATGGGATTTTCTGCATATACAATTATGCCATCTGTGAATAGGGGTAATTTAATTGTGTCCTTTCCACAATTAAACTTCCTTTAGCATTTCTTTTATAGTACTAGTACTAACTATAAATGTTCCTAGTTTTCCTTCATTTAAGAATGGTTTGTTTTGCCAATAGTCCTGAAGGATATACCAGTATATTCAAGATTGACAATTCTTTTCTTTCAGCACCCGAAAAATGTTATTGCATTTTTTCTTGACTCAGTGGCTTATTTGCTGTTTTTTTCTGGATGCTAACAAGATTTTTTCCTTTAGTTTTGATTTCAGATTTTTGACTATGATGTCACTTGGTTTGAATTTCTCTAAGTTGATCTTACTTGGGATTTGCTGTGTTCTTGGATCTATGAATTTATATTTTAAATCAAATTTTGGAAATTTTTAGTCATTTTTTATCAATTGCTCTTTGCTGCAGTCTCACTCTCTTCTCCTTCTGGGATTCCTAAGATATGAATATTAGAATTTTGATATTGTTCCACGGGTCCCTAAAATTCTGAATTTTAAACTTCAAGTTTTGCATTACAATTCCAACATTTGATCTATACTGAGGTTGGCATCTATTGTTACATTTTCAGTTGAGATTTAGGTTTTCTTTTCTCTGTGCATATTGAAAACAACGTTGGTATGTATCCTTGTCATTTGAAATATTATGTCATGTGACTCTGGGTCCTTCTTATAAAGTCTAAATAATATTGATATTTGCTGCTTTTGTTTTTAGCAGGCAGTCAGTCTGATTAGGTCAAGGTCAAATGTCTTTACCAATATTCTGCTGCTTATGCTTCTGATATCTATTTATAATACCCAGTCTGAAACCTAAGCATCGGTTTTTAAATTGTATTTCAATGTTCAAAGCCTTTTCTGTGCTGAATAAAGTCAGTTTTATACATGTGCAACTATGGGGTAAATACAAGTCTTCAACACCTGGCTTTAAATTTAAAGCATCCTTTCTCCAGCCCCTCCCTCTTGTGTTCCTTCCCACCCCCAGTCTATGTTTCCCAGTGGTCCCCTTCCCAAGGCTCTGTCTATGAGCTTGAGGTTTTAGATTTTCCTCACTCTTGCTAGCGTTCTGTTCCCCAAGGTCTGTTACTATCCTGTTTGGAAATGGACATGTCTCCTCTTTGTTGGCACTTGTCTGGTGTCAAAACAAAACAAAACAAAACCCAACATCTTCACAATCCCATAGGAATCATGGAAGGGTGTACTGGCATCAAGCCACAATAGAACACTCCTTGGAATTTTAACAGTTAGAAATAAAAAAAGAAAAAACATGTAAGAGCCTAATTTGCAAATGTTCTGTTGATACTTAGTGTCTATTCACTGAAATATATTATTTTACAACCTGAGAGATAAGGGACAATTTACTTCCCTCTACCATCTTAGTTTCTTATTGTTAAACTTCAGACTTCAAATATTATTGTTGTATGGCGATGGGATTCACAGCAGGTCACCCCAAAATACACCATTTTGGTATGTTGATTATTTTGAATTAATGTTACTTAAGAAACAGTCAGTATAGGAAGGACACATTAACCCTCCTTTGTTCTCCTGAAAGCAAGAAATAAACGCCCATGTGAAGGTATCATCCCTATACCAAGAGAATAAAAGACATTCTTATCGCCAGAGATAGGAAATTCAAGGCCAAGAATTGGCTGTATGAACAAAATTTGTTACTTCTTTATTAATGTGCTACCTCAACAAGCCTCCTTAGTTTGTCAAATCTTCACAAATAATTGCTTATTTGTCTGAAAAACTATAAAGGCTTCCTGCTTTGGTCACTTCTTTGGGTCTCATATTCTTATGAGATTCCTATTTGTATATAATTAAATTTAGTTTTTTTCTCCTGTTAATATGACTTGTGTCAATTTAATTATCATAACAGCCAAAAGAACCATGAGGGGTTCCCCTCCCGGCAGTTGCTTTCCCTTTCCACAACAGATTTGCTATTTAAATTAGTAAAGACTTAGGAACGGATGCCATGAAAACTACTAACATAGAAATACAATGTCTTTACTCATTACGAACTCTAAGAATATTCACTCAACTAGCTTTTCTTCTCTATTTCAGTTCCTAATATTATTTCTACTTTGAGTGCAATAATATTGATCACTTGATAGCCTCAGTCATGCCAGAGCAGTCAGTAATTCCACTGAAATCCTATGAAAGCGTGGTATATAAAGATCTACAACAATACAATGAGCAGGTAACATTTTTAGATTTTTAAAATATGAATCAAGAAAAGGAAATAGTTTACAACAACGATAATACTTTAAAGCCTTTAAAAATGTCCCCAAATCTCTTTCAGTCAATGTAAAAATGCTTTCCTCTATCTCCTTATTCTCTTATTAGGATCTGCTAATCATTGTATATTAGCATCAAAATAAATTTAAAATGAGTTCTTACTACATTTTATTGCTTTCTGTTTTGTCTAATTAGTAATACTGCATGAGAGTTATTTTTATTGTTTTATCTGTGTTTTAGATTAAGTAATGATTTGGGAGATAGTTTGAGAACATGAGTATTCTTAATAAATTACTACTATGGGGGAATATTTTCTACTTTCTAAAATCTATTTACCAAAGAACTTCTGGGAAAGAAAAATATTTAATAGTTTACAATATGTAATATGTAGCAGAACAAAAAAGACTTATTAAGGCATCATTTTGTAAAAGAGCTACTTACCTAATATTTCCTACAGTGAACTGCTAAGTAGTTTTCATTCTCAGGAGGACTTAATCATTCAATCGGGTCTAGCTGTTTATTCATCTCAGAAATTTCTTAAAGAAAAATAAAAAGATTGAGATGATTTAAACCTTTAATAAAGAACAAGACATACTAGATAATTACTCATAAATATATAAAACAATGAAACATCTTAGTTTCATACATACACAATGAACTCTGTAGCAGATTACATTATTTCCTAACTTCTTCTCCTCATTAGGAACTGTAAAGAAATCTTACAACGTGTGGGTAAGATGAGTGTGTGTCCTAGACTGTTCTGTATTCCTCTTCATTATGTTTCTGTTGATCTTCTCTTGTGCCCTCACCAGTTTCTGCTAAATTGTCTTCCCTGGAAATGAATTTTTGAGTGTGGTTAGTAAGGACAACTGATTTCATACCTTAGCTCAGTCAAATTATCAGCTGACTGATCTTGAGTAAATTATTTAATCTCTCTTGGCTTCAATGTATAATATATCTCTCTTTGATTTCTATTGAAAGGATAAGAGAAGAATTAACTCCACTCTCTACTTTTCCTTGCTAATTATAATCTACTTTTACTGTATTTCCAGGATTTATCTACTTATTTTCACAATATTTTCTGAAAGATATTGGCTGCTTGCTTGTGTGCTGCTCTACATGTTTCCTTAGCCCTGCAGCTCTGTGTATCTACACTGTGTAAATTGTCTGTTATTCTCAAAGCACTTGGAGGTATTAAGGGAATATATCTTATTACTCTGTATGGAAATTGTTTGTGGTATTGTACTATACTGAAAAATCTCTCCCTTTTAAAACAGTAATATACTGGCAATGATTACATTGGCTACACTATGGGTAGAAACTCCTTGTTTTTATTTATCAGTATCATAGAAGCTGACATATATAAACCATAGTCCTTTAAAAAATAATAGCATTTCTATATTTTTAATATTTTTACTTTATTATATATTTTTAATTTTTTGAGCTTCATTTATGATAGACAAATTGCATATGAAAAAATCTGTACAGTCAAAAGGGTACAAACTTTCAGTTATAAGATGAATAAGTTCTGGGGATCTAGTGTACAGCATGATGATTAGGATTAATAACACTGTATTATACAGTTGAAATTTATTAGGAGTAAATCTTAAGTGTTCTCACAACACACACACACACACACACACAAAGGTAACTGTGTGAGGGGATATATGTGTTAATTAATTGTCGTATTCATTTCACAATATGTACCTATACTAAATCATCACATTGTAGACCTTAAAAAATCATGTTTTACAACATGTATTGGCTTTTATATGTTTCAAGGGGCTTTCACAGATTTGGGAATGACATCTTGAAACAGAAAAGGCAGATGCAGCAGTTGAGATTGTCCTGAGTCAACCAATACAGAAAAAGAAACCAGGGATACCAACACTGGATTATTAAGCACAAAAACCTTAAGGTACAAGACACAAAGATTCAATATCAAACGAGAATTTGAAAATAAAGGTTTGTGTTTTATCCCACAGAATAGATAAAACAGATCACAGAAAGTAGAAGATTCAAGAAATTAAGTAGAGGGTAGAGCATGATGTTGCAAAGCTACCAGATTCTGCCATATCAAATTCTGCCCTTCCCCATCATTGTGGAGCTGTGTGGACTTTGAATCAATATTGCCAGTTACAAACTAGTAACTGAAACACATTGATCATTATGGGAAGTGACTCTTATCTATGGCTCACTCTATTTAGAAACACACTTGCTCCAATGAGTCAATTCTATTTCATGGTGACAACCTCCAGCACAAGTATAATCACTTCCCTCCTTCCAAATATATACAGACATTTTCATGTTTTATGGAGTGAGTTCAGTGAGGGAAAATTCTTTACTTTACCAAGGAGGGATTAAAAACATCCAGTGAGAAATATCCCAACTGAGCCATGAGAACAGTGTAACACCTAGCCCTTCACATATCCAAGGCCCTTCCCAGGCCTAATTTACTTCTCAAGTGTCATCTTCTCACTAGGTAGCATTAAGTATGAACACATTTTAATATATGAGGCTCTGAGAGATAGCCTTCCTCTTTAACTTCTCCATAGGTTTCAGTGCACTATTTATGCAAAAGCTAGCTGGGAGTCACATTTTCTCTTGTTATTTAAAGATTAGCTTTTTCCTTATGTCTATTCTCACTGCAGTTTAGCTATTCACTTATAGCTCTCATCTCAAATACTATAGCTATTTTTTTTATATCTCCTCCACTAGCCTTTGTGCTTAGCTCCAGAATGACTAAACACAGCAAATACCCCTATACTCAAAACCATACCATGCACAGAAAACCAGCCATAACATGGGTAAGAGAAGCCAATGTTATGGGGTTTTTTCTTCATAATCATGACCCCATATCTCTCTGGTATTTTTGGCTCATCTTTTCTAATTTACAGTACTGATAAATTTTGATATCCCATTTGCCTTTCTCTCTCTTTTTTTTTTCTTACTGGGTTAGGTCCTCAGTAAACGTTCAGTTCTTTATGCTTCCTTTATTACAATTATCCTCTGCTCTAATTCTGAAACCCTTATCATTATCCTCTATTAATGATGCTTTGTTTCACTAGTAAATATTTGACACTTTAACTACAAGACAGGATTAAATTTTGACATTAATCAGTAAGAGTAGCTAGCATTTAGTAAGTGCTTATTAAATACTGAATACAAAAATTGGTGAAAGATTTGTTTAGGGTGACATGATTAATTTGTGGTTAGCTAAAATTATAAGAAATTTTCTTTTTTTTTTTAATGTTCAAAATTATAAGTCAGTACTTCTGGACTTAACTACTTTCTACAGGGTAATAAAAGTTATATTAAATAAATAAATAAATGTAATCATTCCATAAAAATCGAAGAAGATGCATTCAAAAACATCACCTTCTTCAACAGACCATCTAGCTCTAGACTACTCAAATTGTTATGGAACACAGAGACATAGAACAATTTTTATAGTACTTTCCTTTCTTTTTGCATTAAATTGCATTTCAACATGAGAGAAAACACTTAGGACAAAAAATTCATTGGCCAAACTCTTTCCAGCTTCTTTTCTTTCCACGAAATGGTTAATTTGACATCCAAATTGCATTAGATTTCCCAAGGTCATTAAAGCAGTTCATATGTGCTACCTTATGAGTGTCAACTATCCTATGACATCATACATCAAATGCTGACCTTATTTATAACTGCAATCTTATAGCATTTTTTTTTACTGAGGTAGGAAATTCATTTATTATGTCTAAATCCTGCAAACAGGGTAAAGCTACAAATTCTAAGAGATCTCATAAATGGCAGATTTGGATTGATTTTTTTTTTTAATGTTCAATTACCCCTTAAGTGAAGCTGAGCTGCCAAAACTTGCCCATAGTTTTCCTCTTTTTTCCTGGTTTGTTCTTAATGCTTTGGAATTGATTTGTAGAGCATTATGTGTTCTTGAAATAGATTCTCTAAACTATGTACTAGTATACTACAGAGTTTAAATACACACTTTCTGTATTCAACAGCCAGGTTGACTCTATGAAAGTTAAAAGTGTGTCTTAATCTTCTCCCCTCCACTCTCCTAAAACTTCCTTTCCTATCTACTGTTCCCTACCTATCCCTGGTAATACACAAATACATAGCTGGCTAATGCTTTCATCTACTGTCTTCACTTAAGAAAGATACATATACAGTTTCTGATCTTCTTCTTGCCTCTAGTATTTATGTATGTGATTTACCCATCCAAAACAGTCTTAGGTACCTATATGCATACATACAAAACTAACAACTTCTCCCCCCAGCTAATCTCTTTTATTTAAGCTGAGTTATTTTGGAAAGCTTATCCTGTCATCCCTTCCAGAAATTTTATCAATTACAAATGTCAATTTAGGCACTGAAGTTTGTAGAAATATTACTTTATTTATTTAGCTTAAATAAATTAAAGTTACTGAAGTTCCCATTTTCCTGAACCGGTGGAAATTTAACCACAGTTATCAAGTGGGCTTCCCTATCTGTACTCTTCTAGAATCACACTTGAATGAAGTAGGCTTTACAGAGAGCCTGGGGGGCGGGAATAGTCCCCTAATCTCTATTCTATTGGGCCTATACTGACATCCTCACCAGGGAATAATTCCTCTCTGAAGTTTTATCATTTTCTCAGGTATTGTCAGAGTGCGCTGTAGAGTTCCAAGTACATCAGTATGTCAGGATCCACAAACTTGTGTATCCTCCCTGGTGACAGAACTAAGACTGTTTTGTTCTTCTTATTGCCTGTCAACAGTAAAATGATCTTAGTTTTCAGAAAAACAGCAGCCAGAATGTATATATGTTTTTCAGGAAAAATGTAGTTTTTTGGTTATATTTTTTTTGGGGGGGTGGGGTGGGGGGGGTCTGTTTGTTTGTTTTGTTTCTCTTGCCATTGTTGACTTGAAGTTTTCCTGAGGCAGAGGATATGCTTGAGGGTTTAAAATGTATTGTGCCAAAAAGTGAGTAGTAATACAGTGAGTAAAAATGATTTGGGGTTCCAGTTGGTTTAAAGTTACAGTATGTGGATGAAAAATATCGCCTGCCACATCAGCATACAAAAGATGTTGAAGCCATCAAGCTGTCAGCCACTGGAGCCACCCACAACTGTGCACCCTGAGGGGATTCAGGTTGGAGAAAACAAGATAATGGCCCTAGATAGTTAAGGTGCATATCAAAGGAATGGTTTGATAAGTCCAGACTCTTGCATGTTCCCATATATAGAAAAGTGTTAAATTCATTAACTTGAGATGTCTGGTTTTTCTTTAACAGTCATCTTTTGATGTTCCGACTACCTGATTCTTGTTGCAAAAACTCCTATGCATCCTGGCTCCTCCCTTACCTCTTTGGAGCAGTGCCTCAGAGCTGTCTGAGAGGCTGTCTCTCAGGCTTAAGTCCTCAGCAAGTCTGCTGAACAAAACATAGTTCTCAACTTTTAGGTTGTGCATTTTTTTTTCATTTGACAAGTGGAATAACTGTTGTTGGAGTAATCTATCTCTCTGCTGATAACAATTATAAACTCAGAAACAACCACCAAAAAAAAAATCCCATAAAAATAAAAACAAACAATAATTTTGAAGGCACCAGAGAGGGATCAAAAGAAGCAGAACCTGGAGGAAATATGACCTTCAGAGAAGGTAAACATGATGAAGTGAGATCCACATTCATCCACCTTCTTTTCTGAATGCACTCTTCTAGTTACAGGGTGTTTGAGAGATGAGGCTCAAGCAGAAGCAGCAGTCACTTAAACATGAGGAGTCACAGATTACAGTTTGAGCCTGGAAGAACAACTGAAAAGTATGGAGCTACAAGGGTGGGAGGCCCAGGAGGTGAATAGAAACATACCATACATCCTTGGTTGACACCTGACCAGCAATTCTGCAAGAACGACTCCAAGCAGCCAGGGAAATACTACAGATAGAAGACTAAAAAATCTTTGCAGGGATTTCATCATCCCTGCCAGTAGGGATACAGTGTTTGAGGTTGTAGTCCTGCCAAGTTAGAAGGACTTGGTAAGCACCTCAAACTTGTGAATAAAACTTAAGAAAGTCCACATGTTAGAAATTAGAACTGCATCTCATAACTAAGGACAGCTCTTATAGTAAATACTAAAAACCATCACCCATAATACCAAGATGATCTTGCAGCAGTTTACTGCTTCCTAGAATAAAATTCAACACATCTCAGAATATTAAAGACTTCATACTTTCCCTACAATGCATGATTGACAATTTCCAGTTTGTGATAAATTAATACACATAAGAAATTATAAGAAAATGTGTTCAACATCAAGGGATATATAGTCAATATAAACAGATCCAAACTGACACGGGTACTATAATTAGCAGAAAATACATTTAAAATCACTATGATAAATATGGTAGAGAATCCACAAGAAAAGATTGAAATGAAACAGCAGATAGGATATTTCAGGAGATGTATGGATACTTTTATGGAAGTATATAATAGAAATCTTAGAGGTAAGAAATACAACCAAACACACACACACACACGCACACACTAATAGCCAAACCACATCTCAGTGAACTGGATTAACAACAGAGGGGACACAATAGAAAACAGGTTCAATAGGAATAAAGACAAGTCAACAAAAATGGTCCAAACTGAAGCACAGGCAGAAAAAAATGTTTTGCAAAAAATGAAATGTCTTAAAGACCTGTAGGACAGTATCAAGTAGTCTAACATGTGTGTATTGATGTCCCAGAAAAAGAAGAAAACAATAGCAGGGCCAAAAATTGTTTGAAAAATATGGGCCAACATTTTTCTAAATTTGATTAAAACAAACTAAAAATCGAATTACATATGCAGAAATTGCAGCAAATGATAGCAAAATAAGTGCAAAGAAACATACCTAGAATATTCTATTTAAAATGATGACATTATGGATTTCTCTAGATACTCAAAAAGATACATGCACCCCAGTGTTCACTGCAGCACTATTTACAAGAGCCAAGACATGGAAGCAACCTAAATGTCCATCGACAGAGGAATGGATTAAGAAGATGTGGTACATATATACAATGGAATATTACTCAGCCTTAAAAAAGAATGAAATAATGCCATTTGCAGCAACATGGGTGGACCTAGAGATTGTCATACTGAGTGAAGTAAGTCAGAGAAAGACAACTATCATATGATATCACTTATATGTGGAATCTAAAAAAATGGTACAAATGAACTAATTTAGAAAACAGAAATAGAGTCACAGATGTAAAAAACAAACTAATGGTTACCAGGGGGAAATGGGGTTGGGGGGAGGGATAAATTGGGAGATAGGGATTGACATATATGCACTACTATATATAAAATAGATAACTAATAAGGACCTACTGTACAGCACAGGGAACTCTACTCAATGCTCTGTGGTGACCTAAATGGGAAGGAAATCTAAAAGAGTGGATATATGTATATGTATAACTGATTCACTTTGCTGTACAGCAGAAACTAACAGAACATTATAAATCAACTATACTCCAATAAAAATTAAAAAAAATAAAATGATGAAAAACAAAGATATAGAGAAAATATTTAAACTACCTAGAGAAAAAAGAGATTATATGTGGAAAATCAACATTAACATCAATGGCTGACTTTTTTTATCATAAAAATAGAATGCAGCAGACAATGAAGTAACATTTTTAACGTGATGGAAAATAACAACAGTCAATCTAGATTTCTATATAAAGTGAAATTCGCATAATTGAACATAAAGTCTATCTCAAAAATAAGTCAATTCTGATAAAATAGTGCAAGAAAGAATGGAAAAATTCTTTACGTTGAATGGGAAATCAGACAGATCTTCAGCATGAAATAAGTACTACCAGAAATGGTACATATATGAATAATATTTTCAAAAATAGTATTTTTCTTTCTTAAATTATTTAATAGTCAGTTTTATTTTTCAAGGATGAAATATAATAATGAACTGCAGAGTTCCTGGCATTTCTAGAAGCAAAATATTTGACAAAAAAATCCCATAAAGTATAGTTGGGGTTAAAAAAAGAAATAAATTATATACCATTATGTGATACTCACACATTATTTGAAGTTGTATAAGATTAAGTCAAGGAAAACATGGTAAGTTAAGAATGCATAGTGCATTATCTAGATCAACTATTAAATAAAAACATAAAGAGATATAGATTAAAACCAGTAGTTGAGAAAGAATGACATACTAAAATAGATTGTCCCAAAGGAAGAAAAATAGAAAAAAGGAACAGAATAAAAGAAATATAGGGAACAAGTAACAAAATGTCCAACAAACTCAATCATATTGTTATAATTTAAATGGACAACACCCTCTAAAAAGTCAAGAGTTTTTCAAATAGGACAAGAAAGCTTGACTTAAATATATGATGCTACTACAGATGCACTTTAATTTTTTACTTTTTATATATTTTTTAATTAATTTATTTATTAATTTTTGGCTGCGTTGGGTCTTTGTTGCTCCGTGCAGGCTTTCTCTAGTTGCCGCGAGAGGGGGCTACTCTTCACTGCAGTGTGTGGACTTCTCATTGCGATGGCTTCTCTTGTTGCGGGGCATGGGCTCTAGGAGTGAGGGCTTCAGTAGTTGTGGCACATGGGCTCAGTAGTTGTGGCACATGGGCTGAGTAGCTGTGGCTCGCGGGCTCTGGAGTGCAGGCTCAGTAGTTGTGGTGCACGGGCTTAGTTGCTCTGTGGCATGTGGGATCTTACTGCATCAGGGATCAAACCCACGTACCCTGCACTGGCAGGCGGATTCTTAACCACTGCACCACCAGGGAAGTCCTACAGATGCACTTTAAATATAAAGATGTAGACATGCCAAAAGTCAAACAGAAAATTACTTTCTATACAAACATTATCCATAAGAAAAATAGTATGTCTATATTAATATCAGTCAATATAGTCATAAAGGATTATTACTAAAAATAAAATTTGTATTTTATAATCGTTAAAGGGTCAGTATTTCAGAAAGATATTTCAGGCCTAAATTTATATGCAACTAATTACAGAGCTTCAGGATGTTTGAAGCAAAAACTGTCAGAACTAGAAGGAGAGATAGAAAAATACACGATTTTATTTTCTCTAGCAATCAGTGGAACAAATAGACAATACCCTCTGAAAACTAGGAATAGAAGGTAACTTTCTGAATTTGATAAAGGATATCTTTGAAAAACATCAGCTAACCTAATAATTAATAATAAAATGTTGAATAATTTCCCCCCACATATTATGTAATGAAGACATTTCACTCCTATTTCCTCATGAAAATGAAAGCATACGTCCATTCTTTTACATAAAGTATCATAGAAGTTTGATTGGTAATAGTCAAAATCTGGAAATAACCCAAATGCTTTTCAACAGGAGACTGGATAAATAAACTATGGTATAGCCATACAGTTGAATACTACTCGGCAACAGAAAGGGATGAACAACTTACACATACTACAAAATGGATGAATATAAAAATAATTATGCTGAGTGAAAGAAGTTAGTTTTAAAAAAGTACATACTGTGTGATCCCATTTATATAATTGTCAGAGAAAAGTACACTAGTGCATAAGGACAGAAAAATTGGCTGTTGTCTGGGGATGGGGCCATGAGATAGAGACATGCAGGAGGAAACTTTTGGAGGTGACTGATATGTTCATTATCTTGATTGTGGAGACAATTTCATGGATGTGTGTGTGTGCATGTGTGCTCAAAATTTAATTCATGATAACCTATAAATATATGAAATGTATGGTGTGTCAATTATACCTCAATAAAGTGATAAAATGCATAAGAATAGATTTATGAAGAATGTACAAGATCTATAGTTTTAAAGTACAGAATATTGTTAAAATAATAAAAAGACCTGATTAAATGGATAGATGATGATGGAATGGAAAACAATAGTTTCATGACAGACATCCCTTCCAAATGATCTGTAGGTATGTGAAATCTCAATAAAATACAGATTTTTTTTAAAACAGCACATCATTTTTAAAATTTATATGGCAATGCACAAAAACTAGAATATCACAAGCTACCTTTTAAAAATGAAAATTGGAAAACTTATACTAATTGATTTAACAAGTTACTGTATTACGCTATTATAATCAATAAATGTTGTGCTGCAATGAGGATTGACATATATGTCAATAGAACATAGAGTCCAGAAGTAGATTGTCATATATATAAAAGTGGTTCAATGGAGAAGGAAAAACGTTTCAACCACAGATACTGGATAACTAAGTGGAAAGTACGAACCACTACCTCTATCTCATACCACAAACAAAAATTAATTTGAAATTTATCATATATCTAAATGTCAAAGCTAAAATTTCAAAGGTTCTATTAAAAAAACAGAAAAATATCTCAGACCTGTGTTAAGGAAAGATTTCTTTGACAAGACATAAAACTGAATAAATTCAGATTGCTGTTAAGAATATGAAATTATATTACAACTCTGGAAAATAGTTAGGACATTTCTTGTTAAACTAAACATGGCAATCACCATACAGCCCAGTAATTCCATTAGTTGTCATTTATCCCAGAGAAATGAAAACCTATATTCATACATAAACTTGTACACAAATGTTCATAGCAACTTTATTCATAATTACCAAAAAGTGGAAACATGCCAAGTGTCCTTAAACGACTAGACAAACTGTGATACATCTATTCCATGGAATGCTATTCCTCAAAGGAACAAATTATTGACATGTGTAACAACTTAGATGGGTCTCAAGGAAATTATGCTGAGTGAAAAAAATCATATAACAAAGCTATAGATGTGGAAGACAGATAAGTAGTCCAGGGCTTAGGGATGGACAGTGGAGGGTGGTGGCTACAAAGTAAAATCATGAGAAAGCCTTTGTGTGTGGTGGTGGTTTCATGAATCTACAGACGTGATAAAAGACCTGCTCAGGTGCACGCGTGTGCACACACACGCCCATAAATGCATGAAGAAACAGTGAAATCTGAAAAAGCTCTGTTGAACGTACTAATATCAATTTCTTGGTTTTAATACTTTACTATAATTACAAAAAATATTTTCATTGGAAGAAACTAGGTGAAGAATACAAATTTTTCCAACTTTTTGTGAATCTGTAATATTTCAAAAAAAATTTTTAAGTCTTTTAAAAAAAGCATATAAACATGAAAAAGATAAACTGAATTCATCAAAATTAAACTATATGTTCATCAAAAGACAGCACTGTTACATGAGGTGGTCAATATGGACATTAAAGATTTTCAGAAATATATTCAGGGAATTGCAAAATATAAACTCAGTGAGGTACAAATTCACATCCCTTAAAATGGTTACAATTAAAAAGCCACACAATACCCAAAGTTGGCAAGTATGCAGAATGACCAAAATTTTCATACATTGTCATTAGAGTTGTAAAGTGATACAAATATTTTCCAAAAATCTTTGGCAGTTTCATATAACAATAAAATTTTATTTAACCTTATACATGTAACATGGAATAGACTCAGGTATCTGACCTAAGAGAAATAAAATTGTACATGTAACCAAAAAGACCATTATGAGAATATTGATAATGACTTTATTTATAATAGTCAAATATTGGAAATAACCCAAATATTCATCAGCAAGAGAAAGAATAAACAGTTTATGATATATTTTGTAATAAAGTATTACTCAGCAATAAAAAGGGACAAACTACAAAAAACAAGCTGGGTAAATTCCAGAATCATTATATTATACAAAAAATGTCAGATAAAGATAGAAAAGAAAATGAGCACATTCTGTATGACTCCATTTATATAACTGTCTAGTATGGTTCTTGCATAAAGAGATTGGGAAGGGTAAATGGCATTTCTGGAGTGATGGTAATATTCTATATTTTGATTGGAGTTATGGCTACATGGATATATAAATTTTTCAAAACTCATCAAGCTCTACACTTACAAAAATGTATTTTATTAGATGTACATGACACCTCAAAAAAAAAAAAAAGACCTTGAACAAGCTGATTTAGTTGTAAAGTGTGGGCATTTGATCAATGGTTCTCAACTCTCCCTGCACATTATAATCACCTGGCTATTTTTTAAAGACAACAGATGCATACCATGATCCCACCTAAAAATATCTTATGAACATTTTCTGTGACAAGTCCCTGACACTGGTATTTCTTAAAATTTCCATACTGACTCTTACAAGCTACCAGGATTGAGAATCTTGAATGAGATAATCTCTAAAGTATCTTCCAGCAATCAATTTCAAGAGCTCCTACAATGACTACCTAAAAATAAATTCCATAATTATGATAAAAATATTACTTTCCAATAATTTGAGCATTATTATCATTTTTCCAATAATTTACAGAAAATATTTTCCATATTTTTTCTATACGTTTTTATCTTTTAATGTAGTCTAAGTTTTGCAAACAGAACTTAAATGTATGAAAACATGCTTATCCTCACTATATATAAAAAGCAAACAACTGAAATATCAAATCTCATACACTGAATTAGGAAAAGATTTAAAAGTTTGAATACAGAAACTGTTAGAAAGACAAGATTAAAACAGACGCATACATTGCTTGGCTAATGTCCAAAATGGAATACTGCTATGTAAGTTAACCTGTCAGTATATTATTAAGTTATATATATGCATTTGCCAATTTTAGAAATCTAAACAAATACAAAACAATATATGCCAAAGGTTATTCAAAATGGCATTATTTTTAATATTAGCAATTTGGAAATTATCCATGTCTATCAATATGGGATGACTGAATACACTAAGACATATCCACACAATGAAACTGTATGTATTCCTAAAACAATGAGAAAAGTTTCTATGCACTACTGTGGAATGATTTCCAGGATATATTGTTTCATGAAAAGACCTAGAGGCAAAGTGTTATGCACAGTATGTCACCTTTTAAAATCTGTGTGTCAATGTACACGCATTTCAGTGGACAGAGATTACACAGGTGTAATTCATATTGGACATTTATAAACACATATATTTTAAAATATTTTAATATAAATAGACCTTATATTTATTTACTATGATTTTATGTTCTTAGTATAAATTCTCAGGTGTATATGTGTACATATGTATATATCCATATCCATAGCCAGAGCCATAGCCACACCAACATCTATATCTGTACCTATATCTATGTATATCCATACTGAAATTGACAAGATGAAATGACACTTTAATAGTAACACCTAACATAAAGGTCTTGGTTTCACTAAAGGAAACTAGAAAACTCTCTGGTGAAATTACTTATTCCATATAACTAGCTGGTATATATTGTTAGGGCCAAAAGAAAAAAAGAATACAAATACCAAGAAAGCTTGGGCAAGTATCCATGAGCTAGCTTGAACAGATTCTACTAGCTAAATTTGAGACCACCTGAATTAAAAATAGAAAGGATTGTAAATAATTATAATATTTTGAATAAATAACAAAGTCATGAATCCATGGTTATATCCTCTAAAAAGAAAGGGAGAAAATCACTTAAATGCTATCAGTAGAGAGGTGGCTATTAAAATAATCCATTGTGCTGAAAATTTGTAATAAAAGAGGATAAATTAAGCATTCATTTGTCTTTTAAGAGCAACTGTAGCAATCCCTAGCTGGTGAAAGAAATCACTGTGCGTGTGTCTGTGTGTGGTGTTTTTAGCAAGAGTGAATAGAATTTCTTTTGAGAAATATTTTGGAATAATTATCATTCCATGCTTGATTTTATAACAACTTTGTTTAGTTTATTGTTGGGACACAGGATGATGACTTCTTTTGACATCTCATCCCTGACCTTAAAATGGACAAAATGTTGTCCTGTTAAAGTATTGCAAACCAACCTCTGGAAAGCTTTTTCATCAGCAGAGCCATTTTCCCAGAAATGGTAATATGGTATTGATCTTCACTGTATTATAATACTGAACTTCGTTTTCCACATTCATGAGTATTACTGACTTTGCTGATGCCACATTTAAAAATATATTTGTGTACTAAGTGGTGAGATGGTAATACAACTCCAGGAAGATAATATATTATTGAATATTCTGGATTCAACATTAATGCTATTGCTATTATTCTCAACCATTTTCTATAGTTTTTATTGAGAAAACTTTTTTTATACTGTATTCTCTACTGTAGCACCACTGTCTCCTGAAGAAATTTGGGTTTCAACTTTCCACATTCAATGTGAACATCATTATGTTGAATGTAGATATAGAAATATTTTTTAAAAAAACATTAAAATAAAAAATTCCTGAAAATACAAAATAAACAATCATAGCCTATTTCTGCCTTGCACTCCTAGTCTTTTTTAATAAAAATAAAGATCTGATCTATTTTTAGGTTTTTAAATTTCATGATGACTATGTACTTTCTTTTCATTATCATTAATTTTATTAACTGCTTTACTAAGCTATGTGACATAAAATTAACTTCACACATTTAAAGAGTATAACTTGATATATTTCTTATACAAGAACATACCTATGAAACATCACCACAAACAAGATAGTAAACACCACCCACAGCAGTTTCTTTGTGCCCTACTGTACTCCCTCCTTCCTCATTCTCCCTACACCAGACCTATCCTCAGGCAACTACTGATCTGCTTTCTTTCACTGTAGATTAGTTTGCAATCTCTCTCATTTTATGTAAATAGAATCATACAGTATGTTCACTTTTTGTGTCTAGTTTCTTTCATTCAGCATAAGTACTTTGAGATTTATCCATGTTGTAGTGTGTAGCAAAAGTTGAATCCTTTTTGTTAAATAGTATTCCATTGTGTGTGTATCTATTTATGCATAGATACATGTGGGTTGTTTCCAGTTTGGGGTTACAGTGCAGGAAAGGCAAATGCAGGCAGAGCCCAGTGTTCTCCCTGAGATAAGGAGCTAGAGCTCAGGGTTCAGTGAGGCAAAATGACTGTAGAGTTTTTATGGCAGACATTGGAGAGTAGAGAGCTCCAGAAATCTGCAGATGGTGCCCCTCCAGTCTTTACTATGCTGGTTGTCACATATATGGGAGAAAACAATGCAAGGCAAGGAAAAGCACCACACAGAGATTAGAGGGAGAAATTCCCAGAAATCCCAAAGGTCATGGGTAATTTCTGTTGCCATCAGTAGAATGCAGTACTTTATAATTGAAAGGACTTCAGGTAGATTGCTTGAGGAGTTGCTTTGTTAATGGGGGAAATTAGACTAAACTGAAGCCTTCACTCATTTCACCTAACAAAACTTAAAAGCAAGGCCTTATTGCTGTTTTCATACAGCTTGACTGCATCCCAGAGAAAGCTCAAGACTATTTATAGGAGTACAAGACTAGTCAGGATTCAACAAGGCAAAACTGACATCACTGTGCATCCAGTCAAAACTTACTGGTCATGAAAAGAAATTAGTAATTATGATTCATATTTAGAAAAAGATTAATCTATCAAAATTGACCCAGCAATGGCAAAGATGATAGAATTAATAGAAAAAGACATTAAAATGATTATTACAAGTTTGTCAAAGTTTTAAGTAACTAGAGAAAAGATTGAACGTGTTAAGTAGAGACATGGAGAATATTAAAACATTCCAAATCATAATTTAAAAAAAAGAAATCAAAGACCAAAGGAACATGCCAATTAATAAATATAAAATTAACTAATTTTATTATTGAGGAAAGTAAATATTCTAAATGTATACAGTTAGCCAGTGTCATGAGTTGAATTTTGAACCAACCCAAAGATGATGTCCTAACTTCCAGTATTGGTGAATGTGATCTTATTTGGAAATAGGGTCTTTGCAGATGATCAAGATGATGTAATCAGTAAGGCCTAATCCAACATGACTGCATTCTTATAAAAAGGAGAGATTTGGACACGGAGATAGATAGGTACACAGGGAGACCACTATGTGAAGATGGAGGAAGAAATCTGGTTGATGCATCTACAAAACAAAGAAAGGCAAAGACTGTCAGCAAATCACCAGAAGCTGGGAGAGAGGCATGGAACAGATTCTCTTTCACTGCCCTGAGAAGGAACCAAACCTGCCAACACCTTGATCTCAGAATTCCAGGCTCCAGAACTGTGGGACAATCAATTTCTTTTGTTCTAAGCCACCACTTTAGTGGTACTTAGTTTAAAATAGCCCTAGGAAACTAATATAGCCAACAAGTGCCTACATAGTTAGATTTTGCAGCTCTATGGATAGAGGATTAAAGTTATAGTTGTTTACATAGTCATTCTTTTAGGAAACAGCCAACAGATACTAAATTTAGGTTAGTGGTTATATTGAGTTTATTTTGGTTTCTGTTTTCATAATTCATTATAAGGCTTATTCTGACCTTGTGTTCTTTCTAATTCTTTATCAGTTTCTCCTATGGCTGCTCTTGACAATGTAACTAGCACACGTGATTTGTCACATCCTTCATCATTCCTCAGTAAAGTTAGATTAAGTTCATTTCTACACAAGTATCCCCCTGAAACACAGAGGGATCCATGCAAAAAAATATTTTTACACCACAGGTAAAAATAAAGAGGAACCTTGATTCCTCTCACAAAGATATAGAAAAAAAAAAACCCAAAAAACTGAATTTAAGCCTATTACAGAAAAATATTTAGCTGATTCAGGTACACAACTTAAGACAGAAACAGGGTTGGGTACCACAGGAATAAGAGGAATCACACAGTTATTTATTTCTCTAAGATCTTATACAGATCTATAAAGAGGCCAGCCTTCCTTGTCAATTCTTTTTTTCCTTTGTCACAGGCCAACATCTCTTCTTTATTATGCTCTGCTTGCTCTCTAATTATGGGCCCTATTTCTTATATTTGATCAAGAGAGAAGATATTTTAAATATAGCCATAGCTTTACTTTTTGGTGTAAGTTTTAACAGTGGGATTAATATCTTTAATTAAACTAGTACACTTTGTAGGGCCCATAATCATGGACCCATTTCTTATAACTCAGGCACTTTTAAAATACCAGATGACATTTTCATTTTAAGAAGGAATATATTTTTCAATTCACGTACCTTGCCTTATAGGAGCCACAAAAGCACTCTGTCCTTGTACATTAGGATATGTGTACACAGAAGGTCCTTTCACAACAGGTAGATAGGCACATCAAGATACAAAAGAAAGGCATGATCCTTTTAAAGAGGACCTATTTGCATGGGAACCTCAGAGGAGAAAGAATAGGTAGAAAGTTGTCAAACATTACTGGTATTATGTATGGGAGTGGTGATGTGACTATAGATCCTGCGGATATTAAAAAGATGAGAAAATATTATAAAACACTTTGTCACAGATTAAACAAGTTAGATAAAATGAGAAAATTATTTGGAAACTACAAACTACAAAAATTCACTTAAGACAAAATTGATAACCAGAATACCCCTTATGCTTATAATTAAAGATCTTTTCGCAAAAAAACTCTAGATGTTACTGACTTCACTGGTGAATTCAACTAAATATTTATGAAAAAATTAATTAAAATAATACAATTTCTAGAAGTATTCTCCCAATTGAAACTGTTGAAGTACTCCCATCTTATTCTGTTCATTACTCTGATTCTAAAACAAAGTCATTACAAAGAAAAAAAAATATACATATATACATACACAAATATCCCTTATGACCATACATGCAAAAATCCGTAACAACATTTTAGCAACTAGACCATAAGAGAGGGTAATATTTAATGATAAAGTGGGGTTAACCCAGGAAGGCAAGGTGGGTTTAATATTAGAAAATCAGTGTAATACCATGTTAACAGATGAAATAGAAAACCATAGGATTAACTCAATAATGCATTTGACAAAATCCAACTTATATTTTTGATCAATATTCTTAAAAAAAACAAAAATTAGAAACAGAATTAAACTTGCTAAACATTTAAAGGTTATTTACAAAAAAAACTACAGTTGGTAAAAGTCTGAAAGCATTTCCCCAAAGATCAGGAACAAGCACAGAATGCACAATTCAACATTGAAATGGAATAAAAAAATTAATGGATTTAATTAATTAATTTAATTAATCCATGCAAATTAAAAATAAACTGTCAAATTGCTTTTCAAAGCAGTTTTACTATTTTACAGTTCAATCATCTGTGTATGAGAGTTCCAGTTCTTCAACAATTTTACCAAAGTTTTGCCATTCTTATAAATGTGTAGTAGTATCTCATTGTATTTCTTGTATTTCTCTAGTAACCTATGCAATAGACATTTGTTCATGTACTATTAGCTATCTGTATATCTTTTTTGAAGTGGCTTTCCAAAATTTTTATCCATTTAAAAAATGCTGTTTCATTTTTCAGTTTTGAGCATTCTTCTATATATTCTAGATGCATACGAAAATGTCTGGCAAAGATGCTCCATTTCATGACTTTCCACCTTATCTTTATCATTTCCTTTTTTTTTACTTTGGGATTTATTTGCTCTTTATTTTCTAGTTTCTCAGGTTGTAAGTTGAGGTCATTGGTTTAAATTTTCTCTTTCAGAGTAGGATTTTAGTGCTATAAATTTTTCCCTACATATTGTTCAATGTTAAATTTATTATATATTTATATTCTGTGATTTGTTATTTTACTGGTTGATTTAGGGTTTATAGTAAGTCTTGAACTAATCACAGTCTATCTTCAAGTGACATTTTAACATCTCATGTTTAGTGTAAGTTTAAAGTAGTATATTTCCACCTCCCAAACTTTGTGCTACTATGTTACTCATTTAATCTTTTCTGTTATAAATCTCACACTACATGCTTATAATTTTATGTAAATAGTCAATTATCTCAAAGAAATTTAAATAACAAAAATGTTATATGTTTACACATATAATTATTTTACCTGTGCTCTTTGTTCCTTTGTGCAGATTCTTATTTCCTTGTGGTATAATTTTCCTTTTAAATGAAGTACTTCAACACCTCTTGTTGTTTAGGTCTGCTGGTTAGGGATTTTCTTGGATTTTATATATCTGAAAAGTCTTTATTTTGACATTGTTTTCACTTACATTTTCACTTAATATACAGTTCTAGACTCATAATATTTTTCTTTTTTTTTTCTTTTTTAACATCTTTATTGGAGTATAATTGCTTTACAATGGTGTGTTAGTTTCCATAATATTTTTCTTTTAATACTTTGAAGATGCTGCTTCTTATTTGCATTGTTTCCAATGAGAAACCTCCTTTCATCCTTACCTTTGATAATCTGTATATAAAATATCTATATATCTGATGACTTTGAACTATTCTCTTTATCACAATTTTGAGAACTTTGATTATGATGTGCCTTGGTGTGATTTTACTAACATTTGGTGCGCTTGATGTTTGTTGAATGTCCTGGAAATTTGGGTTTATATTTTTCATTAAATTTGGACAATAGTTGGCCATTATTTTTCAAATATTTTTGCCCCTTGACTTCAGGGTTTCCAGCTGCAAGTGTATTGGACCCTTGAAGTTTCCCCACAGCTTATTATCTATTTTTGTTTGCTTGTTTGTTTTTGTTTTTGACCCTATCTTCTCTGTATTCCATTTTGGATTTTTTGTATTGCTATATATTTAAGATTACCAATCTTTTATTCTACAACAACTGATCTATCCTTAATCCTCTCCAGTTATTTTTATCTCAGCAATTGTAGTTTCAGTATCTAAAAAGCTTACTTCCATCTTTTAAATAATGTACATATTGTTATTTAATATTCTGAATATATAAAATCATTTTTAGTAACTATTTTTAGTGTCATCTCAATTCTAACATCTGAGTTAGTTCTGGGTTGATACCTATTGGTTGCTTCCCATTATAGATGTATTATCCTGCTCTATGCCTACCTGTTTTTTGTTTGTTTGTTTGCTTTTGTTTCATTTTGTTTTTTTTTATTCCAGATATTATGACTATCTTCTTAGATGCTAGATTTTTTTTACTACCATAAATTTTCTTGAGCTTGATTCTGGAACACAGTTAAATTAGTTGGAGACAGTTTCATTCTTTTAGATTTTCTTTTAATATCTGTTAGATGGTACCAGAACATTGCTAAATCTAGGTAAAATTGTTCCTCAAAACTAAGGTAAGACACTTGTTGTGCTATTCAATGCCCTATAGATCATGAGGCTTTCCATTCAGTGGGAAAAAGTATTTTGCTTGGATTTGTGTGACAACCAGGCACTATTTATCACTTTTCAGGTAGTTCTTAAGCCTGTATCACATGAATGTGCTGATCAGTAATTATCTGAACATTTGAGGACACTCTCCTACAGATATATTGTGTTCTCTCTCTCTTCTCCAGTACTCTGTCCAGAAAACCTTAAACACCTCGGCCTTCCCAGACTCTCAGTTCTGTCTCCACAGTCAGGAGTCTGCAAGACTTTGCCTGTGTTGCCATCTCTGCACTAACACCTGAAATCAATCCTAAGGTAGAAAGTTGGGTGCTCATAGGGCTGAACTTACTTGTTTCCCATTTTTTTAAGGGGTACTCTACTTCACTGTCTAACATCTAGCTCATTGAAACCACTGTTTCAAATACACTGGCATTTTTGCTTGTTTCAGTTTTTATAAATTATAAACCAGAATATGTCCTCCCACATCTAAAATCTGTTATATTTTGTTTGGACAAAGAAATATTCTAGATAACTATAATATTGAGAATAACTTGCATGATGAGGTATTGAACACTCTGCTCTGCCAGCAATAATAGTTTTAGGTTGAAATTGATGATCAAATGTGTTAGACACAATAGGCTTTATCCCAGATAAGTTTATATAACTTTAAAAAGGATTTAGAATAGGTGACATCAGGAATAGAAACAGCATAACAAAGTTTTGGTGACTCCCAGGCACAGCTTCCAATGTCCTCCACTTTGTACATAGGATGGGTAAGGTCACAAGTTACAAGGCTTATAGGGTGCAGACCACTTCCAGTTCAGGAAAAAGATATTCTGGGGTCCCCTGACCTTTTATATTTTCTCATAGCTATGTGAATAGTACCCATATTTTAGCGTAGCATAATATCATTAACTTTATCATTAATATCATTGTCAGTAACTAATTAATTACTGCTTTTTCAATAAGTAATCAGAAATGAGCTACATGTTCTTTTTTGGTATAGAACATTTATCGTAGACCTAATATACTCTTATAAATCCACTGAATTAGTGTTTCAGTGATTCAATCAAGGACTCTCCTGAAGCTAAAAGGTAGAATCATAGATCACCGGTTAACACTTTCCTTACAGATATCTCACCCAATATTGCTATCACACTATTAATCCTACACGGACCCATTCACATTTTATTAAGCCACTCTGAACAGTGTAGTGAGCAGTTAGTCCTGTATTTGGAATAAAGGGGATATCTACATCAAGGGCTAAATGGTGATGGTTGAGATGAGAATGGAAGGTGGGGGGATATTGTATTCTTTCTTCCGTATTATTATGATTTCATGAATCTTTACATCAAGGTCTTTGAGGTAATTTCCTACATGCATTGTAATGCCAATTTATGACATTTTGTGACTCTGGAAATTGACATGCAATACTCTCTATTGTTTGGAATATACAAATCATTTCAGAATACCAACTCAATTTTCTAACAACACTTGTAGATCATCTACTATGTATAAGGCACTGTACTCTACATATATCTGGTTAGATGAATTGAAAATTATTAACTAGGCTAAGATAACTTCTTCCAGTCTCACATAGATACAGTAGCACAGTGTCCAAGGGAATTTAATTGACCCATAACCTGTATTGTTCATCATGTAAATATTATTATTGAATGTAATGCATAACCTCACTGTCTTTGATTGACTGTAAGTACAGGTGGATACTAAAGTCTTTTGTAATTAATATAAATATAACCAAAATTTATTTCTTACTATACCAGTGATGTTTCTATGTCAGCTGTAAAATGAAAACTGTAACCTCTATGCATGTCCATCACACAAATTAATATGATAATCAAATGATATTATATATATGAAATAGCACTGTAAACTTTTGTGCTCTCCCTTAAAAGAGGGAAGAGCCAAATAACTACCAGGCTGTCTCTTCATTCAAGACTGAAATGGAGAATCTTGACAATTATCTGTATTATTCAAGGATGAAATTTTACTGTTTTTAGTTAGCTTTGTGAAATTCTTTACTTGTACATTAGGCATAAATAATATGATTTCACCTCAATTTTAAATTGTATTATAATAGCCCTGAGAATATACTGATCCTATATGGTTACTACTCAATATATTATATAATTAAAACTTAAAAATAATCATTTTATGTTAATAATATGCCAATTTTATATGACTTTTCACATAAACTTGGGTAATTTGAGGATATCAGTAAAGCTAACATAAAAGAGAATAAAAAGGTTGACTTCATATTTTACAAATCACTTGGAATTCAAATCATGCTGTTGTAGAATAGAGTTATGGAAATATTAGAAATAAAAAATTCATTGCTAAATTATATTAAACAGGGTAATGAATTACCTTCAAAGTATTTTAAAGTTAAGGTAATTTAAAATATAAAACAGAAGAAAATTATAGAGAATTTCTATTTCCCTAGTAGGAATTCTAACTTTATTCTTTTTTTATTCATTATAAATGACAATCTTTTTATCTTTTAACTTTATTAGAACTTATCAAATTTCAGTCACCTGTGACAAGTGTATCTTATGTGAGTTTGTAAATGAAATTTATTCCTCTACTGAAAAATGACTCCTTTCAAAATAAAGTAACAATTATTTGTGTTAATATTCACTGAGCAAACATTTATCAAACACCAGCCCCCTCCAACTATGTGTCAAAAACTATATAGACTATAAGGCAATGGGAAAAGAGAGAGTTTTGAGCTAAATTAATCCATAGTCTCATCATGTTCATAATGTATCAATTAACTGGGTATTGCTGAAGACACAAAGCATGTATAAGACATGGGACGTGCCCTCACAACACATATGATCTGACATGGGGTGGGGGGTATATATAAAATTGTAAGGAACTATTTTAAAATGCTGTAATTAACATTAAAATCTATTAATGTATCAAATTTATCCATGTTATTTAGTGTGAGATACTCCATTTTTCAGCTTGAAATTAATGGTAAAAAAATAGTTTTGTAAGAATGTAAAATAAAGAGAGGCTAAGGCTACATTGACATGTAAATATCTTAGTCCTATTTCTAATGTCTAGCGTTCTTTCCATCACTTCAACTCTTCTGGACTGATGTTGGATTTCCTCACACCCTTATCATCTAGTTCTCTGATAATTCAGGAGAGAGGACATGAAAAATCTCAATTCCCAGTATATGGTACTAATAGGGTCTTCCCTGCCTTCACCTTTGCCTTCAGCACTTTACTTCCATTTCCAAGGTATATCAAAGCAAATCTCTCCACACTTTTATTATTTGTGGGTGTTTCAATCTCTGAAAAAATAATAAAGTGGAAATACTGATGGTGGAAGAGGAGGTATAACAGCACTTAGTTCAACATTGTGGTTTTTGACATTGTGGTTGCTCTAGAACCTACTGCTGTTGCCACTAACCTATAAAGACAGTGTGCATTCCTCTCTACTTTGTTTCATGCTGGTGGGTTTTCTCCATTTGATGAGACAAAACATGCATCTCTAGCCAATGATGCTGATGAGTTCAGTTCAGTCATACTATCTCACTGGAATGAATTCCATAATATTGGAGATAAGTAGATTGCCCTAAGTAATTTCTGATATTGTTATGAATATTAGTGATTTCTGAGTTTTATCAATATTTTAGAAAGAATTCAGGAGAAACTGCTGAGGTGGCTATATTGATGATGTTTGAAACAAGAAATACTTTTTGGCTGTCCTTATAAATGCCATGAGTGAATTTTTTTCACTGGTATCAGTAGCAAGTATAGCTAAAATACTTTGGAAAAACTCAGTGGGGGATGTGTGTGTTTGTGCGTGTGGCCTAAATACAGCTTATTTTGGATCTTCATAAACATTTAAATGAACTTGCTCTTGTATATTTAAAATGATACTTTTTTAGTCAAGACAAAAACATCACTTAATTGACATGATTTTGATTATATTTGAATTTACTATGACTTTAAATATCTGAGGATTTTAACAAAAAATAAACATATTTGAAAATATGTTTTAGATGTGTTTGTGTGCAAAATAAATTTGTATTGTTGTAAAGAAGAGGAAAAAAATAAATGATGAAAAATTATTTGTACCAGGTATGATGGTAAGCACAATATTGCTACTATGTTTTTTTAGTAAAGTGTCCTTTTTTTCTCTGCCTTCCCAGTAGCAGAAATTTGTGGTTTTTAAACCCCACTGATTTGGGTGGTTCTATATTCTGAGAAGCCAGCCTGAATTGCCCTTGAAATAAACGTAAACAGAGGAAGTACTATAAGAAGTTGCTGCTTGTCTTGGCTTTCTCAGATTGATGTGTAACACAGACTCCTGAATTCCCATATTTTCTTCTCTTAGTCTGTAATAGCTACTCATCAGTTGGGAGCAGTATTCTTCAGACTTCTGAAGGAAGCAGTTAGTAAATGTGCATGTTCTGCAGGCAAAATAAATGTTTAAGTATATTGGCACCAGGATCAGATAGACTGATTTTAAATTCTTAGGTCTGAAATTTATTGGGGGTTTATTTTGTCCATATTTTACTCAACAAAGATCAGCTGCTATTGTTTTTATTTTTGCTATGATAATTCTCTGATTGATTTTTGCTTGTCTGAGACAAAGAAATGGTTGGTATCATTAAACATAAGGATTTACATTTCTGTATACTGTATGCAAGGCATTACTACAAACGTTCTCTGTGTTAATCTGATTCTGCCACGGTACTACCTCAACAAGTAGTCAATGCTATAACATGTATGATGCATACTATGAGTTCTATGATCAAAGTCCACAAAAAGCCCCTCTTCCTACAGACAACTAAGGAAATTTGAGAGTTTTTAACTACAGCTTGGGCCTTTTAGAAGCTGTACTAAGCAACTTCTCCTTTCAGAGTCATTAAATAAAAATGTGTATCACCTTTCAGTGTCCTCACTACATTTGCTGAGTCACATTCCTGGCAAATGGTATTTGCAGCAAAAAAGATATCAAGTGATTGAACTGTCATCTCCCTCAGAGGAAGAAGCCTGAAAGGCATATGAGATCAGTAGCTCTTTGATTTGGAATAGAAATCCATTTTCATAGTCTTCATTCATAAATATTATTTTGAAAATGTATTGCACTCCTCCCTTTTCCCTATCATACTTCCCTCTTTCTGAGAAGATAGCTAGTGTGGTTATTAATAATTTCAGAAACTCTAGAATACTCATGATGGATGCATGGACATCTGTCCTTGTTTTCAATTGTTTGGCAACGTTGGGTCAGCGCTCTCTGTGAGTTTGAATTTCTTAGAGATTATCTGGTTGCATCATTAGGGTTTGATCTCTCAGTCACTACATCTAATATAAGTTTTTGCACTATTAGACAGCAAGAGCTGATGGGCAAGCTAGGTCTCCCCCAAAAGGACTCTACTCAACTCAGATCTTTGATTATTTTTATGTGTTTCATATTTTAGTGTCCCCTCTATCTTAGTTATGAAGCATATAAGAAATTTCTAGCACATACAGTAAAGAGGACCAACAAATAAGAATCACAGTTATTTCTCAGTTTGACCATTGTGACAAAAATAGAGATTGATTTAACACTATATCCGCTGCCAGGAAAATCTAAGACTCTTAAAGTTTGGCTCAATATAGGAGAATTCTTACAGAAGCCTTATGAAATGTCTCCTAGAATGGCATCCCACAGTTTATCCCACAGTGGACAGGGACTTTTTCCACAACTGAGCATCATTCTGAGAAAGTTTGAAAACCATGAAGGTAGCAAAGAAAATAAAATGTTCACTCATTCCTATTAAGTCATATATTTTTACTAGATACAAAATTCTAAGATTATTGGCAGAATATAGGTTTGTTATGTTTCCACATAATTCAAGTTCTAAAGAGTTTATATATGTGAAAATGTAGGTCCCTTACCTATCATTTCACATGTTTAAATCTCAGGAAATATTATTTTCTGAAAAAGGAAAGTTGGTAAGGTTTCTGAGTTTTGTAAACTTTTAGAAAAATCTATGTTTAGCGTTTATTTGAATATGACTTTTTTTCCCTCTCAAACATTAGAATTATCAGTAGAATAGTACACGTCAGTGAATTTACAAAAATACAATAATGGAAAAGCTAATGATGAGAATTATAGGTATCTAAAATTTTGTTTGACATTGCAAGGGGAAAAAATATTGTACCCATAGTGCTTAAAAAGAATTGAATGTGGTCTGAGCTGTGAGTAATCAGACAACCTCAGTTTTGCCTGAATAATCAGACAAAACAACAAAAAGATATCACCTCACACCTGTAAGAATGGCTATCGCCAAAATGTCTACAAGTAACAAATGTTGGAAAGGATGTGGAAAAAAGGAAACCCTTGTACACTGTTGGTGGGAATGCAAATTGATACAGCCACTATGGAAAACAGTACAGAGGTTCCTCAAAAAACTAAAAATAGAACTACTATATGATCTGGCAATTCCACTGCTGGGTATATATCCAAAGAAAATGAAAAAAACTAATCTGAAAGGATACATGCACCTCAATGTTAACAGAAGTACTATTTATAACAGCCAAGATATGGAAGCAACCCAAGTGCCATCAAAGAGGAATAGAATGGATAAAGAAGATGTGGTATATCTATATACCTATATCTATATCTGTGTGTATATTTATATCTATGTCTATAGTGGAATATTACTCAGCCATAAAAAAGAATAAAATTCTGCCATTTGCAACAATGTGGATGGACCTAGAGAATATTCTACTTAGTGAAATAAGTCAGAAAAAGACAAGTACTGTATGATATCACTTACATGTTGAACTTAAAAAATAATACAAATGAACGCATATGCAAACCAGAAACAAATATGGAAAACAAACTAGTGGTTACCAAAGGGGAGAAGGATAAATTAGGGGTATGAGATTAGGAGATACAAACTACTATGTATAAAACAGATAAGCAACAAGGATATATAGTACAGTACAGGCAATTATAGCCATTAGCTTGCAATAACTTTTAATGGAGTATATTAAAAAAACCCCAAATCATAACGCTGCACGCCTGAAACTAATATAACGTAAATCAACTATACTTCAACAAAATAAATAAATAAATAAAATTACTTAAAAATTATGAGTAATCACGATTAATTAGATAACTAGAAGCCTTTACACATCTTTGCAGTTTAATGATAAACAGCTTATAGTTCTTAAACTCCATTGTGTAGTTTTTAGACAAACATCTAGAATCCAAGAAATAGTTACACCTAGTGACGCTCACTTCTTCATTTAAAAGATGTTGTTCAAAATACTTTTTAAGAAAAAATGTATTTAAAAAATTTCATCTAACTTTATTTTCTTTTTTAAAAAGCTAATTATACTTTCTGCAGGGAATGTAATGTATTTTCTTAAAATGAGAGAAAATGTACATCCTGTGGTAGTAATATTATTAGCCAAGGAACACTTCAAAATAACAAATCATTGACACAAACATTTCTAAAAGAAACAAAGAGGAGTGTGTTTTGAATTTCACTGAGATTTATAAAAATTGGAATTAGAAACAAAACTCTGTATTAATTTCCTAATATTCTTGTTTTTTAAATAAAACCATTACTTTTTTGTTGTCATCTAAGTCTTAGTAACTCTTTGTTTACATTTTATGTCTTTTTCCCCCTCAGTAGCTGTGTATGCAAAAAGTATATGGAAAAGGTGTTGGAATTTCATATTTTTCATTCTATAGTAGAAAGGTCTCAAAGAATACAAAATAGTTTAGACTCATCTCCTTGCTCCTCTCACTTAAATACAACTATAAGCCCTGGAAAGAACACAAAGGAATGCCAAAAAAGAACACTAAAACCAGTAAGAAAGTAAACTGATTTTGTTAAGGACATACCTGAGAACTTGAGAAACAGCACAGCTGGTAAAAGGCAGCCCAGGCCTGGCATTTCCCAAGCTCCAATCCAGAAACAGGTGCAGGTCCTGAAGGCTCATTTCTTCCCTGGGTCAAATGGGAGTTCTGCTGACAATACCAGGAAAGTTTTGCGGAACCAGCACGGCCAAATCTATCAGAATCCCTGTTCATCATCAATGAATACAGTAAGTGAAGGGGGAATTCTTTAAGAGGATTATTCGTAATGCTTCGTCAGACAGTTCATAGATGTCCCTTTCTTTTGGGTCAGTCACTGGAGTGTTTATTAGTTTCCTTTAGTGGTGTCACGTTTCCTTGTGATCCTTGTGCTCTTCTATTGGCGTCTGCACATTTGAGGATGTAAGTACCTCTTCCAGTCTTTACAAACTGGCTTCAGCAGGCAAATCCCTTCACCACTGAGCCCTCCAGAGATTTTGCTGGTGTCCACGGGCTGCTGGAGTCCTTGGGCAAGTAGGCCTGGTGCCTGGGCCAGCAAGTGGTCTGGTCTGGTTTTTGGTACCTGGGGACCGGCCTGCTGCTCCGTTCCAGGGGGCAGGCCTGGAGCTTGGGTTCACGGAGGTGGGCCTGGAACTTGAGTCTGTTGTGATGAGCCTGGGCCCTTGACTCTGGCTCCAAAGGGGCCAACCAGGTGCCAGGGAATAATGCAGTGGGCCTGGCCTCTTGAGTTCACACTGGGGCCCAGGAGCCGCGTGAACCCTGAAGTACAGCGTTGGATCCGAGCCTAGGCTCGTGGGAACCCGCGAGAACTCGGTGCTGGGGCGTGACGCAGGAGCTTCTGGCACTACTGGAGCTAGCCGCCCCCCCTACCCCGGGAGAGCTGGGGGCTAGCGTTAGTGGGCTCCCTGAGAGCCTGGACAGCAGGAGCCACCCACCTGGGGCCGCGGAAGCTGGCAGGTGCCCTGGTGAGCTGAGCCTCAGTTCCCGGAACTCGCGAGAGTTTGGTGCTGAGGAAGCCGCCTGAGGCTGTAGGCGCCGGGCAGCCGCAGGCCTGGGTTTGCTGCAGCTGTGGAACTCGGTGATGTGGGAGCAGCCGGAGGCCGAGGAACAGAAGCCGCCTGAGGCCACTAGAGCCAGCGAACACTGAGGTGAGCCGGGGCCTGGATTCGCGGGAGCCCATCAGTTCCTGGTGTCAAGGACTCTGCCCTGGGGCCTCTTGCTCTAAGACGGAGAGAGAGTTTGAAATCGCAGCAGTTTGCCAGAGCCTGGTGTCTTGGATGTTGCCTGAGTCCGAGGGGCCGCGTGGGCTGAGGGCCTAGGCTCTTGGGAGCACACAGGAGCCTGGAGCTGTGGAAGCCACCTGGGGCCTTGGGCCCTAAAGGCGCTGAGAGAGCCGAGAGCCGGGGGACAAGGATGCCGCCTGGAGCCACTGGAGGGACAGGTACGGGGTGCGTCAGGGCCTGGGTTCCTGAGGGGCCACAGGGCTTGGCCTGGCTCGGGGTCCGCGGTGGATGTGGTGCGCTCACTTCGCCCTCCTCCCTCAGGGAGCGCGTCTCTCTCGCGCTGGGCGGCCGCGGGGGAGGGGCGAGGGGCTGTGCCCCATTCCTTCCAACCTTCCTCAATATTTCTGTTCTTCAGCCAGATGCCGAAATCTCTCACTGGGAATCCTTGGCTGCTGACCTGATAGTTCAAATGGACGCTAGGGCGGGGAGAAGGGGCTTTGGATGAGGGCTCCAAGTTTCAGTGCAGCCATTGTGGTCCATTTATTTGAGTCTTTTTTATTTTTGAGGAAAATTTTCAGTTTTATCTAAGTTAGGTTGGCGTGAACGTGTACGTACTAGTCATGAATTAGCTAGCTAATCTTTGTGTATGTTTGGTTACGTCACCTGTTTCATTGTTAATTTCACTCTTTTGCTAAATCTTTGTTTCTTCTCAGTAGGATAAAAACATTAAGAATTTTACTGGGTTGTTTAAAGCAACTTTTGGTTTGGTTGTTTCTATGTGTTTTTTAGTTAATATGAGCTTTTACCTTTAGCTTATTGTGTCTACCTTCTTTGGATGTTTTGTTGGTGTTCTTTCCCCACATTTTTAAATGTGCCACTTAGTTACTCCTCCGCAGGTCGGTCCTGTGCAACCCCTACAAAAGCCAGTCATCTCAATCTAAGTAGGAATTTCTCTCAGTCACAAGCAACAGATTCATTAGCATAACTCTCTCTGTACCAATTATCTACATACCCAAATCCCATGATGCATTATTTTGGACATGGAAATTTGAGTATTTTCTTTGAGTGGGACCTAGAAAAATATTTACAGATAAAATATTTGTTTCTTCTTTTCACTGGGACCTCTTGATGTATCTTTTTTTAAAAATTAAGGATGAGTATTTGAAGTTATCAATTAAATTTTGTACAACGACTGATACGATTTTTAAATTGATTTATGGCTATAATCAATTAGGTATTAAATTTCAGATTGTTAGTTTCTTGAAAAAAATGTCATTTGTGTCATTTGGGGGTGTTGTATTCTTTGAGTCAGATTGCTAATATTTGTTTAAAGTTATTCCTCTTCATTTGTGAGAGATATGTTTCTCTTGTAACTCAAGGCATAGCATATCTTTTTTTGCTTTAATTGGGCATTATCTTTAATGAAAATAAGTCTGTGTTTATATCTTAATGTCTATGGTAGTATATTTTCACCCTCCCCCTTTTAAATAAGGAAGAGAAACTTTTCTAGACCAGTACTTATATAGATGTTCAACAAAGTGCATATTCTGGTTTGTACTTGCATTTTCTTTGCAAATCTTATTAAAATACATTTTGTGTTTATTCCATTGCTTTTTTATATATAAACCACTTAGGAATATTTGCTTAGTATTATCAGATCAATTATTTTATTTAGAGCTTCCAAGTTTTTTATCTTTTCAGTGATCGTTGTGTTTGCTCATAGTAAGATAAATCTGTGTTTATTCAGTTTTGATTGTTGACATGGGGGCTTTTCAGGGAATGAGTTACTCTTATTTAAACTGTTCTGGCTCAGAAAAAAAAATGTGAAGGGAAAATCTGCATATTGCTACTGATATACTTTTTTCATGGTTTAGAGGGGAAGCTAGATGCAGCCTGAGTAAAAGTAAAACAAACATTTTGTCTGTAATTGTCTGTTTCATGTATATTGTGGCAACATGCTAATTAGGCCACGGTGCCCTATTTATTAACAGGGACGAATATTGCCATTAAAAGTTACAACAGTCTCTCTCCGTATTATGCTGTCCTTAGCAAGTGCAGCTAGGAATGAACATCATGAATTGCTTGTTTTCATGTATATAACTGGGAAGACTCAGTAGAACTGAGATATGGTCTCATCTAATGAAATTAAAGCTAGTTTTTGCCAGCATCTTTTGGTCTCTGAATCATAAATCATCAGTGTATGCTTCTGAAGCATGATTATTTATTCCTTAATTCATTCATTCCATACATATTTATCTAGCTCCTTCTATAGTCCAGGCACTGTTTTAGGAAATGAATATATAATAGAGAACAAAAAAGACATGATTATAGAAGAAGTTCACTGTCTGGTGTACAAACAAGAATTAAATATGTATAATCAAACCAACAAACATGTACGATGAAACCGTGGAAAAGTGTAAGAATTACAAGAATAAGGTTAAATAATAGACAGTTGGGAGTCATCAGGCAGCTTCTTGCGTTATGGATTAAATTTCTGTTTCTAGAAATAAGGATAATAAGAATGTTCCCCCGAAACTTAACACAACATTGTAACTCAACTATATGCCAATAAAAATTAAAAAAAAAAAAGAATGTTCCCCTTCTTTCCTCTCCAAATGACTGAGTCTTTATAAAGAAACAATGCAAAAGAGTTATGGATAAAATATAAGTTTACTTTAATGTTGCCTCAATTATTCTCAAGATCATACAAGGAGGAAAGGTAGAAAACTTAGCAAAAAGAGAAATCAAATTGTTAGCGTCCTTAATCACTCTAATCAAGGTATAGTGGAGAAGGGAATTGAAATTGTTTTGATAATCTCTGCATCCTCCAGAAAACTGGGTTGTTAACCTGTCCATTCAGGAAGAAAACTTACTTTCCCGAGTGTCTTGGGGTTATGACAGTTTTTAGCACCACCCAGTGTACACTTTGTTATCTAAGGCTGTCTTGGACAGATGGCCATTGGACCTCTCAGACTACTTGGTTATGGTCTTAATGTAGTTAAGTGTGGCTAGACATTCAGGGGCTAGGCTGGCCAGGCTCAAGTAACTCAGCAGTCCTCTACAAATATATTCCTAAGCATAACTGCTCTTTTCAATTTCATCCACAGTTTTGATGCCTAAATTCAAACTGCTTTATTGTAATCAGGTTGTTCCTGATTATAATATAGTATGATATAATAAGTGATATATATATATTCATGTAATATGAAATAATAACAACTAAAGCTTTAAGTCCTTAGATTATTTAGGTTTTTATTAAATTTGAAATGCTATTGAAGGGCTCGAGGTACTAAAAATGATTGTTTCAGGAATCTCTACCAGGATTTCATCTGTGTCCTGATGGATAACAAGGAATCAGGCTTGCAAAGGGATGAAAGAGAAAATATTCTAGGCAAAGAGAATGGTAGCAGAGAAAGCCCTATTAACAAAATATCTTGGCACATTTTATTTACTTTACTCTCTTCTAAACTTGTCATATAATTTCAGTTTCTCGTCAACTGAGTCTTATTGATTCACCTTTATTTTTCTCCAAAATTGATGCAGAATTGTACCTTATGTTTATATTCTTCAAATGTTGCCGTGGGGATTTTGAGGGTGGAGAATTAAATACTTGCAATTCCATTTCTAGGTGGAAGCAGTATTACCTCTTCTAATGTTAGGCTCTAGAAGGAACCAGAAAGCATATAATATCTACTTTTCCTCCAAGAGTAGCTCAGCAACAAGGCCATGGAATATCACAGTGATGAATAAAGAGGTTTTTCTGAGACTAGAGATGGCCCTTCTCTGTCAAAGCACTTTTTGTATAGGCTAGAGGCTACTTGCACTGGAAAGGGGTCAGATTAGGCTCCCACTTCTTCCAGGCATCACAAAGGCCAACTTTCCCTGGGCTGTTTGTTTTCCTTGAACTGATCATTTATCGCCATCAGAATAGAAGGTGGGTAAGGGCTAGAAAGGAACTAAGAAAGGTGCTATTCAAATGTTTTCTGTACTAGACCTTTAGTCTGGCATTCAAGGGCAAATTAAGACTTCCACATTATTGAACCCAAACCACAAGACAATTGATGTGTTTTTTAAGGCTAAGTTATCACAGTAAGCAAAAGCGAGCTTTTGTCCAGTCTTGTTCTCTGTAGATACATTTCTTTCAGTCTCTTGGTAGCAGAGTTGGTGGCTTGAAGTCAATTATTATTAATGTCCTCAAAGTTGAGTTAAAACTATGTCTTCCTATATCTCCCTATGTGTGTGCTGTGTGTTCTTCTTCCTTCTCCCCAATTTAGTTTTACAGTGTATTCCCTTTGCACTCTTCCCTTTAAAGTTATTATCCATTTAAAAATATTTCTTCTATTTGAATCACTCCAATAATAACTATACTTTTTTAGTCATCTTGGAAACTGACTTGGTTACGTAAGTAAAATTTCAAATGATATAACAGTTGTAGTCATGTTTTTTTTTTCTCTTTTGATAAGCTAGGTAAATCTGTAATGTAGACAGTTAATTTGAACACTACCCCCAGACATGCTAAGCATACTCAGAGACTGTTTGGCAAGGGGCCAAATTATTTCTTGATGACTCTATCCTGTGAAACATGTGTGTTGAGTTGGACAGCCTGATTTGAGTTGGGGATTAGGAGGGTAGATGAGAAGTGGCTCAGCATGGTCCATCTCAACCTACCACAGTTCTGTATTGAGCCTTGTGTCTAATTTCTTAAAGAAAAAAAAGAAAATTATTACTTTCCTTCCCCTTTCCATGAATCGTTCAGCACATATATTTGTTTTGAGGACTTCAAGGGAAGGAGTGGGACATGAATGAATGTTCCCAGATCAAATATTATTTTATAACCTTCTAATCTAGGTCAAATCTATAATATGCTGTCTTCAACCAAACTAAATTAGTTTTTCCTGGGATATATTATAAGACACCTCACTGTTTATTTCCTCTTGTTTTCTATATCAGAGTAATTTATCTAACTGCTCTGTTAAAATCCTATTCATCCCTAAAGGTATACCTAAAATTACACCACCTGTGTTACAGTATTTTACAGTTTATAAACAGTTTCTTATGAAGATCTCATTTGGGACAGACCTTCAGTGCATAGGGTAATAGGAAGAACTTTGAATGTGTATTCAGAAAGCAAGATTGACCTTCACATATGCCATTTAAGAGAGTGTGACCCCGATGTTGGTGTGATGAATTGGGAGATTGGGATTGACATATATACACTAATATGTATAAAATGGATAACTAATAAGAACCTGCTGTATAAAAAAATAAATAAATTTCAAAAGAGAGTATGACCCCGAGAAAGTAATTTATAACCCTTCTATATCCCTCTTTGTTCAGCTGTATATTCCACTGTATAGTAACTCATTTTACTCAGTAATTAAATGAGAGAATATATAAGCTTTATTATCAGTAAAATATGTTTCATAGTATTTATATATAAGTATAAATAAATTTATATGAATATATAAATATTATTAAATTATTAAGTAGAGCTGATGTTATTCCCACTTTACAAATGAGAAAATAGTGATTAATTTGCCCAATATATGACAGTATTTAGGTGCCACTGCTAAAAACCAAGTTAAACCTGTCTTGATATCCATTATGCATCACCATGTCTGTTATGCTTAAGTTTTTAGGCAGAAAGCATGACACAATTTTGAACCCCCCTTTTTCTATGTATTTAATAATCTTTTTTGATTTGTAAGACTTTTTTTGTAGTTTGTTAGTTGTATATAATTTTGTTGTTGCTCCATTGTCTCTATCAGATTGTTAGCTCTTTTAGATGTTTATGAAATCTTTACATTACAGATACTATGTGCCAAGTTGAGGCAGCAGAGAAAAATGAGACAGAGCTAAATAACTTGTCTGAAGTCACAAAGCCAGTGAATGGCAGATTTGGGGATTTGAATCCAGTAGTTCAGCTCCAAAAGCTGTGTTCTTTATACATGTTTATACTGCCTCTCCAATAACAGCTCACTCATCTTTGAATTCTCTAAGTTCATCAGTGACTATAATTGAAATGGATGGAATGTAAGGTTAAAAACATATATTTGTTAACAATGACTGATCATTATCAGAGACCTGATACTAAGCATTATCACTGTAGCATATCATAATATTAAGTTACTCCTTTAGGAAAACTTATATTCAATATAAATACTTAGTAAAACTATGCTATATCTAATTTTTTGAATGTAATCAATTGGTTTATGGCAAATTTTGTTCAATTTACTATAATATTTGATTTACTAGAACGATTTTTCAAAACATGATAGAAAAGATAGATACCTGTAATAACTCAGAGATTGTCTAATCACTTAGTTTTATGAGTAAAATCAACAATAAAAATTATTTGCTGGCACTAAGGAAGAGAAGGGAAAATGAAGTCTTAAAGGAAAGCATCATTAGTCAAATTTAGTATAGGTGGTCATTGACTTATTTTCAACTTATCAGAAAAACTACAAAAAAAATGTAAAGGTAAATAAACACTTCTTTTAAGAAATAATTATGCAGAATAATTTAAAATGACAGTATAATTTATTTATTTTAGCATGCGGACATCTCAATTCTTGAAGCTCAGACATTCAGTTGAATGCATATGCTCCAATCTAAAACTAAAACTGAAGACTTGCATTTAAATGCTTAATGTCCCATTTTCACTTAAAATGCTAATTGTTTGAATCTGAATTCAGCTTCTTTTCTACAAAATTATTACTCCTATTCTTTCCTCCTCAGCCTCCATATAGCCCTGGGCATCCACCAAGTATCCAGTTATGAATATCAGAAGCCTAATAATCAAATTCCTCTCTTTTTTATTCACCCTCATTTGATTTTTTACCAAGTCTTGTAGAATCTTATTTCTGAATCTGGCTGCATTACACTCCAATATTCTATCTCTATTTATACGACCACTTAGTTCAGCCCCCTATTTATCTATCATCTGAATCTTTCTAATTCTTAAATGGTCTCCCTTTGTCCAGTCTTGTCATTTTTAAAATGGTTTCAATAAGATTCACCCTTCTCAAATAAAATACAGCTGTGTTATTTACTCCCTTGTTTAAAAATTCTCAGTTGCTCTGCGACTACTAAAAGGAAATGTTTAATTTCTGTTGTCTGGTGTAAAAACCCTTAATGAAGTGACTGCAGACTGCTTCCAACTCAGCATCTGCTGCCTCATATCCTATACTTTAAACAGTAGTTTCCAGCACATACCATGATAGATTCATGATTTATTCACAGTGCTCCTTTGAAAAAAATCTTTTCCCTGTCTCATGTGGTTAATTCCCCTCAGCCTTTTCTAATAATAGTCAACTGTTATTTTCACCACAAAATCTTTCCTGAACAATAATGGCTAGAATAATTATCCTTTTAAATTATCTTGAAGTACCTTGAATGTATGCACAGCATAATATTTACCACGACTTAATGATATTATCCTTTCTTAAAAAATATTAAATAATGTTGTCTCACCCACTTTATTGGATGCCCCTCAGGGACCAAATAATAGCCCTTTAAAGACTAGACCCTTTGGCAGTGCCTGAGTATAACTGATATGCAATAAACACTGGTTGAATTCAAAGGTAATCACATACTTCTTATTCCCTATATGAATAGGATATTCTACATGGGCCTGCTCAGTAATTTTAACATCAAGCTAAATATTAATGAAGAATATCTTATCATTGATACACAAATAAAGATTTCTGAGATTTCATTTGTATTAATGTGTATTTTAGAAAAAGATTATGAGTATAATGGACTACATGTGATAGAATTACAAAATATAAAGTTTATTTTTACATACCAAGTCAATGTATATGTGTATCTATCATATATGGTATACATATCATACATGTATGATATGTACAAACATTTTTTTGGAAATAGAGTATATATTTTTAACAAAAAAGAAAATAAAATGACAAAGTTCATCACATGAGAGGGAATATGCAACAGGGTTTATTCTCAAAAATAGCACCCCAGGCCAGAGTCTCATTGAGAAAATTTGTGTTAACCATAACATTTTAAGTAGAGATAGTCAACTTCACAGCTTTTATTTTTTTGAGATCTTAGATAAGTTACTTTTCAAAAGATATGTTCCTTCCCTCAGGAAAGGATGTTGCATACTTTAAAACTGTATCTGACTCTATTAAAAATTAAAAAAGTATATTAAAGCATGTTTAATTTTTCTCTTGTTATAAAAAATAAATTCCAAGGATGAAGGTCACTTGCAAACCAAATATTTGCCAGAATGACCCATCTAACCACTGAGGACTCTGTCTTGATATAAATGAGGACCTTAAATCATAAATTGGTGTTTTTTAGAGATGTATTGAAAAATAAACTGTTATAAAATTGTCAGCAGCTGACAACCAGAGAACTGATTCTGTAATTTAGTGAGAAACTAAAAAGATCAAAATCGCATTTCTGCCTTTTAATGGGCCTTTGGCTGTTGCACAGAACCTGCTAATAGGATCATAGAAGAGAAGGGAGAAGTAGAGGTCATAAGGCCTACTTTACACTGTTGGGAAATGCCTATTCTTAGGCTGCTGTGAGTCCTAAGAACAGAAGACTTAAAGGTGTACTAGCCTTACTCTGAGAATTAATCACGAGAATTGAGACAAAGCATCTTGCTGTGTGTAGAACAATTAGTTTAGCGGCTAATAATTGCAAAGTGTTTTGTTTACGTAACTCTATCGAGAAGCATGAAACAGTTAATACGTATTCTCTAGCTTACCCTTAAACTGGATTCAGAAGAATTAATCACCCATCTGACTTCACATTTTTCTTACTTTAGTCTATTCGTCAGTGCATCTCCTACATAAATTGGATATCATATAATAATCTTTTTGTATTTTTTGTATTCATGTGTGTATTTCAGTATTCCAATAAGCTTCACTTGACTCCAGGTCTTTGATGATAGTTCTAATCCTGACACGTGACAGTTAAGTAGAAAGTACTTTTTCTCTTTTTTGAACTAAAAAAAATGCCAGACTCCTGATGTGGTTAATTAGCATAGAAACACCAACAGTACTGAAGAAAAACACTTAATTGTACTAGGATATTCTATGTGAAATGAACAAAAATACATAATATCCTCCCAAGGAGCTGAGTATCTGTCAATATTTAGTGACCTTCCCCAAAGAAGATCACAATAACTGATCATAGTAGTAAGACTTAGTAGGTTATATGTCTACAGGCAGAGAAATAATTAATCTCTTGTAGTCATGTTCTCAAAGTACAGCCTAAAGAATATGCCATGGAGACACTGCAAATGCTGCTGATTCTTACTTTGCTTTAATTATTATTGTTTTTCATTTTAGGTTGACAGCTCTTCTCTCCCAGGTACACTTACTGCTCAAGATGTCCTGTTTCCTTCAACTCACTTTCCTTTAATGCACTTTAAAAAAAAAAAAAAATTCAAAGCCCCTTCTGAATTGCTAATACTGCACACACTATTACGAACTATCTTTGAAACAATAGTCATTAAAGTTTTCTTTTCTCTAGTGTTGAGATCGCCCCAGATATAAATTAATACTTTAGAGGCATGAAATATAACTCATTGAATACAAGCCCGTAGAACCAAAGGTTGACTGAAATATTGGGCTTAAAAAATTAGTGGGAGTATAGTTTTAAAGTGAAAGTTTTATCTAAATGTTGAAACAAAATTGTGCAGATTTATCAGTAAGCTTACCCATATTGCTGGCTTCACAGCATTTATTCACACTGCTGCTAAACGATGTTTACCCAAAAGTAAAAAAAAGTATCAGTCTTTTGTCAACTGATTTATGCTTTTGAGGGACCTTGTTGCTTAAAAGGAACATCATGTCATTTCCTTTTTAAAATGGATAAACAGCCTTTCTTTAAAAACAGGCTTTTGAATATATAAGGGTACAGTAATATTTTCTTTATTATGATTACATATGCTGTGCTGGGACATTCAGGGAGTTTGTTGGTAAACATAGAGGACAAGAAAACTGAACTGATTTATAAGTGGCTGTAATAAGAAATTTACAAAAGCAATTTGCACAATTTTCAGACCTCTGTTTCATAGCAATAGAATGAAGTCAGGGGAAAAAAGAAAGAGAAGGAAGAACTCAACCAAAACAAAACTGTACCTGTCAGCACGCATATAAAATGTGTTCTTTATCCAAGATATTCAATCACAATGAGGGAAAACATCATCCACTGAAATATAGAAAATAATTTTTTGACGTACTCTTCTTATTCATGGACAGAAATTATCAAAGATACTTTTCCCTTAATAATGTGCTTTGTATATCTCTGTCTCTTTGTACTATAACTTTAGCCTGAGTGATTCTTTCATCTGGAGGACTACAGTGCTCTTCCCAAGTAGCCCAATCCCAGCCACTGCTTCTTCAGAGGTCTCCTTTTGTTATTATTTGTGAAAGTGCAAGTTTAACTTTTATGTCATTCAATCAAGAGCAATGTTTGCCTTGCTCAGCAATTTCCAGTCCTGTGGACCAAAGTTCATTTTGCCAGGAGTCACTACTTGGACTGAGTGAGACTTTACCACCTTCACATGGGACGCATCAAAAATCATCTTCATTTCCTGCCACATTTCTGTACCCTGCACTATCATACTAAAGTCTTTGTGGGCTTTACCAACCTTCATAGATGAGCTGAGGGTAAATAAGTGGCAGTATAATATGGTACTTAGGGGTGAAGAAGAAATGTAGTTAAGCTAATACTCTGAATATGACAATTTCTTTAATCCAGGGAGGGGAAATTATTTATATGGGGCTTGTAAATATATAACCTAGTATCTAAGCTTATTTCTCTATTTTCAGATTCACTACTCACCTCAGGAGCCACATCCCTTTTTGAAAAAACAAAACAGAACAAAAATCCAAGATATGATTTGCTCTCCCCTTTAATGACCTCTACCCCATTCTCATCTGAGTACAGGATTTATCCCTTTCATAAATCCCCTTCATTCAGAGAAGCAGTAGGAAACATTAATGTTCCAGCAGTAAATTTTACAATGAGAAGGCTTCTGAAGAACACATAAGTGTGGGTTTTAGCTCAAATTGCAAAGTCGTATTCTGTTTGCTAGTGAGAGATAAGCATGAAACTTTTCAATTTAAATAATCATGAAATCATGGAAAACAATTAAAATACACACACGCGTGCGCTCCCAAGCACCCCTCCCAGACCCAAATAAAATGTCCTCAGATTTGCAGTGTTATTTGAAATTATATCTCACATGCGTTTAACTGCAGATTAATCTTTACAGTGACACATGTGCTTGACAGAGATCATGTTTGTCATTCACTGTGCAGCATAGTAGTAGTTTATACTTATTTTTCTTCCTGGATTTATGCCATGCAGAGTGGTCTGCACATTAATAACAGACTGTTAGAAATGGCACCATTTGCAACTAGTACACACCAGTATCTGTTTCTCATTTTCATTTTGGGTGCACTACTTCATTCTGAGTCACTTTGGAGTTAACTGAGGCCATGTGATTGAGTTCTAGCTCAATAAAATAAAATATGAGTGGAAATAATGTACACCACCTCCCCATCTGTCCTTTAAGACCTCTCATGATTCTCCATGCTGTCTGTGCCCCTGCACAATGACAGATGTGGAGGATCTAAGGGGGAGTTTCCAAAACCCTAGCTTCTGACCTCCAAGCTAGCTCATGGACCTGAGTGAAGAAGAAATGAACCAGAATTATGTTTAAGCTTCTTAGATTTGGGGAAAGAGTAGTTGCTATTCTTGTTATTATTATCTTTTTATTCACAACTTGAGCAAAATAAATTTCTTAGGCAAAGTGCATTCCTCTTTATATCAAAAATAAGAGAAAGACTTGTTTTCTCTCTTTTTTTTATTGGAGTATAATTGCTTTACAGTGTTGTGTTAGTTTCTGCTGTGCGATGAAGTGAATCAGCTATATGTATACCTATATCACCTCCCTATTGGACCTTCCTCCCCACGCCCTCCCAGACTTGTTTTCTCTTGGTAAATCCTTTTCTCATATTTCTGTGTTTTACTTGGAGCCTTTTACTTTCGCAGGTGCTCAAAACCCTGAAAGTTCAACCCAACCCTTTATGAACATCAGCTTCATTTAATACCTTGACTTTTAATTTTAATTTTTAAAATTCCTTGTCACATGTCTACTTTTCCTTGAATTACTCTTCAGTTGCTAGGACCAAATAAACCCATTTACTTTATGAAAAATAGCTCATAAAAATGCTGCCCTATAAGTGGCTTTCAGGAATTCAGGGAAGTGATGACGAATGTAGACTTCAGGGAATGAAATGGTTTCTTGTGGCAGGTTGTCATTTGGATGTGCCTGGAATGATAGGAATTAAATAGTAAGAGAGAAATGGAGTCAGAATCCAAGCTTAAAGAAAAAGCATGGGCACAACAGTTATAATGAATACTCAAATTCATCAATTAGTAGCCTTGAATGATTTTCAATTCTGTAACATTTTTATTTGTTAGATTAGTAACCCATGAATATTTCTCAAATAAAATCTACAAAAATACTTAGCGATTCTCTGTACAATTATCTCCATAAGTGCATTTTCAAAATTAATGCTGTCTAGGATATTAACAGTTTTTCATTTTCTTAATATCAAATGTAAAAGATCTTATGGGTATTCATTTGCATTTGTTAATAGTTTATTTTTTTACAGCAGTTTTAGGGTCACAGCAAAATTGAATGGAAGGTACCAAGTTTTCCCATATGCCCTGTGCTTCTATGCATGCACAGACTCCCTCATTATCAGAGTCTCCCACTAGAGTGGCACACTGGTGAACCTACATTGACACATCGTAATCACTCAAAGTCCACGGTTTGCATTACAGTTTCCTCTTGGTGGTATAGGATAGGTTTAGACAAATGCATAATGACGTGTATACATCATTATGGTATCATGCAGAGTATTTTCACTGCCCTAAAACGCCTTTGTGCTCCACCTCTTAATCCCTCCCCACGTAGTTTGATACTTTGTTGATAGATGCATAAATGTTAAGAATAGTTTTATGTATTCCTAGAGAATTAACTTCTTTGTCCCTGATAAATTTCCTTGTTTTGAAGTCTTGGTCTGAAATTAATATAGCTACTTTTGCTTTCTTTTCATTAGTATTAGCATGGCATATTTTCCTTTTTAAAATTTTTTTTATTTTATATTGGACTATAGTTTGTTTACAATGTTGTGTTAGGTTCAAGAGTACAGCAAAGTGATGGTTCAGTCATACATATACATATATCTGTTCTTTTTCAAAATCTTTTTCCATTTAGGTTACTACAGAATATTGAGCAGAGTTCCCTGTGCTATACAGTAGGTCCTTGTTGGTTATCTATTTTAAATAGAGTAGTGTGTACATGTCAATCCCAAACTCCCAATTTCATATTTTCCCTTATTCACTTTAATGTACATGCATTTTTAAAATTTATTTAAAGTGAGCTTGTCATAGATATATATAGTTGGGTCTTGTTTTTTGATCCACTGTGACAATATCTGTCTTTTAATTGGTACATTTAGACCATTGGCATTCAAATGGTTATTGATATAGTTGGACTGACATTTATTATGTCCATTACTGTTTTCTATTTGTTGCCCTTGCTGTTTGTTTCCATTTTTGTCTCCCACTCATTTCTGCCTTCTGTGTGTTTTAAAATTGTATTATTTATTTTTATTGAAGTTTAGTTGACTTACAATATTACATTAGTTTCAGGTGCAGAACATAGTAATTCAATGTTTTTATACATTACTCTTCATACAGAGTTATTATAAAATATTGACTATATTCCCTGTGCTGTATGTTACATCCAGTGAGTGGTTAATATCCAGAAGATATGAGGAACTCATACAATTCAATATCACACACACAAAAAAAGACAATGCAATTAAAATTTGAGCAGAGGACCTAAAGAGGGATTTTTCCAAAGAAGACATGCAGATGGCCAAGAGGCACATGAAAAGGTGCTCAGCATCACTATTATCAAAAATCACAATATCACCTCACATCTGTCAGAATGGTTATTATCAAAAAGAAAACAAATAAATGCTGGTGAGCATGTGGTGAAAAGGAAACTTTAATGCACTGTTGTTGGAACTGTAAATTGATACAGCCACTTTAGAAAGCATTGTAGAGGCTTCTAAAAACATGAAATAGAACTATCATGTGATTCAGCAATTCCACTCCTGGGTATTTATCCAAAGAAAATGCTTTTTGTCGTTTTAAGAAGCACCTTATATTACTCTGTTTCTTTCCCTTCTAAGCATATCAGTTATGCTTTCTTTTTTTGACTTATTTTGTGGTTTCCCTAGAGTTTGCAATATAAATTTGTAGCTAATCCATGTCTACTTTCAAATAACTCTATGCCACCTCATGGGTAGTATGAGTACCTTACAATAATAAAATAATCCTAATTCCTCCCTCCCATCTCTTATGTCATTGCTGTCATTCTGTTATTCATTTCATTCATAAATAAGTATTATATATAATCATACATAATCAAATACACATAGCTATTATTATATTTTGGACAAACTTATCTATTTGATCAATTAAGAATAAAAAAAGTTACTTTACCTTTACTTATTCCTTCTTCTGTGTTCTTCCCTACTTTATGCAGATCCAAATTCCTGACCTACATTATTTTTCTTCTCTTTAAGGAACTTCTTTTAATGTTTTGTGCAAGGCAGGTTTACTGGCAACAAATTCCTTCAATTTTTGTTTGTCTGACAAAGTCTTTAATTCTCCTTCACTTTTGAAGAATAATTTTGCAGTGTTCAGAATTCTAGGTTAATGTTTTTCTTTTTTCTCTCTCAACATTTTATATATTCACTCTACTGTCTTCTTGCTTGCATTACTTCTGAGAAGTCAATGTAATTTTTTTTGTTGTTCCTATATAGGTAAGTTATTTTTTTCCCTCTTGCGTTTTTTTCCCTCTTGCTCTTGCAGGAAGTGGTGATTTCCTAGTTCCTTACATGCAGAACTAGAAACCAGATGTCAAGTTTCATTTGCTTTTTTAAATCTAGAGTGATATGAATTAACTCAATCAACTTATTGGAGAATATTTTGGA